>NW_024039396.1:0-600000 GCF_016077235.1 Cyprinodon tularosa
AAACCGCTGGACTCACACAATGTCTTCGGAATTACGGTAGGATTAATACTTTTCCTTAAAAACGCTCCAGACCGACCTAGTGTCGATGAAAATCAGCCGTTTTTCATTGGTTTTGGAGCAGAAGAGGGGAGAAAAACGAACATCACTATGTGTTTTCAACTCGTCATAAATATTGTTCTGAAAGACACACGTACACCAAAGTTGGCATAGTTGGAGTCGAAGGATTGCTGATGCTCATGGTGAAGAAATTTTTTGAATAACTCATACGGTTTTTGCTAAGCAGTCGTTTGTTCAGAGCTGTTCCTCCCATTCAAAAAAGCCTGAGAGCGAAGGAACGATAGTGCTGCGCTTTTCTCTCTGTCACTGACAGGCTCGTTAAGCGTTGTCAAGGTAACCGTGCTTCAAACAGATTTTACCTCTGCTGTTTTAAACAGCACATATTAATCTAATGGAGGGTGAAAGCACTGATTTAACATTGGGAAATTGATACTATATGACTGCTGTCCATGACACTTCCCTTGCCACTCAACACTGATAGACTTTCAAAATAAGACTCCAGGGACCCTACAAAATAAAAGCCTCTACATTTTTTACATATATTTATTGCCCTATATGGCTCAACATTATGACCCAAACTCAACCCCATTTTAGAGAATAGACTCTAGGAGACTGTTTAAAACACACCCTATGGCAAATTTCAAAATAAAAGCCTCCCATTTCATCTTCATCTACTGCCCTAATAACATGGAAAAAAGAGTGATTTAACGATTGGAAAGTCATCAACTATCATTGCTGGGTCTGAACATTTTCTCTAAACACAACTCTGTTGGACTTTCAAAATAAGACTCCAGGGACCCTACAAAATAAAAGCCTCTAGATTATACTAATGCAATAATTGATGCAAATGGCTCAACATTATGACCCAAACTCTTCCAGGTTGTTTTTATTAGACTCTAGTGACCTTTTCAAAACACACCCCAGAGCAAATTTCACAATAAAAGTCTCCCATTTACTCTGTAATACAGCAGCTATTCACCTAATAACATGGAAAACCAGTGATTTAACATTTGGAAATGGATTCTACATCACTGCTGGGCATGACCCATCTTTTGATACACATCCATGATAGACTTTCCAAATAACACTACAGGGACTCTACAGAATAAAAGCCTCTTCCTTATACACACTCATACATTCTGGCATATTGCTCATAGCCATTTGTAATTTCATCATTGCAATGGCTCTGAGCATGCGGGCGGAGCCCGCCATTGGTGATTTCATCACTGCAATGGCTCTTAGAAGGCGGGCGAAGCCCGCCAATGGTGATTTCATCACTGCAATGGCTCTTAGCAGGCGGGCGGAGCCCGCCATTGGTGATTTTTTTCATCCCTGCAAGGGCTCCTAGCAGGCGGGCAGAGCCCGCCAACTGCGCTTTACCCACTGCGGTTCAATATGGACAACCCATATTACCCTTGTGCATCATATGCTGTGCACGTCTATTTCCCAGATTTCAGCACAAGTGGCACACAGCTCTCTTTGCCCATGACCTAGCCCTCTTTCCTTCCCTCAGCAGCCCTCAAAGGCGTAAGCAGTTGGTCTGGGGAGCCCCAATGTCACTTGCCAGGGCCGTATTGGCCCAGTTACCCAGACGGGCAGTAGGTGGCCCCCCTCAAAATTTCTTTAGAAATTTTCTAGTTGGTAATTGTTCCTTTGTTGATAGCTGGAAACTATCACCATCCTTATTTGGCAGTTTATTTCTTTTTTTTGCCTGAACTGGCCCTTTATCAGGGCTGGGTTTGATTTTGTTGGTGTTATCCAGCAACAGCTATGTATGCGTGTGCAGAGCTGACTGCACCAGAAGCTTAATAATTTCTTGGAAGTTTGCCTTCAGGCCCTTGGCCCCTGCAGGATGGGCCTCATGCCAGCCGTACTGTATATTCTTTTTTTTTTTTGTGGCAGTTTAGAGCAACCCTTAGCAACAGAACCAGAGTCCGTACTGTATATGCTCTGGCCCACATCCTGTTATAAACATCTGAGACATCATACAGCTGCATGAATTCATGTGGGGTAGAATAGTGAAAGCGAAAAAGTGAAAGCCCTTTGGGAAACTCCTCCAACTCCCATTGTCATTGTGACACAGCACACACAAGTGAACACTGGACACCATGAAATTGCATTTATGCCTCACCCGTGCAAGGGGGCAGCCCTCAATGGCGCCCCAAGGGAGCAGTGTGGCGGGACGGTACCATGCTCAGGGTACCTCAGTCATGGAGGAGGATGGGGGAGAGCGCTGGTTAATTACTCCCCCCACCAACCTGGCGGGTCGGGAGTCGAACCGGTAACCTTTGGGATCCAAGTCTGACACCCTAACCGCTCACCCACGACTGCCCTTAAGGCTGCAGTACAAAATAGGCCTTGGCTCATCCAATGCTGGACAAGACAAGAAAAAACAAACTTTAGACACTTTAGATGTAAGTGGGTTTTTTTCACAAAAAAATTAAAACAAAATATATATATATTTTTTTTTTTTCAACTAAATAAGCATATGTATGTGTTCAAATTAGCACCCTTACCTCTTCTCTGCTGTAAGCCCTCTGGGAATGTGAAATGGTGAGCTCTGGCCTCAGAGGGGTGAGCTTGAGGTGGCCCTCAACAGCATGGTGAGGTTAATAGATGCTGATCAATAGAAAGTGACAGTTTGCATAAAAAGCTGCTCCCCCTACTGGCCTGTTTTCAGTTGAATCAAAACTCTGTCCTCCCTTTTAAATAGTGATGATTTAATTCTTGAAAAAACACTGGGAATGTTTCGGAGATAGCAGGTTTATTTATAGAATGTTTATTTATTCAGGATCATTAAAAAAAAAACAACAACAATAAAAAGGTAAAATGTTCAAATCATAGCAATAAGATGTTTTTAATGACTTTCTCTTTTATTCTTTTTCATTTCTTTACATCAGGTTCAACATGCCTCATGATGACAATCCCAAGTGTAGAGAGGCAGGCATGAAGCACCAGTATCACGTCATGGCTCCTACCCTCAACTACGACACCAATCCTTGGTCGTGGTCCAAGTGCAGTCGCAAGTACATCACAGAGTTTCTAGAGTATGTACATCCAGCTTCTCTTTCCCCTTCTGAAATTCTATAGTGTGTCCCAAATCTAAAAACATATAAATCTATTTATATGGTGCTTTCTTTTGTCTGATAAGGAATCTTAAAAAAAAAAAGGGTTCTGAATGCCTTAAGAAATCCCCTAATTAGTAAATACAGCCCATCTGTGTTTAATTTAAACAGTTTAAATCCAGCTGGTCTGTGAGGACCTCAGAGGTTTGTTGGAAAACGTTAGTGAACAAACAGCATCATGGAGAAAGAAATACAAAGCAGACATGTCAGAGATAATGTTGTGGAGAATTTTAAAACAAGGTTTGGTTGTATAATAACATCAAAAGCTTTGTAAATCTCACAAAGCTCACTTTAAGCCATTTGTCGAGATGGAAATGGAACGGCGCTCGTACAACCTGCCAATGCATGGCTATTCAGCTAAACAGACAGGCAGGCAGGGAGAGCATTTTCTAAGAAACAGTTAAGAGGCCCATGGTTACTCCAGAGGAGTGCAGAGATCTACAGGTATGTATAATAAAACAATCTATAAAGGGGCTTCTTTTGATTGTATATTCTTTCAGACTTTTGTGCAAAACTGCATGAAGAAAGCCAATATAAAAAAACCTTAGAGTTGATGTAAACTACAAGCCATGGAGATGACAAAACAAATGTGGATGAAGGACTAGAGATGAGCCAAACTTTTTTTTTTTTTTTAAACATTGTCCTGTCTGGCAATGTAGCAATTAGAATAATTGTCTTGATGCCAAAAACCCCAACAGATTTTACTTTCACAAGTGGAGCAGTACTAGCCTTGTGAGACCATCCTGATCTCGCGAGCTTTCAAGGTTTCACTCGCAGATCAGTCTGGCTACTCTGGTCTCCGTTAAAGAAAATTTGGAGCCGTTCACCAATGAACATCCAATCAGCGTTGGCTTTGAGGCAGGTTGAGGTGTGACGCAACGAAAAGCGCGACAGTTCAGTCTAAAGAACATGGCGGCTTCAGCCGATGAAACTAGCGTTAGCGTGGCTATCGAGCAAGTTTTATCGGAATTACAGAGTATTTCTTCACTGAAAGAAGAGCAAAACACTGCTCTGGAGGCTTTTCTCAGAGGAAAAGATGTTTTAACTCTTCTCCCGACTGGTTTCGGCAAGAGTTTGATCTATCAATTGGCTCCTCTTCGTCGTCGCTCTGTTAGTACGTCATATGCTTCGTTGATCTGATTGGTTTATTTGGCCCGTCTATCACCAACATAGGCCAATCAGCTAACCAGTATTTTCGCCCCTTCCCAAAATTACTTCAACGGAAGGTTTCCAGATGGATATGCGGAGCAAATCCATCTGGCGGAGTCAGGTTAGAGCAGTACGGCTATCGCCATAGTGTTCAGCTTGTTTAATGCATATAAATTGCTTTATTATAATTATGCAGAGAGTTTTACAGATTATGTGGACACTGCAATGTAATAGAACAGAAGAGGAAAAACAGAAAAAAAAGGAGAAAATATGAAAGAAAGAGGAGATAGAAGGAGATAATCATAAAACATTTTCAGCCTGCTTCATCACCTGCGACGAGATGTAAAAAGAACAGCACAACAGTACAATAAAGTATCACCTTGAAACTATCGCTGAAGTAGTATTATTTAGTTAAGATAAGAATGTGGGCTTTCTGTATCCAAACTTTTTCTCAAACATCTTACCTTTAACACTCTAAGGGACATTGCTCTCTGCAGACTGCATGTTTTCTGTAGGAAATATAGTTTTTAATTAAAGGTGTCAGAGCAAAGGTTGTTAAACAGCTCACCATAGCACAGTTCACACTCTCTAAAATAGAATATATGCATAGAATAGAAAAAAGTTTTTGGTTGTAACATAATAACATCAAGACCAGGTTGGAAGGGTATGAATACTTTTCCAAATCCCTGAATATTTGGAACAAAAGAGGTTTTCTCAAGCAGAACAAACTTGTTTTTTATTCCTGTGGCAGGACCTTCGGCTGCAGTTCACAATACAAATAGATCCTATGTCTCCATCAGGACTTTAAGACAGGTCGGCGCAATATAAACCGTGTGGAGTTGTTATTGCCTGGTGTTGAAAGAGTATTTCCTGTTTAAATCTAGGATGTGTGTGTGTGTGTGTGTGTGTGTGTGTGTGTGTGTGTGTGTGTGTGTCTGTGTGTGTGTGTGTGTGTGTGTGTGTGTGTGGGTGTGTGTGTGTGTGTGTGTGTCTGGTGGGGGGTATTCTGCCTCAGCTGACCTGAGACGTAGATCTGCTCCACTTCTTTAGACAGCTCTCCACTGAACCAGGACATAACACTCTCGCTAGCCTCCCGTTTACTCACATCGTCGGCGTCATCAATGAGTCTGCTAAAGGACTTCCTTTTTAAGAGTGAAATGCCATTTGTCAAGATCTTCCCTCGACGTGACCTTTTTATCCTCCCCTCCTCTTCCAGTGGTTGATGTGGAGGCTCTGTTTCTCAAAGGAAACATTTTGGTTAAACAGATGGATCTTTAGTCTGGTTGGATCAAACTTGTTTTTGCACTTTGCATAGTTTCCCATCAGTAATGAACTTAGCATTGAGTGGTCAGAGCAGTCTGCAAAACGTGAGGAGAATCCTCATCACCCTCTTTTATTTCTATTGGTGTATTATAAGTGTGTTACAAAAAAAAGAGAATCAATGGAGTATTTTGAAATCTTTCAATTGTTGCTCAGAACCTGACAAGTAAAGTCATTTAAAAAAAATTAGGATTCTGCTAAAAAGTGAATAAATTTCACTAACACAACCTACTAAGTAAAAAAAGATGTATAGTTAAAACCAAAAAGTTCTATCTATGTTCATTATAATTATTTTTCAGTTTGAGCTTATGAGACAAACATTTAGGATTAGAATTGAGTAAACAAATGTGGAGATAATAAAAAAAAAAAGTATGTTCAACATTTATTTTAATTATGTTTTAAGTTGTACATTTATGTTACCGAATGAGCTTTATTACCATGCATATTCCACAATTGACTGAATAGGACTGTATGGTGTAAAAGTAGCTATTGTTAGAAAACCTTTTTGGTTTTTCTACACCTAATCTTAAACAAAAAAGGAGCTTTGATTCCACCCATCATTTCTACAGTACCACTCCTGTTTGGAGAGCTGACCTGGTTAAGTATGTCAGTGTTTTGGAAAGCCAGTATCAATAAAAAGCCAATTAAGTTCTAGGCTTCAGTACCTCTTCAACATTTTCTCCCCATAGGCTGAAGGATTCCTCTTCTTCCCTTTATTTCACTCTTCCTGTAATTATGTGCATCACTTTCCCACACATGAGAGTTGATGAAAAGTGTCCTGTTGTATTGGAGTATTACAATGTGACATAAAGAAGCTATTTATTATTTTTCTGGCTCTGCGTTGGTTTATTCAGGCCAAAAGAATCTAAGGAACAGAAGTAAAATGCAAATATCAGAGTGCTGTTCTCACAATGAAAAGAAAAGTACAGAAATAATTTTAAAAGAAGCAACTGCAGCTGCCCTTCAATCTACAGTATGGTCAGTTATAAGACAATTTTAGAAAAATTGTCTGTCATTCTATGAGAGAGTATTCACAGAATTGATGTTGGAAAATTGCAAATTTGTCTTTTGAGGTTTAGGGTTGAGCAAATTAAACCTGGCATTAGAAAAGACTCTCCTCGAAGAAGCCAAGACCTCCATTTTACATTGTAGAGCTCTGAGTTAATTTGTCCATTGCTGCAAAAATAGAAGAAGAAGAAAAAAAAAGATCAATAGTTCTTCATTTGGAGAGGTTGCCGAGAAAAATAAGTATCTTCAAAACATGGCTGCTTGATTTATGTGTGAAAAATGAATTAAATTGAATTGACCACACGTGAGGAAAAGTGCATTGTACTGATAAGATCATAGTGGCAATATTTGGTCAAAGTTAAAGAAAATGATGCTAGATAAAACCAAATAAAGCCCCTCATACCGCCTGTCAAGCAGTTTTATTAATGACAAAGTGTATAAAATCTTACACTAAACATTTGTGCTGAAAAGCCTTATTTTAATAGCACAGCTGATATAAACGCTAGCTAACTCTTAGCAGCACTCATGCCAAAGAATGGAGTGGTTAATATATATAAAGGCTCAGGCATAGCAAGATCACTCACCAGAAAAATATTTTTTTGTTTTGATTTTCCCAAACCAGCTGATCAGGATCTGTTAAGCTGGACATAAACAGATTTATTTATTTTTTTCAATTGATTAATTAATTGATTACCTTTATTGATCTCACAGTGGAGAAACGCACTCATTACATCGTCTCAAATAGTCAAAGAGAAGAAGAAGGTGCCAAAGGAAGAAAAGGTGTAGTTTATGCGGTATATACAATGCATATACAATGCATTTTTTTTTAAAGCAGGATTATTATACAGAGTTATTGCACAGGGTATTTATCTATTTAGGTCTTGCACTGAAGAAATTAAATAAAATAATAATTGCACATTATATATTGCACAAGTTATTGCTGAAGTTGGTAGTTGGTCATAAAACTCATTAAAATGTCCAAATTAGAGTGAGAAAGCGAGTGTTCGTCTTCTTTATGGTCATATCTCCCCCAAAAAACGACCACAATGACCCCTTCTGTCTCAGATGATCTTGGATATATTCATCATGGGTCAGGACGCCTAAATGACAAGCTGCTAAAAGACACTGCAGAATGGAAGCACCTGTATTAGACTCTAACAAGCCGCCCTCTATCTTTCATTAACAGCACCTTCCACTACTGATTTATTCCTCATATACAGTCCATTCACACTGGCAGGCATCATATGGTGCAGTGTCATGCTGTAACTCACTGCTGGAAATGAAAGGACAAAGAAACAAAGTGACTGTAGCCCTGGATAATCCCTGATAATTATTGGCCTGTCACATCAGCTGCTTGCTTTGTGAAGCAGGTGTTTTAGCCTCTCATTCCAGATTGAGATTTGTCAAAGCAGACATGTGTAATTGCTCATCTATGTAGGTCTCATCGGCGTTTCCTTTTTTCCCCCCAGAGTAAACAAAAAAAAAGAAGAGGCCTTTGTGGCTCGGCTCACTTTGCTCGGATGTTTGACGGGTGCTTTTTCATAGAGGTGAAGGCTGATGATTTTACATGTACTGTCGGCTTATGGCGCATATAAATTCAGTCCAGCTGTGCTTTTGTACTCCAGGGCGGAGCTGATTTACAGCACAATCTGTTATTATACAATAATATTCATTCATTTATGTCACTTAACAAATGCCTTCAGGATCACACTTGATGTCAGAGTCTAACTCCTGTTAGCTCTGCAATAAAAGACTGTTTTCACCCAATTTTCTTAATAGTCTAGGTTTAATACAATCAATATTTACAAATAGACTTTAAAGAGTTATTCTCTTTAGGTAACTGTCCGGACCACCCACAGAGGAAACACGTCTAAAGGGTGATCATCACCCGCAATGACACTGACATGTTTACCCGGCCTTTATAATAGAGATAACACTGGGATGTTCATGCTTTTCAGGGTCATAGAAAACTCTGTTACCTTGAAATTCCCCTATGAATTTACATTTCATGTTAACTATAGGGAGGCTTAGTGATTCTCTCTTTCCTTTCTTTTGATGTACATTCTTCCTGTCTGTCAGCACTGGATACGGGGAGTGCCTCCTGGATGAGCCTGTCGGCAGAACATACGAGCTTCCGACTCTCCTTCCTGGTCAGATCTACAATGCCAACAGGCAATGTGAACTGATGTTTGGTCCTGGTTCTCAAATTTGTCCCTATATGGTAAGTTGACATCTAATATAATTAAGAAATAAAATAATACTAAAAGAAGATGTTGGAAGGAGATAGGTAAAGCCCAAAAAAATACATATCTCTGGTGTTCTTCAAATGAAGATTATTTAACTTGAACAAATAAGTTTATTTCTGATAGAAGGTATTTCCCAAAAAGTTATTTAAACAATGTAAATGGAGAATCAGTTTGGGGACATCAGCTTTGTGTTTAATTATTTAAAAAAATACCTTATTAGTTCTTCTTGAAAAGACCCACTCTCCCTAATAAAAAAAAAAAAAATGCACATGCAGAACCCTGTACCCACTCCTGAGAGGGAACGCTTAAGAAACGCTCTTTAAACAGAGCGTGCACAAACCCATTTCACGTTGTGCACGCTCTGTTTACAAGTTTACTTTCCAAAAGAAGATTTGCAATTTTTCCACAATGTCAGACTCACCACCGGTAAGTCCTTTCGGAAAAAGAACATCCTCCACTATACCTTTGAATAATGCCATAATACAGATTGATTATTAAAATATTCCTTTATAAAGTTTTTATACCACACATTTATTTCCTAAACTAAAAGATGCATGTTTTAAAAACAGGGAGGAAGTTAAGATGCTCAATCTTCTGTTTTTTTTGTGTGTTTTTTTTTTTAGCTCTGATTGAAATTTAACAAACCAGGAAAGAGAAGTGACTTTTTTTCAGGTTCTTTTGGGGGAAATCCAGAGAAACATGGTAAAAACTAAAGCAGTTACTAACAGAAATTGACTAAATACAAAATTCTACAGACAGAAAAATGACCAAAACACTGAAATAAAACCTGACAGTTACATAACCCAAAAGCCAAAGGGCCACTAAATGAAGTCCTAGCGACAATCATTTTAGCAAATTAATCTGGCGCCAGTAGATACAGATGAAGTGTTTTAGATTTTAGTTTTAAAAGATTTTCACTGCTCAATCCAGGTTTTATTGCTAGATAAACTACTTTTCTATCATCACAGAAACAATGCAAAAGATTGTGGTGTACGAGTGCAGAGGGGGACCACAAAGGCTGTCGCACCCAGCACATGCCTCTGGCTGATGGGACTGACTGTGGTCATGGAATGGTAAGTCAAGGGCAGTCCAAATGTATGCAGCAGCAATGATCCATGGGAAAACCAGCTCTGGTTTTATGAAAAAAATAAAATAAAAATAAAAATACATGCAAAGTACCTTGGGAAAAATCTTTTTACATCACATTAAAAAGTTTAGTCTATTTTTGGGGTTTATGTGACATAATGTTAGGGAGCAATGGTTTGCAGAATCATTTTAGCTTGACAGCTGTAAGTACAATACAACCAAATGCCTACAAAAAGGAACCTTTTAGTAAATAAGTGACAGTTTTTAGGGGGTATTGGAGATTGTGATTGGAGATGTCAGGGATAAAGCTGTGCTATGTTTTAAGGAAGGGTTAAAGTACAAAACATCCTATTTAAATGGGAAGTCCATAACACTCAAGTGTTTTTTGTTAAACTACCTAACTATGGATTTTCAAGGACATAAGTAGAATAAGAAAGAGACAGGAGAAAGTAATTGTAATCACAAAACTTTTAATAGTGCATCTGCACATTCATGTTTTGTGTCTCGAGCGTCGAAAGTCTACATTGGATGCTCATCTAGCGACGATGTGAGGTCCTTTCGGGTGTTTCAAACACTCGATGTGGCATGTTTTTAGAGTCAGATGAAGTGCATTGTGAGGTTTTAAGTGTTTACCATATTTAGTGGATCCAAAGAGGAGGAAGTTGGAAAATCTGATTGCAGCTCAAGTCAGTGCTTCAACTAATCCAAGAAGCTGATATGGGAGTTGGCTAGGATACAGTCACTGTATCCAAGTAGTCGCTTAACTAGTTCTAATTTATACTGGATACATTTAATTTCCAATTTCCCAATGTTGTCCTGTCTCTTACTGGATGTGCTTTGGCTTCACCACTATAACCACTGGGGGATACTGGGGTATCTTCAACATTTACATTGATTACATATAGATAAATATTTTCTTTGGAAGTGTTTGACTGGCAGACTGATTGGTATTAATGGTGTTTTGAAAAAAGCCGTGGATCTTCTCTGGAGGTGCTGTTGAGAAATCACAAATGTTGTGTATTTCATTACGATCTTATTGTGATGCTTCATAACTGTAATAGGATGAAAAAAAGGGAAAATGGTTTTTAATGTGGATGCAGATCAGGGATAAAGTTTTGCACCAAATCAATGTCCAAGGACTTTATCATGTCTATGTTTCTATTTCAAATGACAGAAGAGATTCTCAAAATGAACAACTGCCATGTAGGTTTATTGGGTCAGAAATTTATCCTGCTTACAGTAAATAACCAATTACCATTTACAGTATACACCTGCTACATTATGTTACAACTTGTACTCAGCATTTGATCACATTTTCCAAATGGTATACAATACTTTTGAGTATCTTGCATCCTTCTATGTATGAGGCATTTTGGGAGTCAATGCAACCATTTTGCAACACACAAAATGCCCATTCCTTACTGCAAAAGCAGATATCATCCTTTCAAATACTTATTTCACATTGGACTCAGTTAATCTCCTATTGGAATATCAATGCACTACATTTTTTATTTTCAATCTGCAGTAGCCATTTACAATTCACAAGATGTCAAATAACTTGCAGAACACTGAGAGGAGTTTACATTGTCCTTTCTAGGGTAGTTTTTGGGTAGACAGCCTGTTAAATGTATACAATGTAGAGGAATTTAACTAATATACACTTTTTAGTTTATGGCAGTATGGAACTCTCATCAAGTATTTTAAAAAAAGAACTGAAATCATGCGTTGGCCCAGAATCCAAAAACATTCAACTGAGTTTCAAATGACTGGTTTAGATCAAATGTCATCATCATACCAGAATAGCCCAGTTGAAGGTCTGGTCTTAAATACTTTGATATTTTTAGATAATGTTGATTAGATAGGATAGAATAGCATCTAAAGAGTTTTAGGTATAGGTATTTACAAAATCATGTTCAGGTAACCTTGTAGAGAAATATCAAATGACTTACAGTGGGTACAGTGATACGTTGGTTTTTGAAAGTATTGACCAATGGGGCAGAAAAAAAATAAAAATTTAATATATTATTTTCCTTTTTATTTTTCATACCGTTCAAAGTGTTTATCACTAAAAATACTTGTGAAATACTTTTTTTTTTTTGCTGTAACAGTTCAACATGTTTGAATACATTTTGATGACATTGACAGTGCAAATGCAAAGAGATGAAATTGTGCACATGTATCTCATACAATAAAAAAATGACCCAAAATGATTCTGATGATGCAAAGTAGAGTTCAAAATTGTTTCCTTTTCCCCATTGAACTAGTTTCTTCCTAAAAGGGAGCCATACTGTATTGAATTTCAAACAGAACACATTTTTGACAGATGCCAGACTTCACATGCACTGTTTAAGTTTTGATTACCTTCCCAGTTGTGCATTTCTACTAACAAAAAAGGAATAATTTTACATGAATTACTCTGCTCCCTGCTTTCTGGAACCAGGAACCCATGTTCCATCCCACCCAAATAAGTGGATGGCTAGAGTTAGAAACTTGAAGCTTTACCATCCTGTGTTGTTAAAGGGGCCCCCATCAACCTTTAGCCTGCATGTTTTCCCTGCCTTGGGACAGTATGCTAATCAGAGCTGAGACGGTGGGTCACTCATACATGGAAAGGAAAGCCAGAAGGAGGATGATTGAGTGGGGGAGGAGGAAGGAGAGAGAGAAATAAAAAACAGTGATCGAGGGAGGATAAATTGATTTGAAGGAGTGTACCGCCTTCTGTTCACAGTTGAGTCACCTTATTTTGAACCTGTGACCCTAAAACATCTCTAGAAGACAGGTGATTGGGTCAGTTGTAAGACTATAACAGACAAGAAGGAGGGCAACTAGTGTTCTCACAATAGACCTTAAGTCAATGGTCCCTGTAGATGGGAGAGAAGGGGGGAACGAGCAAATGGTTGACTGGTGTTAGCGGTTGGAACATGCATGGTGAGGAGAAGGAGAGAAGGAAGGTTCTCTTTGTCTCTGACCTTTTGGCTTCTATGAATCTCATGGACTGAACCCATGTTATGTCTCATATTCTTTCATCTGGCTCCATCTCGTTCCCTGCTATGTTAGGACCAGGATCTGCCCAGACTAGTGAGGAGGAGTTAACAGGGAATGGCTAACATCCTAATCCAACTGCAACAACCAGTCTAAACAATAATGTACTCTGACTGAAAGCTCATTTCTGCAGTCATTGTGTATGTGGGTTAAACACATAAAAGTGTAATCAACCTTAGTGGGTTTTTTTAATAAAGATACAACCTACAAACAAACAAACTCAGAAGCCAATGGAAACAGTTAAAAGGTTTATTGTGGTTTACAAAAAACACAGACTGAGAGATAAATAGCTGGGTAACACTGTTGGACCTGTGCGGACTGGTGAACCGGAACCGGAAACTCTGAAGGGGAGATAACAATGATCAGTTCAGGGACTGTAGTAAAATTGACTGAGGCTTGTAATTTGCAGGAGAGGCACTCACGTTTGGGGCACTCTTGGTTAATCTTCGGATCCAGTTTGTGGGGATTTATCCAGAGATGAAAGAACTCGTTGGAGAGCGGACAGGCAGACTAACGTTGGGTCCAGAGGAGCAAAGGAGCGGACTGTCACCGGGTTTTCCTGAACAGGACTTGAACGGCTCATGTGGGGGTTTCCCCTTGCTCAGTTGTGACTCAGTTTATCCTTCCAGGTGGGGTAGAAGGTCCAGGTTTATCCAGTGGATCAGGATGGCTTCCTGCCAGAGAACAAAGACAAAGCAAGCTTAGTCTCAGAAAGACAAGGCTAAAGGTTAGACTCAGCTAATCTGAGTTTGGCTAGAGTACCCAATAATGGCAAACACTCTGGCGTCCAGGTAGTGACAGCCCGCTGCTCAAATACTCCTCTGGTGATGACCCAATGAGCCGCAGGTGTGCGAGGAGGCCCAAACGAGGACAGGGCACGATCTAGTGGTGGAAAAAGAAAACATAAAAATAACCCACACAAACTGGGATAGATGTTACTAATGGCTTGTCTTTAGCTCTGGATAAGTTTCAGTGAAATAGGCAAATTTATGGTGGAGAGTAATATATGTAAATCCCTTTATTGTACCCCAATGGAGACATTCGTTCTGTGCATTTTGACACATGCCCTTGGGAAGCAGTGGGCTGCAATCAGGTAACCCAGAGGGGATCGAACCAGGTACTTGAAACCTCAGAGCACAAGCAGACTTCTCTAAACCACTAGGCCAACACTCCCCTATATATTCCCTATATAGGTTACTATATCTTTGCAACAAGTTTTTACATAGCCTTAGACTTTTGGAACTGTTGTAGAATTCGTAATATATCAAAAGTGGAGCAATAGCTTGTCTGCTAAATTATTTATTAATATTATATCATTATATTAATTATATAATTTCTATTTACTGCATATTTGACTAAATGAAATCTAAACTAATTACCTATGACAGACAAATAAACCATGTTCTCATAATGGCTTGGCATTTAAAATATCAAAATGGGTTTTAAAAGCTTGAAATTGCAGTACAGTAGATTTCTTTTGGATCTTTTCCAGTAAAAGAGAAATTGATCCTTTGTGCAGAAACTGTGACTCTTATTAAATGGATTATAACATTTGAATGTTCCGCACTTAAAAAATCTCTAAATATATATTTTGTCTTAGCTGTTCAAAAAATAAAACTTTGAGAAGAGTTAGGATTTTTTTTGGATGTAGAAAAAAAATTAAGAACCAATTCGTTTTTTAAATTAGTTGTGCAACAATTATTTGAAATCCTAATTTTGCTCTTTCACCAGTAGGGACTGTTGATTTTGCTTAGGTAAATGGCACATTATGTTTGGCGTTATTGGAGAAAAAGCAGGGATGCTGAAATGACCAGCATTCAAAGGAAATTCGGAGCAATTGTGATGGAAGGAAAATATAAAAGTTGAGCTGGAAGGAACATTTAACACAGATAGACCCTAGCTTGGAGACAAATATACTATAAACCAAGGGAAAAGATAAACAGATCTAGGAAATGTATGATCCTTTGTACATAGAAACTTGTATGAGTTCTTCATTTTGAAATTATCCTGCTGCTATAAAATCTTTTTACACTCATTTTTAATCCATGCCCATAGGTCTTACAGCTGCTAAAGTAACTGATTTTTTTCTCCCTGGGAGTTTGGGAGTTGTTTTCCCTCCTTTCTTTTATCTGTGGTATTTTAAATGTTCAATGAACAAATTCTTTATTTGGTTTTGATAAGCTTATGCATAACTTTGGTCAATACAAAAAATAGTTCTCCCTTTTAAATGTGTCATAAAAACAAACTTGACCCACATGAATAATCTAGCTGCAAAAAAGAATGCAACTGTAGAGCATGCAATGTTCTGAGCGTTTGAAATCTTCTACAGCTGTTTTTTGTGCTACGTATCTATCTTTGAGTGTGCGTCACTTGCAGCACCACCTTTGTTTGCAGCACTGAGGCCCCGGGTTCGTCTTCATGCAGGGTGGTGTTTGAAGTAGAACAGCTTAAAAGAGATGGAGACCCTGCACAATGCTCACCTGTCCATACATGTGCTCTTTAATGTGGTGTTATTGTGCAGCAAGCTTCTGTGTCTCTAAGTGCGGTTGTGCTCATCCTCAGGCCTGTATGGGCTGATAATCTGCACACCAAGATGACTTCCTAGTGCTTTTGGTGTCATGTTGTTCTGTACACCTATATGCTCTTTTGTGCAGTACCCTGCTGGCTTTTTTTCTTCCCCCTGTCTTGCAAAAGTATTTCATTTTTTTTTTCATATTGACACGTTACCACCACAATTCTGAATGTTTCCTCATAGCGCTATATATTATTAAATAAACCAAGAAAAAAACAACACAGTTGTGAAGAAGAAGAAAAATTATTGATACTTTTTATTCAACATTTGATTTTCCATTAGGATTAAAAAGATATTTATCAATTAAACTGAATATAAAATAACTGAATATAAAAATAACCCAGGCATTTGTATGTAACTCTTTTTGAACCAAGTTGTTTTAGAGAATATTAAATTAACAAACAGCAAGAATAAGATCAATGTTCACAAGGGAACATAATTTAAAAAAGACCACACTTTTAAGATTTTTTACTTTAGATAATGTTTTAAGCAATGTTTTTATTAGAAAACTAAAATTCAAATGTATATTTTTCATGCAGAGACAATATACATACAAAAAAAATCTAACTTTAGTAGAGCAAATATGGAGAAGAAATTTAAGATTGGAAAGACTCTAAATCAGAAGATTTAGATCTCTGATTAAAGTTAATCAAAATTATATGCGGTAGATACTATCCCACTAAGATGAAACACGCAAACAGACCCAATCCCACCGACGCTTGGATGTGAAAAAACTCAAATGGGATGTTTCCTGTAAATCGTTTTTTGTTTTGTTTCTTTCTTACACATCCTTTGACCTCATTTTAGTGTTTCTAGAATAAAGACATGATGTTCAAGTTTCAGCCTTTACATTTCTGGGTCAGTTTGTTGGCTCCTAGGTGTGATATCTGGAGGATTACAACCGTGACCTCTGATGGGTGAAAACTACAAAAGTAGCGGGGATTGTGTTTCGCTTTGAACATCCTCTTTCAAAATCAGTTTTGGGGCCTATGGTAGAACGAAACAGTAGCATCATTCAAAGTGATTAGACTGTTAGAAAAAGAAAGATCTCTAAATGAGCTTCACCTACTGGTCCGTGGTCGCCTGAGGAGAGTGTTTTTATCATGACGACTTACAAAACAAATTTGTGATAGTGTTTAGTAATTGAGGTCATAGCCCAAATAGCAGGACACGTACTCTAAATGACAGAGGGTCGAGAAAGAAAAGAGTTTGTTTGTACACTGCTTAGTTACAAAGGGGCATCAGGCACAGTCAGGGTTCACTTGTAGTTTTCGCCCTCGTTCTTCCTCTTTCATCTCTGACGCTCTTTTCTTCTCCAGCCATGCCTTCCTACAGAACTTACTCCCTTTCTGTTGCTTTCACAGAGCGCTGGAGTGTGTAATGTGGTCACATGACCTTTCGGCAGGGCGTCTGTGATCTGACTCAGTGGGCCGCGCTCTAACGAGAGCATCCCATCACTTGTTGTCTATAAATACAGCCCCCTCCACCACCTCATCACCATCCTCTCTTATTCTTCTATTTAGCTGCTAGTCTTTCCCTTTTTATTTCCTCCCACTGCTAAGGTTGATTCTTTCTGTATGTGTAAGTTTTTGTCTTGGTTTAATAATGCCAAACATTTTATTCCTGTTTGGTTTTGATTTCAGGTATTTTACTTTTACTTGATTTTATTTAACAGCTATTTTAGAGCAAAGCTACCCAAAGCCTTCCAACCTTTACACATATTATCATTTAACAACCACAAATATTTGTGTGTTGCATCTGATTGACTGTGAAGGATTCAATTTATCTGTATTGCACTATAGGGAGATAAATAAAAGTTGGGGAAGTGTTGGCCTAGTGGTTAGAGAATTGCGCTTGTGCTCAGAGTAGGTCTCAAGTACCCGGTTTGATCCCCACAGCCGCCACTCTGACTCTCTGAGCAAAACTCTTAACCCCACACTGCTTCCCAGGCACTGCACAGTGGCAGCCCACTGCTCCCCAAATGAATGAGTTAAATTTCTCCATTGTGAGATCAATAAAGTTAAATTTCTAAAAATGCACTTTTCAGTTCTGTATTTGTATTAAATTAAAATGTGCATACTTCTACCAGAAACATTGATAGATTCCTGGAAAATCTTCATGTATTTTTCATGTGAAGACTATTTCAATTTTCAGAGCATTCTTTGGAAAAGAAAGAGAAGCTGCTCCAGTTTCAGCCAATTAATGAAGATATTCTTGAAAACCGAGGCGAGGACAGAGTCGTACCTGTAGACCATGGCGCTGAGTGTTGGCCAGAGCTCCTTTGACAAATTTGTCAAATGACTCCAAGATTAAATGTGTGTTCTTTTTCTAACTTCGCTCGGTGTTTCACTATGGGAATCGCCTTGGCGTGACCAACTACGGAAGCTCCAATGACATCACGTCTGTCTGAGACAGACAGGTTGAGCCGTGTCCGTGGCTCCACCCACCAGCTCCGTTTTAATTAACGGAATAGAGTGCGCTTGTGTCAGCATAGCTAACACGTAAAGGTGGGCTTGGTTTTTGGCTAGCAGGGTATCGCTAGCATAAGAGTCCGGTTAACGTGTTGTGGCGAACGGACTTTATATCAGTAAAGAGCTAACGTGTAGCGACGAGCTCCGTGTTTTATCTACAGTCATGTCTGCGGCTCCTTCCCCTGCCAAAGGTTCGGAACCGAAGGCTAAAGAGGTTGTATCCCGCCCGTGTCCAGCGTCATGCGGGGCATCTATCTCTGGGCGGGACCCTCATCCGATGTGTATAGCATGTATGGGCGCTAAGCACGCTCAGGCATCGCTGGCGGACCCTCAGGGATGCCAGCACTGCGCGTCGATGCCGGAAAAGATCCTGGAGAGGCGGCTGAGGGTGGCTGTCGCTAACAGCCAGGACCCTTGCTTCTCCTCACCTGCAGCCGTTGCGGCGGCGGATGAAAACCATCCGCCGCTAGCCTCTAAGAGCTGGGCGGACGTGATGGAAGAGGAGTACCCGTCCATGCCTCCTCTGTTTGAGGGCCTTATGGACAGCGGGAAACTCGATGCAGACATCGACGAAACGGAGGGTGACGCTAACTCCGACCTCCTGGAACTGGAGGACATGGAGGAGGAGGAGGAGGACTCGACCTTCCCGGGTCATCACTCCAGGCCTCCAAGCGGGGCAGAAGTCACCTCCCCGGGGGATAGTGATCTGTACGATGTGTGCAGACGGGCGGCTTTAAAGCTGAACATCCCCTGGCCTGCAGCGCAGGATTCAGAAGGAGCAGAACGGGACCTGTACGACGGTAAAAGGCTTCCACCAGCTTTACCACCAGCAAAGCAACTTTTACCAGCCGTCCCTGTGTGCATGAGAGAAATGAGCCGTTTCTGGTCCAGCCCATTTAAGAGTAAGCTTCCCACCAAGGGCTTCTCTAAGCTGGAGATGCAGGGCATGGGTGAGCTGGGGCTGGCCGAACCCCCAGCTGTAGAGCCTTCAGTGGCTTACCACCTCCACCCTAACCGCAGATCGGTTTCAGCATCCTCAAACATCTCGCTCCCAGGTAAAATGGACCGCCTCACAGCCTCCATTTACCAAAGGATGTACAGATATGCGGGTCAGTCAGTGTGCTCACTTAACGCGGTTACACTGCTGTCTGCGTACCAAGGTGAAATCCTGGAGGAGATGGGGCGTCAACTGGACTCGGGGACACCTAACCCCAGTCTATGGGATGAGATCTGTGTGGTGAACGATCTCATCTTGCGCTCCTCTAGAGGTGCTGTTCAAGGTTGTGGTCGGGTCATGGGTCTGGCGGTCTCAGGGGAAAGAGGCCTATGGTTAAACCTGTCAGGCCTGAGTGACTCCCAGAAGGCCGAGATCATGGATGCGCCCTATGACCCGACAAAAGGTCTATTTGGCCCCTCCTTGGAGAAGATGAGGGAGACGAGTACCCTCAGAAAACAGGAGGGAGAGGCTTTTAACCTTTGTTTGCCTCGTAAGCCCAGCCAAACCCCCCCACAGGGACCCAGACCTGGGTTTGCGGCTGCTGCAGTGAGAGTACGGCAAGGTGGAGCCAAGCCTTCAAGGAGACCTGCCACACAATCCACCCAGCAAAGCAAAGCGGAGAACCCAAGACCATGGGGGAAGCACTCTTTTGCAGCGGCCGCTGCAAAAAATCGTCCATCCCACCCTGGGGAGAGCAAGAAAAAGCGGGCAACCTAACCCCACTGTTAACCATCTCCCCTCTGAAGAGAAGGTTTCCAGGCACCAGGGCAAACTTCTCTGTCCAGGATTCAGATGCTCCTGTAGTTCCCAGTTCACCAGGAGGCATGTTAAATTCTCCCTCTCACGTTCAGAGAGAAGACATTTTGGGGTGGAGGACACAGTGTCACAAAACACTCCACAGCACGTTATCAGTGTCACCAAGCACTCAGCTGTGCCCCATGTTACAAAGTGTTGTTCAGGGGGAATTAGAGAAAATAAACACAGCTTTTCTGCAGCCAGGCATGTTGCCAAGGGCAGAAAGCCCCCCACAAAAAAGAAAAAAATTAACACAAATGGCTCTCTGCCACTCCCCTCTGCGCCCAGCAGAGGGAGCTCGCGCTCTTTACAAGAGAGCCGAGCGCAGCAGTGCAGAGGGGATGACGTCACTCAGCAGCGACGCTTCTCCTCTCTCTGCTCGGGCAGATCAGTGGCGCGCATGCGCTGTCTCTCCATGGGTTTTGCATACAATCTCCAAGGGTTACAGACTGCAGTTTGCCACGAGACCTCCGAGATTCAACGGAGTGCTCTCCTCGGTTGCCACCGGGGATTCAGCTCACGTCCTGAAAGACGAAATAGCATCCCTGTTAGAGAAAAAAGCGATCAGAGTTGTACCGGACGAGGAGGTTCGTCAGGGCTTCTACTCGCGCTATTTTCTCATTCCAAAGAAAGACGGCGTATCACTACGCCCCATTCTGGACCTGCGTGTGTTAAACAGACACTTACGCAGATATACATTCAGGATGCTCACACACAAAGCACTGTGCCGTTCCATCCGTCCGGGGGATTGGTTTGTAACCATCGACCTCGCGGACGCCTATTTTCACATCTCCATTTACCCCCCACACAGAAAGTTTCTCAGGTTCGCTTATCAGAGCGCAGCCTACGAGTTTCAGACCATCCCGTTCGGGCTGTCATTAGCCCCGAGGGTGTTCAGCAAGTGTGTGGAGGCGGCGCTGTCCCCTCTGAGGATGCGCGGGATCAGAATATTTTCGTACATAGACGATTATCTAATCTGCTCTCGGTCAAGCGAGCAGGCAGTCAGCTACTCCCTGGCAGTGATCAACCACCTCATCAACCTCGGGTTCAGGATAAATCAAGCCAAAAGTCGCCTGACTCCCGTGCAATGCACGGAGTATTTGGGTCTCAAAATAAACTCCCTCTCTTATCGTGTCACACTATCAGAGGGGAGAATCCTGTCATTCACCCAGTGCATGACGCGTTTTCAGTTGGGAAACGTCGTTACATCAGACTGTGCCTGCGGCTCCTCGGTCTTATGGCATCCGTGATTTCAGTGGTCCATCTGGGGCTTCTGATGATGAGGGACTTTCAGCGGTGGGTCGCCTCGCTGCGACTCTGTCCCCGCCGTCATCTGTGCCGCAGAGTAAAAGTGACACAGACATGCATGGCGGCTCTTCAGCCCTGGAGAGACCCGACGGTTCTCACGTCGGGCGTCCCGCTGGGGACCGTAGCATCCAGGGTTACCATGACGACCGATGCTTCCCTGACAGGTTGGGGCGCAACTATGATGCGCAGAGCGGTGAATGGCATATGGTCGCCGAGAATGAGGCGGCTTCACATCAACATGCTGGAACTGCACGCAGTGTTCCTATCTCTGAAGCACTTCATGCCATATGTGATGGGTCGCCACGTCTTGGTAAAGACCGACAACTCCACTGTGGTGGCTTATATCAACCGTCAGGGCGGCACTAGGTCCCTGCAGTTACACAGACTGGCCAGGGACATAATTATGTGGAGCAGCACCAGAGTTCTGTCGCTCAGAGCAACGCACGTAGCGG
This sequence comes from Cyprinodon tularosa, assembly GCF_016077235.1. Classification (NCBI taxonomy): domain Eukaryota; kingdom Metazoa; phylum Chordata; class Actinopteri; order Cyprinodontiformes; family Cyprinodontidae; genus Cyprinodon; species Cyprinodon tularosa. Next base: position 21,629 of record NW_024039396.1, read on the forward strand.
GAATTCTGAACAGAGGGGCCGATCTTTTATCCAGAGGGAACCCTCTCTATGGGGAATGGAAGCTGCATCCACAGCTGGTGGAGCAGATCTGGCAGAGATACGGACGTGCTGCCGTAGATCTCTTCGCCTCATGGGAAAACACTCATTGCCCGCTGTTTTTTCTCCCTGTCAGACCCAGACGCTCCACTGGGTATGGACGCGCTGGCGCACCCATGGCCAGACGCGTTGCTTTATGCTTTCCCTCCTCTCAGCCTGATATCCCCAACTCTAGTCAGAGTGAGGGAACAGGGGCTGTCTTTGATTCTGGTGGCTCCCTGGTGGCCATCGAAGGCCTGGGTGGCGGAGATAATCCAAGTCCTGTCAGCCGAACCATGGCCCCTCCCCGTTCGAAGGGACCTGCTGTCTCAGGCTCAAGGGGAGATTTATCATCCACACCCAGATCACCTGGCTCTCTGGGCCTGGCCCGTGAAAGGTGGAATTTAAATGCAACAGGCCTCCCCCCAGAGGTGATCGACACCATACAGAATGCTAGGGCTTCTTCTACTCGCTATCTTTACAGTGGTAAATGGCGAGTGTTTGAGGAATGGTGTGAGGAAAAACAGACCATTCCTTTTCAGTGTTCAGTGGGGGACGTGCTCTGCTTTCTGCAGAGCTTGTTGGAGAAGGGTAAGGCTTTTTCAACAATTAAGGTTTATTTAGCCGCAATCTCTGCTTGTCATGTAGGGTTTGGTGATAAACCTGTGGGGAAGCACCCCTTAGTGTGTCGTTTTATGAGAGGGGCCCGACGTAAGTTACCAGTTTCTAAGCCTCTGGTGCCATTATGGGATCTCTCTCTGGTGTTGGATGCCCTCTGTCATCAACCATTTGAACCTTTGGAGGGTGTTGGCTTAAAGTTCCTTTCATTGAAAACTGCCCTGCTCTTAGCGTTGGCTACGGCTAAGAGGGTGAGTGAGTTGCATGCACTTTCAGTCAGTCCGGCCTGTTTACAGTGGGCACCCGGGCTCTCTAAGGTGTGCTTGAGACCCAACCCGGCTTTTGTGCCGAAGGTGTTGGATTCAGCATATAGGTGTTCGATGGTGGAATTGCTGGCATTCCATCCACCCCCTTTCTCTTCAGCAGATGAGCAGAAGCTTCATTGCTTATGTCCAGTGAGAGCTTTAAGAGCTTATGTGGACAGGACAGCCTGTTTTAGAAGAGCTGACCCTCTGTTTGTATCCTGGGCTACTGCTCATAAGGGCAAACCTGTCTCCCGCCAAAGATTAGCACACTGGGTTGTAGAGGCTATATCTCTGGCATATAGGTGCGCAGGATCAGAGCCCCCTAAAGGGGTGAGGGCCCATTCTACCAGAAGCATGGCCACCTCTTGGGCTTTGTTCCGTGGTGTGTCAGTTCAGGACATCTGTGCTGCAGCCAGTTGGCCAGTCCACCAAATAAATTTTGGCTCAGGTAAGGTTAGATGAATAGAAGGCCAGATGGTTGCTTTTGGTGCTAGAGCACAGAGCATCAGGAAAAGACAAGAGAACAGGCCATGATTCGAAACAGGGACCTTTTGGTGCAAGGCAATGTTTATTCAAACGTGAACAGTTGGCAATAGCTCAGTTTTAAATCAGGGTGCCTGGTAGTGGTTTGATGTTTTGCCTTTAGCAAAAAAATCCCTGTTTTTAATTGTGGCCTGTTCTTTTGTGTTTTAGTGATGCTCTGTGATAGCTACAGAGAGTGTGGTGATCAGTACAAGCTGTACCTCGTCTCTTTAGGGCTGATATAGCTATAACAAATTGTAAAGACAACAACCAGCAAGCCCTGCAGCTCTGACATCACACCAGAAGTGATAAAAGCCAAGACTGAGCCCTGCACGGGTCAGTCTCTGCAGCTGATGTTGTGATGAGAAAGATGACCCTCAGTTGAAGTTTTATGTATCATGATAATACAGTATGTTCAATGGTGTAACATTTTGCTGGCATAGCTATAAGAATGACTCCTCCTCCTCATTTCTTTAAAGAAAGTTTCTTAAAGCTTGGAATGTGCATTAAGAGAGCCCGTTGAGACATCGCTTCCTCTGTTTTGACTGAAATGGGGAAGACCCGAATATTTCAAGATGACAATTGTCCCTTTATTTCCGAAGCTGTCAGAGTACCTGGTTGTTTTTTGGGCCTTCTTGTGATGGCAAAACTGAAACCGCAAGAACCATGTAGGCTGCTCGTTTGACTGCCCCCTCGTTGCTGCCAACTAACTAACTAGCCTGAAAGCCGCCATCGAAGCTGCTGTTGCAACTTGGACCACGCACCCTGCCTCGTCCCCTTTGTGCTGTAAAACACACCGAATTGAAGCCAGGAAGGATGCCGCCCGCCGCCAAAAGAGAACTGTAGCAGCCTGCTCTTCGTCCTTGAAGCTACAACTATGCATGAGCCAAAAATTGCGGCAGCCTGCTTTTCCACTTTTTTCCTGAACCAAGCCTGCTGCTTCTCCACAAGCTGCCATGAGGACCTCTAAGCTTCTTCTCTATTAGAATAAATAAAATAGCAACAAAAAGTAAAATCTTTGTTTTTCTTTGCTACTTTTACCCCGTCTGGGCAGGCTTAATTGGAAATAGATTTTAATGCTGCTATCTGCTCCAGCAGGATTTATTGTCATAGAACCGGGCAGGATGGACCCAGTATTCAAGGTGAGACAGCCAGTAGGAAAGTTCAAAACATTTATTAGAACAAAAACATAAACAAACTGAAAATAAAGTGGAGCTGCTAAGATCTGTGACTGGTGGCTGCTGCAGGAGGGGGGCGGGGCACCGCCCAATCTCAGGCCCCGTCCACACGAAGTCAAAACGAACACGAAACGCTGATATTTTCCAAAATGTTTGCCGTAAAGACGGAGACGTAAAATAAATGTGAGCGTCCACACGAATGCATGAAAACGCTGCAAAATGTATGCCAGGCCTGTAAGTGGCGCTGTGGTGCCAAAGCAAAAATAAGCGACGAAATGTTGGGCATGCGCACTAATATTTATACATGGTTGCCCTGCGGGTCCATTTTCGTGGTTAAGTCAAATTCAGGTGCTGAACTATGTCGTCGATATTGCTCTGTTCTTCCTGGAGATATTCCAGAAGAAGAAGATTCTGTTGTAAGCCCGACAGCAGGGTGAGTAGCATTAGCAGCAACGGCGCCATTGTTGTTGTGATACTGGTCGCGCATGCGTGTTTAGAGGCGACGCTATGACGCATGCGTGTAAAAAAAAAATATGCGGTTAGAGCGTAAAGATGGAAACGCGAAAACGGCTCTTCGAAATCTTCCCACTCTGAAGGCTGAATAAAAAAAAGATCGTTTACAGACCCCCGAAACGCCGGCTTCGTGTGGATGAGAGGCTGGTTTAGTGAAAAATTAGTGCGTTTAGGCCAGGGTTCGTCTTCGTGTGGACGGGGCCTCAGACACTCTGTGGGAGAAACACAGGTTAGTGACCACTTACCTGATTAAACAGTCCAGTCCATCTCCATGGAAAGGGAGAAGGACTGCGTCACTCTTCAGCCGCTGAAGAGTTAGGGTTACAAAGGGGCAAGAGTTAAGGTTAGGGTTGCTGGACTGCTGCACCGGGGACACTCTGGGTGTCCCCGGTGCAGCAGTCCAACAGAGTCCGGAGGCGTGACCAGGCGGACACACATAGGAGCAGACAGGATCAGGTGCAGAAGGGCAGGCTTAGTGGTAGAGGGTAGCAGAGACAGAACGTGAAACCATAACTTGAGCAGGACATTTAAACTGGTTTCCACCTTGGAGCCAGGCTTACTGGAATAAAAACTGATCCTCCCTAGAGCCAAAAAACACAGAGGACTCAGCAAGGGAGGAAAAGTGGACGATTAGGAGAGGAGACAGACACAAAACCCTCTTTCCACTGGCCACCAGGATCTGTCCCTGAATTCTCAGGCTGAACAGAATATAGAGCAAAGGAAACAGGTGAGAGGAATTAATGATAATTGTGGCATGGAGGGAAAACAGCAGGTGAAAGAAATAACCAATTACGGTGTAGCAATCAGGCATTTATTTGATATTTGCTGCTGGTAGTGTGTCCTTTGTTTGTGTTTATTTTATTTCATTGATCTGCTGCCTCAGATAGCTATTGCTAAACTACCCTTTTTGTGCTGTATAAGAGCTTGATTATACAGAGATTTCCTGTGGTTTGGTTGTTCAATGTTAATAACCAATTAATTTTGTAAATTAAAATTGCTGAGATTAACTAGAGGTCAATTTAAACCAAGGTCCAAAACTGGTTTAAATATCCATATTACTGCAAGATGTGGTTAATAAACTATAATTAATCATCTAAATTATTAATTATAGTCATTAAAGACTGGTAGATGTTATCTAAAATAGTTATTTGTTGTTGATGAATTTATTTTTTATGATAAAAATAAAGAAACATGTTTTTATTAGAATAAGTAATATGTATAATGAACTAACAATAACTACAAAATAACTCTCACCTAGGACTATTGGAGAAATACACCAGCAGATTTGATCAATAACAATGGAAAGTTAAGAATCTTAGCATTGAAATTGAACAGTTTTGATGCCAGTTTCAATAAGCAGTTCCTTTGAGATGTTTTAAGGATTATAAGAAAAACACCCCAGCAGTAAAAGTAAAGCCTTGAGGTGCATGTGAGGGTAACAGCTGATTCAGCCACACTGCTCTTTCCATCTAATGACACCCTTTGCATTTCTTTACAAGATGTGCCGCATGTATGAATTATAGAGAGGTAGACTGAACTTAGGAAACCAGGCTAGGGGATAAAAGGCGAGTTTGCTTCAGGTCACAGTCATTTCTCTCTTTCCTTCCTCTGTTTTGTGTTGTTTCTCTTCCTTTACTTCACACCCTTTGTACTAGAAAACAAACAGTTACATCTAATTAATAAAAAAGTAAAAATTATAAAAAATATGTAAATTCCCTCTGAAATAAAAGCTGTTATTTGACATATTTAGTGTCTCCTCTCTTAGTGTTTTCACACCTACATACATTTGGTCTGCTTTAAACGCATCATAGTTTGCTCCAGACCTGTTGTGCAGTGAAAGAGGACCAGCAAACTTTAGTCCAGAACAAACAATAGGACTAAGTATGAATAAAAACCTGCTTCGGTCCGACCCAAATCCCTTTGGACTTAGCCAGCCATCGTAGTTGTAAATGCAGTGTTGAACCTCAGTCACTTATACTATTATTTCTATACAATTTTCCTCATCCACATCGTGGGTCCACTTCTGCTATAACCTTTTTCTGCTGTAACGCCACAATTTCCCCACTGTAGGACTTTAAAGGGATTTCCTATTCTATTCTAAATCTGTTCTATTGTCTGTAGAGTAGCAATGCTGTATGCTAGTAAGCAATGACTCTTTTTCTGCTTAATGGACACATTCTCCAACAGAATCACAAAATCACCTATTAAAAGTTTTTAAATCTACGTATACTAAAGAGCTTCTCTTTAAATTTTAAAAGATTATGTAATAACAGCCTAAATATGCAAAGCAGTGTTAACCTGACTCCGCCAGATGGATTTGCTCCACATATCCATCTGGAAACCTTCCGTTAAAGTAATTTTGGGAAGGGGCGAAAATACTGGTTAGCTGATTGGCCTATGTTGGTGATAGACGGGCCAAATAAACCAATCAGATCAACGAAGCATATGATGTACTAACAGAGCGACGACGAAAACACAACCACAAGCCAGGCTACTCTTGCCGAAACCAGTCGGGAGAAGAGCAAAAACATCTTTTCCTCTGAGAAAAGCCTCCAGAGCAGTGTTTTGCTCTTCTTTCAGTGAAGAAATACTCTGTAATTCTGATAAAACTTGCTCGATAGCCACGCTAACGGTAGCTTCATCGGCTGAAGCCGCCATGTTCTTTAGACTAAATTGTTGCGTCACACCTCAACCCGCCTCAAAGCCAACGCTGATTGGACGTTCGTTTGGTGAACGGCTCCAAATTTTCTTTAACGAAGAGTGGCCAGACTGATCTGCGAGTGAAACCTGGAAAGCTCGCGAGATCAGGATGGTCCCACAAGGCTAAAGCAGTGGTGCTTCATGCAGGACTCCTATAGTAGCCACCCTCTATTTCCGGGACTGTTCTCTGTCCTGTCGCAGTCATTTCTGACAAATATTCCCATGTGGCTTTGCTATAAGTTATAGTCCACCTGCAAAAAGAGCAATTTGAATAAAAAAAACGGACCAAATGAAAAATGAGGCATTGGTCTGGGCCAAACATCTTGACCAAAGCACTTCTAACTTGAATACACCCTCCTTGTTCTCAGGTCAGATCCTAAAATATGTGGATTATAATCTGCCAGGTTGATATTTGACTCTAGGTATTATTATGTTTCTATCAGACAGAAGGCTCTTGTTAGCAGTTAGACATAAGCACACACATCATTCCCAAGCCGTAGCTGGAGGTTAAAGAGTACTCCCTATCCACAGCCAGGAGAACAACACAACAACATGAAAGGTGATGTATTTTGGAAACAGCAGCGCTAAAATGAAAGAGCGGAGCCTGCTGCCTTCTCATTCCTGCAGTGATGTATGGCTTTGGGGTGAGGTGCTCTCTACTGTAGCTTCATGACAATTACAGACCGCTTTAAAACAAGCAAGCTGAAAAGCTCAGAGCAGATGCTATTGTAGTCATTGCTCCCTCTTGCATTTAACTTGTATAGAATCATTCTCTTTCATACGTCCAACTGATGCATTTTAGGCTTCTTAAATTTTAGCTCAGAACCAAGTGATTAAAATGTTTATGAATTTCCTAATGGGGAAAATGTAGGATGCATTTATAGCCCAAATCCCCCTTTTTTGATTCAACACATGAAATGTATCGGTAAGGCAGCGTGGAACTCTTAATTTAACACACATGTTTGTCACAGCTGGCTTTGCTTCTCTCACAGGACCTTCAAATGTCTCACAATATACCCAACTGAGTGCAAAGTTTGTCAATCTTTCTTGGAAAGCGCCTGTACTGCTTGTTTGAACTTTGCAGAGTGCTTTCCACCTTAGTGTTTTTAAAGTGTGTTTGCACTCTTTTAGAAAGAGGCTAATTGGAACTGTGCATGGCCCCCAGATGTCTCCAGACCCCTCAGCATTCATTCATTCCCTCCTTCTAACACACATTCAGACCTGTGCACACTCACACTTGTTCACATGCTCACAGATCACCTCTCACAGATGTTTTTTTTTTCCCTTTCTGTTGCCCTTTTGTCTCCTTTTTTTTTCTCCTCTAAAAACACCTTTTCAAGCCATACAAAATGGCTGTAAACACAGTCTGTCAGCATGGATAGCGGAATGCCACAGAGGCTTACAAAGTCTGTTGATGCTCTGTGACAGACAGTCCTCCTTGTGTTTGACAGCTTTTTGGGCCCGGCTCCCTGGTTGCACTGTGGTGGTCTCTACGTGGCTTTGGTGATTTCCCATAAGGAAGATAAGGGGGATGGGTGGAAATGAATAAGAGATGCTAAGGTCTGGGTTTCAAGTCACTAAGTATGTTTGGGGGAGGGGATCTGTGAATGGAGAAAAACTCTACTGTAAACTTTTCATAAAAATAATGTGATTTTAACTTTTTACTATCCCACAGGCTTCGCAATGCTTATTTAGGAAGTGGAAAGCAATGTTTAGAACATAAAATGGCTCATAAACAGTTACTATCATAGTAACTTATTTTTTATTTTGTTTTTCATTGTGTGCGATACATGTACACTTGCACCTTAATCCTATTTATCTTGATATACTGTATATATATTGCTTATTCTTATTCTTAATGCACCTTTTTCCTCCCTCCGTAAAAATTCTAAAAATATCCACTGGACTTGGTTTTCAAGATTTGAAGACGTTTCGCCACCTCTCCAGGAAGCTTTCTCGATTCAAATGAAAGCTTCCTGGAGAGGTGGCGAAACGTCTTCAAATCTTGAAAACCAAGTCCAGTGGATATTTTTTGAATTTTCACGGAATGACCATGACCTGGATGACTGAGAACCTTCATCAACTTTTTCCTCCCTGTTTGCACCTTTTGTAACTTCTATGCCAATATGTGACGAGTGAATTTATCCGCTGTGAGATCAATAAAGCTCATCTAATCTAATCTAATCTACAGTAAATGGGCTCTTTTTATATATTTTTATATATCAAACAATGAATTGTTACGATTTAAAAAGTATTTTATTTGGCGATTTGTCTCAGTATGTCAAAAATCAATCTGAGGAGGAAATTCTCCATTATACAGACTCAAATCTAAACTTTAAAAAGGAATGAGGAAATAATGATTTATGTCTATTTATTTGTATAATTCCAACATTAAAACTTTCACCATCTCTATTCAATCTATTATTTGGAAATTGAAAATATGCAACTCCAAACCTACCGAATGTTGGCATCTTCTAGGAATTATTAACTAATGGATTAATCTATAGTTGATTGATTTTACAAAGACAAAATGCTTTTAACGCACAAAAGCCTCAGCCATTTAGTGTCCTTATTGCTACTGTAGCATGTCTCTTTCTTTCATGTAACTAAAGTTATGCTCCTTACTTTTTTGCAGCAGCCTCATTTTCCAAGCACAGAAGTGAATTTGCTCCTTAAATTTTCTGTTTTTTCTGTGATACTTTAAGGAGTTTATCGAGTGTTTATATTTACAAACCAACCCACATTAAGTTTATTTTGAATTCTTGTTATATTGTGTATTAATCTGGATCAATCTATGTTTCTGCTCTAGCATTCCTCTGCTTAGGCATTTCTTCTTTTGTAAATTGAGTGAGGCTGCACTTAGGAATGAATAAGGAGACCCTCTACACCGTCAACACCGAATAAAATTATTTTTAGCAGATGTTATCAATCAATCAGATATAATAAATTTTGATCTAATAAATCATTAATCTAACATTAATTATAAGTCAATTATTTGTTTGCATCCCTACCATCTACTTGAACTTTGAGGCTGTTAAAAGAAAACATTAATTATAGACAAAGAGGGTGACTTTGGGGGAACTGCAGAGTTTCAGAGCTCAGGTGGAGGAATCTATTGAGAGGAAAATACAATTTTCCCCCCCCTCCACTTATCTTGCATTTGTGAAAGTATGGTGAGAAAAAAGGAAAGCTGTACAATGATGTTTTAGGTTCCAGAAAGCTCTGGAGGAAACACAGCAGAAATTTGGAAGAAGTGTTTTCATCTAATAAGACTGACTGCATTCTTCCCCCCAACTTGTTACTGAAAATTCTGCATTCTGCACACATCAACTCTGCTGTTTATCTAGGTTATTAATCTGTGGATAAAACTTTTTTTGTCCAGTAGGAATGGGGGAACTGATGAGAGTTAATGGAAGGATGTATGGAGATGACATATAGGAAAATCCTTGTAGAGAAACTGTTAGAGACTACAAAATACTCCAGACTGAGGCAGAGGTTCTCATTATGGTAGAACAACAATCAGTTTCCAGTAATGACTACAACAAAATGGATTAGATAAAAGCATTTCAAACAGTTATACATCTTGAGTTCCCGTCGTAAAGCCAGATGAGAATCTATGCTAAGACAAAGATGCTATTTAGGAAGTCTGATTGTCCTTTGACTAAACTTGTGTTATTCTATTTATTGAATGAGACAGTGGCAAAAAAAAAAAAACTTCCATTACAGGAAACACTAGCAACTGCAATTGCATTAAACGGTTATACATTATATATATATATATATATATATATATATATATATATATATATATATATATATATATATATATATATATATATATATATATATATACACATCAGAGATTAGAATTTTTTTTTTTAAAAAGTGCAGTATGGGATGCATGCTTTTTTTCTTCCCTTCAATGCACTACTTTGTGTTTATCTATTATGTGAAATCCTGGTCATATTGTAACATTAAATGACATCGTGGAATAGAAAAGAAGTTTACAAGCCTTTGGAAGGGACTCTATTTTGTGTTTTCTTTTTGTTGATGCTCAGCTAGCAATGACATGCATTTATTGTCTTTTTTTACTGTGTGGAATAACGCTTCTTCACATTCTTGTCAGCGCCATTTGATAAATTACTGTTCCAAATCTAGATAGAAAATGCTACAACAAAATGATCACTTGATGTTAGCATTTCCTGTTGGCTCAGACTTAAGGACTGGGCCAAAAATTGTGAAAACAAATCTTGACGTTGTAAACATTTGCAACTCGTGCAACCCCTAACACCTGTCTGTGAATGTGCACAGATGTAACACACAACCATTAAAATCTCTGGTTTTTAAGAAAAGTGAAAACCAAGTGTTCAAGGAAGATGCAGCAGTGACAGGTTTTGTAGAAATATTTGGTGATTCTCTTTGCAATCATTCATAATTGATTTCATTTCAAAGTCAAAACTGTTTATATTTCTAATGAAACATACATCCAATATCTCCTACATTCGATATCCCAAAGTAGATATGTTGACATGTTTCCATTTCTCTTTTTGATTTACATTATTGAAATTAGAGATGCAAAGATCAAATGCTAATTTCTGATCTCCCAGTCTTCCTAACTTACTTTTGGAGTGCATAGGTGAAAAAAATCCATTTTACAAACGGTATTCCTCATAAACAACAAATGTGATTACTTGAAAAAGCCGATAAATTTCCTAACCTTACTGTAAACATTTCCTTAGCCAATCTGTTTGATCAAAGAGGTTGAATTCTCAAACTAATAAAGCAAGTTGTCTTCATGCTTCAGCCTTCCTGTTACCTGCTTTAAGTTTAAGTCTTTCTTGATCTGTAGAAGGCCTGAGCTTCACTTATCATAAGTATACCTGACTTCTTCATGGCATGATAACATCCACATTGAGGAGCACTATTGCCCTTAGAAATCACTCTTACATATAGTGAATTCACTGTATGCAAACAATATTTTCCAACTGGCTGAATATTGATGCACAGACATGTTCAGATGCTCTCTGAGGTGATTTGGTGCATTTTAAAAATATTAATACTGCAGAATGAAAGAAAAAAATACTAATTGCATACCATCTGGCAAGGATTAAGTTCAGACAGTGTGTCTCGCTTATAAGCATTTTCTTAGGTATGATGTCATATCCTAGGAATAAATGTTATATGTAAAACAGGTACCAGTGCTCTTTCACTTTATGGCTATCAGTTTAGTTACTTTTACTGAGCAGGATAAGGTAGTTGCTTATGTTGAGCTAGTAATACATTTTGTCCCCCTTGTTATCAAATCTCCAGAGTTTCCTTATCACAGTGCCACTGCCCACCACCTGTGTGTGCAGGCGGCGGGTTACGTACCCAGACAGACGCCGTCTTATCCTGCATTCTTTCAGCAAACAGGACCCCCTGATATCTGAGTCATTCAGGGGGGAATTTAGTTACACACAAAGGAAAACGCGTCTGCCGTAGACTTAATGTCAGGGCAGCCTTAGTCCTTTTAGATCTAAATTGGATACATTTTAGGAAATGGCTAAAGGATGATTTGTGGTAAAGTATTATTTTTAGTCTGTATTTAGATGATATTGAAGTGGTGCCGAGGACTGGCACCTCTTCTCTGTTGGTGTTCCTTATTGCAACATTCCCCTCCACAGTTGTTGACACAATTGCCTGTGCGTTTGTTTTTACATGCAGTATTGCAAACATGGGATGTGTATCAACAAGGAGTTGGACATGCAGGCTGTGAACGGAGAGTGGGGTCCTTGGGGGCCCTACAGTGTTTGCTCCAGGTCCTGTGGTGGTGGGACAAGGAGCACTACCAGAGATTGCAACAAACCTGAGTAAGTAAGAAAGACATGGCTGCATTATATATATATATATATATATATATATATACACTATATTGCCAAAAGTATTTGCTCACCCATCCAAATTATTGGAATCAGGTGTTCCAATCACTTCCATGGCCACAGGTGTATAAATTCAAGCACCTAGGCATGCAGACTGTTTTTACAAACATTTGTGAAAGAATGGGTCGCTCTCAGGAGCTCAGTGAATTCCAGCGTGGAACTGTGATAGGATGCCACCTGTGCAACAAATCCAGTCGTGAAATTTCCTCGCTCCTAAATATTCCACAGTCAACTGTCAGCTGTATTATAAGAAAATGGAAGTGTTTGGGAACGACAGCAACTCAGCCACGAAGTGGTAGGCCACGTAAACTGACGGAGCGGGGTCAGCGGATGCTGACGCGCATAGTGCGAAGAGGTCGCCAACTTTCTGCAGAGTCAATCACTACAGACCTCCAAACTTCATGTGGCCTTCAGATTAGCTCAAGAACAGTGCGCAGAGAGCTTCATGGAATGGGTTTCCATGGTCGAGCAGCTGCATCCAAGCCATACATCACCAAGTGCAATGCAAAGCGTCGGATGCGGTGGTGTAAAGCACGCCGCCACTGGACTCTAGAGCAGTGGAGACGCGTTCTCTGGAGTGACGAATCGCGCTTCTCCATCTGGCAATCTGATGGACGGGTCTGGGTTTGGCGGTTGCCAGGAGAACGGTACTTGTCTGACTGCATTGTGCCAAGTGTAAAGTTTGGTGGAGGGGGGATTATGGTGTGAGGTTGTTTTTCAGGAGCTGGGCTTGGCCCCTTAGTTCCAGTGAAAGGAACTCTGAATGCTTCAGCATACCAAGACATTTTGGACAATTCCATGCTCCCAACTTTGTGGGAACAGTTTGGAGCTGGCCCCTTCCTCTTCCAACATGACTGTGCACCAGTGCACAAAGCAAGGTCCATAAAGACATGGATGACAGAGTCTGGTGTGGATGAACTTGACTGGCCTGCACAGAGTCCTGACCTCAACCCGATAGAACACCTTTGGGATGAATTAGAGCGGAGACTGAGAGCCAGGCCTTCTCGTCCAACATCAGTGTGCGACCTCACAAATGCGCTTCTGGAAGAATGGTCAAAAATTCCCATAAACACACTCCTAAACCTTGTGGACAGCCTTCCCAGAAGAGTTGAAGCTGTTCTAGCTGCAAAGGGTGGACCGACGTCATATTGAACCCTATGGATTAGGAACGGGATGTCACTTAAGCTCATATGTGAGTCAAGGCAGGTGAGCAAATACTTTTGGCAATATAGTGTATATATATATATATATAAACAAAGAAAAAGCTACCATGGGTTCCTCGATCTTAATCTTCTGCTTGTAGGCCAAGAAATGGTGGGAGATTCTGCGTGGGCCGCAGGATGAAGTTCCGCTCCTGCAACACTGAGCCATGTCCACGAGGAAAGAAGGATTTCCGAGAAGAGCAATGTTCTCAATTTGACGGCAAGCACTTTAATATCAACGGTCTACCTCCCTCTGTCAGATGGGTCCCAAAGTACAGCGGCAGTAAGTAAACACACAGGTGTAGAACAAATGTCGCAGTACTTAAAAGTAACATAAAGTAACAAAACAAAATTGACATATCTAATTTTGGTAAGCATGAACATATTTACTGTTTAAAGCTCAAAATTACAGAATTTGGCCCCATGGACCTCATAGATAGCCTTGTGAGACCATCCTGATCTCGCGAGCTTTCAAGGTTTCACTCGCAGATCAGTCTGGAGGCTCTCTGTTAAAGAAAATTTGGAGCCGTTCACTAAACTAACGTCCAATCAGCGTTGGCTTTGAGGCGGGTTGAGGTGTGACGCAACGAGAAGCATGACAGTTCAGTCTAAAGAACATGGCGGCTTCAGCCGATGAAACTAGCGTTAGCTTGGCTATCGACCAAGTTTTATCGGAATTACAGAGTATTTCTTCACTGAAAGAAGAGCAAAACACTGCTCTGGAGGCTTTTCTCAGAGGAAAAGATGTTTTTGCTCTTCTCCCGACTGGTTTCGGCAAGTTTTTGTTCTGTCAATTGCCTCCTCTTCGTCGTCGCTATGTTGGTACGTCATATGCTTCTTTGATCTGATTGGTTTATTTGGCCCGTCTATCACCAACATAGGCCAATCAGCTAACCAGTATTTTCGCCCCTTCCCAAAATTACTTCAACGGAAGATTTCCAGATGGATATGGGGAGCAAATCCATCTGGCGGAGTCAGGTTACCTCATAGATGCTTCAAGCATAAACCAAGCTTTAAGTATACAAATTTGTTACTTCGAAACAGGTAGAATCTTCTTATCCAAATCCCCCAAAATTTAGAAACACACCGACAAGCATTTAAGCTTGATTAAAGAATGAACTGTACTAACCGCTGACATTGCTCTTTTTCAATTCAATTCAATTCAGTTTATTTATATAGCGCCAAATTCACAACACATGTCATCTCAAGGCACTTTACAGTTCAACCAGATCATACAGTCAAATTGATACAAAGTTTTCTATCTAAGGAAAACCAGTTGATTGCATTGACTCATTGACTCAAATACAATCCCTCACACTAAGCATGCTTGTAGCGACAGTGGAGAGGAAAAACTCCCTTTTAACAGGAAGAAACCTCCAGCAGAACCAGGCTTAGTGTGAGCGGCCATCTGCCAAGGCCGACTGGGGTTCAAGGAGACAGAAGCAGAGATACAAGCAGCTGTAAAAGGCGGCCCCGTCCAGGAAACACACAGCCAGGCAGACGAGCTCCAAGGCAGCTCCCATGCCAGAGGATGAAGAGAGCACATCCACCCAGCCACGGCCAGAGAAACAGGACCACACCTGAAGACAGGCCGATCTCCAACATCTACAAACAAGGGTGTTGATGGAAGCAGCACAGCTGATGTTTCTTTCCTGGATGACGTCACAGCCAAACAGGAACAGACGAGGCAAAGCTACTCTGAGGAAAAGCAGAGAGAGCAGAAGGTTAGAGATTGAACAAACAGATTCTGCAGAATAGGAGAACAGAGAGAGAATGAAGCAGAATGATGAAATGGGGGTCCCTATGTCCTCCAAAAGTCTAAGCCTATAGCAGCATAAATATAGAGAGAGAGCTCAGGATAACCTGAGCCACCCTAACTATAAGCTTTATCAAAAAGGAAAGTTTTAAGCCTAGTCTTAAAAGTAGACAGAGTGTCTGCCTCACGGACTAAAACTGGTAGTTGGTTCCACAGGAGAGGAGCCTGATAACTAAAAGATCTGCCTCCCATTCTACTTTTAGAAATTCTAGGAACCACTAGTAAACCTGCAGATTGAGAGCGAAGTGCTCTGTTAGGAACATAAGGAACAATCAGATCTCTGATATAAGATGGAGCTTGGCCATTTAAGGCTTTATATGTGAGAAGGAGGATTTTAAATTCTATTCTTGATTTAACAGGAAGCCAATGAAGAGAAGCCAGGATAGGAGAGATATGATCTCTCTTTTTAATTTTCATTAGAACTCTGGCTGCAGCATTTTGGATCAGCTGAAGGCTTTTAACACAGTTTGTGGACTTCCTGATAGTAAAGAATTACAATAGTCCAGCCTTGAAGTAACAAATGCATGGACTAGTTTCTCAGCATCACCCCTGGACAGGAGATTTCTAATTTTTGCAATGTTCCTCAGATGAAAGAAGGAAATTCTAGAAACCTCTTTGATCTGGGATTTAAATGACAGGTCCTGATCAAAAATAACACCAAGATTTTTTACTTTATTATCTGAAATCAGTTTAATCCCATCCAAATGAAGTGACTGGCTAATCAGCTTCTTTTTCAGAGACTCTGGTCCAAAGACTATAACTTCTGTTTTGTCTGCATTCAGAAGCAGAAAGTTAAGAGTCATCCAGGTTTTTATGTCTTCAAGACATGCTTGTAATCTATGTAATGGGTTAGCTTCATCTGGATTTATAGACAGATATAGCTGGGTATCATCAGCATAACAGTGGAAATTAATCCCATGCTGTCTAATAACTCTACCAATTGGGAGCATGTATAAAGTAAAGAGAATTGGTCCTAGCACTGATCCCTGTGGTACTCCACAGGTAACCTTTGAGTGTGTTGAAGATCTATCATTAACATAAACAAACTGAATTCGATCAGATAGATAGGATTTAAACCAGTCTAGTGCTGTTCCTTTAATTCCAACAAAATATTCAAGTCTTTCTAAAAGAATATTATGGTCAACTGTATCAAATGCAGCACTAAGATCCAACAGGACGAGCACAGATACAAGTCCATTATCTGAGGCCATGAGAATATCATTAGTGACTTTCACCAGAGCTGTTTCAGTGCTATGATGAGCTCTAAAGCCAGACTGAAACTCTTCAAAAAGTTCATTATGGTGTAAGTGGTCGCAAACTTGTTTGGCAACTACTTTCTCAAGAATTTTGGATAAGAAAGGAAGATTGGATATAGGTCTATAATTAACCAAGTCATCTGGGTCAAGAGACGGTTTCTTAAGCAGAGGTTTAATTACAGCAACCTTAAAAGCTTTAGGTACATATCCCTGTAACAGAGATAGATTAATCACATCTAAAATGGAGGAGGAGATCAAAGGGAATACCTCCTTAAATAACCTGGTTGGAACTGGATCTAACATACAAGTTGAAGGCCTAGATGAAGACAATAATTTTGCTAATTCAGAAAGTTCAACTGGATCAAAGCAGTCTAAACCCGGTTCAGATTCCATGACTACCTCAGGTACAATCGCGGATAGAGGAGTGCTTATGATCTTATTTTTAATAAGATCAATCTTATTTATAAAGAATCCCATAAAATCATTGCTGTTAAGAGCAGGTGGAATGGACGGTTCAACAGAGCTATGGCTCTGGGTGAGTTTGGCAACTGTATTAAAAAGAAATCTAGGATTATTCTTATTCTCCTCTATTAATGAGGAGAAGTATGCTGCTCTTGCTTTACAAAGGGCCCTCTTATACAGCAGTAAACCATTTTTCCAGACTAGGAAGGACTCCTGCAGGCCTGTGGAGCGATATTTTCTCTCCAGTTTCCTAGCATTTTGCTTCAAAGTACGCAGCTCTGCATTAAACCAAGGAGCAAGCTTTCTATTTTTAACGGTTTTCATTTTCAAAGGAGCTGCGTTGTCTAAGGCAGTACGCAGAGAACTAGCAACCCCATCAACAAAATCATCAACCTGTGAAGGGGAATAAGCTATACTTTTGCACTCTGCAGCACTGCTCAGCGACACAGAGGAGAGAGAAAGTGAAGCCGCTTCTTTAAAATTTATAACTGCACTATCTGATAAAGATCTACTAAAATTGAACCTTCTTTTGGGGGAGGAGAACTCTGTTAAAGTAATCCTGAAGGTTATTAGAAAGTGGTCAGAGAGGACAGGGTTGTGAGGAAATACTGTTATTTCTTCACATTCTATGCCGTATGTCAGCACAAGATCCAAAGTATGAAGATGAGAATGTGTGGGACTATTCACATTTTGAACAAAGCCAATAGTGTCTAAGATAGCATTAAAGGCTGCTCTTAAGCTATCGGCTTCAATTCTTTTAAGGATCTGCTACACATTATGAGCTTTAAATCACTTTATAGTCTGGACACGTCACTAGTTCCAGGATCTGCAGTGCAAGAATTGGGAGAAAATTTTAAGTCGGTGTCAGAAAATGCTGTAAAAGCCACATGCAGCCCCATCCAAAGAAACCCCCAGCAACATGCAGCTGCAACTTGACTAGATGGACAACCCATAGGATTACCATCTGGTAAATTTACTGCGGTTGATTCACTCATCTAATTGATGCTCTACAAGCAAACAAGGCAAACTCTGGAGACAATGTTCTGTCAGACAAAATTGGCTTTCATCCAAGCACCAAACCATCATTTGGCTTCAATGCTTTGCTGACATTTGCAAAAAAAGAAAAAAAAAGTTTTACAAATTTCTAATGGCATACAAGTCATGTCTAAGTCTTTATTATGGCATTAGTTTAGAATCAGCATTTCTGTCCTTTTTTTTGTTTCGTTCTCATTCAGTACTGATGAAGGATCGCTGTAAGCTTTTTTGCCGGGTTGCTGGCACCATGGCTTACTATCAGCTGAAGGACCGTGTGGTGGACGGCACTCCGTGTGGTCCAGACACTTACGACATCTGCGTTCAAGGCCTCTGCAGAGTATGTCTACATGTTTATTTTTCCTCTTTAACACATTTTACATTTTCAGACATAAACACAAGCTTAAATATTCCTAACAAGTATCATAGCTGCAGGGAAGCCAACACTTGCAATCTTAACATGCTTTTAGATCTGATATGCATCTTTTTAGCTACACTTTTCTTGGTTACCATTCTGCACTGATCAGAGGTTTGTGGTTGTTTTTTTGGACACTCTTTTTTCTTTAAAAACTATCCAACATTTAAATATATAATGTACATATGGGGGACATATATAATGTAGCCTAGGGGAAAGAACATGTTTTTATCCTTATTTTGAAGCCAAGTCAAAATGATTATACTGTAGTTTATCAAATTAAGCATGGAACATTAGTATATGTAAACATCAATGTTCCATTTTACAAAAGTTGAAAGTTTAAAGGGGTAGAATATGATGGATTTGCTGCAATTTAATCAGCATTGCTTTTACTTGCCAAATTTCAGATTTTTGAGTTTTAAAAATTCTGTCCAAAAGGTCTGCTTTCATTCAGAAGAATGTTTCTTATTGTTTCTCTTGTCTTTCCAAGGTTCAGGTTGTTTGGTGTCTTATAATGGCCTTTTTTCATAATTTTTTCAACTAGTAACACAAATCTGGAACTGGTTACAATTCACTGTGATGAAAACAGGAAGGGGGGAGTTTTGCTAGTCAAAGCTTACATATTACATTTATAAATTTGACTTACTTTGTATATGACCACTACACCAAACTGTGATTACGCAGCTTACCCTACCCTCAAACCTTTGCTTGCTTGTACCTTCAGTTTGATGTCATTCATGACTTTCCTCCCTCTTCCCTGCTTTTACGGACAGCTTTGGTGTGATGCCGACAGTCTTTTCTGGCTCTCATTTTTTTCGCTGTAATTTAACAAAAGCCAAAGACTGTACAGAGATCTATGGCTTTGTTTGGTTTTGTTTGTGTCACTAAAAATCACATCACATTATTAGTATTTTCGTTTTTTGAATTGTGAGGGCGCCTTGCTATGATTATCTCTCCCATATTTAATAGTACTCAGTTGCAATGGAAATTAACCAAATTATATTAAACAGAGCTGACCCGAGAAAAGTTAAGTAGAATAGGTACTAAAGGAAAAGGGGCATATATATATATATATATATATATATATATATATATATATATATATATATATATATATATATATATATATATATATAATTTTTTTGTGAAAATGCTATGAAGTGTAAGATTCATATTATCTTGCATTGTGGCTTTTTAGCAAGCAGGCTGCGACCATGTTCTCAACTCAAAGGCAAGGAATGACAAGTGTGGAGTGTGTGGTGGGGACAACTCCTCATGTAAAACCCTGGCAGGGACATTCAACCACGCCCAGTATGGTAAGTCCTACTGCTGAATTTACTATCTCCATTTAAGCTTTCTGTGTTGCACTTAAAGATATATGGAGTCAGCAACATCAGCCAGAACAACATGAAGCACAGTAAATAGTCTTGACAGCACAGGCCACATTGTTGTGTCAGGCACTGTACGCATGTCTGGTTATATTTATTTAGAGCACATGCTTTGAGGCTTTTGACAAATTTTAAAAATGCACAATTAAAGCCAATATAGTCCAGAAACTGATGAGCCAATGTGTCTTTAGTTTCAATGGCAAACAAACCTGACATCCTCTACTTGGAAATGTCTAGCTTAATGGTGTGTTTCAGTATGGGCCAACTTCTAACATCATCCAATTCTTTCTATGTCTGGGCAACAACACAGCTGAACCATTAGCAAACAAAAAACAGCCCAGGGTGGGGCTTTCCACTTGTTTACTCTTGCAAGTTGGACACTAAGCATTTGCATCTCTATCCGTCAGCTTTCTTTCTGCTCTCTGTTTGCTGCTTGGAGGCAACAAGTTTTGAGGACAGTATTCAGCCAAACCAGCCACTGACGTCAGTCCTGGAAATCTGGCTTAACTTTAAGAAGGGGAAAACAAGTGGGAGTGCAGCCCAGGCAGGATATCCCTCTGTTTCTGGATCTTGGCTTGTCTCATCTACCCCTTTTGTTCCTTTTGTTAGATACCTCTTAAAGCCTTATTTGAGAACTATTAACCTTTCTGTATTTGGTCCCAGTATCTCTGTTCTTTGTCTTAAAAACATGTAATTTTTCAAAATAATCATTGCTTGATGATAAGTCAGGAGTTTAACATTATTTACCCAACCCTCCTCAGAGCGTTCCTGCAATTAAGTTTGGTATTTTAGTTAAAGAGTTTTCACCAGTGACTTACTTCATCTAACAATTCCTGTGATTTCAAGTGTTTTTTACTGAGTTGAGGGAGATTTTTTTTCTAGATCTATGGAGCATAGAATACACAACAGCTTCCATTGCCTCATTTCATTAGTAGCATATTTGTTTTGCCAATAAAATAGCAGAAAATGATCATTTTCTCTTTTGATTGCCAAAAAACTACTGTCTGTTTTAAATAATTTCTAGTTGAAAGAAGCACAGATGAATTAACCTTTAAGCCATTTTTTCAATTTTTCCCTATGATCTACACTAGGGGTGGAACGATTCACAAAATCCACGGTTCGGTTCGATTCACGGTTTCTGGTCACGGTTTTCGGTTCGATTAGATACATGTTGATTGTTACACCGAAATTCCATAAAAAATTATGAAATTAATGAAAAAATCCCCCCAAAAATAATGGATTGTAATTATTTTAAATGATCCGCGGAAACCCTGGATCATTTCCGTATGTTTTGCTGCTTTGAATTTAATCATCTGGCACATGCTCTCTAACCTGACAACAGCCGGATGCATGTCTCGCTCAGCCACATGCATCTGGCTGTTGTCAGGTTACATGCTCTCTACCATCTCCAAGGAACTCAGAGGGGAGCGGACGAAGCCACAGCGGGGGCTGTAGGCTTTGCTTTGAGCAGCCGGTCTGGAGCGCAGCGGGGGTTGCTGACCGAGTATGAGGGATTTCGGGGTTAGCATGACATGTTGCTGTTAGCATAAACAAAACGTGTTGCACAATGCTTGCACACTGTTGCACTTTTATCCACAACTTTCTTTGCGCTGTCATCGTATGTCACTCTAAATGCAAAGCGCTCCCATACAGCAGACCTATAAAGTGCTGCTGGCGCGTCTTCCAACTCCAGTTCTTTCCCACTCGTCATACCCACACATTTCTCCACAACAACTGATTTTTTCCCCTGCTACATCCGGCTAAGCTGCTTCGCTTCTTCTTCTTCTTGTTTACTACTGGCGGTTGGCTTTGGTCGCAGTACCGCCACCTTCTGCTCTGGAGTGTAATCGCTTCCTCTATGAGAAAAAGGAGCAGCGCATGAACCGAACGAAACACACGCGAACCAAACCGAGACAGTCGAACCGAACGATTCTGACGGTTTTCATAAATCGTCCCATCCCTAATCTACACTTATTATAAATGTAATCACAATGGGAAAAAAATGAAAAAAGTGAAACAAGTTACCTTCATGAATTTTAATATGGGAATGCAGAATGTGTTTTGGCATAGTACAACACGACACATCATATAATCATTCTGCGTCCAGTTAATGTGAGATATATGTTGATCAGTTGAATCTTGTGTTGGATATAGTACTTTACTTTGGTGCATATAATTCTGCTATAAGCTCCTGAAAACTACAGCTAAATTTAGCTCCCATAATTAGTAAGGTTATAGAATACATTTTTTATCTTCTATAAATATTGTTTTAAAATACTTATTTATATATATATATATATATATATATATATATATATATATATATATATATATATATATATATATATATATATATATTGGTATTCTCAACTTTTGTTTTAAACCTTTTGTTCATATTGTTAAGTAGATGTGTAATTTTAAACATGGCCCATGCCCACTGCTTACCAATTTTTAAAAATACTTTTTGATATCATGTTACAATATTCTGAAACACCCCCCACCACCACCGACCAATAGGCTGTGGTAACATTTTCATTGCTGTATTACTCTGTGGTGCAAAGAAATCTTTTTGTGGTGAGTTAAGCTTTCGTGATTATAGGCCACCAGTGGCTTATTAAAGTCAGTGAAGGTCAAAGCGGTTTTAGAGGAAATGTGACTTAACCAATAAAATAACAATAAAAACAAACAGACATGCAAAACAAGGAGTAAAATAATATGGTGTTTATTTTATGAAGAAAACAGGAGTCTATTAAAAGGTTTCAAGTTTTCTGGGAATATTTTCACATCTGATGAGGTGTAGATAAGTAAACTGAGTGCTGCCCCCGAGTGGCTTAAGGTGTTAGCTTTGCCTTTATACCCTAAGATGACTTCATTCTGACTTATTCTCCAAACTTATTCATTTAAAATGTTAAGTTAAAACATCACGGATGAACATAAATTACCTTCTTAAACATCTTCAGTTCCATAAATAGATAAATATACACAAGGGTTATTTCTGATTAAAGAGGGGGCCAGAGAAGCCAATTTATTGCTAAACCACAAAGCTTAGCATATGAATGCTAAAAAAATACAATATATGCTGTTCTGTCTGGGTGATTTTTGGTTGTGAGTCCCCCCCACCCCCCACCTCAAGAACCACATATGTTTATGCTTACTATCCCCATTATTTTTGTCCCTGTTGAATTTGTATCATATTCATGTATTTCCCCTTCGTTTTATCAACTCCTCATACCTTCATTTGAGTTGTCACCACTTTGATTTTGGCGACATCCTCTCTCTCTCACATACTCCCTATTTTCTGCATTATCTCAAAACAGCACAACAGGAGCTGTAATTACAGGCCAAAAAGGAAAGGCCAGGGAATAATTACCGATCATTTCATGATCACAACTGTGGGACTGAAAACAAGGCCTCCTGCATGCTATTAGAGATGACGACAGTTTTCATATTTCTCCCAGTGTGAAATTTAAATCCCCAGTGGAGAGAACTGGTCTTCCCTGAATGGAGTTTATTGTAACATAGTAAAGCTATTATGGTAATCAAAGCTGGATGTTGTTTCAACTATTTTGTTCCCTTCTGGTATTATTTAAAATATAGTATGAGCTTTCCATGTTTAGTATCTGACATTGTTCTGAAAGTTTCGTTACTTTTTAAAAATTTTTTTTTTTATTTGTAGGGTACAACACAATTGTGAGGATCCCAGCCGGAGCCACTAACATTGATATCAAACAGGTTAGCTACTCGGGAAAACCAGAAGATGACAACTACCTCGGTGAGTGGGCTTTATATGTTTCTGTAAAATTTTAATATATGACACATGAAAATTCAAAATATGGCGTTAAGCTGATAATTTCTAATCTTCTTAACGCCATATATGAAAGTTTGTCTGAAACTAAAATTTGATTACCGGTACCTAAAGCTTAAGAGCTGTAAGGGACACTGCATTTTCACGGGTCAAAGTAATTTTTCTTTCTATGCCCATTTATTAAAACGTATGACTTATAGATTGAGAAGTTATCAGCAAGGGAATGAACAAGAGAATAAGCTGGTGTCCAGCCATTTTGAAAAATGAGCAAGTTTCAACGCGTTGAGAGTATATAGCGGAAACGAGGGGGGGTGTTTGTCCATCTGGTTTGGTTGAGTTTTTTTTAGCGTAGCAAATGGATTGTCAGCCATGTGAAAGATAAATGAGGCATTAATAAGTGCTATTTAAAGGCATGTGCAAGCCAAGCAGGAAAGCAGGGGTATAGGTCAACATTGGCTGTGTGTGTGTGTTGGCTTTTGAGCTAGACACGAAGAAAAATTAGCTAAAAAAAAAAAACACAACAACAACAAATAAACAGACAAAAAAATTAGAACTTGTAATCTTAAAGACAGTCTTGAAATCTGTGCATATATATTTGCTGATTTATCAGATAACCTATCTGACTGTCAAGGCTCAGAACAGGGAATCCAGTATTCAGACAAAGAGACAGTATGATATTTCATTTTGATGGATCTGCAGTGAGCAAATCTAAGGCAGGAATAGAATAGAATCCAACTTTATTGTCATTCCACTGTCATAAGTACAGAGCAACGGATTTAAAAATTAATTCGCTGCTTTTAACCCATCCCCTTGGGGAGCAGTGTAGGGTTAAGGGTCTTGCTCAGGGACCCAGAGTGGAAGTCTGTGGGAGTGGGGGATTGAACTCACAACCTCAAGATTCAAAGCACTATGGCCTAACCACTAGGCCGCCACTCCGCAAACAGGAACCTCTGAATTCAGGAAACACAGGTTTAGTGATCATGTAAATCTGGTAGAGGAAGATTATGAATATGCAAGTCACTAACCTGGTCTTAAAGTTCAGTCCGTGCCCAGAGGAGGATGTTTATTCCAGCCAGTGGGCTGTCAGCAAGTTGCGGCGAACGCTGACCAGAGAGCCTCAGACGTTGAAGTCCCAAAGACAAAAAAACAGGCAGGAGATCTGATCTAGGCAGAGGGCGAAGCCAAAGCTGTTATCTAGGAGAGTCACAGGAGTCTAGGTCAGAAGACCAGAGATTCGAAGAGGTACCAAAGGGTAATCCAGGAGGGTGTCAGGAATCAGATCCAGGTTCGGTCAACAGGCAGAATCCAGCAGGAGTCCAAAGACAGGTCAGGCAAACGGATCAGAACAGGAACAGGCAGGCTCAGAGGTCCAACGGCATAACGGGTCAGGATAAGGCAATCAGAAAACAGTAATACTCGCTAGAAAACTCTCTCTAAAGGCTCGAATAATCTGGCATTGATGACTGAAATAGAGACTGAAGCAGGTGACACAGATGAGTGTTAAAGATAAACTGGGCTGAGCCAGACATGATGAATAAAATGAACACTCAAGCCAGTCATCAGCACCAAGATCATGACACTGACAGAACTTTATGTACAGTTATCTATTTATAGGGTCTGGCTTAGCTATATCTGACTGCCAAAAAGGCACATTTAGTGATGCAATGACTTTCGTAGTGAGCCCGTCATAAGTGGGATTATCCAGAGGATGCCAAAGTATACCTATTGATATTATAAGGGTTATTTATTTATTTATTCATTCATTTTTTGATAGATATACTGTAATTCTAAAAATGTGCTTATGTTCTCTAAAAAACACCTGAGAAAATAGCTGAACTAGGCTATAGACTATTTTTATAGTCATTTGGTGCTGAACAAAAAATTATGGAAATATATATATCTTGATAGGAATGTATCATATATGTTCACACACAATTACTCACTTGTGATGGTTGATCTAATGCTATATTGGTATTTCGACAGAGGGGCAACAGTGCCCTGCAACTGGGTTGCCGGCTAAAGCTCCAACTTTCAGTTGTTGTGTCCTTGGGCAAGATATCTCACCCGAATCGCCTGCTGGTGGTGGTCAGAAGGCCCGGTGGCGCCTCTGTCTGTGAGCCCCATGGCAGCTATGGTTATAACGTAGTTTGCCACTGTCACTTTGTGATTATGTGTGTGATGGATTGGTGGAACTGAATCAGATGGAGAAGTGGCTCAAACCAGCAACCCACTGTTTGTAGGACAAATGTCAGGAAAAGTTTTCTTCATGACTAATATATATTTTCTGACTTTGCTTTTGAAACTTTATCAACTCAGTTTTGAAACCCAGATTCAATAAAACTATTTCTATATATATATATATAAAAAAGTTGAGTATAACTTGGAATGCCAGATTGAAATGTTTTAATGTTTCTTATCAGAAGTTAATAATGCAGTAATTTTTCAGTGCCTAGTTAGTATTCTATGTACATAAAACAATGCATGTTTCTTAATTGAGGCTCACCATTTATATCATATTGACTAGTGTTCTACTCTCTTTCTTGTGTTTTTAAAATTCTAAGACAAAACCAAGAAATGTTTGTATGTAAAACAATGAGATTTTACACCATGTATACATTTGAAAGCAGTTAGACCACTTTTGTCTTTGAAAACGTTTTTTTTATGTAGAAAATAGACTTTCACATCTGGTGCTTGTCAGGCATTAAGAGAAAGTACAGTTGTTTATATATATAACATGCACACTATGTATGTGATTATGTGTTTGTTAATGTTTTAAGGCACATTCTTCGTCTATATTAGCCGTGACACGTAGAGATCACAATCAGTCATAATTGGTTAGCTGGCACCCAGCAATATGTGAGGTTAAGTGTAAACAATGTTTTATCAGCAAGATTAATCACATACATTTATTTTGTCGAGCAACAATTAGATCGGAATGAAGTCCACGTTTCTTGGGAAACATATACTTGAACTTAAAGGATTTAATGGTAGAGTAGTCGGTGGCGTTTATTTCCATGCTTAAATTTTTTATTGTATTTTTACCATTCTTTTAAGAGAGTCATTACTAAGACTCTGAGTAACTCATTTGTAATGCCAACTATTGTTTTTAATGTTCTATCTTGGCCTGTAACAAAAGCTCTGGAAAAACATTTAAGGATAAAAATACTTGCTTCACTTATAGTTTCTTATAAATGTGAGCATATTCCTTTAAGTGTTTTTTTAAATATATATTTGTCATGGTGAAACAACAAGTTTAATGCATTAAAGTAAACTAAAAGTAACCTTTTCAGCTCAAATGATAGTCAACAAAGCAGTAGCTAATTTAAGAAAAATAAGCAGAAATCTAGTTTCTGTAAATCTATTTGACATTACCCTAAAAACTTCAGGTCTACCTGAAGGGAAGTGTCTATAATGGGGGTTTAAAAGAGTCACATTAATTTTATTCTTTGTGAAATTTTTTTAAAATCATCAATAATAGCTCCCACTCTGGTGATGGATGCGTGACATATGAAAGGATTTTTGCCGGTGTTTTATCTGTTGTGGACATTTATTATGATCCGTTATTGTGGCAAATGTAACCTTTTTTTTTTTTTTTTTTACACAACTTATTAACATCTCTAAGGCTAAAATAAGACTTTGACTAATACAAGCCTTATGTTTCATCAATTATCATGGGCAATGTAGAGATACTTGGAGATATTTAGGAAATAGGTTAAAAGAACTCTAATCCTTAGCAAGACTGCAGGCAGAATATCAGCAATGCTGTTTTTAGTTTTTTTTTGTTTACCAAAATGTAGCTGGAGAATCATATCCCTGACAGTGTCTCTCTGTCAGGCTTTCTGACCCATAAGAACCGATTTAATGAAGACTGGAAAACTTAAGGGAGCTGGGTTGGCAGTGCTTGTTAACAACAGATGATTGCATCCACGACATGTTATTGTCAAGATTTGCCTCTCCAACCCAGATACTATTCTGTTGGCACTTGGTTTTCATCCATATTATTTGCCCATGTAGGTTACCAGTATTCTGTTGATAACCATTTAGATTCCACTTTCAGCTGTTGCTGACACTGGATGTAATGCATTAGTTGCATTGTTGCCAAGCTACAGACACCACAGCCAAATTATTTGTGGCAATAACTGGTTATTTTAATCCCACCTAGCACTCTTAACACTGCCAATATTTCAAATATTTGTCAGCTGCTGTATTAGAAAAAACAAGACTTGTTTTATGCAAATGTCAAGGACTTATTTTGGGAAATCAGATCAAAATCTTGTTTTTTTTTTCTGCTTGGAATAGAAACCCCTTTATAATAGTCACCCTGCATTAAAACAAACTGAAAGCAGATGGACAGCTGAAGCAGAGCTGAGAAAGCCCTGCAAGCTTGTTTTGAGGCAATAGGCTGGGATGTGCTGTCAGACGCAAAAAGAGGACATCAATACAATGATTGAGATAGTCACTGACTACATTAACCTCTGTGTAGATAACACTGTCCCCAACAGAACAGTAAAATGCTTCCACAACAATAATCCCTAGATCACCAGTGATCTAAAGCAACTACTAAACAAGAAAAAAAGAGCCTTCAGGGAGGAAGATGAGATAACGCAAGGAGAATTTCAGGAAGAGACTGGAAAGCAAGCTCTAGGACCATATCACTGATATGATGATAACTGGCTTCATGCAAAAGTAGGATCAGACGAATGGAAGTCTGGACAAAGCCAATGAACTGAATACATTATTAAATAGGTTTGGTTCAGGCAAATGTCAAATAGACATTCTGCCCTCCCTTGATACAAATTTTCTATTTAACACCTCAAATTTTTCATCTTCCACATCTGCCATGGAACCGATCAGAAGATGCGGCTGGACCCTCTGCCTTTCACCTATCAGTAGTTCTCTAGATGGTGTCAGCAGATAACAAAATAAAAAAGATGGAGCCGCAGACTAGTCGTAGCTCCCAGACTGATTTATTTAAACGGAGCGGTGGGGGTGGTGGGTATTACTGTAGGTTTGGGTGGTGAATAAACCAAATTGGGAGCTTATGTGTGGACCCATCCTTTTCATTTTGTTATCTGCTATATTTTTGTGGTGCAGCATCTATAGACAGACCCATTTCATCTGCAAAAATACTTGGACGATTCTGAAATCTTTGGATGCATTAGACATGTGCAAGACGCTGAGTACAGGCAGCAGGTAAACCACTTTGTGGATTGGTGTGGAAGCAATCATCTAATACTGAATGTGAAAAAAAGGAGATGATTGTAGATTTCAGAAGACACAAGAACAAATGGAATCCCATCAACATCGATTGGGGGTCGGAGTGTACTATAAATATCTTGGTGTTCACCTGGACACCGACAACTGTAAAGTCGTCTATAAGAAGGGACAGAGCAGACTGTAAGGAAGTTTTAGATGTTTGCTGCAAGAGGCAGATGATCTCCTCTTAGTCTGTTGTGGAGAGTTTGATCTCTTCTGCCATCATCGCTCAAGGTAACATCATCAGAGCAAATTACTTCAAGAAGCTTGACAAGCTGAAAGAGGCCAGCTCTGTGCTCCTCTAGAACCTCAAGATATGATTTTACAAAGAGTTCTTCAGATAAACAACATTATAGACAGCACAGTACCTGCAGTAAAATGTAGGGTTTCTTATACAAATATTGTTTATGTGGATGAAGAAGTAATGGTAGAAGGTTTCTGAATAAGCCATACACAATTCAAGATTTAAAACCTAAAGAAGCACTATTCTGGTATTGTAGAAAGGAGAAAATAAGCCCCATAGAAGGGTGAAACCTCTTCTGATGATGCATACAGCTTTGCTCTTCCAAATGGGAGATTGGCTCTCAAAGCAGATAAACCCCAGAGATGATCAAACTTACATTTTCCAAAATTCAGACTACAGCAGAAAACTCATGGATGAGTTTTATTTCTTTTTTTTTTTTTGCTCAAAGATAACCTTAACTTTTCTAACTCCTTTCTCATTCCAGCTTTATCTGACAGCCAGTCCAACTTCCTTCTGAATGGGAACTTTGTGGTGGCGATGTTCAAAAGGGAAATCACCTTTAAGGGAACAGTCATTGAGTACAGCGGCTCAGATACAAAAGTTGAGCGTATTAATTGCACAGACCGCATTGAGGATGAGCTCATTTTACAGGTAATAATATTTTTGCATGGCTCCTAGATTTACCAAAGCAGTCTTATTAGAATCTTCTTTTTAATATTTACCTCTGCACAATGTTTCCTTTGTTGTTACAAACTTAGTTTAATCCCTCCGTTTAAAGATATTATGTCTCAGTGTGGACCCCATTGTTTCAACAGGTCCTGTGTGTGGGAAACCTTTACAACCCAGATGTGCATTACTCCTTCAACATTCCCATAGAGGAGAAAAGGGAGCAGTTTGTGTGGGATTCCTCAGGCGCTTGGCTTGAATGCAGTCGCCTGTGTCAGGGTAAGACCTTGGCTCAGCTTTGAAGGCTCCTCAGCTAAGAAAAGAGGAATTCCATTTATTCTATCTATTCTATAAGTAGTATAGATGAAAATAATAATAATAATAAATAGGGATGCACGATATAATCGGCCCCCTATCGGTATCGTCCTTAAAACTGAATATCGGACATCGGCCGATATTTAACCCGATATTTGATCAGCTTCTGAGTTTCTAAAGTCTAAAAAAAATAAAATAAATACTACTTCTCCTTCTTCCTCAAAAACTTCTTTTTTACAGACTTAAAAACTTCCAAAGACGAGGGAAAAAATATTGATACATTAAAATATCACAATATCTTCATATGCTGATATATTGCCATTTAAAAACACCATATCAATCTCTTTTACCAATGAAATATTGCTATATGTCATCGTTATGCTACGAAATGCCCCGAAAATTCAAAAAATTTTGCCATATTTTATATGTTGATATATTGATGCGGTATCAAGCTATTTTACTTACAAAATCTCACAAGAATTTGCAAATTTATCACAAGAGTTTGTAACAGAAAAATGAAATTTAACGAGATTTTGAAAGTAAAATATATCAATACCGCGTTTTTAAAAATCGATTTGATATCAGCATATGAAAATATATTTGAGTATATTATTTTTCAAAGTGTCAGAAATGGATAACAAAACTGCTATTTTCAATGACTACTTATTTTTGTCCAGCTTTAACATCGGTATCGATATCGGTTATCGGCTACATGAGTTTTAAAATATTGGCATATCGGATATCGGCCAAAATCACAATATCGTGCATCCCTAATAATAAAGCTTTATTTATCTCACATTGGAGAAATTTAACCTCCAATTACCAGCGGGAGGTCAGACCCAGCGTTTTTTGTCAATGGGAAGAAAGCCAAATGCCGGTTTTTAGCAGGTCAACCCATGTTTGAAAAACCAGGGTTAACCTGCTTATTTCAGTGGGAAAGAGGTTTATGACTTTCCAGTAGGATAACTCTGCATTTTACCCCTGTCAGATCTGGCCACCTTTTCTGTACCTGCTAGAAACAGGCCTCCCCACAACATTAGCCCAATGTTTCATGATGTTAATGTCTGTTCAAGGTACCACAAAAAGTGTTAGGTGTAAAACTGTCGAGCACCATGTAGCCATTTAGACACCAATTTCATTTAGGTGCAAATCTAGTAGGCACATTTTGTGGGTTCTTGTTCAAAAAGTCTAGAGTATGGTTACAAGATGCCCTCTATTGCCACTCTTCATTTTTTATTCTCTGTTCAGGTGAAAGACGACGGAAGACAGTTTGTGTTCGGAAGAGTGATCACCTTGAAGTGTCGGACCAACGCTGTGAGCATTTACCTCATCCAGTTGCTGTTACTGAGCCATGCAACTCTGACTGTGAAGTCAGGTAGGAATTAGGGGAAACAACTCAAAATTTAATCAACATGTACACCCACAAAGAAGTCCGACAGGTACTTTCAAACTTACAACCATTCTTTTTAACCTTTCTTTTCTCTCAGATGGCATGTCACTGGAAAGAGTGAGTGTTCAGCTAAATGTGGCCCTGGCTACCGCAGCCTTGATGTTCAGTGTATGAAGTATAGCCAGATGAAGAGAATGAATGAGAGGATGGAGGCTGGCGTCTGTGCAGACATTACAAAACCTCAGACGAGAGAGATTTGCCACGGGGATTGTCTGCTTAAGAGCTGGCAGTACAGCGCCTGGTCACAGGTAATCTTTGCAGAAAAAATTGTATCTAGATAAGACACAAAGCTACAGTATGGCCTCACTGCAGAAGATCCATTAAAATAACCTTCCTTTTCAGTGTTCTAAAACCTGTGGACGTGGGATCCGCCACAGAGAGTCTTACTGCATGAACAACCTGGGACGGCGATTGGTAGAAAGAGAGTGCAGTGAAAACGAGAGGGTGGTAACCGAGCCCTGCAACGACCAGCCGTGTCCAAAATGGACTGTCAGTGAGTGGAGCGAGGTGAGCCCTCACAAATACACGCTAAAAACATTCATCATTTTTGTGGGGGGTTTGTAGTGCTCCATTTGCAGTGAGTAAAACTCTTTAAATCCCTAAAAACCATCAGTGTCTGGTGACCTGCGGGAAAGGAATGAAGCACAGACAAGTCTACTGCACCACGGAAGCTGGGGAGAAAAAGCTAAGCGAACATTTCTGCGACCCGTCCAGTAAACCATCCACCGTGGGGAGCTGCGAACTCCCCGGGTGCGCAACATGGCAGGTCGGCATCTGGGGAGCGGTGAGTTCAACAATCATACACTCATTAATACAACTTTCTCTGGAAGAAATGCCTACAGTGCCTAAGGTGACCTTTATGAAAAATACACGTAGTAATAGATGCTTTCTGAAAATTAAGGGTTTTTTCAGTTGAAATTTAGCAAGTCTTTCCCTTTACATTCTATAATTTTTAGCACGAAAAAAAATCATTTTGGAACTTACCAGGCATTTTCCTGGAGTCTTTTCCCTTTATCAGGTATGTCACAACAACAAGAATAGAACATCAAGAATAGACAATCGCTCTTTCTTATTACTTTACCAGAAACTACCAGGTATATTGCTAGTTTTTTTCGTAATACATTCTAGTAACTTAGACAGTAATTGCAGAATGTCTGAGAATTTCCCGGAAAGGAACCTTTAATTTGTGGAAGGCGACTTTAAGAGTTCAGTCTTTAATGCTGGAGACCTCGGTTCTGATCCTGCTTGTGTTACGGTTGACATCTGGTGCAAAAACTTTGGCAAGTCCTAAAAACTCACTGTGGTAACCCCTGAATATGGCAACAGCTGAAAGGACACAAACAAACCTTAAAGTCTCAGAAAGTCGTTTTTTTTTTTTCAGAATAAACCTTTAATAAACAGTATTACTTAATTTTTTCGCCATTTAAAATTACTGCTTCTTTTAATTTATCGACTGACTTCTACGTCATCTGATAGATAAACTCCATATACCCCCTCTGCAATTCTAACGTCCATTTTCTAAGAGATTCTTCTAATTCTGTTGGAAATACTGAAATAACATTCTCTCACACATGCAGCACCAGGTTCTCTTTTTTCGCTCTTGTCATTCATATGTTTAACTCTCAAACTTTGGATTTAACTCTATTTAGCCAACTCAGAAAATATTTCTTTGCAATTCATTCACTAGTTTATATGTGTATGTGTTATTCAGCTTTACATGTTTATGTAAAGTAAAATAGCCATATTTTTAGAGCTGGAGGATATCTACCCGTCTTTGCTTGTTTGATTGTAATTTACTGGTCAAATAAACCAATCCCAGCACTTCCTCTACTCTTGTGGTATTTCCAGACGTAATTGAGTGGTATGTGAAGTAACAATTAGGTGAAGAGTCAGGTTGATTCTGTGTGTAAATGTATGTGTCTGTATATAACGGGATGTCAGAGTCCTAATCAGCCTCCCTTTTACAGGCCTTGACTGAGCTAATGTCTAAAATATTGACCTCAAAAAACAAACCGGCTTTAAATAGCTGTTTTATTATTTCTGTTTATGTTTATGTCTGTATGTGTGTGGCTTTGTCTTTCAGTGTGCGGTGACCTGTGGACACGGATACCAGATGAGGGCTGTGAGATGTGTCCAAGGGGACTATGGTGACAGAGTGGATGACAGAGAGTGCAACGCTGCAGCGAGGCCCAGAGACACTCAGGTAGGATTAGAAAAATGTACTTAAAAAAAAAAAAGACAGATAATTTAATTGGACCAAGCAAATAATTCTGCTTACACTCCATAAATCTTTGCAGATATAAAATGATATATTGTATTTTAAGAGATATGATGCACCTCATTGTGTTAAAAAAAAAAAGATTGTATCTCAATCATACAAAGATTTTATATATATATGTATATATATGTATATTTATTTATTTGTGTAATTCTTATCTCCAGTGAAGATAAATATATTTTTGCCTTTTTACTGACACAAAATATTGCATATTTTCCTTATTTTGCAAACAAAATACATTTTCATACCCATTAGTGTTTTGAGCTGGTACAAAATAATGTCTTGATAATACTTTGTAACATTTTTGTTCTGCGTGTATATTATGTAGCAAAAATAATCTAGATAAAAATTTGCTTATTTTAAAAATAATTCAATAGCCTGATAAACCAGACTAAATGTGAGATTAAATGTGTAATTTAGTCTGGCCCTGATGAATGAGACATCAGAAGATTGTTGATGATAACAACCCGTTCTTTTTCAAACTGTGTCTGTGCCTATTGGCCAACGCTCTGACCAATGAGCACAACTGACTGTGACGTAGGAAGCGCGACAGAAAGCTGGTGGGGGAGTGTAAACAAACAGCCTGTCAGTAAAACGGTGAATACGTCCTTCTTCAAAATGAATGAACGTAGAGCCTCTTCCTGATCATGTTTCAACAGAAATCCCAAGTCTAATCCTTCCAAAACTGATTCCAAAGCTGAGTCAAATGAGAACTGTTCAATAGTTGTTGCCATCTTCCGTGTTGTGCTTTCTCCAGCGTCACGCAGCTTAGTCATCACACCCTCAAAACCCCGCCCACTTTGCATCCAAATATCTAAAACACATGTTTGCATTGTGATTGGCCTGCCAGTTCTAGGGCCTGGGGCATTAATCGAGGTTAGACCACTTGCAGGTAAAAATGATTTTGGCCGCTGGCGGGTGGGGCTAGTTTACTAGGCTAGTAATTCAATGCAATGCTTAAGTCTGTTAGTACAATACTTAAGTTTACCTAAGAAGCAGTTTTGATTTTTTAAGAAGTAATTGTTAACATGTTTTATAGGACTGTGAGATGCCTGCGTGTCCACGAGCCTCAGGACCTCAAATTACACCTCGGCCTGATAACTCTGTTCAGCTTGTGACTGAGTGGAGATATGGCTCCTGGACGGCGGTAAGAACTTTCTAGTTTGATGCTTTTTTGTACTTTTTTTTCTCTAACTGGTGAATGGGTAGGTAGATAAAATAATTTATTTGGCAAAAACAACAGATTATTGGTGATTATTCAAATATTGACATAATTTTGCAAGTATGCAGACAATATAATTTACCTGTTTCTGAAGCAATAACCCACTTAGAGCAGCAATTAAGCCAGAAGGGTGCCAAAATGTTACACATTTATAGAGCAGACCATACAAAAGTTTTTGTATTTTGGGGATCTTACTGTTTTTTCAGGTACAATGTGTTCTACATTGCTGTTATTTTTTTCTTTTCTTTCGCAGCATTGTATTTTTATAGCCCCTATTTGATTTTCAGGGTTACGTGCTGAAAAATATGAATCCAGACACACATAGGCTTCTGGCTCTGGATTTAGAGGCCCCTCAATCTTCCTGATAGTTTGCATTGTTACATAAATGAGATGCAGATACAGTTTCAACATCACCATACTGTTTCTACAGTTTAACCCTCTCTGTTAGTCAGAAAGCTCACATGAGTCTACATACTAAAGAGGATTTTCCCAATTTGGTATGTCTTTCAGACACACACAGATGGATGCTCTTGTATGCAACATGCATTCATTCTTGCATGATACATTAAGGTGTATATCCTATTCTATCTCAAATAGGTACCGAGATAAAGAGAGGTTGACTATCATACATATAGGGGCTCCTTAATACAAGTACAAATTCAAGTTAATTCTGGCTAAGGAAGACTGATGGTTTGAGAGAGGGGTTAAGGAAGTCATCTTTGTTAACCTAGAAAAACCATCTCTCAGCAGAGGAGATGCTCTTAGACATAACCTTTCACCTACTGTACTTACAAAGCATTTTTAGGAACAATACTCAAAAGATTCACACCTCATCTGACTTACACTTCAATGAGACATGACCGAAACCACTAGGGCTGAAACAATTAACAGGATTTATCGTGATTAATTGATTATTGAAATAATCGTCAACTAATTTAGTAATTGATTAATTGGTAAATGGAGTATAGAGACTCTAAAACATGCCTTTAGCTGACAGAGCAACCAACTTAGAACAGTTATTATACCAAAATTGTAAAAAAAATCTGTTAACCTTTTGGATTTAAGATTTTTAAAAAATATTTCGTCTGTCAATATGCTCTATCCAGAACACCTCAAGTGGAAAAGTTAGCGTGTAGGATTAAACTTTTTTATCAAATCCCACTCATACATTTATTGGTCGCCGCCATGTTAAACCTCTTTATTTTGCAATTGGAACCGTTTGAAATATTTTTGTAACGCCCATGTGGCATCATTATTATTTTAAATTCCACTAGCAAACTTAGAAGCTTCCTATTTCCTTCCGTTCCCCCAGTGAATCTGATTTTCTGTGTTCCTTTAATGAGGGTAACTCAGAGTAAAGTCAGCTGACTGATATCTCCAAATATCCTAAATGTTATAATAATATACCAATATTTAAAAGAAATATCATATGTTGAATGGTCGACTCAGGAAAACTACTCTCTAGTTAGAATAGGGTAATTCCTGGAACAGGCTTTGTCGTGAATTGCTTGTTTTTGATCATAATAAATAAAGCAGGAAAACAAAGAAAATAATAAAAAATAAAAACTAAAGGAATTTTGATCAAATGAAAGGACACTGCAAGCCTGGACTCCTGAAAGCATCAACTGCGAACTGTCTGAACGTGGCAAGAATAAAAACAAAACTATCCAGAAGCCCAAGCTGAAAACACACAGCTGGATGCCTGGAATTGGAAAATCACCAAGGGAGTTACTGCTTATAGAAATGCAGGCATCAGTGTTTATAAATTGAAACTTGAGGTTTTGCAGTACTTAGTTAAACTGACACAGAGAAAAGTATGAAAATATAAAATGCATTTGGGTAAAACCACACACTCCTATTCCTGTTGATTATATTCAAAGTAGCATTTTTTTTTTCTGTTTTCATGATACATCTACATAGTCCATAGTTTACCAGAGACCTGTTCTAAATCTGGAGGATTTACAGAGACCCACAGCTTAGCTAAATTTGATAGATTGGAGCAACGTAAAAATCTGACCTTTATGAATAACAAAAGATAGAAGCCAATGTTAAAGAAAAGCAAATACAAATTCTGTTTGCTAGAGTTTGCCCCGGTCAGGTGAGACTACAAAGGTAAAGCACGGTGTTGGCAGCATCATCCTGACTGGGGATCCATTGGAAAGCTTAGATGAAATCCTGATCATATCTTGGAATAGCTCTGTCAAAGTCGAGATTCTAGTCCATTTTAAGAATCCGTGGCCACATTTGAAACATGTTGTCCAACATTGTCTAACTCTCCAATTTGGCAAAAGCTGCTGATGACATTTGCAGAATAAAATATACAATAAATATGTTTCTTGGAAATAAACATCTCCCTTGTGAATTTAGCTGACCACAAATGCACTTATAGAACGTTTATTAAGTATTTGATAGGATCTTTTAGAACTGGAGGTTGTGTTTATCATTTTGGTGGGATGATAGTGCAATTTAGTTATCCATATTGAAACTTTTAAGTGACATAAATTCAAAATAATCAATTTTTAATAGAAAATTATGTTTTTCTGCTTG
Source organism: Cyprinodon tularosa (assembly GCF_016077235.1). NCBI lineage: Eukaryota > Metazoa > Chordata > Actinopteri > Cyprinodontiformes > Cyprinodontidae > Cyprinodon > Cyprinodon tularosa. Next base: position 58,812 of record NW_024039396.1, read on the forward strand.
CACTGGATCATTAAGTATGTGCCTTTTCTGTCCAATAACTTCTTATCTTTTTTATTTCTTTATAGTGCTCGGTGTCCTGTGGCAAGGGGAAGCGCGCACGTTATGTCAGTTGTAGAGACCATCAGGGAGGAGTGGCTGATGAATCGTACTGCGTTCACTTACCCCGCCCACCGGAGTTCTCCACCTGCTTCAGCCCCTGTGGCCAGTGGCATGTCAGGGAGTGGTCTGCTGTAAGTAAAACATCTGAAGCGTACCAGTTTGATAAGCACAGGAATCACATGGTTTATATTTCAAGTTAAGTCAAAATCATCCTGAGATGATGCCTTGATCTTGGAGACTTTTTTCAATTATCATTATGCATTTTTTAAAATAATTTACAATTGTGTTTTTTTTTATTTCAAGACTTGTGATCATACAGTATGAGAAATTCCCTGTTAAATAAGCTTTTAAATCCAAAGTTAGGGAAAACTCCCAGTTGTATTACCGCAAATTGAATATACCACAATAGTTCTTTTACTTTTTTTGTCTTTTTAAAATTTACGATTTTTCACAGTTTCAGGCACAGATTTTCACATGAAAGAAGCTGTTCAAGGGAATAATTAAAAGTCAAACTCTTTTAACATTGGGGAAATTATAGATGACAGAATATCTGTTTAGAAAAACGATAGTAAATAATTAATGAAAAACAATCCTAGTAGAATAGATCAAATAATGCTCAGCAGGAATTCAATCCCCAAATAAATTTTGTCCACAAACTGAGCATTCAAATGCCTGATGGTGACCAACAAATAGTGGAAAAAGTAAAACTGACATAGTTGATGTTGATATAGATTTCTTTAGATGTCCTATCGCTCTCTCCAAATTATTAAACAATACAACTGAAATGTTTTATCTCCAAAATCATTCCAAGTCTGCTTAAACAGAAAGATCAACAAGGCTTGGAAAGCTGCTTTAATCTGACAGCACTTCACACTTACATAGCTTCTATATTTGTTTCTATATTGTAGAAATACCTGTCTAAACACATACATGTGTCATAATTGGTTTAAGCGATCTGACCCACATGCAGAGAACCACTCAGAGACTAAGGGAAAAAGTTTAACAGGTTTATTGAATGTTCATGAAACACAAAAGTAGGAGGCAGAACTCAGTGGCCTGGTGAACCGGAACCGGAAAGTCTGAAGGAGAGGTTACAGTGATCAGTTCAGGGACCGTAGGAAAGTTGACTGAGGCTTTAGGGAATTAATCCAGAGGAGAGGGAACTCGTTGGAGAGCGGACAGGTAGAAATACGTTGGACCCAGAGGAGTAAAGGAGTGGACTTTCACTTGGTTTTCCAATGAGGACTTGAACAGATCATGTGGAGCTTAACCCCTGCTCAGTGTGTACTCAGTAATCCTTCCGGGGGGAGAAGGTCCAGGTTATCCAGTTACACAGGAAAAGGCTTCCTGCCGAAGAGCAAAGACAAAAACAAGATTAGACTCAGAGAAACAAAGCTTCGGTTAGACTCTGCTAATCTCAGCTTGGCTGGAATACCCAAAACTGGCAAACACTCTGGCATCGAGGTAGAGACAGCCCGCTGCTCAAATGCTCCTCCGGTAATGATCCAATGAGCCGCAGGTGTGCAGGGAGGCCCAACGAGGAACAGGGCACCACCTGGTGGTTGAGAGAGAAAAACACAAAAACAGCCCACACAAACTGGATTCCAAACAACATGGAAAATCTTAAAAACATGTCATCTCTCTTTTGCTGTGTACTTTAGGTAGAGCAGTTTGCTGAAATTAGCAAATGCCATCATCTTTATATACTGTTGTTACGACTTGTTGGTAATTGGACTCTTAACATAGTGTATTTCAGTATGGTTCTAATTAATTACAGGCTGTCCAGACAGAAAAAATCTACAATCAGTGCAGGATTATTTTGTCGTTCTACAGAATCTAGAGGCAAGTAGAAATGCAAAAAAAAATAATAATAAATAAATAATTCAGTTATTTGCTCAAAGAAGAAATGTTGTATACTGAAAAAAGCAATTTGACATGTGACTAAGGTAAAATTATTACTTGTTACATTTTGGCTAGATCTTCTTATGCACTTTTGAAATAAATGGTTAAAAAAGTACTTTTTTGATATTTGGCAATCTCTTCCTTTTCCCTCATCCAGTGTTCAGTTACATGTGGTGTTGGAAGGGCAACCAGACAAGTGGTCTGCTCCAACTACCACCAGCCAGTGGACCAGTCTTTCTGTGACCCAGATGAGAGGCCTGCAGCTGAGCAGGAGTGCACCACTGCTCCGTGCCCATCCACCTACAACCATCAGCACATTTATGAGCAGCCATATGGATATCCTCATGATCCAGGACATCACCCGGGACACAGTAGCTGGAACGTCCCGTCAGCAGACAACCAGTGGAGGACTGGACCATGGGGCGCAGTATGTTCAGCATACATAGCATGTTTTAGACAACAGCAGTGAGGAAAATATTTTTTACCTGTACTTTGACTGTACAACTATATGATTTTGCTCTATTATTTTGTAAGTCAAGATAATCTTTGAGGTTTTTTTGGGGAGGAAGCAGATGTTTTAGGGGTTTTGATCTCTCGGAGCTGAAGGCCATACAGGGTAAAAGACTATTAGACACAGATCCTTTTTATTGTATATTGTGTGTTCTGACGATGAGCATGTTGTAAAATAAAAATCTAGATTACTAAAAAGAAAATCTGAAAGATTTTAGAACAATTGTAAATCCTAAGGTCCAATGAAGCTGCAGAACGTTCAACTTTGATCAAGTTAAAGGGTTATGTTTTGTAATCTAATATGAGTTAATTTAATTTCACTTTTTATATTAATTTTATTCCATGTTGCTAGTCCCATATTAAATAAACCCTCCCGATACCCTGCTCAGGCTAGTTTAGGAGGAAAAACTTGAAGTTTGTGCTGTCCTCCCCCACATGCAGATAGTACTGAGTGTTCTGCCTCCCGTCCACAGAGGGGATTCATCACTATAATTTGATTCAGAGCCTTCCAATTACCAATGTCAAGGCAAAAATGTTCCCTGACTTTTTTTGGAAAATGTTGCAAATGCAAAAAAAGACGCTGTTTTGTTTATAGTTATATCCTCTTGGTGGTGATGGAAGCACTTTGTCATGTGTTAATGTGTTAATGGTTAAGATTTTGGAAAATATCTTAATGGTATAATTCCATCATTGGATGAAAAAAAAACTTTTGGCCATTTTACTGTTATTTAATCCTGACTGATTCGGGAGAAAATATCAATATTAAATATTATAATATATTTTTAAAACATGAATATAAAACTATAAATCTTACTGCAATGGTTTCTTTTTATTTCGGCTTCGTCATACCACCCCATTAGATCAGGCCTTGATCAGCAAGAGTACAGCTCTGTGTGTTTTCTGGTTGTGATTTCACATCTAAATAAGGAGAAACCCTTATAGAGTCATTTTAAATGCTTTAAAGGGTTTAAATACAATAATTTTTGCAGACCATCATCAACATATTATTATCTGATGATATTGGTGGGTTAACTTCAGCTCCCTTCATCACACATAGAAGAACACAGAGAGAACAGAGAAACTGATCATAAAATAGGATTTAAATATAGGGCAATCCATGAAAAGAGAATCTGTAAAAGATGTGAGATGAAGGTAGAAGTTCAACAGCTCTAAAAATGTAGCCTGTGCTGCAGAAAACATTTCAGATCAATGGCCCATTCAAAGTCTCGGGCAGCTGTACTCCTATTTAGAACCTGTGGTGATTCTTTAAAAGTTAAGGCTGTCATATGCACCCCACCCCACCCCCCTATAATAACTAGTTTTATGTTACGTAGCAAAGAACAACTGGATAAACTGTCAGTCTTTAGGATTTCTACAGATATTAGCAGAATTAAGTTGTAATTGCAGACTTAGCAGGTATAAATTAGAGCTGAAACTATTAATCAGATTAAGCAGATTATTCGGGATTAATTGATTATTGAAATAATCGACAACTCATTTAGTAATAAATTAATCGTTAACTGGAATATTGAAAGTCCAAAACATGCCTTTAGCTGACAGAGCAACCCACTTAAAGCAGTAATTATATCAAAATTGTAAATAGATATATAAACATTTTGCATTTTGATTTTTTTTTATTTCATCTGTCAATCTAGAACTCCTTGAGTGGAATCGTTTTAGTTTTCCCCTGGTTTTAATTTCATAAAAAATCTTTTTTAAGGAACCTTTTGCTCTCCGAATGTTAATTGGGAAAAATAATCAACAGATTAATCAATTTGTGAAAATAATCGTTAGTTGCAGCCCTAGTATAAATTCAAATGAATACAAATGTGTTGAGATATCTATTAGGAAAAAAAAAAGGTAAAACTATTAAAATCTTTCTTTTAGCTTATATGTTGATGTGTTGGTCTATAACACACATTCCTAATATAATAAATTCAAGTTTTTGGTTTTATCTTGGCAAACTGTGGAAAAATGTAATTCTTTTATATGGCTCCATACATGAAGTAGCTGAAAATATATGTATGCATAATTCAATTATTTTTTTTTTTGTATAAAATAATTTTTCAGTAAAAAACTGAAAAAAAAGCAGGATTATTCTATGTAGTATGATGGTATCCCAAAGGGATTTACTTCAACCCAAATTAATATAAATAATGTTCACAGGCTTTGTATTTTTATTTTCAGTGTTCCAGTACCTGTGCAGGAGGTTTTCAGAGGCGGGTGGTGGTCTGTCAAGATGCGGATGGACGCAGCAGCAGTTACTGTGATGAACGAGTCAAACCTGCAGAGACCAAAAGCTGCGACTCTGGGCCCTGCCCTGTGTGGAACTATGGGGTCTGGGGAGAGGTGGGATGATTTTCTGACTTTGTTGTACTTTTTTCATCCCGTTTAAGACTGTTTTCCTTGTGCCTGACTTTTTAAAAGGAAAATATTTATTGTTATCATTGAAAGGCTTTCAAAGACTCCAGGGCTTATAAATTAATTTGTGTGTGCACATAACAGACATCAACAGGCAAAATTTAAATTACAATGTTAAAAGAAACAAAAGCAACTAATAGCAAAAAATACCCATAAACTGAAACAGTTGAGAAAATAACATACATGATAAGGCAATATGTTACTAGAGCATCAGGTAACTAGAGAATATTTAAAGACCAGGAAGAATAAGTAAAAATAATAAAGGATAATTGGTTATGGGTGTACTTGTTATGGTTGAGCAACAACATGCTGGCCTCACAAAACGGATAAAAGTTGGGTAAAGGGAGTAAATGTTTTTACTGGTTACAAAGTTTAAAAATCTCTGCTAAAGGTCTGATCTTTGAAAAGGGTTTGCATACATACAAACATGTGTAAGCTTGCAGGTGCAAGGCATCTTGCATGTGTAAAATAAACAGAACGACAGAAGGAAATTTTGGTTGGGTGTGTAGCATGAAGATGCAGATCACATGCCTGTAACCAAAACTCTGTTTATTAATCCAGAAACTTACTGTGGGCATGTTTTTGTCTTGAATATCCCTCCTATGTTCCTTACTGTTGGTTTTTCATCGCAATTAGGTAAGTATTTCTGTGATAGCTGGTTTTATGACTAATGCTATTGCAAGTTTATGTTAATAAAGTTGTATTGTTCCAAAAAAAGTTATAAAACAAACCACTGGACTTTGTTTTGAAGAGGTTTCGCTTCCCATCTAAAAAGCTTTCTCAATTAAAAATGTCTGAAGTAGCGTTTAAGGTGTAGGCTTATAGAGTAGTCGAAACAAAATCCTTGTTATAGTTTAGAAAACAAGCAAATTGGACCAAAAAAACAGGTCCACCTCTTAGTATTCGGGAGTCGTTGAGGACGTTGTTGGCCTCCAAAACCCAATACTGCCTCTGAAAAGGGAGTCGTTAGGGTCATTGTTGGCCTGGCTAAACAGGCGAGTTGTTTTGATCCCCTGCATGATGAAGAACATTGCGTTATGTGTTTTCGAGAGCTGAGTCCACCCCCTCTGTTTAAGTTGTTTTTTCTCTCTAAACATAAATGGCTTCCTTCACTCCCCTTTCAAACCACCTGTCTACTTTGCCCATCAAAGCATCAAACATCTTGCCTGTTTAACCAGGCCAACAACGACCCTAACAACTCCCCATTACTGAGGGGTGGACCTATTTTTTGGTTCAATTTGCATGTTTTCTAAGCCATAACAAGGCTTCTGTTTGGGCTACTCTATAAACCTAGAGCTCCACATTACTCCAGACATTTTGAATCGAGAAAGCTTTCTGGATGGGAAGGGAAACATCTCGAAACTTGAAAAAAAAATCTAGTGGTTTGTTTTTTAAGTGTTTTGGAACAACTAGGACCTGGATGACTGAGAATCCTCACCAGAAAAGTTGTATTGTTTAAATAAAACTTAAAGACAGCTTGACCACATTGGAACAACAATGGTCCTACTTCTCATAATCATTTCAGACCTATAGTCCTTGCAGCATCAGAAAATTTATGTTTTCTCTGCTGTTTTTCTCAGTGCACACAGACTTGTGGTGGAGGTAGGAAGACTCGCTTAGTGGTGTGTCAAAGGCCCAGTGGACAGAGGCTCAATGACTACAACTGTGACATCCTGGAAAAGCCGCCCGACACGGAGCAGTGCAACCTGCAGTCCTGCCCAGGCTCTGCGTCCTGGCATCGCCAACCATGGAAGCCGGTACGATAGTACTAATTTCCCTTCAACACTTACTTTCCTCGATAAGGGGGCATGACTGTGAAAAGAGATTGTGTATTATGATATGACTTCAGGCAGAAAACTGTAGGAGTTCCTGAAGTAAATGCCGGGTATCAAGCTTCACTGTTTACTAGCCAATTTCAGCCCACCCAGATGGGCCCCTCAGTGGCATGGTGCTGATTAGAATGCAAAGAAAGCAACAATGTGGCTCCACCTAGAGAGTCATTAAAAGCACATGGAATCCATTTGGACTCCTCAAATTAAAACCTGTAAATCAGGACAGCCAAGTCCAGCAGTGTCTTAGATTTATAAAGGCATGCTTGTGGGAAGTATTTATTTCGTATATTAGGCGTGAAGAAAATTATCTCTGCTGTTATAGCTCTCTTCACCCTGTATCTGCAATACACAACTGTATATTTGTGTATAAGAGTTAATATTATGGTCTTTATTGAACAGCAAAAAAGGCCTTTAAATTTTTTTTTTTTGTATGCATCTTTGTACAGTTTGATTCTTTTTTTTTTCTAAGAGCTAATTTTTGTAACAGAATATTTAATACTTCAATGGTGCTCCTGGTCAGACCTCTTGTACCTTAATATGGGTAAATTCAATTTGTACAGTAGAACATATTTTTCATTCCTGTTTCTATTTTTTTTTTTTTTTTGTTAATACTCTCAATTAAATTGAATTTAAAAAAAATCAATTCCGTTGATGATCTGGAAAATCTTAATATCACAGTAATAAAAAAAGTTGAAATATTATCTTAGAAATTATATAAAGTTATGTGAAATTACAATTAAATATAACATTATTTGGAAAAAAAAGATGATAGTACATGATTTTAGTTATTGTTAAGAATTTATGCTCTCTGGCATATGCAAACCTCTGAGTTTGATAGACGGTGCCTTTGTAATCATTACCTCATCCCCCCTTAGAAAAACATATTAAGAAAGGTAGATTTATTTTTATTGCAGTAGCATAATACACAAATCATTAAAAAACAGCAGACACGTCCTGGTGGGGGAACACATCCCCATTGAACAGACAATTGGCTGTTCATCATCAGCACTATTGTAATGATTTTATGGGAATGGCAAAACTGCAGGTCATTATAGGCTTGTAAGAAATGGATAAATGTCAGGAGAATCTTCTAAGGACCATTGTTAGGAGAGTTGGAGAATCAAATGGAAATATTTGACATGGGTAACAAAGACACTTTCCTGCGGTGCATTAGAAAGTCAGCTCAAGACTGTCATGATCGGTTTACGAATTTGACCCACATGCAGATAAACCACTTAGAGAACAAGGGAAAAGTTTAACAGGTTTATTAAGGGGGTAAAACAGGAGTAGGATCTGGAACTCAGTGAGCTGGTAACCCGGAACTGGAAGTGAGAAAGGAAGTTCAGTGGTCAGTTCAGGTACCGTGGGAATCTTGGAAGCACATAGATTTTGCAAGGATGGGACTCACGTTTGAGGGGGGCCCTGTGAGTCCTTGAATTCAGATTGTGTGGTTAATCCAGAGAATAGTGCACATGTTGGAGGGCGGACAGGTTGACAGGTGTTGGACCCGAAGGAGTAATGGAGCGGACTGTCTCTCGGATTTCCGATGGGTACTTGAACGGAACATGTGGAGGTTTTCCCCTGCTCAGTGTAACTCGGTTTTTCCTTCCAGGGGAGAGAAGGTCCAGGAATCCAGTAACACAGGAAAGCTTTGTGCTGGGGAGCAAAGACGAAAAACTCATTAGACTCAGCTAAACTCAGCTTGGCTAGAGCACCCAAAACCGTCAAACACTCTGGCGTCTAGGTAGTGACATCCCACCGCTCAAATACTACTCCAGATAATGATCCAATGAGCCGCAGGTGTGCAGGGAGGGACAGCGAAGACAGGGCACCTCCTGGTGGTGGAAAAAGGACAGACACAAACAGGCCATACAAACTGGATTCCTAACAAAGACGTCTCTTTGATAAGTGAATGTACACAGGAAAAAAAATCTAAATCTATAAGTAATTTTTCTTAAAATAAATGCAACTTTGTCTTGAATTGAGGAGGTAAGTGAGACACTTTGCCAATAGAACAAGACAATTAACATTTAAAATAAAACAACTACATTGTCGTATATTGAGCGCGTATTATCTAATTATCTTATTTTAAGAGTAAAAATATTAATTCCTTTGGCAGTTCACCTTATTTACCTTCTCAAATTAAGGGTAAATGACAGAAATTACTTTTTTTTTTTTTCGTTTTTACAGTGTAGAGTCAATGGGGGAGGTGGAGCCCCCTAGTGTTGAGTAGCTCCCTGTTGCGGACTGGTCACATGACTTGAATGAAAAATGTTCCAAATAACCTCTTAAACAATCTGCTTGATTTTGATCAATTTACATACATGTATATATCTGTCTGGTAAACTTAATTAGGGTAGAGTTCAAATTAACCTGTGACATCATTCCATTCTTTTTTTGTTTATTGACAAACCAGTGGGTTTTGGAAATACTTCAGCTTTGCAAACTTGGGCTTTTCTTTGGGCCATGGGTAGGAGCAAATGCATTGTTAACATCTGAAAAAGCTTGACTTAGCTACCAGACACTTTCTTTTAGTCATTAACCTACAATTTAATGTAGCTTCAGGTGCAGGTGGAAGAAAGTCTGCACCGTAAATGGTTGGGGTATTTAACCTTCCCAAACAAAACCCATCTATTCAGAGTGAAATGCCATTTTTGTGATGCCTATGAAGGAATATAATTTTTTGCTAAACTTGTTATATTAATTCTGAAAATCTTTTGAGTATCTGCAGGTTTCACGACAAGTGAATGATTTAATTCATGAACCCAGAGAGAAAGAAGTCTAAGCTTAAATTTGCTGCACTCTGGCTTGTCTGGTTATTCATTAACTTGTTTTATTATATGATATGTACCTGTGTATCATTTCAGTACAGCCTAGAAGTTGTCTTAGATTCAGACTTGAAGACAGTTGAATAGTAAAGGCTGCAATTGTGCAGTGACAGTTTTGTTTGAGAAGTTACAATATTCAGACATCATGGGTCCGTTTCATGAAGCAGGTTTACCGAAAACTCTAAGTGTTATAAACCTGAAAACAGGGAAACTCTGACTTTTCCATTTCACAAACAGAGTTTATTCAACCTCTGTTTCAGTCGCCGTAGTAAGAATCTCCCCAGAGCTAAAATGGTCGGGAGCAGGTTTTCTTCATTAAACATAAATGTTCTCTGTGTCCGCTCTCAGACATTCACGTTGATTTATTTCCCAATTTAGTCCAATTTTTGTCGTCGTTTTTTGCATATAAAAAATAGCATATATCATTCACTAGGTCCGTTACATGCATTAGGTTTTAAAGTCGTAGGGAGATCATATTTAAATGTCAAATCATTCTGGCTTAAACATGTGAATAAATGTACTCTTTATCAGACGACATTTCACCGAAATAGATACATTGATCCACTACCAGTCAAGAAATAATCCCGTAATATTATCAAGGTCACAGGCTGTGGCAAGACGTTTTGATATGTACTAGTTACTTACTGAAGTTACTGAAGCTGTATTCCTGATATCTGAAAAAAACATTTTTTCTTTGTCTAAAGGACTATTTCAAAAGGACATTCTCCAAATCTAGAATAAACATTCTGGACATCTAGAAATTAATTTCAGATCTCCACATTCCTAATATTACTGGTCAGCATTTGTATTATTTTCACTATGAAAACACATTTTCAGATATCATAAATGCATTTTCAGTCAAGCTGGTAAATGTCAGAACGGCCATTTAAAATGTTTAAAACATTTCTAGATATATAAAACTTAATTCTTACTAGTATAATTCTGTTTTTTTACTTACTAAAATTCAGTTTCTGCTACAAAAATGTAATTTAGAAAATATATTATTACCGTTCAATCGAGGAGTGTAATTTTGATCAGGAAGAATCTTATTTTAGTGATTTACAAATAGAATAACCAACAGAGAGGAGTGTTTTTCATAAATGTAAAAACGGCCTGCCATAGGCACATCATATAAACTTGTGCGTTAACTCGAGCAGCAATCTTCTTCTTTGCCACCTTCCTCTCCTTTGTAGCTGTAGTGCTGTTTCTCTGTCTTTTAAACACATTCTCCTTTTTCAGTTTATTTCTGCATTAAAATCTCTAGTTCCAGTGGGGTGAAATATGCACTTCCTGTTGTCTGTTGTCATGATGACTGATCGAATCAGTGCTCCATTTATTGATAAAGGCTTTTCATACTTGATGCGCACGTGCTGAACTCTGAGTGGTTCTACTTGGAGTTGATTGAACTAATTCATAGCATCTGTTGTGAAACCAAAAACTTTGAGTTCCCGACTTTAGGCTAAATCAATTTAGAGTTGCGGATTTGAATCTGAATTTGTTAAACCTGCTTCGTGAAACAGACCCCATATCAGTATTTAGATACATCACCTGCTGGATTACCTTGAGAACAAGTAAATGGAAACCACATAGGGAACATGTTTATTGTTCAGAAGATATATACAGTACTGTAAACAGCAAGTTTGGTTAAGTTTGGATATTTGACATATGGATCTGTTTTCCTAATGTTTTGGTTAACAGACTTTGTTTTATATTTGGAGTACCGGTATCCTGAGTAAAATAATATCAAAGCTATATGTATAACAACAACTTGTTTTGCAATATTCACAAATTTTACTGATGAAGGAGGATACGTATCTGCATTATATTAACTCTGACATAATTTCAAGATTAAAAAAATTCAACTTTTTGTGTTAATCTCAGTCTTTAAACCTGAGAATAGCAAGGGGTGGGGCAGGGGTCTTTAATTATGCTACTGCAATAAAAAAAAAAAAAGTTTAATTTAAGGCCTTATGGCTTACCATAGCTATCTTAAGCAAACGTTACACAAATAGTAGCTTTAAAAAATAAGTAGAACTTTTCCTCCTGTCTTAGTTGATCATGTAGGCTGGAAGTTTAAAGTTATGGCTTACATTACCTTTAAAAATCAATGAGATTGGATACCAGCAGCATTGGCAGCTGCTGTGTGCCGTTTTGAATAAAACAGCTATATTTTCTTGACTTGTATTAAGTATTATCAGGGCTCACGGTTTAAAAAAGTTTTCTTTATACGGTGTGTTCTTAAGTGCAATCAATAATAAGCACACAGATACCATTGCTGCATACATTCATACTCACAGTCCGTTGTCGTTTCTCTTTCTATGGCCAGTTTTTTTGTATATATATATATATATATATATATATATATATATATATATATATATTTTTTTTTTTTTTTTTTTTTTCTGAAGCAAAAAGATCTAGGGGGCTAAATACTCTTGCAAGGTGCTGCATGTGTGTGTGGTCATTTGTTCCAGTTCTTATTTAACACTTGAATACAAATACCTTCCATTTGTAAAACACCACTCTCTTGTTGCTGGTTAACGTCCCTTCTCTTAACTACCATGCGTACTTGAAGTATAGTGAAGCTGTTACAATTTAATCCTGTCCTGATTAAAGTCTTTTTTTAGAATTGAATGATTAAAAACATACAATTTTGGGGTTTATGGAATAAAAAGGGCTGGAATCACAAATATCTTGCAACAAGAAGAGGTCTTAGTTCAAATTAAGACTTTGTTTATTTCTCCATTGAGTCTGGATGTTTTCTGCACAAATGCGTGATTTTTCCCAGGGTGCTACTGCTTCTACTTTGAGTGATCTCTCTGAAGCTCCCTCATGTATGTCTACATGCATGTTTTCCCTGCATGTCTCTATGTTGCCCTGTGATAGAGCTGTGAGTCATTGTAACTTAGCTCTCACACAATGACTGATTGCACCAAAACTCTGCAAAGAGATGAGAGTGTTGATTAGGACGAATGGAAGAACTGGATAGACGCTTTTGATTTTATTGTAAACCATCCTAAATTCAGACAGGGCAAAGGGACATGCATTTTTAACTACATGAATAGAGCAATATTAATGTTTTGTTTAAATAACCTTTCTGAGTTCTACCATTGACACAAACATTTGGTTGCCCTCAACCTTCTCACATTGATCTTTTTCTTGATTTTTCGGAGACATTGATATGTATTTGACATCATTGGACAATGAACACATGTCCAAAAAGGGATTAATTTTGGTCAGGAACTATTTGTAAACAGCAAATGTTTTAATCTTACAATAACTTTATTTACATTAAGGCAACTTTTACATCCCTCCAAATAAAATAACTGAGATTAAAGCCTCTTGCTGTTCTAAAATGGTTTCTGACCGACCTAATCCCTTTTTCGACACACAATGGGTCCAATAGGGCAACTAAGACAACTTTTACATCCCAATGGGTGGAAGAAAAAGATATCAAAGCAGTACCAGCTACACAAGAAAATATTTATCTTCAAATATTAGGCAGTGCTTCTTTGTTGTTGACAAAATATATTTGGAGGAGTCAATGCAATGCAGAAGAAAGACAGTATCAACTGTCAAACACGTTGGTGGTAGCATCATGCTGTGGGGCTGTTTTGCAGTCAGACAAACTGAATTAGCAGCTGTGTCCAAACTCTGACACTTCACTTCTGTCTGGCAACTAGAGTGATCCAAATAGGTGCACATTCCGCTCCCATACATTTTGTAATATCATTCAACCCGATAACAAAATGTTTCAGTGACAATAAGGAGTAAATAGATACTCTTCACCCTGACGGTAATCACTAATGTCTAGATTGACTGCAAATATTACATAAAAAGAAACTGAATAAAAACATGGTAGCCTGAGAGACCACTGACAGACCAGGTTACTCTCTGTCCAAAACCAGGGAGAAAAAGAGGTGGAACGTGAAGTAAAATCCAACTCAAGAAATTAAACTGTGATTATTTTTCCCCTCCATCCAAACCCGCAAAAAATGCTTAACTTTAGCCATAAACACTCTGGATACATATGATTAATTCTTTGTTAATTCAAAATCCTGCAAGCTACTTTATTTGTGATTGGGTAATTTATTCGGATTATGTTTAGATTAGGATAACATGAAACAGTCAGTTCTTATATCATGTTGGGATCATCTGAGGTGAGGATGTCTGTGGTTCATGTTCCAGCTTTTTCTCCTTCCTGTGTGTGTGTGTGTGTGTGTGTGTGTTTGTGGGTGTGTGCGTAGGTTAGTGAATTAAACTGTTAACTTTAAGACTCTTTAGCTATGGTGGTTTTACTCACATGTTTATTTTTCTTTCATACCTTGTGGTGAAAAAACTAAACGGATCAAGTCTGCTTTATTTTTTTATTTTTTATTATGTTGCATTGTTTTGGTATATTGTTGTTTTTCTTTTGCTATTTATTTAATTATCATGCAATATACCAAGATATGTTGAATCTTTTTTTTTATGTAAAATCTATTAAAGAACCATAACTGTATCATTTGTGTTGTTTCTTAGTGAAATGTAATGACTTTAAACAAAAGAAAACATGCTAACCTTTAATATGTGCATTTGTGAAAAACATAAAAACTATAAGACGGAAAAAACAAGAGAACATACATTAGAAGAAGTCAAATCAGGAGGAAACGTTTGCATGCATGCGACAGCATTAAGCATTTGGATGCGCTCATAGACCAGGTACATAATAAAGACTTGAGTTTTTCCTTTTATTATTGTACAAGGAGGTACATATTTTAAAATTCTGTCTTTAAATGATCTCATGCCTTAGATCTCTGTACTCCAAATGTGTCATTCTAGAGATGCACAGTTCTGTCAGTCAATAATTTATAAACAACCACGTTTCGCTTATCAGCTCTGATGAATCAGAAGTTCAAATAAAATGAAATCTAAATGTTGTTTACTAATATTGTTTAATTGCATAACACCTTATAAGTCAAATTTTTTTAGCATAAACAAAAATCTAACATATGAACCAACAGCATGCATTTTGATTCAGTCTTATGAGTTTAAAAGCAGTCAGATAAACATTAGTGGTATTTAACTTGGGGTATAAATATGAATAATCTTTTCATTTCTTTTTTCTGTTGTATTTAAAACTCATTTTAATAATCCACTTCACTTTTAAAGTTTTATATTCATGCCCTTAAAACATAATACAGTCATTTAAAATCAGTGACATCGGGACAGAGCACAAAGTAAACCACAAATTGGCCAGAAAAAGCCTGATCATTGAATCTGTTTTTCCATTTTTCTGTATATATTCCCCAGAGAAAACTGACACGGTCCAAATAAAGCCGATGCTGGTTGGCACATCTGTTTACCATTGCTGAATTGGAAGTCTCAGAAACACATTTGGCTGCAGACTACAGAAGTTTGCTCTATTCACTACAGCAATATATGGTATTAATTTATTTTGGCAAGAATTGCACAACTGAGAAAGAAGCTGTTAGCACAGAGTGCGGACATTCAGATCTAAGAACCAATATCAATTAATAATGAAATCATTGACAATTAGCCTCTGCAGTGATATTTTCTGCACTTTTTACAACAAGTTTCAAATTTCTCACAAAATATCATGGAATTATGTTCGTCCCGATAGATTGAATTTAGTAATTTTAACATCACACACACACACTAAAAGAGGAGAACAATATAGATTCTGTGAAAGAAGGCAAATAATACAAATTATCGCTTATTAAGACCAGTTGAAACATTAGTTTAGCACTATAGCTTGATAAAAATATCCCCAATTATCCCACCTCAATATCTATCTATCTATCTATCTATCTATCTATCTATCCATCCATCCATCCATCCATCCATCCATCCATCCATCCATCCATCCATCCATCCATCCATCCATCCATCCATCCATCCATCCATCCATCCATCCATCCATCCATCCATCCATCCATCCATCCATCCCTCCTTATATTATCTCTCTCTCTCTCTCTATATATATATATATATATCTATATATATAGATATATAGATATAGATATATATCTATATACACTATATTGCCAAAAGTATTTGCTCACCTGCCTTGACTCACATATGAGCTTAAGTGACATCCCGTTCCTAATCCATAGGGTTCAATATGACGTCGGTCCACCCTTTGCAGCTAGAACAGCTTCAACTCTTCTGGGACGGCTGTCCACAAGGTTTAGGAGTGTGTTTATGGGAATTTTTGACCATTCTTCCAGAAGCGCATTTGTGAGGTCGCACACTGATGTTGGACGAGAAGGCCTGGCTCTCAGTCTCCGCTCTAATTCATCCCAAAGGTGTTCTATCGGGTTGAGGTCAGGACTCTGTGCAGGCCAGTCAAGTTCATCCACACCAGACTCTGTCATCCATGTCTTTATGGACCTTGCTTTGTGCACTGGTGCACAGTCATGTTGGAAGAGGAAGGGGCCAGCTCCAAACTGTTCCCACAAAGTTGGGAGCATGGAATTGTCCAAAATGTCTTGGTATGCTGAAGCATTCAGAGTTCCTTTCACTGGAACTAAGGGGCCAAGCCCAGCTCCTGAAAAACAACCCCACACCATAATCCCCCCTCCAACAAACTTTACACTTGGCACAATGCAGTCAGACAAGTACCGTTCTCCTGGCAACCGCCAAACCCAGACCCGTCCATCAGATTGCCAGATGGAGAAGCGCGATTCGTCACTCCAGAGAACGCGTCTCCACTGCTCTAGAGTCCAGTGGCGGCGTGCTTTACACCGCCGCATCCGACGCTTTGCATTGCACTTGGTGATGTATGGCTTGGATGCAGCTGCTCGACCATGGAAACCCATTCCATGAAGCTCTCTGCGCACTGTTCTTGAGCTAATCTGAAGGCCACATGAAGTTTGGAGGTCTGTAGTGATTGACTCTGCAGAAAGTTGGCGACCTCTTCGCACTATGCGCGTCAGCATCCGCTGACCCCGCTCCGTCAGTTTACGTGGCCTACCACTTCGTGGCTGAGTTGCTGTCGTTCCCAAACACTTCCATTTTCTTATAATACAGCTGACAGTTGACTGTGGAATATTTAGGAGCGAGGAAATTTCACGACTGGATTTGTTGCACAGGTGGCATCCTATCACAGTTCCACGCTGGAATTCACTGAGCTCCTGAGAGCGACCCATTCTTTCACAAATGTTTGTAAAAACAGTCTGCATGCCTAGGTGCTTGAATTTATACACCTGTGGCCATGGAAGTGATTGGAACACCTGATTCCAATAATTTGGATGGGTGAGCAAATACTTTTGGCAATATAGTGTATATATAAAGATCTCTCTCTCTATATATATATATATTTTTATATCTGTCTCTCTATCTCTCTCTCTCTCTCTCTCTCTCTCTGTCTCTCTATGTAAAAGCAATGCTGTACATATAAAAAAATTTTCATATTAAAATAATGAAAAGACACCAAAGAGTTTTTGCATTTATTACACATAGTTCACAAAACATAATGTCATCTTTTTTCATTATTTACAATAATATTTACTTTAAATGCATGTATGTCCCCCAACAATATGGTTGTACTTAACCTAGTTTAACAGGCACCATCTCAGTAATTTATGTCTTCTTCTCATAAGCAAAAACATACCACTTCCTGTTAAATAATATGTGCTTTCCATCAAGGGGAGGGGTGGCAGCAGAGCGTCTGCAAGCTAATCACAGCACTTCAAATCAAAACCACATGTCCACGTTGACATTCTTAACTGCAGCCTAAGAGCTATGAGCATGAACACTCTTCAAACCTGTCACCTAGGGGTCAGTAGTGTGTGACATCATTGGGCTGGTGTTTCCTGTCAGTCAAGTTTGAGAAACCAAATTAGTAGATGAAAGGTTCTCCTTGGTGCTTACTTGCACAAGGTTCTCCTCTCGCCTTGCCTTGAATATGCATTGGGAGATGATGTTTCACTGTGGCCCCTGTGGGAAAAAGCAAACCATTGCTTTGGACAAAGGAATACTGCAAACCTCGGAAACCTTGGGGATTTTAGGGAGACCTTATCTAAAGATTGATAAGATCTGCTAAAAAGGCAGCTTTAAGTCTAGGTTTAAAGGAAGTTTGAAAAAAACAAAAAGGATTATTTTAAAAAATGGACACAAAAATATAGATTTCACTGCACAGAACTAATATACCTCTCTTTTTTATAGTGCATTAGAAAAAAATTCATGCCCCTCAAAGTTTTTTAAATTGTCACTTTAAGTTGACTGTGTTTGTTATGTACTGGAATTTCATGCATTACACCAAACCAGAGTAACACATAACTGCTCAGTGGAATGAAAAAGTTACATGATTTTATATTTTGTCTTTTTTTTTTTTTTTTTTTTTTTTTTTTTTTTACAATCTGAACAGTGCACATTTGTATTCACATCCTTTTAACTTTAAATAAAACCTAGTTTAACAAATTTTAAGTGGAATGCTAAATACAAAGTCAGGGACAGGAGGAATTAACAGAAAAGGCTTGGCTTATATTAACAGAGGACAGGCCAGAGAGATACTAGTGGCAGAAGAGTTCTTTAGAGTTGATTTTCAGAAGTAGCTCAGGATCTGGTCAGAATTGATGTAAAAGTGATTAGAAATACATAAGGAACAGTGGCGGCTGCTGCTCTCTGGTGTCTTTGGTGTCAATTAAAGCCAAGCATCATGTATTGCATTAACAAATGTTGAAAGACATAAAACTGTACTACAACATGTAAAAATAGCTGCTGTGAAACGCTCTAAAACAATAAACTCAAGGAAATCATGACAAAAGTTAAGCCTAAGATGATTGATCTGACTAGTTGATCACTTTTCTCTCACGACTCATGAGGAAAACCTCCTCACTGTCTGGACACTGAAAGTCAAAAATCCTTAAATATGTTGGCCAATCAGCATCGAGCAGCCAGTTTCACGACCCGCCCCTGCTCCATAGTCCCCCTAAGAGGTTTAGCCTCACCGGAAGTGACGATCTTTGCGTATTATCCAATCAGGGCTCTACTTTCTCCCTGCTTACCTTAATAGACCGAGGCTCAATCCTCAACAGGGATTTGTCATAGAGGCTGACTGCAGCACCCTGCTGCTCCAGAGTGGAGGGGTAATCACGTTTGAAAGCAGAATAAACAGCTGATTAATGCGCAACATAATCATGAAATCAGGCTGATTTTAGTGCATATTTAATGCAGTTTAATAACTAGATTTATGTTTGACAGTGCATATTTTGACAATGCATATTTTACCAATAACTTTTCGAAATTTACAGGGGAGGTTTAGCCTTCCTAGCACCAATGGGAAATCGCCACTGATAAAGAACAATACTGTCATTAATTATGACTGAAGAAAGACTCAAAGTTGGACGAGAGTTTTTGCATACCATTTAGCTGAACAACAGATCTAATAATGCAGTTGCTTACAGTAGATCAAAGAATAGACATGTGTTAGGGAAGCCTAGTCAAAGTACAAACCTAATCAAACTGGAAATTCTGGAACTTACAGTTTACTCTTCAGATAGGCGTTCCATTTAATCTAATCTAGCTTGAGTTATTTTACAAAAAGGAATGATATTCATCTTTTAATTTATAAGGATTATTTTGCAATGTATTGACTAGGCAGGTCTGACCATCGGATAAAGCTACACTTTATATTTTCTTGTGATTAATCAAAATAATTTTAAAACTATGTACTATTTTCCTAAGTATTTACATGTTAGATTTGGTCTAACCGAAAGAATTCCTCAGAATAAAGAAGAAAAAAAAGGAGCCTACAATGTAGTAAGGAATATGTGACTATTTGGGGGGGATCTGGACCAGATGCAGAGAAATGAAATGAGAAGAGACAGGGCACCAGGGTCTGGCAGACTTTAGAGCAGGATTTCCCAGGTCTGCTGAATGACAGGGCATGGCCTTGCCTTGACACGGACAGGAAGCATCTGCTTTTCTACAACCTGTTGGATAATGTAATTCTAGCTAAATCCCAGAGTGCAAACTGCTTCTGCAAGTTTGGATGCCCCATAAACATGTGTAACATTTCTATACATGTGGTACATTAGTAAAAAATGGCAAAAACCTGAAACAGTAGCAGGTTAACAATTAGGGATTTGCAGTGTCATCTGCAGTGTCACAAAGCAGTGTCATCACTTATTAAAGTGCACATTGTCCCAAAGCTAAGAGCTGCGTCAAATCAAATATTCATCAACCTCCAATATTCATCACATGGGCAGTGGCCTGTGTGTGGTCATTAAACAAAGCAATATCACTAATCTGATTGCATTGTAAAGGTATATTACCTTAATACAAAAAACAAAGGTGGCCTAATAAACCTTTTAATTGAATGCATTTTAGAAAATTTAATACTCATAATTAGAGGCAGGTTAGGATTGTCCCTTCCAGTTACATAAAGGGATGGAGATCAGTGCAAAAAACCAGGGCACATGATGTGATAGATGACTCAGCCTGGCCTGGAGGAACGTGAACAGCTTGCACAAATTTCTGAATCCAATTTGACAGAAAAACTTACCCCTAATTTATATAGCATCCACTCTGCAAAGCTGTGAAATGTACAACAAATATGTAACAATCATAATTATAAGAGCATTTATTGTGACTCAGCATAGTAATGGCAAAAATATGTTACATCGGCAAAAATTCGATTTGATTCTATTGTCGCTGGACGCTGCTTCAAATCCACAGTAAATATTCAAACAAAAGCAACAAATTTAGTTTTTCTGCGCATAGTATACTCACCCATTGCACATCTATGTCCTAAAAATATCTTGATGCCTAGGAACACAAAGTAAAGAACTGTTAACCTTTCTTAAACCCATGGAGTTATTTTGGTCTGACTTCTTTACTCACAGGCTTATAATAAACAGTTTATGAATGCTCCTTGGAGTTTCTGTGAGCTTCATACCTCAGCTTATATAATGTATAAGGATGAACAGAGCAAGGCAGATGGAGCAAAGCTGGACTAAGTGGAAATGGGTGTTATGTTGAAACATCCTGTCCAACATCAGTCTCTGACCTCAAATATATTAACCTTGGTTAAGGATCCAACATTCCCATAAACGCAGTCCTAAATCCTGTAGAGAGCCTTCTGAGAACTAAGAGTTATTTAGTAAAGTTTATGTGTAATCTCAATACTTGAAGCAGTATATAGTACTGGGGTTTAATGAGGCCAAGTCCGCCCTGGACTTTTAAGCATCATGAGATTGATGGAGTAAAATGAGAATGGCAGAAAGCATCCTTTCTATTTGAAAAGACGATGATACATTTAATGTTAAAATCTATGTCTGCAAAAAGGGATGTAATAATTCTAAACATGCTGACATTTACAATAGCGGTGTATATTTGTTTTCAGTCGCTAAACTCTATTCCTATGTTGGTTTGCTACCTGTCAGTTTAGTGTCTAGTTAAAGTCAAAGCAGTTTTAATTAAATTAAACATTTGAATAAGAATTTAAGATTATATTGCTAGACTAAATGATTACTAACCTATAGTAACCCTTTTTTTGCTATCATCTGTTTTCTAGGTGGTAAAAAAGGGTCTTGGAATAAGCAAACTAAAAAAAGACATTGATGAAGCTTGGTAGTAAAGGGAGAATAGAGACATAGGATTTTTTATTGCTAAAAATCAACCACAAAAGCTGAAGCATTTAACATTGGGCTTATGTCCTTAATATTTTCTTTTCTCTTATCGTTTTTCCTTGAAGCACAACTCCAAGATCCTCCTCCTGTCCTCTTATTAAGCTTCAGATGGCTGACTGCTTTGACTGATTAGATATGCAGCTGTGGGGCATTTAGTAGGAAGAGGATTTGGGACCTCTGGTTCGAGCTTTACGCTAGAACGTTACAGCTGGTCTTGGCCTTTGTGTTTTGAGCTTTCACATAAAAATCTGATTCATTCTGTTCTTTCTTTTGGTTGTTATTCTTTTAAAGGCCTGTGTTCCATGTCATCTTTGTTTGCAATTAATCAAACATGGTGAGAAATGGGCCAGTAAGTTTTTGTTTGTTTGTTTGTTTGTTTTTTTTATAGAAAAACAAGACATATTCCTAGTGCTACTAAAATATTTTAAACATTTTTGGATATAACTTTAAAATGGCCTAGAATAAATGAATAGATTGAAAGAACTGAACTGCATTAATTTTGAAGCCATGTTTCCATCGAGGTTAGTTTGTCTGTTTTCAAAATAACAAAAAAGGTCAGTTTTAATAAATTATTTTCAGATGTATGCCTAATGCCAAGATACAGTCCACAATATTCTCTGACATCAAGACAGGGATGTTTGGTGGAAAACACACTTCCTTCCTAAGCCAGAGGGTGGCAGCAGTGACTATTGACCACTTTAGCATTAGACTTAATTAACTGAACTTTATTGATCTCACATTTGAGAAATTTTACCTCTGCATTTAACCCATCCCCTTGGGGAGTGGTGGGCTGCCATCGTGGGGCAGTGTAGGGTTAAGTGTCTTTGCACAGAGACCCAGAGTGGCAGTCTGTGGGAGTGGGGCTTAAACTCAGAACCTCAGGATTCCAAGCTCTATGCCCTAACCACTTGGCCGCCACTCTCCCAAGTAAGGCGCTTTTTTACTGAAAACAAAAACAAGAAAAGGGAGTCTTGCTTGTTTGTTAGCAGGATGAGTTGACCTATGAATAGATTTGAAGGATTTTTTTTTCTACTAGAGGTGCATCTTATGCCAAGGAACAATTCATTAAAACTTGGTAATGATCCAGATTATGTGCGAGTTTTAACTACAGGTGTACGTGTTGGTTAGGGGTGTCTGTCTCTTTTTTTGCTGGAGGATTTGTACTTACAGACAGACTCCAGAATAGTCTGTTTAAGTCAGCCAGGCAGGGGTTTGCTGCGTTTGCATTTACTGTAATAGTGCGTCAAATACTGCAGAGATGGAAACAGGAAGTCATTTCGACATGCAATCAGCTGTATTCAGGATAAGGAGAAAACAATTGCACTTTATAATTCTATCCATGTACTACTGTGCTCTAGATCTAAGACTCTTGACATTATTCTACCCCATGTCATTGATCCAACCACCATGATGATGGCATGTGTTGTTTGGACTTCGGTCCTCCATCTCCTTCCTGTAAAAACAGAACCATAAAGAAAGAAGACAAGTTCATTCTCTGAAAATTGCTGATAAAAAAAGGATGGATATTATCCTAAAGTACATTCTGTTCCCAGCTATAATAGCAGACTGCTCTATGTGCTGTTTGCTATGTGCAAACTGGTGTGTCACGGTTCACTTTTAGCATTCCATATGTTGTCCAAAATACTGTGCATAACAGTTTTCATCAAATTTAACCCTGGACATACCTACAGGGTTTCCTGTGGTCCAAAGTTGCAAGTTGACTCCTGCTCCGAGAGCCTTTGAAGAACTTGTGTACAATTACCATATGCTTGATATTACCATTCTCTCACATTGAGATAATGCTGCAGTGTGACTGGAATTTGACCTTAGCCTTTTTCAGCAGGCACTCTTGTATAACACTAAAACCAAATTTACAATTACTTTAAAAAAACAAGCACAAAATGCAGATTTTATATTTTAAATTTAAATTATTATTCTACAGCAGCAGCAATGATGCCAACCGTTCCTAAGTATGCATGTTCAAAAAACAGGTTAGAATGTCTGAAAGGTAAAACCCTGATATACTCTGTTTGGGCTTTCTGTTATTTACTGAAGTATGGCTCTCGCTCACTCTCTTGCAGCCTGACTGAGTTTCAGAAAAGTCTCGTTATATAGAAAACTGTTTATTGTTTTAATTGCTTATTTGGTTTCTGTGCTTCATTTTTTTACTTAATGTTAAACATCTGACTGATTGTTAAAAAAAAACAAAAAAAAACAACAACTTAGTTTTCTATTATAGAAAAGTTCCATACCTCATAGTATTGTTGTATTGCGACCCAGTAGAATTTAGTGTGATGCATTTAATGATTTGAAAAAATATCAGTTTGGGTTGAACAAAGTGAAAATCTTTCAGTTCTATTCAAAGACAGATTTTCTTATCCATCCCTTTTCATTTCAAACTTTCTTTTTGACAGTGAGGTTTTGCATAAGGAAAGATGTTTGTCAGTTGAGTTTGCCTTTTTTAACTGCTATTTTTACACCATGCATAAAAACATTATCTGATTTAAATTAAGGTTTATTCCTTATTTCATATGGTTACAAACATATATTTTCAAGATCTCTTCAGGGTTGTTTTAGTACACAACATGTATTTAGCTTTAAAATTAGGAAAACCCTATTTTAAATTGCTTTTCTTTGTGGAACATTCGCTCTAGTAAAAAAAAAAAGGAAGAAAAAAAAGCCTGCTTCGCTCAAGTTGTTTTATTTGGCTGGGTTCCTATTGTGGCTGAGTCATTCCACTTTAGGGTAATCCACATTATGCTAAGATGAGACTCCTCGGATTATACAGGACTTATCCCACCAAGCCATGCGAAAATAATGGCTGCGACGATGTGGGAGAGCAAATCTGTCTCTGGAGAGTTTAATTTCCCGTGTGAGTTGTTGATTTATGTGTTTTGCTCTCCACTCAGTTTGACAGACGATGACACATGTTCCTAATAATTCCAAACCTCATCAGCGTTACACTTTTTAAAACTGCCAAAGCAGCTATTTGACATAATACCTCGTATAAAAATTTAACTAGAGCAGTATTTTTTCTAAAGTATCTGTATTCCATAAGTTATGGTGGGATCCAATACTATTTTAAGATGCATTTTATAGGTCAGATTTATGATTTAACTCAATAGAAGCATGATAGAGTTTTTGTTGGACCTACCTTTAAGCTGCTTTAATCCACAGCTTTCAGCTGTGGATCTTTAGAGCAGAGGTCCTAGAGTTCTTGCCCTTGCTGATCTCAGAGATGAAGCTGTCCTCCAATCCAAGAGGCCTGGCCACTCACTGTTTTCCCAGTCAACAGCTCTGATTATCTAATGGCTGACAGATGAGGTTGGCAGGTTTTCGGGAGGAGCAAGTCTCCATATAGTGTTGGTTTTCTTTTATTCTCTTCTATTCGACTGTAGATACAGTTCAGCTGGGGGAAGCATAGCTTATATGGCTGAAATTTTCTTTCTTCCTCCCTTTTTTCTTCCCTCCTGCTTTCTACTCCAGTAAGGTGGGGCTACCCCCCTCCCTTTCTCACTCCCAGACCATCCTCCCCACCTCCACCATGTTTGCATGTCTCTTCAGCGAGGAAGGTTTGTTATCATTTATGAGTACGTGTGCAGAGAGTATCTGCTGTGCTCAGGGCTAGTCACTCTGCTTTGATGTGCGCCGTCAGCTGAGAGGACCCTGTGTTTAAAATGCCACAGTAATTACAGCATGCAGGATGCGTGTTTGTGCAGCGTTTACCACGGCCCGCAGCGACAAGAAAAGGCAGAAGGCGGCTTTGTTTGAAATGGCACTCCAACATTTATCAGTTTTTAACGATTAGTAGAGTATCAGTATCAATTTAATACTGTGCGGTCATCATCAAACTATGTGCTTGTTGTTATGCAGTTTTTCTGAGGTCATAATTAGTACACAATGGTACATTATGTTTTTTATCTGGACTGGAAGTTATGTATCTTGTGTATTTTAATCCATCCCTCCCTCTTTGTAGTGGCTTTGTAGAGGGGGGCTCACTCGTTGAAAGGAAATAGGTGCCCTAATTACTACACAGCCACATGGGAACCAAAATCTCTTGAAAAATTTGGGTGAGCCATCTTAGACCTTTTTCTTCAGAGCTGTCATCAGGTTGTCTGGTTTTTATTCATTATATTTTCTCCTCCTCGGGTGCTTATTAATACCAGATGATTCTCACAAAGGTTGTGTATGGATCCTTTCCTCTCTCGGCCTTGGCCTCAGTCATTAACAACAGCTCTCTAAGTAAGTGCTGTGTTTACAGGTTAAATAGCCGGTGGCTTTACCTCAGTGTGAGAGATGCTTGCCAAGAGCTTTTGAAGAAATCTGCTTTCGCCTTTTCTGGTTGATAATACTTAGAGCATTGAACAAATCAAAACACAGCTGTTTCAAAAATCTGTTTAAATTCCTTACTGAAAATGTTGAAAATAGTTTGTTTTATGATCAAAGTTATAAATGAAATTTAAAAAAGATATAAAAAGGACGACCAAAGAAACAATGTGCAAAATGGAAAAATAAAACCTGCTCAGCTTAATCATAAAAAAACAGATATTTATACACACCCAACAGTTAAAGCCAGATATTTAAACGCAATCTGTTGAAGATTGGGTTTAAATATCAACAGATATTTCAACCACGATCCACTTCTAAATCAGAATAAACCTTTTCTGTTTATTTCTGCTTTCTGTAGGACAAATGTAGCCCTGCCTTATGTTTTGATAACCCTGCTTAAGTTTATAATAAATTTATCCTTTGTTTCAGTAATATTATCTCATAAGTTTACTGATCTTTTAGAAAAAATATGAAATTATGTTTTTTGTTCATAGAAATCATAAAAATCAACCATTTTGTGGCATGAAATGTTCTATTTAAAAACAAATTACTCACACTATTATTTCTGTTCCTAATATTTCCTACAAGAAATGTCACTGAGGATTTCGGGTCATTACTGCATCATGTATTGTTGTATTAAGGACGTATTCAGATTTAGGCCTAACATACATGGGAAAGAGGTCTACTGTGACATAAAATAAAACAATTGTCTCAGACCAAAATGGGCTAAACAACAAATAATAAGCTATTTAATTTTTTAAAATAGATATTGATCTTTAAAAGCACATTTTTATATAGTAAATTTTTTTTATAATGACGGCTTTTTCTTGGGCTGCTCAGTGGCGCAGTGGGTAGCACAGCAATTTTCTTCTCTACAGTGCCCTTAGGTGTGAGTTTGTGCGTGAAGGTCCTGTTTTTCTCTGTGTTGCCCTGCGATGGACTGGCGACTCGCCCATTGACTGCTGGAGATATGCACCAGCAAACCTTGCGACACCACTCGGGATAAGTGTGCTAGAAAATGGATGGATTGATGGATGGCTTTTTCTGACTGTCTGAATCTTGATGGTACTCTAGCAATTCCCTAAGAGGCACTGGTTGATTGTGTATCATTGTTTAAACAATGCAGAGAGTCGCAGGAAAAAGCTGATTCCTTAAACTTGCCCTCAAAGCTGATCCAACTTGATCTTTCCACCATAAATTATGAGGCATTATACATACAGTCTATTTCCTACAAGGTATCTTAATAATTGAGGGTACTGTATATCATATGATCTATCCCACTCTGAATTAGATGCATTCGTTGAGTGACATTGCTGACACCGAGTGTGGCTGAAGGTGGAAGACAACCTTTCACCTCTGTGTGTGGTTTGATCACTTGAGGTGCAATTGCAAGACAAGTTGAATAAAGATGTGAAAGAGGCTGGGAAATTGTGGCGAAACCCCAGAATCCTCTGATCCACATGACAGGACAAAGAGGAAGGCTCAGAGAATTGTAGCAGACATCGCTCACCCTTTGTCCTTCCAGTTTGAGCTTCTGAGGTCAGGGAGGCGCTACAGGGTTCCCCGAACAAAAGGTTCCCTAAAAAGGTCCTTTGTCCTAAAAGCCATCTCTCTCTTGAATTAAAAAAATATAGCAACTCAGATGACTCCTGTACCTTAGTTTATTTTATTGTAACGCTTTTTGTTTTTAATTTTGTGTCAGCATTTGTATTTTAGTACTGCCTGCTGAGCTAAAGATAATTTCCACCTTGGTGGACAATAAAGATTTATTCTATTCTATTCCATTCTATTGTTATTGAAACAATTTGATGAAAAGTGGGGCTTCTTATCTTCACAGTGTTCGGTGAGCTGTGGCCGTGGCACCAAACTGCGGGAGATAGCCTGTGTTTTCCAGAACCAAACCCAAATAGAGGAAGCCCACTGCAGTCATCTGCCCCGACCAAGAACACAAAAGGCCTGCAGAGCTGGAGGATGCCCTGCATGGAAAGCCAACAGGTGGAGGGAGGTATGTTTGGTCTTTCTGCTCTTTTCACTAGCTTTGATAATAAAAACCTACCGATCTGGCAAGTTACATTATTGCAAACTGTGGCCTAGCAGCAGAGATACTGGCACAAGTACAACAGAAGGTCTTCCAGAGGCGACAGATGTGGAACATGTGCATGCAAAGAGTATCTGTATAATCATAGCTCAGTTTACTTCTGCTCAAGAGTAATGTGTCTTTTTTTTCCCCATGCATGACCCAAACACTGCAGGGCTGATTTGCAAAACTGTTTATACAATGTGTGTGAGGTTTTAATTTCAAGTTTATAACACTCTGGCAAAGGGTTAAATGTGCTTTTGTAATCAAGCTTAAGGCAGAACATACACTCAACTCTTGCATTGTGTTATACACACAGTCTTAATAAAACAGATTAACAATGGTCTAGGTCCAGTAGATGCAACTAAGTGTGACTTCTGAAATAGGCTGAGACAGGATGTCAGCTATGGCATACAGTGTGATAGGAAAAATGTATAAGCTCTTCAACTTTTTAAACATTTTGTCCCATTATAGTCTGTCAATGAACGTGTCTGTGAAATTCAATTCTTAGACTATATGCAAGAGGATCTTTTCTAGTCCATGAACAGTGAAAGGTGATTCCCAGGAAGCTTCTGGGGAAGTTTGCTGAAGAATTTTTATTTATTTTTATTAATTTTTTTTTATTTATTCCTTTATTTAACCAGGAAAAGTCCCATTGAGATTAACAATCTCTTTTTCAAGGGAGTCCTGGCCAAGACAGCGGCAAAAGATTACATTACAAATTACATTATAGTTTACAATTACATAATTAGAAATTCATAAAACAGTTACAAACCATAGATTTCATTTCCAAACCTTTGAGCAATCGTTTAAAATGTCCGACTGGAATCAAATCCTTCAACTTCAAGTCTTTCTGAAGATTGTTCCATGCTGTGGGGGCAGAGTACTGAAAAGCTGTCTTTCCAACTTCAGTGCGGACACTAGGTACAGACAGAAGCAAAGACTCTTGAGAACGTAGAGAATACAGTCCAGCCGCTCTTAATTGAATGTATTCACAGATATTTTTTTGTTTCATACGAGGGGAGCACTATTTAGAGCAACACTGTAAAAGTGAGTTGTACAAGAAACTGAGCTTAAAAAGCCACCCACATTCTGCATTGTCACTCATTGTCCCTCAAAAACATCATTCTTGTCACACATTTGTTTTTTTTTTAAGCTGAAAGAGGGTCACTGTTTCAATTAATCAGTTTAATCCTGAGCTCCTACCATGATTCAATTTGACTGCTAATTGAAATGTTTTATTGATTGCATATATTTGATTTTGTCTATTTGTTGAAACCTACTATTTCTCTCCAGACAAACCTGTAAGAGGGGGGTTCTGCCTGGTTCACCTTCCAATTCTGTTTTACTTTGTCCAGTGTGTCTTTCTGCCTGTTGGACTTATGAAATTCTGATCAAATTGAGGCTTAGGTCTGGCTATAATAGACAGAGGGTCTTGCAGGGACCATATCAGTTTGACCAGCCCTATCCATTTTAGCTCTTGAAAGCCTGGAAAATGAAGTAATTGAGAGAAAATTCAGTTTTTTTAAATTAGGGTTGTCATTAAACTTTCTGACAAAGGAAAAGAAAGATAATTGTTTTTTCAAAAGTTAAATTATATCACTTATTAGCATCATTGCTAATAAATTAGGCATTTCTGTATAACATGTTATACTTTTTCTGTTCACTACATGTGTCTGATTGTCTAAGTCAGGTATATCAAGAACAAAAATATCACACTGATGCAGACATCTCAAAATCTCACGTATCAAATATGATATACTTGGTTTTAAAGGGTTAATGAGATGCAAAATGCTACTACCACAATTTTATGCAACCTGATTTTCTATCAGATCGGAAGCTGAATTATGTCCAATGTTTTCAGGCCTATTTTTTCCTTCTCCCTATCAACTCTGATCTGCTTCTCCTCTGGGTTAAGAGACATACGGCATGATGCAGCACACATAGGGTGATGTACAGTCTTCTTCTGCCACATACAGCAAATTATACTGAGGACAACTTCATTCTTATTAGGTAGAGAAATCTTGTTTGACATGTTTTCTGTGTTTTCTACATTGTGGAAAATTTTAAAAGGGATTGCTCGTTGCCTTCTTTCAACGAAAGTATTTCTCCTGCTCTCCCATAAAGGACAGATTTGCAGAATAGATAAGTAACAGATGTCCTGTCCCTAGTTGGCCCCATCTAACATGTGGAACATTAAAGATCCTCTGTAGCAACCAGGGATCTCTTAGGACACTTGCCTTACCGTAGTTGGTAGGATTGCAGTTTTGCCAAACTCTTTTCAAGTCCAGATGATGGATTATAAAACACACAAGTTGGATGGATGGATGGATGGACCTTGATTTACAACTTATGCTGCATTCACACCGGACGCAGCAGGCGCAGCGAGTTTACATGTAAAGTCAATGGTTGACGCGCGTCAAGGCGCAGCAAAGGTCCTGCAGCGCGTTTTGAGCAGCAGGCGCAACACGTCTGAGCAGCTGAAGCAGCACGTCGGGAGCGTTTAAGCATCTGACGCGCCGCAAACGCGCTGCTGCTCAAGATGGAAAAATGTAACTTTTGCTCCTCGACGCGCCGCGTCAACTAATCAGAGAAGCTGATCTGGGAGCTGGCCGTGAGACAGACACATCACTATTGACATAGAGCGCTGTGATCACTCCTCTGAAACACTTTATTAAAGCCTAAATTGACTTAAAATGCTGAAACCTGCCGACAGAATATGTTCGCTTTTATTATCCTGGTGCCTACAGTTTAGATTATTTAGATGAAAAACACCTACCAGCCGCCCCGGTGAGCCTCGAGGAGGCGACCCGGTCAGAGGCTGCTGTTGAATGGGATTCCTACTGACAGCGCACCGCCGGTATGTGGGGGTCTCAGCGGCTCCGACAGAAATAATATTAGAAGGCAGGATGATAATCTGAATGAACTGACTGCACTGATTAAGTTTTTAGGTGGATTTTTTCACTTAAAAACATATTAAAACTACTTTATTACCACTGATCACAGCAAATATAGCTGCAAGGCAAAGAAAGGATAGTTAAGCTCCGCCCAACGTGTGTCAGACACACTTTTGGACCGCGCAGCGAGAGCAGCAAAGCTGCTTCAGCCGCGCGTCAGAACTAACTGGTACATGCAGCGAAAATGAAGCAGCAGACGCGATTTTGCTGCTCTTGCTGCGTCCGGTGTGAACGTAGCAATATTCTCCCTCTCAAATTGTTAAATAATGATACTTGGTCAAAGCTCCCTGGGGTACCCTTCATGGTAAATGACAGGTTGCAGACATTGTATTACGTGACACATAGGTGAACCGCGACTGAATTTTTTTTATTATTAGCCTACAAAGTTATTGTTGATAGCTTTAGAAGCACATGATAACATGTATGCTAGTGTTTTATTTTTGGTTTTGGGGTTAGGGTAAGGAACAGGTGAGTGTTAGTTTTTTGCTTAGCAGTTCATGAAAATATTTAGGAGTTTCCTTCCACAATCCGTCTTGCACCCTGTGCATCAATAAATCCAAGAGGAGTTTCCCCAGTTGTGTATTTATGTGCAGGGGGCTTGACCAAGCGACAACATTTGACAGGTTGAGGGTGAGAATGCGCTGTAATTTATCCAGGTAAATCTAATTGAGATGGATGCATGGACTTCTTATTTATGCATTCTGTTGCATTGGTCTGCCACATAAGATCCCAGTACAACAGAATGGGTTTTTTTTGTTTGCAGATTTGATAAAAGGGTGTGAATAATTCTTCAGGGACCTGTATAAAACTCTCTACTATATGCTATCTGTAAGAGGGTTAAGGCTGATCATAGATACAGTTGAAAAGAAACCACAGGATCTTGTTCCTTTTTATATTTGTTTCTTTATCATGTTTTGAATAGAGGAAATCATTCAAAAAATAAATATTCTCATGTCTGCCTCCCTCCAATTGAGTCCTGCCCCTCCCCAGTCTATGTATGACCCCTCTCACTGTTGCTCCTGCTGATGTCTGGAAGCAATCATCCCTGCTTTCCCCCCCCGCATACCAACAGCAACCATGAAATCCACAGCCAGCTCAAGAAGACATGTTTTATATCTTAATATTCATGCATATGACAACTTGGAAACCACAGCGCCCTGTGGGAATTACTCCAAAGCAGCATACCAGTCTAAGTCACTTGTCGGAGACAATACAGTAAGAATGTTTCAAAGAAACCTGAGCTACACGTATTTTAAGGGTTTCCTTTACTCTTTCTAAAATGTTTATTTTAAAATACAAATTGAAAAATTGTCATCTCAAAACAGATGCACATTTCTGTATTTGTGTGAAGAACAGCTATAAGTGTTTACCCTGTAATTGGGTTGCGTTTAATCACACAAAGAAAAATATTAATTTACATTTTTTGCCCAATTTGCCTGTCCCTTCACATAATGCTGCCACCAACCATATTTCTGTATGGTTATTATGGTTTTATGGATTAGGATTGAACATAAAAGAAACAAATACAGAGCAGATCCTCAACAAAGGGCGAAAAGTTAAATTCACTTCAATGAACAGTGTGTGCAATCATTTTTGTCTGTGTGTGTGTGCCTTCTTCAATATGCAGATCATGTTCTAATGACCAATCAGCACAAATTTATGGGTGGGGGACATGCAAATGCAGAGAGTGCATAAATACTCCAGCTAAATGCTAATACAAAACAATTATTTACTTAGAATGTATGTTGTTTTAAGCAAACCATACATTCATCCTTAATGGGAAAGTAAACATTATTTGTAATTTTTCTCCTAACTTTACAAGTTCTACAGTTCATTCCTTATTTCTTAGAAAGATCATGACTGTTTTTCTTCTTTAAGTGCATTTGAATGTTTTCCTCTTCTGAAAAATAATTATACATTGTTTGCAGGGACAGAGTAACTGATTTGTTTTACTTCAGGGACTAGGGGCCTTTAAACAGAAGGTTCTGTTTTTACGCTTAATGTTTTTGAAAGAATGCATGTTTGATTTTAAGGTCAGATATTTGTGGGGATTTTTCTTACCATTTTCAAAACCCCCAAACCCCAAGAACACATAAACACAAATAGATCTAAAAGTTCCTGGTAATTTGATCCAGCTGTATAATTTGCAGGTTTTTAGACTGCACGTATCTGATGAGGCTTTAGAACAGTTCTTTGAGGTAAGGAGCACAGCTTACAAAGGAATCAGCTCAATCAAATACAAATACGAGCCTCACAGAAAGCTTCCTCACAGTATGAAGGAATGCTTCTCAAAGAACATCAAAGAGATGCCTGAGATAGACATTTGTGTGATAGGAGAAAAGTGCATTCAGCAGGAAGACTGAACAAATTTTCTCAGAAGTTTAACTCAGTGAACCTTTTGAAAGACAGAATAACAGATTTAATGCTTCTGTAAATCTTGAGATCATATTCAGTTCAATACAAACTGATCAGAGTTTTTGCCTCCATAATTTTTTGTACAAAGAAAAGAATAAAGACAATGCCTTGCTTTAAGGAATCTATACTCCGTTCTGTCATGTTGAACCCCTTCGGTATATTATGTCAGGACTTAAGGGACCAAGAAAAGTTGTACATTTTTTTTAAAGTATTGTAAATTGAAAGAATACATGTTTTTCAAAGTTAAAGGTAAACATGAAAAGCACAGGAACTGTATTGCCAAACATCTGGGACTGGGTTGTGGGGGCAGCAGTCTTAGCAGAGACTTCCAGATGTCCCTCCTCCCAGACACCTGGTCCAGTTCTGCTCCCTCCAAACTTCTCCTGATTGACAGCTTCTGACTATCTCTAAGGGAGTGCCCTGCTAGCCTGCAAGTAAAGCCCATTTTAGCTGCTTGTATTTGAGATCTTGTTTGTTCTGTCATGAGCCACACTTCATGTGAACCACCCCAGGGCATGCCGTAGGTCTTGGTAGAAGGGAGCCAGCAGAACCAGGTCATCTGGAAAAAAAATAGTGTCAAAATCAGCTGGTCCCCCTCCCTCGGCTGTACCTGGAAATGTTGTTCATAAAGATCATGAACTGGATTTTGCATAGAGGGCAGCCCTGTCGGAGTCAAACATGCACCAGGAATTGGTCTGACTTAAGCTGCTTTCCCTCTGAAATTTGTTTATTAAAAGTATAGAGGACAATATTTTATTTCTAGGTGGATCATCTAAATCAGTGCTCCTCCTAATTGTCATTCATTCTAGTGATACAGTATGTTTATGTAAGGCTGTACTACATGCTCATCCTGTTTGCGGCTCTTTGAAAATGGCTGAGGGTCGTAAAAGAAAAAGTGGCTATAAAGTGTATGAGAAGAAAAGAAAGGCCTCAGAAGAGGCAGATATATACTAGAATGCTTTGTGTGGAGAGCCATCCTCGCAAAGCATTATGGGATTTACTGTCACAGCGGCCCGCTGTCGCCATACAGTAGGCTGCCGCTACCCGACAGCGGTGACTAATAACAAAGATGGTGCAGGCACCATGCAGTGCACCAATGGGGAAGTGATCATCTGTCTGAACAGTTAGTTGACTGAGTTCACTATAAAGTCCTGGCATAGTGATTGATGGATTTAGGGGTTTGGCGGACGATAAGAAGTTTTTATGAGCTATGAGAACAGCAACTTTTAAACAGGGCGTGCACAAGGAGAAATGGGCTTGTGCATGCTCTCACAAATGCATTTGTTTTTTAAGTGGAGGGGGCAGGTCAAAAAAACTCCCAAGTACCTTTGAGCATTCTGCAGATGGTATAGAGTTAGTCCAGTATTCCATAACCCAGATGAATAAAACACTGTTCCTCCTAGATCCGAGGTTCAACAGTCAGCTGGGCTTTCCTCTTCAGCACCCTGGCATAAGCCATTCTGGGGTTGATGAGAAGTGGGACCCCCATATAGTTGGAAAACATCCACCGGTGCCCCTTCTTACACATGGGAAGCACCACATGTTTTCCAATCTAAAGGCACTGTCCCAAACCTCCCCACAATGTTAAAGCGGCGTGTCAGCAACGACAGCTTGAAAACATCCGGAGACCTAAGGTACTCGGGGCTAATCTCATCCACGTCCGAGGCATGGCCACCCGTGCGGTTCTTTGGCCACCTAGGGAACTCGAGCCCTGGTGATGAATGAATCCAGCCTGAGTATCCTGTCTCTTCTTCCATCATGGAAGGTTTGTCAGCCAGATTCGAGGAGATCTTCAAAGTCTTTCTTCCATTGTCTGACTTTCATCGTCAGCAGGATTCATGGACTTTCCAGAGTCTTTCCAGCCCTGAGTTTTTGCCTCTGTGACAACTAGGGCAGCGGCACGCTTGTCCTCACAGTACCTTGGTGCCACAGGAGTCCCACAAGCCAGCAAGGCTCGATAGGACTCCTTCTTCAGCTTGACAGCATCCCTTACTGTCGGTGTCAACCAAGGCCAATCCAGGGTTCAGGGTTTGCCAACACAAACGGCTCCAATTGCTACATGTAAATTCTTCAACAAAGGAGGCAGCGAATATGTTCCACTAAGACTACATGTTCCCAGCCTCCTTTAGAATCTGGGAGAAGCTCTCCCAGCGGTGGCAGTTAAATATATCCCTGACTGAGGGCTCCACCATATGTTCCCGGCAGACCGTCACTACTCCCTTGGGCCTGCTGAGTCCGTTGGACTTATTTCTCATCCATTGTACCCAGCTGAACACCAGGTTTTGATTGGTTGACAGCTCCGTCCCTCCCTTCATTAAATTACTCAAGAAAGTCGGCCGAAGCCTAAAAGATATCCAGGTCTTGCAAGGAGGCAACATCATGTGACTCGAGCACTGAAACCCCTTCATCTCATTAAGGTGGTGGTTCAAGGAGTTTCTCCTTAATATTAACCAGCAGTGCCTTTTTAAAGTCTGTAAACCTATGTTTGTGAATTGCGAACTTTACAAAAGATACGAAGAGCACTTGAGATTTTGTTTGGTGCAAGACAAAGACTTGGGACAACAGTGGGGGATATTGAGAGCTTCTGAACCGCAGAAGTCTCGGATAAATAAAATTCAGCTCTGGGAATTCATGTCATTCTAGTTTGTTTTTTTTCAGCCATGTTTCAGCACTTTAGGGCTTATGGACTGCTAATTCAGATGACACATGCTGAGATCATATTCAGTGGCTACGACCTCTGAAGGGCAGATTCGTCGACAAATTACCTCATAGCACGGCGCCGTTGCCTGTTCAGATTGGAAGACTCCTGGTTATGCGGCTGACATATGCAGCCTTCTTTTAGCCATTTTTGAAGGACAGGTCCAGTGTATCCTCTGTAGCCTTGGGTATCCCGTGATTCATTGTGAGTCCAAGCAAGCGGCTGCTCAGTGCTTTGAGGAAAAAAGCAAATGGCCCTGAACAGTGGTGAATATTTTTAGGTGTTGTTTAAAATAATACAAATGTGTGAATAGTTTCATCAGAAATTTATGAAAATAGTTCTTTTAAATGGTTATTGAGTCAGATATGTGGTGGGTAATGTTTGGTTTATTGAAAGGTTTTATCTGTCCCTGTGCAAATCAGTTTGGCTGACATTTAAGCACAGATTGCAATATTTCTGCAGTGTGTGGATTATAAATCCTATATATGCGACAATGGCACTCCTGCTGAAACTCCACGCAAATCTTATTAGCACCCAGAACAGTAGTGAGAAGTTCAGCATCCATTTTTGCTTCTGGGTGTGTCAACTGTAATGGTTGCTAGCCGATAGAGTGTATGGGCAGTGAAAGTCAGAAAAGGCTGGACCTATTTGAATCCATACCATTTTCATATTTTCAAGGATCCATTCCAGGTAGACCGGTTCCTTGGAGGACGCAGCCGCTGAAATCAAACACACATGTAATTATCTCTTCAGTATGCCATCAAGTTTGGCAAAGGCCTGTTAACAAGCCATTTATTTGATTCAGGTGTGTCGGAACAGGAATACTTCTAAAACCTGCAAGACAGTAGATCTTGAGGACTAGGGTTGGAGAGCCCCGCTCTACAATATGACACTAGGCTTTATTGTTCCATAGCCTTCAAGATCTTTTAAGAAGTTCAAAAAAAAGCAGGAAATTACTAATGACTACATCACTCACCTTTTCTTTTACAAACTTGTTTTCTTTTGATTAAACATATGTAACACTTGATAACTTAATTACTCTTGCTGGGCTGTTTATATTTTACCATGTTCCCTCATCTGGTCTGGTAAACTTTTTGGTCTGGAGTTTACAATATTGGATCAGAAAAGGGGAAAGTGATGCGTAAAATGTAGAAACAAAGAAACGCCAAGAGAAAGGGAACTTCCGCTGAATTAGAATCACAGGGACGATGTTTGCTATTGATATTTTTACTTCACAGTCATGTTATTATCATTTCAGAAACTGGATGTGGAACAAAACATGATGCATACAATTATTCTTAATTTTGCCCAGTCCTAGCAAAATGTACAGATTTTTTTTCTCTAACTTCTGTTTTGTTTAATTTTTTTATGTTTCATCAGTGCTCTGCCACCTGTGGATCTGGAGTTCAGCGACGAGATGTTTACTGCAGGCTCAAAGGTTCAGGAAGAGTCAGCGAAGAGCTATGTAATCCTCATTTACGTCCTTCAACAGTGCAAGTGTGCCACACACCACAATGTACACATTACATCTGGACAGTGGGTGAATGGGAGCAAGTGAGTAGTTGTTTTTTTTGTTTTTTACCTCATGTATCTGTTTATCTTTAATAGTCTCTCATTGCTTAAAGAATATTCTGACAGATTTGCTCTATTTTCTCAAATAAAGAAGTTGGCAACCCAAACATGTGGTTGCAGTTTATACATTATCCAACCTCAAAACCACTTATGAACACTGTTCCTTTTCTCCTGCTGACTGTTCGCTTCCTATGCGTGTAGGACGTTTATACTCGAGGCTCAGATAAAAGCCCTGTGCTCTTTAGGCGCAGGCAGATTAAAAGTTTCATGCAGAGACAGATGATTCTGTCCTCTCTGATCAATTTATGTCTATTTTGATGTGAAACCTGAAGGTTAAAAGTTTTTGAAGTTCTGCTTTTAATCCAGCAAGCAACAGGTTGTTTTGGAAGTGGTGTTTCGATTCTGAACCACATGAGTACATCCAACTCTATTCATACTCCTGATGCGATCCTAATGTAATGTATTACCATTTAATGTAATAGACCAACACCAATTTACACATACAGTAACTGTGAAGTGGAAAATAAAGGGCGTTTTTTTTTTTTTTTAAATAAAAGTCTGAGCATTATTGGAGTTTTGTATTTTCTTTTGTTTGGGTATGTCGTTTAGGTATACGGATCTAAAGACGTTAAATCAGTC
This sequence comes from Cyprinodon tularosa, assembly GCF_016077235.1. Classification (NCBI taxonomy): domain Eukaryota; kingdom Metazoa; phylum Chordata; class Actinopteri; order Cyprinodontiformes; family Cyprinodontidae; genus Cyprinodon; species Cyprinodon tularosa. Next base: position 96,727 of record NW_024039396.1, read on the forward strand.
ATATTTGTTGGCAAATGTCTTTTGAAAACCAGTTTTAACATTTTCAAGTGTTAATATAGGGGTGTCCCCTATTCAAGTTCAGCCTTGACATCTGAGGAAAATAGACAATTTAAATTTAAGTCAAATAACGTGATGTTCCTCTTGACTTGTAGTGCAACGCAACATGTGGTGAAGGGATGAAAAGCAGAAAGGTGAGATGTGAAGGACCAAGTTCTTCACCTGCCCAGGATGACTACTGTGAACCATCAGCTAGGCCTACCTCCGTCCAGCACTGTAGAGAAGAGCCCTGTCAGTACATGTGGATCACAGGGGAATGGTCAAAGGTAGGAATTAAAACTGGACATGGTCTTTAAAAGTCTACCTTTGTTTTATTGTCAATGTTTAACTGACAGAAATTTCTTTTGTTCGTAGATGTTTTCCATCAGTTAAAAACATTTAGTGTTGGGTTTAGATTTGTATAGTCTCTTAAATAATAGAACATAATAAAGTCCTCTGAAAACAATAATATAGCTCTTATAAAGAATAGAAGATTAGAAATTTGATCTTAAACATCAGATTTAGAAAAGGCAAAGGGAAGCAGCCCTTTTCTCATCCCTTTTGCTGTGTTGGTATGTATTTATTTGTCTCTCAGTGCTCTGCCAGCTGTGGTGTTGGTTATCAGCAACGTATCGTCTCCTGCTCTTTGGTGCCGTCGTCCTTCCACTCACAGCATTTCTATACTCAGCCTTCAACCAACAGTAAAAACTGCCCTGAGCCTGAACCTCCTACCACCCAGTCCTGCCTCCTCAGTGAGTGTCCTCACACCTCCTACTGGAAAGTTGGCCCTTGGTCCAAGGTGAAGCACAGAACTGATTTATTAAGAAAAAACTTACCGTATGTCTGAATTTTGTGCAAAATATTAGGTTGTTTTTGTCTTGTTTGTTTGTTTTGTTTTTGATTTTTTTTGTTTTTGGGGAATTATAATGTTTGTGTCCCAGTGCTCGCAGACCTGTGGGTCCGGAGTGATGGAACGCAGGATAGAGTGTGTGACCTCCAAAGGCCAACTGTCTAAACACTGCCGTCCATCAGAAAGACCTGCATCTCAAGCTACATGTCAAGAGAGACAGTGTGAGCCTCTAACTTTTACTGTTTTGGGTCTTTTCCCTTATTACCTACATTTATTTATAATCATAAAAAAAAATTCCTTCCTTCCTTCAGTGGCTACGAACTTCAGAGGTCGTAGCCACTGAATAGGATCTAATAATCATTTGGGATTTTATTCAAAAATATCAAAGTAAAGGAGGTTAACCTGAGTCATGATGGACAGACTATTTGACTGTTCCCAGAAAAGCGCCCTCCATTGGAAAGGGCCAATCAACCTCTTTTTGTCTGGGAAAGGAGATATTTCAAACCGTACAAGGAAATGTTTTACATGTTTTTATCATTCTGTAGTGGCCAGTACCCTTTAATATGTTGACTAAGGTTCTTGTAAAACAAAGTACCATTAAAGTACATTAAACCTCACAAAAAGGTCAGAAAATTTGAAAAGAATTAGGACTTTTGCATCTGCTTCTATGTAGTATATTCATTGTAAGTTAAATTGCACTCTCAGATCTGCTAAAAGTCAGTCATCTTCTTCTTTTGTTTTGTGTGGTTAGGATTTTCCTGCTAATTATGTACCTTAGAGACTGAGCCATCTTGATTATTTTTTCTAAAGCATTCACACACTGGGAATGTGGGATTTTTAGTATAATGCGAATAAATTGAGTGTTCTGTGTGCACCAACTAAAACTGTGTCTGATTGTGTTTACAGTAATATAACTGCTTTCTAGCAGCACATTAGGCAGAACAGCTAGCACCACGTAATGCCTCTTAAAGTGATAATTTAAAGGAACAGCAAGTCAGCAATTTTCTACCAAAGCATCTTGCATGGACTCTGAGTTCAGAACAAGGCAGCTTTAATTGTATAGGGACAAAGTTTCCAAGTTTGCTTAACCACTTTTCACATGTCTCACTTATGGTACAAAGGGACATTTTCAACTAGCTTAAGATTAAGATAGATTAAGATGGTGTTATTATTTTTGCATTTTTAACCAGCTGCAGGCACTATGAGAGTCTTTGAATTCAGTTAATAGAGAGAAAATCTTGATATTTGGCTTTTCTTTAATGTTTTCTGATATTTTTGTCAGTTTTTGTAAGATTCCACTAAAGTCTTCTTTCTCATAATTCCTCTTTCAGGCCATGTGTTTACTTCTTGCCGAGAAGTGCAGCTGCGCCAGGGTGTGAGAATAGATGGAGAATACTATCTCAAAATCAAGTTTCGGACCCTGCAAGTGCGTTTTTGTTGACAGATATCCTCCTGTACACATCATGGCCTCCGTCTCATTTTCTTTTTGTTGTTAGATTTACTGTGCTGAAATGCAGACGGATTTTCCAAAGGAGTATGTGACCCTACGCAGTGGGCAGACAGACAACTACTCAGAGGTGTATGGGCAAAGGTTTGTGATTACGTTTTGAGTTTAGATTTATGTTTTGTATTTAATTCTTCTTGACACTTTTTCTCCTTCCCAATCAGGTTGATTAACCCATTTGAATGTCCATACAATGGCAGCCGCAGGCAGGACTGTGCCTGTAAGAATGACTACTCAGCAGCAGGGTACACGCTTTTCCACAAAGTTCGGCTGGATCTAAACTCCCTGCAGATAATCAGTGCGTAATTATTGTGTGTTTGCCTGCTGTAATGGGACCACACATCAGTGTTGATTTAAACTCTCACACACCTCATCCCAGTGTGCCGATAATGGCCAGTATAGAAGCTCAAGCCTGTACAGATGCAACCAACTGAGGTTTTGCTTTCACACACTCCCTCTACTGAAATTGAAAATCTTCAACTTTTAGTGTCCAAATCAAAAGGCCTCCACCATACAAACATATGGGCGGTAGGATCATTAACTTTATGTGTTTATCCAGGCAAAATGAGAGGACCTACAGCACTAATCCAAACTCGATCATCAAACTCTTACTCTTATTTGCATTCAAGCTGTCATACTCTAAAACAAAGTCTCTGCATAGCTTCAAAATAAATATTCCTCTTCTAAAATGTGTTCAGGTATGCATTGATTACAGTGTAAGGATTAATATAGAGCAGTGCAAGTTTATTTCTGGGTTCTCTGCTTTTTTACACTTAGAGCAGGGGTGGGCAATTCCAGTTCCTGGGGGCCAGTTTCCTGCAACTTTTAGATCCCTCTTTGGTCCAACACACCTGAATGAAATGGCTGAGTAACCTCCTCAGTATGCAGTCAGTTCCTCCAGTCATCTCTATCATCTAATTACCTGATTCAGGTGTGTTGAACGAAAGGCACATCTAAAAGTTGCAGGATACCGGCCCTCAGGAACTGGAATTGCCCACCCCTGACTTAGAGGATAACCACTGTGACTGACTGACTTACGTCCTATAAACATATGAGTCTTGTAAGGATTGGGTCAAACTCAAGTTCAAAGGTGGGACCAGGGCAGGACTAAGGCTACGTTCACTCTGTAGGCCTTGATGCTAAATTCCGATTTTTTTTTGTGAACTCCAATTTTTTCGCATTGCCGTTCATATTTCCAAATATATACGACTTGTATGTGATCTCTTGTGTGAACTGCAGTCATACAACGCAAGTGTCCCGCATGCACAGTAGAGGGCGCAATGACGTCACAGGCCAGCGTGCTCTTTTTTTTCTAGTTGTAAACATGGATGGTAGTCCCGGCGCGCATCTAGCGGTCTTTTCCAATCATAAAAACACAATCTTTTCAATATGTTTAAACATAAATACTGCTCTCCGCATCGTCATCTACCATGGTTGTTGTTGTTATTGCCGATTCTGTGTAACAAGACGCAGAATAGTGACCTTTGTCGGATATTAATGATGTTCAGGTCGGATTCATCCGACCTGAACATGGAGGTTTGACAGGACCCAAATGCAGGACCCAAATTGACCCAAATGCAGACACAAAGCTAGAGGTGGTTACTTAAAGGTTTAATTAACCAAAAGTTCAACAAAAGCAAATATTAAAAAACATGAATCCACAAAAATCCAAAAATGCTCAAAACCAAGAATAATCACAACCAGAAGGGGACAAAGTAATGACGACAAACCAGCAAAGAGTGACTGAACAGGAGGAAGATATACGTGAGAGAGAAACAAAGACCAGGCTAATTAGGAGATTGGGAGCAGGTGTGAACAGAGGCAAGAAGGGAGCTAGAGAAAAGTACACTGACACAAGAGGGCAAACAGGAAATATCCAAGAACTCAAATACAATCAAAAATACCTAGAACACAAGAATCAAAATAACACCAATGAAAACCCAAAATAAAACTTGACCAAAACCATGACAGTTGGAACCAATTAGATCAATATAAATTTGAAGCAAAAAACAAACAAACAAATGTCTCTTTATAAGCTGCCAGCTCTTGAAATTGTAATGTTGTATCCAGCTTGTCAGCTTTCTAGACCAGCAGTATTAGTCAGTCTGGCTAGCCAGGCTACAAGTGGTTATCAAGACAAAAAACACTTGACGTTATATTACCTTAATATACCAAGATACTGAATATGTCATCACAATAAAAGGAACTATCTTTACTTTTCACTACATTTCGTTGCTTTGTACTTGTGACAGTGTAATGACAATAAAGTTGATTTCTATTCTTTTCTATCCTATTCTATGATAACAAAATAATCAAACTAAACGTTATTTAGTCAGACAGTTTTATTTAAATAAGGTTTTGTTATCTTGATATAAAAAAACTATTTAACAAATTCCAAGATGAAAGAAACTCTGGGAGTCTTGCTATTTCCTCATATTACCATGACAATAAACAACTGATAAAATAACAGCAAATCTTATTATTACTAGTAGTATTCTCATAGGACATGCTAGAATCTTGTTAATAAAAAAATAAGGAAACGACAAAAAGAAAGTGAGAGTTAGCATTTAATGATGGGCTGAAAGCGTACAGCTGTTGTTGTATCTCAGTGGATTAAATTGGTCCTGTCCACAGATCTAGAGCTATTTATATTCTAAACCCCTATAAGTATACACTGGACCAAATAAAAAAAATCTTGCTTGAAAGAAATGGTCTCAAAATAGATTGAGACTGGAAATGTCAAACTTTTCTTTCAGTGTTAAATTGAATGAAAAAGAAGCAAGAAAAATACTGTGTAATGAAAACAATATGCAAAGAACTTGCTGTGATTTTATTTTTGTTATTATTTTCATACATCACTTTCCAGTTTCATATGAAAAATACTGTTTGGAAAATTCTGCTAGATGGAGCAAGAACATCTGGCAGATTTACATCAGTTATTTGTGTATTGTTGTTTTCTTTCAGCAGATGCTTTCAATGTGTTTACTTTGGCTGTTGCACAGTTTAACTCAAGATCTCTGCCTTTTTGTTTACCAGTCACAGACCTCCAGTTTTCCCAGACTATTCACGGCCGGCCCGTGCCTTTTGCTACAGCCGGAGATTGTTATAGTGCAGCCAAGTGTCCACAGGTTGGTTTGAGTTAAACCTTATGGATATGTTGTTCTGTATTATTAAAATTACTTGACCGCTCACTGATTGCCTTGAACTTTGCTTTTATGTCACATGCTATCTAAAATCATCAAACAAATGTTCATATCAGAAAACAATAACCTCATTAAATAAAAAAAATCTGTTTTTAAATAGTATTTTATTTTAGAGTTAAAAAAGGTCATCTGTCAGTTATCTCTCTGTATGTGGAAAAACTCTGATGTCTCGATCCAATATTGATAAAAATCAAAATATATCAGCCTGCATCTCAAATCTCTTACACTGCGAAAACTATCTAGAAATAAGTAAAAAAATATCTTGAATTAAGGGTATTTCCCCTTAATTTGAGCAGGTAAATAAGATGATCTGCCAATAGAATGAATAGTTTTGCTCTTAAAATAAGATAATTACCGGTAGATAACATGCACTTGAAATAAGACAATGTAATTGTTTTTTCTTATTTTAAATGTCAATTGTCTTGTTCAATTGGCAAAGTGTCTCACTTACCACCTAAATTCAAGAACAAATGCACTTATTTTAAGAAAAAATGACTTATATAGATTGAAATTTTTTGCAGTGAAAATAAATTATATCTATATGACTGAAATGGTATTCGGTCAATATCAGTTTTGGTCAATACTTGAAACTGCTGTATTGGTATTGGAAATTAAAACATTGCATCTAGATATCCCTATTTATTAACCTTGAATTGTTCATTTATCACTGCCCACTACTAGACCTGATCACTTTTAAACCTGCAGATTTAAAAAAAAAAAAAGGGGGGGGGGGGGAATAAATAACCTATCTGACAGCATGAAATAGGGTAAAAGTTTTACAAAGGCTTATTGAAAATCTTTTTGAAATTCAAGAATATGTGAGAAAGGAAGGCATCAGTTGGTCTGGAAATGGTTTCAAAGCATTTTCTAAGGGCACAAGTAAATCACATTAGCATCAACCAATGAAGTAAACAAGAAATCGTGAAGTTTGCGGACGACACCACGGTGGTGGGCCTCATCAGGGACGACAACGACCGGGACTACAGAGAGGAGGTGGAGCAGCTGGTGGACTGGTGCAGTGAAAACAGTCTGATCCTGAACGTGGAGAAGACGAAGGAGATCATCGTCGACTTCAGGAAAAACCGCCCCCACCATGCTCCACTGCTCATCAACAGCTCAGCTGTGGAGGTGGTCAGCAGCACAAAGTTCCTGGGGGTGCACATCACGGACAACCTCACCTGGACTGTAAACACTTCATCTCTAGTGAAGAGGGCACAGAAGCGCTTGTACTTTCTGCGGAGGATGAGGAGAGCCCGCCTGCCCCCGCCCATCCTCACAACCTTCTACAGAAGCACCATAGAGAGCGTTCTGACCAGCTGTCTCTCTCTGTGGTGTGGAGGCTGCAGAGCTTCTGACTGGAAGAATGTGAGGAGGGTGGTGAGGACAGCGGAAGGAATCATTGGGGCTCCTCTTCCCTCCATTAAGGACATTTCATCACAGCGCTGTGTGTCCCGAGCCCGTAATATCATCAAAGACCCCTCACACCCCCACCATGGACTGTTCTCCCTGCTGCCCTCTGGAAAGAGGTTCCGCAGCATCCGCTGCAGATCCACCAGGTTGTGCAACAGCTTCTTCCCCACTGCCATCAGACTGTTGAACCTTTGATCCACAATCCGAACTCTGCACCTATTGCACATTATCGGGCATCAAATGCTGCTGAACTTTTAACTTTTAGCCCTTTAAATTGTTCATCTCATTGTATTTTTCAATAACGCATTTTTTGCACAAATGCCATTTTGCACTGAACCACTGCAACTTGCACACTGTCTCTTATCCTCTGCACTGTTCACACTTTGACCACTGCTGCACTTTTTGTATTTTTCTATAACTCGTGCCATTGTGAAATATCAATGCAACGTTCATAAGCTGTATGTAACGCAATTTCGTTCTGTATGCACCCTGTGCATACAAAATGACAAATAAAGAAGTCTAAGTCTAAGTCTAAGTCTAAGTCTAAGTCTAAGAAATGAGGGGTACATTTTCTTTATAGCGACTTATTAAAGTTGCTCAAATATCGAATGGACAACTCATCTAGGTAAAAAAAAGTCGGAGCACTAAAAAATAGTCCAGAGTAAGGCATTCACTTGCCTAGCTTAAGGTCAGAATCCATGGAATAAGAATTGGATTTGTCAGAAATGGTAAATGTGACAAAGTTCTAAGGCAAAAATCTCTGCTGACTGCAAAGAACCCAAAGACCCGACAACCTGCTTCAACTTATTTATTTTTTTCAACGCTAAAAACTGCTTTTCATATTTACAGTTTTATGTTTGTTGGATACTCAGTAACATTTAAAATGTTACGCTGTATACTTCTTTCTCTGTGATAACATTTTATAAACTAAGTTGCTTTTCTAAAAATTCTGTTTTTAGGGCCAGTTTAGTATTAACCTTGTTGGAACTGGTCTTAAGGTGGCTCCAAATGCCAAATGGACATCTCAAGGGAACTATGTTTCTGTTAAAGTCCACAGATCTGAGGTAAGAACTTCCTTCTGATGTTGTTTCAAGTTTTAATGTGGTGTAATTATGCTATCTCAGCCCCCTCTTCTGGCACTGGGATACCAATGTGTTGGGGTTTTTCTTATAAACCTCATGTCGTTTCAGCTTTAGTGAGCTGGACAATGAACTGTTATTCATCAAGTGTCCATTTTGCATAAAATGCTGCCCTTGTGCCGACTTTCTGCTCTCTCATTCATTTCTTTGCGTAGGATGGAACAAGAATTTACGGCCGCTGTGGTGGTTTCTGTGGGAAGTGCATTCCCCACGCTCATAGCGGTCTTCTCCTCCAAGTTCACTGAGAGCTGAGCTGAAAACAGATCTTTGAATTCAGTTTGAATTCAGCGGGGCAGGAATATAAAATAAGAGTAATTTGTTGAATCCGCTCGATGGCTGTGAACATAAATAGAGGAGGGTCAACTTACGTCTCCAATTCCCAGATGGCAGCTAAAGGTACAGAAGACAGGCCCCTTTGCAGCATGCGGCCACTGTTCAGCATTTCATTGTAACAGAAGATGAGCCAGCTTTATTTGCTCTCCAGTCATTTGGCTATGGCACTTTTTGTGGTTTGGAAATGTTCGTTAAATTACCAACCAGGACCTAGCCACCGTGGATTTGGAAGAATAAAAACCGAAGGAAAGCATCCTCATCCAGTTTATTTTCATCTGAAACATTTCCATCTTAGAACAACCTTTTCTATCGGCAAAGTTCATAAAAAAAAATTGTTTTTTTCAGACAACACTTTGCAGGAGGTGCACAAGTAAAATATTAATAAGTGAATAGTTTTCTTACTGCTACAATGTCAGAGGTATACACCATTAATGGCTTTGACAGGATTTATAAGTATTATAACCATCAATAAACAGCCTAGACAGTAGAATCTCTCAAATAGTTAGCTTGACCTTAGCAAAGAAAAAATGGTTTTTCTGACCTGCCTCGCATCAGAGGTCAAACTTAAAAAAAACTTTTGGTGCATTTAGAGGAACTTTAGATTGATTGTTGCTGTCTATGCTCCTACGGCAATCTGTATTCCATCCTCAGTTTGTAGATTGTCATCGGCATCCCTGCTAAAGATGGCTAAAGAACTGCATACCATTACAAGTTTGTAATTTAGTTTTGAGAATAAATTCAGCCAAGACAGAGTCTTAGTCTTGTTAAAATTATAGAAATAAGTGCCATGTATAAACTGAAAATGGAAACTCTGTAGCTGCAAATAAACCCACTGCTGTATATTTCATCAGGAATAGATTTAAAAGAGAAGTCCGGTCATATTCAGAATTTGCCATGAAGCGCTGACAGATGGACCCAGTATTCAAGGAGAGACAGTCCAGTCCAAGAATGTCCCTGGTGCTGCAGTTCCAGAGGTCTTGCAGGAACCCGATCTTGGTCAGGGATTCAGAACAGACAGGAACAGACAGGTGGCAGGATCCAGGCTTCCAGGCATCATAGAGCTCCCAGGCGGTCACGCACAGGAGCAGACAGGATCAGGTGCAGATGAGCAGGCTCAGTGGAAGAGGGTAGCCGAGACAGGACGTGGAACCAGAACTTGATGCAGGATCTTTAAACTGGTCTCCTCCCTGGAGCCAGGCTTATTGAGATAAAAACTGAACCTCCCCACATATAGAGCCAAAACCCAGAGGACTCCGTGGGGGAGTAACAGTGGACGATCAGGAGACGAGACAAACACAAAAACCTCTTTCCACTGGCCCCGAGGATCCAAAACATGAACCAAGGAATCAAAATACCAGAAAGGCTAACAGAAAGATAAATAATGATCTGGCCCTGAATGCTCAGGCTGAACTGAATATATAATATGAATCAGAAAGGTGAAATAACTACAGTTTTTCACTTTTACCCAATGCATTACAACATCCAACTGCCATGCACGTGGGCATTGTCAGTTTAACTACAGCATTCGCGAATTTCAATGGTGAAGTCCTCTCAAAATCTTAAATAATTGTTGTTGATTGGAGGGATGTCTGGTAGTTCCCATTGATTTTGGTTGTAAATCGGGGAGAATGGCACTAGGCTTACCGTAAGTAAGCAAGTTAAGGCGCATTAACTTTGATAGTTTGTATTCTGCTCAAAAGAAAATATGCCTTGAGTTTTAAAAATCTGCAGAAAACCCAGCCGCTGTCATAATCACATACAGTAGACGCTCAACTTATATCAGTAGTTGACTTTTTTCCAGTAGTGCTGTGGTCTAATGCAGCAAAATAAACCGTTGGATTTGGACAATACACACTAGGGGGCTTAGTGTAAAACAAAGTGCAATCATCTAGAATAATGAGCCAATATTGCCAAACCAATGCTGTTATCTAAATGTTGACCCCCCCTTTGATGTCGAACTTAGTAATAAGACCAAAATCCTGTAAAAGTCCTTGGAGGTGAGCTAAAGAGGAATAATGGCGTAGGAAAGGATCCTGGCGCTCTAAATTATGTTCCATTAATAAACGAGGAGCTTTTTCACATCTTTACCTGGGTTGCCAACAAATGTGTCAAGCGTTTAAATGCAACTGAGAGCCACATAGACTGTTCAAATAAACACCTTTGCCGTGAGGACAAATAAATTGACGATTACTTATAGTTTAACTTTTAATGGAGAAAAAAAAGTGTTATTCAGTGATGCACATGTTCTCATCTGTTACAGTACACGTCACAGTTTCAGGTGTGGGGTCTCACCTCACCCACTCCATTGGCCTGTTTTAGATACTCACAACCCTACCTCTCACAAGCAACTCTACTCTGAAAAGTGTTGTAACATATTTATGTTTATCTGTATTTATTCTGTACTTATTTTTGAGTATATTGTTTTTATTTGATATAATGACTACTATCAGCAGAGCAAACATAGTCTGTTTTGCCAAAAAAACTTACTCTATTAATGTATTATATAACCACTAACCTGAATGTATGGTGCTTTTTTAACCACTGGAATTACCTCTGATCTAAAGAAGGAAAAATATTGACTTTTAGAGTAAAACTTTCTGTTGCAGAGCCTTCATCATTTGGAATGACATAGTTAGAAATCTCTTCAGCTGATGTACGATCTGCTTATAAAGCAGGTCAGTGTTCTGTTTTTAATGCACGAGTCTTAGATCTATGAGCTGAACCTGTAGATGGGAAATCTCCTCCTACAGAAGAAGCTAACTCCTCATCAACAACTGTTACTGGGCAACCACCATGTAACCTAACACAACGGCATGCAGATGTTGAGCTTTTAACCAAAGTCGGAAAACAGATCTAGAATACATTTTCTCCTCAGACAATGCAGCTTCTTCTACTTTATAGAACATCTGAAAATGATAAGTCACTGAGCAGCTAGAAAACTTTTGGCTGTTGTCTTTTTTTTTATGACAGTCAATTTTGCTATAAGATCTGTATCAGAAATTAAAAGAATACTTGACGCACTATGTGCCATTAGTTTTGTAGAAATGTAATCCTGTATGTTTTTGTAATACCTATACATTGTAACTTATATATGTGTGTTTGTTTTATTCTTCAATACTTGAATTGTAAACAGTGTGTGATGTATTCAATGGGCATTGAACAGAGATTGTATGGTTGTGTGCCCAGCTTTATCCAAAGATGTTTTTAAGAATGAAATGTAAATAACGTTTGTATGCAAATATGGTATATATAAATGCATGTATGGAGGAGGCCTGAATGTTACCTGTAAGAAATGCATAACTCTGGTGCTACATATGGCTACTAATCATACAGCTGCTGTATGTGTTTTACTAAAACAGGAAGTTAGAAACACTGAAAAATAAAAATCTGCTTTCAAGCCAAAAAAAGACTTAATGTTTCTTTTTTTTCCTATATCATTTTGTGTAGTTACATTTCTACATTAAAATCTGTTCCTTGGAAATCATCTCTACCACTACAGAGTTTTGGGATGTTTACATATTACTTAAATAAAGACATTAAAAAAGGGCTGCAAAAGGAAGCTAAAGTAAACAATTTAGAAACTTTTACTTAATTATTGACGTAAAACACACAATGTTATTTATCTTAACAGTACTTAATGTATTCTGGAAAGTTCAATTTAATAGTATACAAGCTTAAAACTCCTATTATTTTAGATTTGTTATATTGCTTTATTTGTTTGCGTATCCAAAAATAGAATTTTGCTCTGCCAATGTGTTAATAATTGAAGTGGGTCTTGGCTATATAAAGTCCTACCATATATATGCATCATTAATGATGCATCCTGTTTTAATGTATTATTTTTGCTGTGACATCATTGACGTGGGTCTCTAATCGTTAATGCTTTAGTGACCCCAAGTAGTCAAAATAATCACCACATTTTTACAAAATCGGACATGATTGCCACATATAGTGCTTTTGATTGGACAGATAGTTTCCCATTTTTGAATTATTCAGAAAATATGTCCACCTGCCTTGACCCTGGAGGCGCTTTAGGAATTATTTTTGCTCATGTGAGATAATGTTCATCAGTGAAGACAGAGCATCTGTATAGCGAAGCATAAGATGAAGTAGTAACCTTTAACCTTCTAAGTCATTTATCCACAGAAAGGACTTTCATTCTCAAGCCTGTTGACTTTGGGTTCCCAAACCTTTGCGCTTTTTTTAAGAACCGACGGCCGCTTCCATATGTTTTGAAAGCCCAGTGTACATTACCAACTGTTTGTATTACACAACACAGGCATTGTGGAAAGATGGTTGAGCTTTATTACTTGCATGAGTTACTGCTAACCTCACAGATGCCGAATGCAAAAAAGAAAGCATCAACAAAATTGGGGTAATACAGAATAGAAATTGTTGAATCAGTACGAGAATTAAGCTAAGTTTTATTTGGCATATATTTCATATCAAAAGGTGTAAATGAAATCAGTAGTTTTACACTGCATATACAATGTGTATTAAGTTTTTTTTTGCAAACATCCATCCATCTTCTCCTGCTTAGTCCTTGTAGGGTCGCAGTGGGGCCGGTGCCTATCTGTGGCAGTCTATGGGTTAGCAGCGGGGTATGCATTGGACAGGTCACCAGTCTGTCGCAGGGCAACATAGAGACACACAAAGACACAAAACCATGCACTTAGCCAATTAACCTAACAGTCATGTTTTTGGACTGTGGGAATAAGCCGGAGTACCCAGAGAAAACCCATGCATGCACAGGGAGAACATGCAAACTCCATCCAGAATGACTGCAGGAATCAAACCCAGAACTTTCTTGCTACAAGGCAACAGTGCTACCAACTGCACCACTGTGCAGACCCTGTTTAAAAAAAATATATTGTTTAAATGTTTTCAAAATTTGTTAAGAGAAACACACTTGTTTGCCAAAAGAATCAGGTACTCTATAGGCGAATAGTTTATGTTTACCTCTTTTTATCTGTGGAAACACGTGACTGGTTTGAAATCACATCAAGAAAATGAAACAGGCTCTGAACGCTAGTGAAAAAAGGCCTTTTTGAGTTTTTGGGTATGTCTCTACCAACTTTAGCAAAACAAGCCCAGTCGTATCAGATGAAGAAGGTTCATCGGCAGCAATTTTTACACTTTGCTACAGATTCTCAATTTTAGTTCTAGACGTTGTCTCGGAAATCCCAATACACAAATGTGCTTTGATCTAAATCCTCCTTGCTTAGCTCTGCCTGTAAAGTATATGGTATTTTTTCTTTAGCAACTTTCGATCAAGTGGAAGAAAAATGAAATATTTCCACAGCATGATACTGCCACCCCAGCCTCTATATTTGATGAAGGGATCTGATGCAAAGCGCAAACCTGGAATAATACGACAGTTTTCACTTTGAATCAAAATTCACTTGCATAACCCTTGCATGAGCTGTTTTTTCCTTTTATTTAGAGTGAATTTTTTGACATCTTATTTTAACATCATGTATTTATTCTCAACTAAAATGCAGGGCATATATAATCAGTCATTACAGTCATGAAAATGTAGAACACGCACCTCAGTAACAGTCACAATATCTTGAACAGTTTGAATTGAAGGCTTGGCTTCTGATGTGAAATCAAAATGATAATTTCAGAGTAACAGCACTGAAAAAGAGGATCAACTCTGTAGTCACAATGCTGCAGTGTTCCTCCAACACAGATCCATTTGATTAAAGAGGACAGTAGGTCAACACTATTTGGGAGCTGTATCTAGCCATATCATGGCTCCATGTGGATCCACTGACTGATTCAGACTGAATTTTCATTACATTACTTTCAAGGGCTTATTTATAGTCGGGAGTCCTAAAAAAAGCAAGAGCAAATATTCTATAAAGCATTTTCCCCCTCTGATCTGGAAAGTAAAGCTGTCCATCAGCCGGTGACTCAAACAGTAATGCCAAATCCAAAAATGAGGTAAGTCCCAACTTACTAACTATAAGCTTTGGAAAGTTGTCCAGGGAAGTGCATTAGCATCTTCATTTCTTAATAGGATGTAGAAACTCTAGCTTGTTTATAGTCCATTTTCCTAGAGCTTATAGACCCAATACAGCTTTGACAGTAAATGAAAACAGACTCTGAGATTCCTCGAGATTTTCTTTGAAATGTGACCAAAACTGCTTGGTTTCAAAGCCTGGCAGTTGTTCACTTCAAAGCAGTTTTTAGATAAAAAGAACTTTGGATTGCTGATCTGCACACAACTATCAGTTGTTTTGCAAGACACTGCTATAAACCAGGAATCCTTAATGACTGTACTGACAAACAAAAACCTGCACCCTCATCAAAGACACCATTGATTGATGCTAACCAGGAGCCACATTCTGTTTGCCAGATGCAGCTGTGATAGATAGATAGATAGATAGATAGATAGATAGATAGATAGATAGATAGATAGATAGATAGATAGATAGATAGATAGATGATAGATAGATAGATAGATAGATAGATAGATAGATAGATAGATAGATAGATAGATAGATAGATCTACACATGTAATTCCATGTGTAACTAATGCAATTTGAATAAGTTAAAAAGAGATAAGTGAACATTGACCACTTTAACAGTTAATCAAATTGGTAAAGTAAGCATAGTTCCATAAAGTTAGTAAACAGTGACCCCTTGAGGTTGTGATGTGTAACAATATTTATTGTCATCAGTTGGAAAAAAATGTATATATAAAAAAAATATTATATATATATAAATATATATAATTTTATTTATTTATTTATTTTAAGACCTTAAGCAACAGAGCAACATTAGGGTGTAAGATACCAGCAGGAAAAGAATACAGGGTATGTCATAAGCAAGTAGCTGGTTTACTGTACAGAAACATCTGTTCAGAATAGGTCAAAATGGGAGCCACCTCCCAAGGTGGTGAAGAATGATATAGGTAAGATTTGGTGGGACGTCAGTTCAATTCAGTTTATTTATATAGCGCCAATTCTCAACACATGTCATCTCAAGGCACTTTACATTGCACCAGATCATACAGTCAAATTGATTCATAGTTCTCCTTCTAAGGAAAACCAGTTGATTGCATCGACTCATTGACTCGGATGCAATCCCTCACACTAAGCATGCTTGTAGCGACAGTGGAGAGGAAAAACTCCCTTTTAACAGGAGGAAACCTCCAGCAGAACCAGGCTCAGTGTGAACGGCCATCTGCCGAGGCCGACTGGGGTTCAAGGAGACAGAAGCAGAGATACAAAAAGCAGCTGTAAAAGGCGGCCCCGTCCAGGAAACACACAGCCAGGCAGACGAGCTCCAAGGCAGCTCCCATGCCAGAGGACGAAGAGAGCACATCCACTCAGTCACGGTCAGAGAAACAGGACTACACTGAAAAACAGGCTGATCTCAAACATCTATAAACAAAGGTGTTGATGGCAGCAGCACAGCTGATATTTTTCTCCAGGATAGTGTCACAGCCAAACAGGTACAGACGGGGCTAAGCTTCTATGAGAAAAAGCAGAGAGAGCATAAATTAAGAGATTGAACTAACAGGTTCTGCAGAGTGGCAGAATAGAGATAGAATGAGCCAGAATTATGAAATGTGGGGTCCCTATGTCCTTCAACACTCTTAGCCTATAGCAGCATAACTATAGAGATAACTCAGGATAACCTGAGCCACTCTAACTATAAGCTTTATTAAAAAGGAAAGTTATAAGCCTAGCCTTAAAAGTAGACAGGGTGTCTGCCTCACAGACTAAAACTGGTAGTTGGTTCCACAGGAGAGGAGCCTGATAACTAAAAGATCTGCCTCCCATTCTACTTTTAGAAATTCTAGGAACCACCAGTTAACCTGCAGAAGTGCTCTGTTAGGAACATAAGGAATAATCATGTGTCTGATATATCTGACATATCTCCTGTCCTGGGCAAATTGACATGATCTTTTTCTTTATCTCATTCTGCTAGTCCTATTGGGTTAAGAACATATAAATAAAGCATATATATATATATATATATATATATATATATATATATATATATATATATATATATATATATATATATATATATATATATATATATATATATATATATATATATATATATATATATATATATATGTGTGTGTGTGTGTGTGTGTGTGTGTGTGTGTGTGTGTGTGTGTGTGTGTGTGTGTGTGTTAGCAACAATGAGTTTGACTACAACCTATACTCTTATGTGACCAGCAGGTGGTAGCAGACAATCATAAAGTTTGTGATTACCTAAGAAGTTTTTGTTTTTCCAAAATCTTGCAAAAAGTACTGATTTACATTATAAATAAAGGCCGTTGTCCGAGTTTTTTACTAGATTAAAGTTTTGTGTCTACCAGGAGTTTTGAAAATCTTCCTTGAAAAACAAAATGTGTTCAAATCTTTCTAATCTCCACTTGACACTGAAAGTTTTGTGTTTTGTAGAGTTATTCATGACACACACAGATGCACATACCTTGCCTCAAACCTTGGCCCTCATGTACTCCCTCACATGCATTTTATACTGAAACAGCTGGCCTTCAACAGTATCACTTCCATCTTTTGATGTACCCTGCCTGCATCAAAACTTTTGAAACCGCACAATTTAGCAGCTATTCTTCAGCCTGTTGGACTATCAGCAGTTGGCGCTTTGCCGAATGGAGCATTATTGACTGCTCTGTCTGTCTTTCATGCCAGGCCTTTCAAAAGGAAATAAAGCTAACTTTGACTTAAACTGGCTGAGATAGAATAAGGTCATTTTTGGGTATTATGTTACATGTCTATAATGTGTCCATTTTAGAACAGCTGCATGCGATGTGTGGGGCACTGCAGGCTGACCACCTTTTCAGAGAGGAGGTCCAAGGTTGCTCTGTGGGGGAGAATGGCACAGCAGTGACATGAAGGGGAGGAGGTCAGAATTAGATCTCTGGGTTTCACATCTATGTAGCCTTAATGTCCATTTGGGATAGTTTAAAATGGACTTCTATGAATTAATCCATACATAGTATCAAACAAAATACCAAAAATGTTTGTTTGCTCTTTTAATGTATTTGAGTTCACCTTTGAGTGGTCATTATTGTGGTCGAAGTCCTACATTTGTTGCACATTTTAAAGTTTTCTTAGCAAATAAGCCATAAAAAGTCTGTTTACAGTCACTTAGGAAATGTGCACATAATGACGAGTGGCAGTGTTTTCGTTTGAGAAAATACTTTCCCATTGTAAAATGTTAGGCTGTTAAGCAGCCTGGAAAATGTTGCCCCCTGTTAGTATAGTTAGACTGACAGAGGTAGAGGCCAGACACAGCTACAGCTTGGAGCTCTGGCTGCTCTATTGTGTGCAAACCCAGCAGGCAGGGTTTTATGTAACACCAAGGAGTGAGGGTAATTATTTCTAACAGCTTAACACTTTAACCAACTGAGCTCTTGGATTTTTTTTTTTTAACATAGGATCTATTAAATCAAAATAATGCCCCCTTTGTTTTAGCAAGTCACTTAAAAATAGCTTCTGGTGACCGCATGTACAGTAAATGTCACATAAGGCCTTTGATTGGACAGGCAGGGCAAACAAGCAAATTCCAAATACTTTTCCTCTGTGTGTTGCGAGGTGTCCTGGAGGGGGGAAAAGTTGTGACATTCTGGATGTGTTTAGTGGAAAAAAATGTGGAACTGAAATGAAAAAGATGTCAGTGGTCATAAACAGATCAGTGTCAGGGTAGATAAAAAATGTTTTTCATGGAACTATTTAGAGGGTTTTTTTTATGTCATATGTAAACTTAATTAAATAGGTTTAAAAATATTATCTAATTTTTTTCTTCGAAAGTAAGTTTATCTAGCAGCATTCAAATACAAAAACTTTTTGAATTATAACAGCTATAACGTTAAAGTGTTTTGTTTGAATTCTGTGTTATAGAGCAGCACCAACTAGTATGGCATGCTTTCACATTCAATCCAATTCGGTGAAACCCCAAAATAAGAGAAAATGTTCTCTAAGCTGTTTCTGATTAAATCTAATAAGGTATCAAAACCCATCAGAGAAGCAACCAGGAAATCCACCAGACCTCTGAAGAAGCAGCATAGATCCACATGTCAAGTAGAACTTATAGGATAATGAATATTTCTTCACTCTACAAATCTGACCCGGTGAAAAATTAGGAAGAAGAAAGAGAAAATATGCACTTTAAAAGTTCCCCATAACCTTTTAAAGTGTCCAGAATCTGATTATGATTCTGATAAACCGTGGAAGGCAAGTAGCAGATATGCAGAAGAAGGTAATGTGGTTCCAAACAACTTTTTTCTTACACTGTGTGTGGCAGAAAGCTAACATTACATATTAACCTGAACACACATTCCCGATGTTCATACACAGTGGTGGCGGTATTATGCTGTAGGGATGATTTCCTTCAGTAGGGAAGCTGGTCAGAGCTGAGAAAAGGATGCTTTTAGTTAAACATTGGGCATCTCAGAAGAATATTTATCTAAAAGTTAAGATTGGAACAGAAATTCCCCTTTTAGCTGGAAAAGAACTCTAGACATACAGACAAAGCATAGATGGAGTGGTTTAAATCTGACTTATTCATGTTTTAAAAATGTCCTTTTAAGGCCCGGAGCTAAATCAAAGCAGGAGTCTTTATCCTATTTGACTTAGCTTAAGCTACTTTAAAAAATGGGGAAAGAGTTTTGAACCTTTAAGTGAAGACTGCCAGACATACATCAAAATGCATACCGCTGCATTTGCAGCAAAAATGCAAGTCTCTATATCTTACAATGATAGGTGTTACTGGATAATACTGTGTAAAAAATGTTATGAATATCTTCTATGTTTGGTCTGTAGCTTGAAGGTAATGTCTGAAGCTTTGGAATCTATTAAAGGAAAATATCTGAATAAATTCCCTAAAAGACAAGCCAAAAAGCTCTGTATCATTCAAGTCCTGTTTTCCACTGATCCATAAGCCTCCGTCGATAGATTTAAGTCAGATCAATCAGTCCTTCCATGCTCCTCTACTCCAAGGTTCATGTTTTCTTCAACTAAATGATAGGTTCTAGTTTCTTGTAGGAATGTGACGTGCAGACGAAACCATTTTTTGAATAAGATATAATCTCTGGAGAGAGAGACAGGGAATGTCGCAAAGATTGAAAATATGTTTTCCAACTTGACTATTTATAATGTTTGGCAGTGATTTTACTTTCTCGGCCTGTGTTCCATGATGTTTAACTCCTCTTAACCTTTTACCACAAGTCGTCCATCTAAAGGCCTTTAAATCTTTACCAATTTCCGTCAGACATTGTCAAATGATGCCAAGAATTCCCAGCTAAATGTTGTTAGGACTGTTCTAACACCAGACATGCTTTCATCTAAACCATTTTCTGTAGCTGCGGCCCTGTCAAAGGTTGTTGTTCTGCAGGAAAGAGAGGTTCCACCCAGCCTCAAGTATTTTGAAACCTCTGGTCAGTTGTCTACCAGACATCTCTTTACTCCACTCATCTCTCCTTATGGTCTGGCCAACTTTCTGCTCCCTGCACTAGAAAAGCATTTCTACAGCTTGATGCTGATGATGTTATTTTCCTGATGTTATGTGTTTATGGTTTTTTTTAGCACATGCCATTATCCATGTAGGCCTAAAAAAAAAAAAAAAAAAAAAATCTATTTTGTTTTCACCTCACCAGAGCGTCTTCTATGCAGAGAGTGTTGTTGTGTCCCAAAATGTAAATTTTGTAAAGACGACCTCTTTATCTAGGGTTATATTTAAAATTGTCTTTTTTCTTTGCTCTTCCATAAAAGTCAGATTTGCAGAAGGTATAACTGATACTTGTCCTGTCTCCGAACTGCACTCTTTAAGCTCCCCCAGAGTTACCAATTAGCCTCCCCCCTGCTCCTCTTATTATTGCCTTTGCTCAGCCTACACCAACGGTTTAGGTGGACAGCCACTGTAGGCTGCAACTCTGTAAGATGTTCAAAGCTTGCAAAGTTGTTTAGTAACCCAACCCTACTTTAAAATTCTCCACAGTTTTATCTTTGACCTTCCTCTTGTTCTTCCTGTTACTTTTTAGTCAGTAATATGTTCTGAAAATTTTCTAAGGCCTCATAAAAGCAGCTGTGTTTATACTGGATCCAATTTACTCACAAGCGGACTCTATTAACCAATAAAGCAACTTCTGATGGGAGTTGGATGTTATTTTCAAGGATCAGATTAAAGGGGGACTACAAATGCATCCAATAATCTACAAAAAAAAACAAACACTCATTTTTTTTAAACAAAGAAAAACATCAATTTCAATAAAAATCTCAATAAAACATGGTGGTTATGATGGTTCAATTTGTTAAAAAAGGAAAAATAGTGTTCGAGAATCCAGGTCCAGAAAAGAAAACCCTTTCCTTCATCCTTTTCAAATGGTTGGAACTAATCTATGTTTTTGCAATTTACTTCCTGAACCTGGATTATCCACCTCTAGCAAATGTGCACATGTTCAAAAGTCTTTTTTTTCTTTGTTTGATTATGAACATGTGCTTCAAACATACTTTACCTTTTATTCAGACACAGCTGATTCACCCACGTATTTTGCTCAAAGAGCCTATTAGAAGGCAAGACGGATACTCACAGCAGTCCGTCTCTTGATGAGGGCCACTCAAAAGAAGAGAAAGGGCCACTTTAGGGGCGCTTTAAGAAACTAATGACAAGCTTTAAAAACAGTCAACAAGCTATGCTGAAAAACTTTATACTTTGCAATGGGGAGTCCTCCAAATTAATTTATTAATTTAAGTTTTTATTTTTTTTTTATTTTTTATTTTTTTATACTCCTCTCCTTGGGCTGCCACCTTATCGTGGTGGAGAGGTTTGAGTGTCCCAATGATCCTGGGAGCTATGCTGTCTGGGGCTTTATGCCCCTGGTAGGGTCACCCAAGGCAGACAGGTCCTAGGTGAGGAACCAGACAAAGCGCAGCCCAAAGACCGTTATGATGAGTACAATAATTGGATCCAGCGTTCCCTCGCCCGGACACGGGTCACCGGGGCCCCACTCTGGAGCCAGGCCTGGAGGGGGGGCACGATGGCGAGCGCCTGGTGGCCGGGCTTTTACCCATGGGGCCCGGCCGGGCTCAGCCCGAAGAGGAAACATGGGTCCCCCCTTACATGGGCCCACCACCCGTGAGAGGGGCCATAGGGGTCGGGTGCAATGTGTGTTGGGTGGCGGCCGGGGGAGGGGACCCTGGCGGTCCGATCCTCGGCTGCAGAAGCTGGCTCTTGGGACGTGGAATGTCACCTCGCTGGTGGGGAAGGAGCCGGAGCTAGTGTGTGAGGCTGAGAGGTTCCGGCTAGAAATAGTCGGTCTCACCTCAACGCATGGTTCTGGTTCTGGAACCAGTCTCCTTGAGAGGGGCTGGACATACTTCCACTCTGGAGTTGCCCACGGTGAGAGGCGCCGGGCAGGAGTGGGCATACTTGTTGCCCCCCATCTCGGTGCCTGTACGTTGGGGTTTACCCCGGTGAACGAGAGGGTAGCCTCCCTCCGCCTACGGGTGGGGGGACGGGTTCTGACTGTTGTCTGTGCTTACGGGCCGAACAACAGTTCAGATTACCCACCCTTCTTGGAGTCCTTAGAGGGGGTACTGGAGGGTGCCCCTCCTGGGGACTCCCTTGTTCTGCTGGGAGACTTCAACGCTCACGTGGGCAATGACAGTGAGACCTGGAGGGGCGTGGTTGGGAGGAATGGCCGCCCTGATCTGAACTCGAGTGGTGTTCTGTTGTTGGACTTCTGTGCTCGTCATGGATTGTCCATAACGAACACCATGTTCAAGCATAAGGGTGTCCATATGTGCACATGGCACCAGGACACCCTAGGCCGCAGTTCGATGATCGACTTTGTCATCGTTTCATCGGACTTGCGGCCGTATGTCTTGGACACTCGGGTGAAGAGAGGTGCTGAGCTTTCCACTGACCACTACCTGGTGGTGAGTTGGCTCCGGTGGTGGGGGAGGATGCCGGTCAGACCTGGCAGGCCCAAACGTGTTGTGAGGGTCTGCTGGGAACGTCTGGCGGAGTCCCCTGTTAGGCGGAGCTTTAACTCCCATCTCCGGCAGAACTTCGAACACATCCCGGGGGAGGTGGGGGACATTGAGTCCGAGTGGACCATGTTCCGTTCCTCCATTGTCGAGGCGGCTTATCTGAGCTGCGGCCGCAAGGTTGTCGGTGCCTGTCGTGGCGGCAACCCTCGAACCCGTTGGTGGACACCTCCGGTGAGGGATGCTGTCAGGTTGAAGAAGGAGGCCTATCGGGCCTTTTTGGCCTGTGGGACTCCGGAATCAGCTGATGGGTACCGGCGGGCGAAGCGGCATGCGGCTCGGATGGTTGCTGAGGCAAAAACTCGGGTGTGGGAGGAGTTTGGAGAGGCCATGGAGAAAGACTTCCGCACGGCTCCGAAGCGATTCTGGTCCGCCATCCGGCGTCTCAGGAGGGGGAAGCGGTGCAGCACCAACACTGTTTATAGTGGGGATGGTGTGCTGCTGACCTCGACTCGGGACGTTGTGGGTCGGTGGGCGGAATACTTCGAAGACCTCCTCAATCCCACCAACATGTCTTCCATTGAGGAAGCTGGGCCTGGGGACTCTGGGCTGGGCTCTCCAATCTCTGTGGGCAAGGTCGCCGAGGTGGTTAAAAAGCTCCTCGGTGGCAGGGCCCCGGGGGTGGATGAGATCCGCCCGGAGTTCCTCAAGGTCCTGGATGTTGTGGGGTTGTGTTGGCTGACACGACTCTTCAACATTGCATGGACATCGGGGGCAGTCCCCCTGGATTGGCAGACTGGGGTGGTGGTCCCCCTATTCAAAAAGGGGGACCGGAGGGTGTGCTCCAATTACAGGGGAGTCGCACTCTTAAGCCTCCCCGGCAAGGTCTATTCGGGGGTGCTGGAGAGGAGGGTCCGTCGGATAGTCGAACCTCGGATTCAGGAAGAGCAGTGTGGTTTCCGTCCTGGTCGTGGAACGCTGGACCAGCTCTACACCCTCAGCAGGGTCCTGGAGGGTGCATGGGAGTTCGCCCAACCAGTCTACATGTGCTTTGTGGACTTGTAGAAGGCGTTCGACCGTGTCCCTCGGGGGGCCCTGTGGGGGGTTCTCCGGGAGTACGGGGTACCGGGCCCTTTGATACGGGCTGTCAGGTCCCTGTATGACCGGTGTCAGAGTCTGGTCCGCATTGCCGGCAGTAAGTCGGGCTCGTTTCCAGTGAGAGTTGGACTCCGCCAGGGCTGCCCTTTGTCACCGATTCTGTTCATTACCTTCATGGACAGAATTTCTAGGCGCAGCCAAGGTGTTGAGGGGATCCGTTTTGGTGGCCTTAGGATTGCGTCTCTGCTTTTTGCAGATGATGTGGTCCTGTTGGCTTCATCAAGTCGTGATCTGCAGCTCTCGCTGGATCGGTTCGCAGCCGAGTGTGAAGCGGCCGGGATGGGGATCAGTGCCTCCAAATCCGAGGCCATGGTCTTGAGCCGGAAAAGGGTAGAGTGCCTTCTCCGGGTCAGGGGGGGTGTCCTGCCCCAAGTGGAGGAGTTTAAGTATCTTGGGATCTTGTTCACGAATGAGGGAAGAAGGGAGCGGGAGATCGACAGGCGGATTGGTGCAGCGTCTGCCGTGAAGCGGGCACTGTACCGGTCCGTCGTGGTGAAGAGAGAGCTGAGTCAAAAAGCGAAGCTCTCGATTTACCGGTCGATCTACGTTCCTACCCTCATCTATGGTCATGAACTCTGGGTCATGACCGAAAGAACGAGATCGCGGATACAAGCGGCCGAAATGGGTTTCCTCCGTAGGGTGGCTGGGCTCTCCCTTAGAGATAGGATGAGAAGCTCGGTCATCCGGGAGGGACTCGGAGTAGAGCCGCTGCTCCTCCACGTCGAGAGGAGCCAGTTGAGGTGGCTTGGGCATCTGTTTAGGATGCCTCCTGGACGCCTCCCTGGTGAGGTGTTCCGGGCACGTCCCACCGGGGGGAGGCCCCGGGGAAGACCCAGGACACGCTGGAGAGACTATGTTTCTCGGCTGGCCTGGGAACGCCTTGGGGTTCCTCCTGAAGAGCTGGAAGAAGTGGCTGGGGAGAGGGAAGTCTGGGCCTCCCTTCTTAAGCTGCTGCCCCCGCGACCCGACCCCGGATAAGCGGAGGAAGATGGATGGATGGATGGATTTTTTATACTCACAATGTCCAAACACATGACAGAGAATTTGTTTAAAGCCGAAAGTTTTTTACATCTCGAAATGTTTCATGTAAAAGTTCAACACTGAATAGTGTAATTTACAACCGACATGGCCTCCAACATCAGGTTTCAAGATCCATTAATGACTCAGCAAAACAAACTGTAAACTTTTTTCATAACATATCCCAATTTCAAAGCCAATCATTGATGAATAAGCTTAAAATGCATCATAAAGAAAACATAAAAGTGGGCGAAAAGCAGCAGCTAAACTGATTAAGTATTGCTCATGTTTACACTGTAAGAAATGTGTCCTCTTGAGAGATGAACTGGTTCCAAACCCATAATTTCAACCGCTGATGTTCTGTATAATTGAAAAAAAAGGAAATCATGTCTGCTTGAGAGTTTTGAGTTGAGTTGTGTAAACAGATATAAATTAAATAGAAATTGCACGTGGGATCAGGGGCCTCATAAAAGTCTGTTGAAGTGAACATGTGAAACAAACAAAACAAAAAGAGGGATTTGTAACTAGATCTTTTCTCTAGTGAGCTGTTCAAGCTGAGCCCATTCCCACTCATGGATAAACTGTAGACTCTTCTAAAAAAAAAAAGATAAAAGTCAAAGAGGTTTCTGATACTCAGGTCTAGTCTTAATATTGCAGTTAAAACTCTTTGACTTTTATCTTAACCTTAATTTTATTTTCACTTATGACATCTGATTTTATGTGCTTTAATCTAATCATTGTTTAGTTCCTATGTTTAGTCTAGTGTTTTGTTATTCAGGATTTTATATTTCTCTTTATTTCTCTTATATTTTAGCTTAAAGAAAAACATCTTGGCGTCTTAGTTCAGCGTCCACCGTTAATAAGTCTCTTTACCTCAGCTCCCATGTCTTCATCTTTTCTTAGCTGCTCCATGTTTTCTCTGATTAGCTCTTCTGATTCCTTTCCCATTCTTCCACCCTGCCTTGGCATGTACAATAAGCTTATGGCTTATCATTTTCCTCTAGATTCTTCTGTTATACTGCCAAATGTTACTCCGCCCAGTTATATGGGGTTCTCCTCTTGCTTAGCTATACGTTTTTGTATTTTTATATCTTTAAATTACTTTTTTTCAGGAGTTTATCTCTGCTATTTAATTATGTTTTAATCTCACAACTGGTAATAATGCTTGACTTAAGACTTTCTAACATCCCTTTCATTCAACTTTACTGCTGCCATTCCAATTTGTATGGGGACAGAACACTAAAGCCGGGCATACACTGTGCAATATTTTACATTTTTGCACGCAGCTACAGCTCAACCTGTAAGACCAAACCGCAGGGTTTAAAAGTTTACAGCTCATGATGCATGTTCTCACACTGTGCGGCCCCGTGCTCTGATCCGATCTTACGATGGCTGGCTGAATTTTAAACATGTTTGAAAGTGTTGATCGGGAGGTGGTCGTCACAGGCTGAACGTCCCTTATTACCCCCCGTACACTACATGACGCACAATCAGGCTGAAAGCCCGATCAAAAAATTCTCGCACGACTGGAGAATCGGCTCGAAAAGGGCAAAAAATTGTACAGTGTAATCCCAGCTTAAGGGACTAAAGTCCACGTCAACCTGCTGCCTCCATTCACTGCCTGAAGTTTAAGTTAATTATCCTTAAGATGGATGTATGAGCTGTTATCTGGTTTGTCTGTAGGAGTATTTACTAGCTTGTTAGATACACGGGACAAGTGAAATTGAAGTTGGGATTTCTTCATATACAGTTTTTGGCTCACCCTAAATTTGAAAATGTTAAGATTAGTATTGTTGCAATGGTTTAGTGTTGGAATTTTTTTTTGGACCACTCTCTGCTTGGTCCTGGTATGGCTTGATCTTCACTCAGTCCAAGGTGAGCTAGTCTTTACTTATAGTATTAAAACATGTTTCTTTTGAAAAAGTACAAACAGGCTCTGTACTGTTCCACTTTAATAATTTCACAATTGTGAACAGCTTTTGAGGACCACTCAATTTTACGCCACTGTTAAGAGATATGGCACATAAAAAGACACCCAGTTCATCAATGTTGGAAAATATCTCACGTGCTGCGATTGACAGCAGGAATAAATCCGTTTTAGCACTCCATCTGGTGCTGGAGAGCTACATGTTCTGTCCAGCTGCTTATGACACATTTTTTGGCACTAAGTGAGACATCGGCAGCCACTTTGACCAGACTGTCTGTCGGTTGTCTTAAAGATGAGACTCGCCTTAGAGTAATTGGCCCAGAACACTCGTTAGACACATAGTTTGCTGTATTCCTAATTGGAAAGTGATGTTGCAATGTTAACCTTTGTCAGTTCCCTTTAAGCCTGTAGCCAACAAGGACTGTGTTGCTGCATGAGCACAATGCAAACTGTATGAAATGCTTGTTATAATCAGCTTTAATTTGTAGTTACTTTTTAAGTTTTTCTTTTTGCTGTGAGTTGCCATTGCAGAATTACACTCACCGGCCACTTTATTAGGTACCCCATGCTAGTAACGGGTTGGACCCCTTTTTGCCTTCAGAACTGCCTCAATTCTTCGTGGCATAGATTCAACAAGGTGCTGGAAGCATTCCTCAGGGAGTTTCATCCATATTGACATGGTGGCATCACACAGTTGCCGCAGATTTGTCGGCTGCACATCCATGATGCAAATCTCCCGTTCCACCACATCCCAAAGATGCTCTATTGGATTGAGATCTGGTGACTGTGGAGGCCATTTGAGTACAGTGAACTCATTGTCATGTTCAAGAAACCAGTCTGAGATGATTCCAGCTTTATGACATGGCGCATTATCCTGCTGAAAGTAGCCATCAGAAGTTGGGTACATTGTGGTCATAAAGGGATGGACAGGGTCAGCAACAATTCTCAGGTAGGCTGTGGCGTTGCAACGATGCTCAATTGGTACCAAGGGGCCCAAAGAGTGCCAAGAAAATATTCCCCACACCATGACACCACCACCACCACCAGCCTGAACCGTTGATACAAGGCAGGATGGATCCATGCTTTCATGTTGTAGACGCCAAATTCTGACCCTACCATCCGAATGTCGCAGCAGAAATCGAGACTCATCAGACCAGGCAACGTTTTTCCAATCTTCTATTGTCCAATTTCGATGAGCTTGTGCAAATTGTAGCCTCAGTTTCCTGTTCTTAGCTGAAAGGAGTGGCACCCGGTGTGGTCTTCTGCTGCTGTAGCCCATCTGCCTCAAAGTTCGACGTACTGTGCGTTCAGAGATGCTCTTCTGTACACCTTGGTTGTAACGGCTGGTTATTTGAGTCACTGTTGCCCTTCTATCAGCTCGACCCAGTCTGGCCATTCTCCTCTGACCTCTGGCATCAACAAGGCATTTCGGCCCACAGAACTGCCGCTCACTGGATGTTTTTTCTTTTTTGGACCATTCTCTGTAAACCCTAGAGATGGTTGTGCGTGAAAATCCCAGTAGATCAGCAGTTTCTGAAATACTCAGACCAGCCCTTTTGGCACCAACAATCATGCCACGTTCAAAGTCACTCAAATCACCTTTCTTCCCCATACTGATGCTCGGTTTGAACTGCAGGAGATTGTGTTGACCATGTCTACAAAATGCACTGAGTTGCCGCCATGTTATTGGCTGCTTAGAAATTAAGTGTTAACGAGCAGTTGGACAGGTGTACCTAATAAAGTGGCCGGTGAGTGTAGATTGCATCCCTCAACATTGCATCATAGTCAAAAGTATTTTAATCACAGTATACTTTCTGAGGCACTTTAGCTAGACATCACAGAGCTATAGTTGGAGTGTGTTGTTGATGCTTTATTTGGAAAGTATACCATAGTCAAAGTAAGACCTTATGTTGCTGGCAGTGGCGGCTGGTGAAAAATATTTTTTGTGGGGCTGATATAGCTTAGTGCAGTGGTTCCCAAAGATTTTCTTCTGGGCCCCCCTTTGGATTACAATAAAATTTCCACGTTTTGTGTAACTGTGTTTTTTTAATAGTTCTATACTGTAGATTAGAAGAGGATTCTTTGTTGTCTGTGTTATTTTAAACATATTTCTTTTTTTTTTTTTTTGTAACAATATTTAACTTTGCTATAATCTATACATTAAAAAAGCCTCTGTGTAAAATGGAGTGAAAACATTTAACAGCTCCCTGAGAGTTTTTTCTTTGTACTTTAATCCTCCCATCTTTTCAGTGGCTGTAGTGAGCCTGCTTTTTGCTGTAGATCTTCTCAAATCTGGGTTGCAGTGTCACAACTGTCCATTATGCTCAGTCAAGCAAGCGCTGTTTTTTTCTTTTTTTTTTTTTTCTTCATTCATCCATACCGCTTCCCGCGCCCCCCCTGCAATGGCATTGCGTCCCCCCTAGGGGGCGCGCCCCACACTTTGGGAACCACTGGCTTAGTGTATGTCTCCAACTAATCCAGAATAAGAATTCAAATAAACAATTGGACAATTAATACAATTTAACAGTAATTATAGTGATGATTTTGGTCACAGTAACCATGACATGAAATTTTCATATCCTACAACGGGGATGTTCTTCTGGCAAACGGGTAGATAAATATAGATCTCACCGAATTTGGTGGAAGCTGCACCTCGCTCGTTACGTTCGCCATCGTCCCTCTAATTGTCTGCACCTGCGCTTGGGTGCAGAAACCTGTTAAAGTGCAGTATTTTCAGAGCCCCAAGACCATCAAATTCTGAGACGCTGATTGGCCATTAAATTATTAAATTGACCTAGCAATAGTACATGATTGGCAGATTCTCTGCACATGTGGGGCAGTCTGATCAGCGCCCCAAGACAGAGACGGTAGGAGTCTGTCTGTGGAAATCCACAAATGAATGACAGTAGGTAGGGAAATGTAGTTTATATAATTTATTTTTAGGTACACACTCTAGAGAGTAAAACTGACATTTACGAGTTAATTTGTAAAAATATATTTTACATTTCTCTCTTCTTATCAGGGAGGGCGGTGCCCCAGCACCCCCTATGGGCCGGCTGCCACTGGTTGCTGGCTCTCTGTTTCACTATGAAACTCTCTCATCTTGTGCTATTGTTGCACAGGGATTGATTGACATGCTGTTATCTGGCCTAACTATAAATCCATGTCTGTCACTGGTCAAAAAGTATTTGGAAATGTTAAATAAAAAGTATTTTTAACAAATATACCATTAGCACAATTGTTGGCACAGTTGGCATAAGACTCACCTGTCTATCATTCTTTAAGCTTTCATAAATTTAATGTTAGGCTTTTGGACCAGAGCTCTCACATTAGAACAAGGAGTCGCTCCGTGAGCAGATTTGGATAAACTTGAAACATCAGCTGTCATAACTTCCATAAGACAATCAATACACCAGCAACCTTATTGTTTAACAGTTATTAGAGAAAAGAAGTAACTTCTGACAGTGTATTTCAGCTTATTTAGCTTGTTTTTTTTAACGCCACAACAGGAAGAAGCTATAACCTAAAAAGTGCACATACAGGCACACAGTAAGATTGCTGGGTTTATTTTTGTTTGTCTTTTTAAGGAGGGTGGTGATAATCTTACTTATAACAAAGCAGATGTGAAGCCATTTCACAGTGTTAACGCCACATATCACTTGGGTTCTGGTGTCATCTAAAGATACGGAGACAAATGGCTTCTCCTCTGTTCTAGGAAGAAGGTGATCCTACATTATTAGAAGGTAAAAATCCAATCTTATCTCATAGTGTGAAGTGGTGTTTTATATGCTCTTAAACAATTATTTTTAGGGTGCAATTGTTTGAGAATGTGGTCATGGATGGAAAAAAGCATGAATTTATTATGAAACAACATAAAGGAAGTGACAGCTATAGTTAGTAGGGTTTCCTAACATTTTCTAATCAGGTGATTTTCCATCACCTGCTGCCATGATTCATGATTATGTTTATATATTAAAAGGACTGTTTCAGCCTGAGGAAATCTAAACGGAGCAAAAGGAGGTAAAAATGATGCTGGGGATGTAGTAAAAATAAATAACTCCAAGTTAATATATGTGATGTAGAAAGAGAGGTTGTTTTTTGACAGTATATATTTTCTTAGTCTTTTATTTTGTATGTTTACCTTTAGTTCTTGAGTGATAAATGCAGATCTTTGTCATGTCTAATGGTAAAGGGGTTAAAAGACATGGGTCTCTGAGTTGCATCATGGTGTATGTGCTGTATTTCTGAAGGATGTCGTAAAAAAATTGTTGTTTAAAAATTCAAAAACATATGTTATCTTTAAAAATTAGATTTTTGATGACATTTCAGCCTAATTTATAAGGATTCTTAGTGGTATAAAGAACTGTTGCATTTATAAAATATAAATATCTGACAATTATTCTCAACAAGGGGATTTTACCTGAAATTATGCTAATGGGAATATCTGTTTAGGATTTTTACCAAACTTTACCAGGGGCAGCAAAAAAAAAATTCAGTTTTTCTTCTCTCTGTAGTTATCTGGCGCATTCATCTTGAATACTAATGCCCTCTTTGTCAAAAATAAAAAAAAGAAGGAAGTCAGCAAAATAGGCAACATAACCAGCAGGGAGCTGAATTTACTTCTTTCATTGCCAGGCTGTAATTTCATGTTGGCACAAACACACTATCTACAAAAGAATGTTGGGGAAATGTTTGATCTTTGCATGAGCTCCAAGAAGGATGCTTATTAGAGCAGGAGGTGGAATTTTTCTCCCATCTGATTTATATCAGGTGCAAGACCATAGCTGGGTAATTTGTCTGATAGAAGCATTTTTATTAGAGAGTTCAGACTGCAGCAGAAATGATAGGTCTCTTTTAAAGCAGTTGGGCCTGGAGTCTGCCTCTCTTTTGTCTTTTGCTGGGTATTCTGGGACATTTATTAGATGTAATCCAGGTACAAGGGTTCTATCTAAAATGTCTAAAACCAAGGATAAAGAAAAACAGTTAAAGACTCACCAGATAAGTGGCAAATATAAATTGTTTGGCAAATACTTTGCTGAAACAATCTTTTCTCTGCTCACTGTCTGTAACATGACTAAAAATATGTCCTTTTATTTAGTCAAAGATTAATTGATTTTACAACAGCTGGTTTTGTCATTTAATTCAAATAAATGATAAAGCTGCTGGTAATTGCTGGCACATGGCATATCCCAGTCCTGGATCCTTATGCAAACACAAACATATATAACTACACAAAGGTTTTGAAAATGATTGTTCTTGCAATAGTATGATGCAGGGAAGACATGAAACAACATTTTATACTGCCTGCCTTGTTGCTTCTTTGACATAAACATTCAGAGAGTTGAATTTTATGGTACATTTTATTTTACTACCGCAGGATTTGTTTTGTTACGTGTTAAAACTGTGAGCAGACACCTGTGCCATCAGAAACTGATCTGTGCAATGTGGATCTGTACATGTCACAGTGAAAACATCACCTTCATTTTACTAATAAATCAGTTGAAAAATGAAAAAAATATATATACATTACTTGAAACTGGGCAAATTCGCTTCAGAATTGAATTTTATTGCATTGGGAATTAGTTTGACTAATTTCAATTTCAGTTCTTTTATAAAAGTTTCAATTCTAGAGAAAATTCTTGAGAAAGACCAAAAAGTTATTGAATATAAAATTTAGAATTTTTTATATACAGATTCCGCCACAGGTTTCCTCCTATATACAAATGTTATGTAAGATTCAGATTGAATATTAAATGATAAAAAGAGGTCTGCATGGTGGTGTAGTTTGTAGCACTGCTGCCTTGCAGCAAGAAGTTCCTGGGTCAGTTCCCGGGTCTTTCTGTATGAAGTTTGCATGTTCTCCTTGTGCATGCATGGGTTCTCTCCAGGTACTCTGGCCTCCTCCCACAGTCCAAAAACATGACTGTTCAGTTACCAGGCTTCTATAAATTGTCCTTAGTTGTGAGCATTTGAGTGCATGGCTGTGTGTCTCTGTGTTACCCCGGATAGACTGGCGAACTGTCAAGGCATACCCTGCCTTTAGCCCATACACTGCTGGAGATAGCCACCACTTTTACCACAACCCTAGTGAAATAAGCAGCAAAAAAAAGGGATAGATGAAAAAAAGATAAAATAATGCAAATTCAAAAACAAACATAAGTCTGTCTAGATATGAATTTTGGGTTTAACTGTATGTTAAAATTGAGAGTTTTTTTATGTTTAAGCAGCAGGTAGGTTTCAGAAATATTAGGGCCACTCAACACAAATCTCCCTTTGCAACGACATAAGCACAAAGATACCTACAGAACTATTAGAAGTTAGAATATTAAACTTTACTTGATAAGGCAAGTCCGCATATTACACATATTGCTATAGATAGACATTTTGCAGACTACAGGTAAGGGAGAGAAAAGAAACATGTGGTGTTGCGAACAATGAAAAAAATCAAAACCCCATTTTCATTTATTGATAAAATCTACTTAGAGCCAAAAAAAAGACTGCTTAAGATAGTAACTGAAATAAAAACACCATTTAAATGATCTTTAAATGGACCTTTAACAGTAATTGACCACATTGCTTTGGCATTAATGACTTCAATTGGAAGATCATTGCTTGAGCTGATTTTGTTCTATGCATAAGTCACAGAACCCCCACAGCGCTCGGGAACTCTAATAGGTCAAAACAATGTCTGTTTTTGGATAAATCTGATGAAAAAGGCTACAGTGCTGGCTGACCACTGGTGTTCTGAATTATGCTTGGCCAGACTTGGCAGCCAATGACAACTTAATAAGAAGGTTCTGACATGAGTAGAAATACTTTCCATGGGTAATTGACCTCTTTCCTGGACACACGCAATCCAACATCAAAAGGGTCTATCCTCAAGGCTCCAAAAGCCACTGATTAAACATTTTAGAAGTATTTCCCTTTCACTTCCTGGATAGATCTGGCATCACCATAAGAGATGTGTTTCATTAAGTTGTAATGTAAAATTGAAGTCCAATGTGCATGAGAGTAGCTAAATTTAGGTTCCTTTGTAGTGTTTGGGATTTTACAAAATAATATGATTTAAAACAGCAGTTTTCCTTAAGAAAAGTTGAGACTAAGATGAAGAATCGGAGAAAAAAAGAGTATTGTCTTACCAGCTTCCTGTGAAATCCCTAACGGGTGGAATTGAATTTTCAGTCATGTAAAACGGAGCAGAATTGGAGCAGGACCTGACAAAGAATGACATTGGTTAGGGAGATGAAGCTCAGGGGGATCCTATTATGTAGCTGTCACACAGCATTAGGGAAGACAGCAAACATGTTCAAGTGTGGATTATCGTTCACCCTTTAGAGATAATAGATATTTGCCTTAGCAAATCCATTTCTCTTTGGTTTCCTTTCCACTTTTAATAACTTCTTGCAAGCAAGCACATTTTATCTGCAAGAATGCTGACACGTGGGATGCTTGAACAACCAAATGAGCCCAAGACAGATAAGCTTATTAATGTACTTGTCAAAGCACATACAAAATTTATTTTGACATCCTTATTTTATAAAATAAACAAATGCTACCCCAAAAAGAGTTTAACATAGAAAACATCACTTAGTAAAACAGAACAAGGTCAAAATAGTACAGTGTTGACTGTGACAGTGGAGCTCTTTCAATTCTTTGTTATAGTTTTTGGCAATCTCTTGTGCAGTACTGTGTAGGTTACTGTTTTTGAGGAAGAAAATTAGATGAAAATTTGTTAATTCTTAATTTATTAACATTTTCTTCCATAAGCGGAAAAAGACAACTTTCCCATTTTTTAATGATCTTTTATATCTAACTTTAGCTTTTGTTATTTTCATCATTTTATTTTTCTTACATTTGTTTTTGGCATTTTTAAATGCTTGTGTGAAGCGCACTATAAAAATATTTAGTGTTACCATTTTAACGGCTACTCTCAAGCTCTGGGTAGAACACGTAGTCTGCTCATTGTTTTTGGGTGGAAACACAACAGTTTGTAATTCTTAACATTTGCGCAAGCATTCTTTGTAGCCCACCTGCAACACACCCACTTAGAGCCCTCCTAATTAAAAATTGTTCAAAATCAGGCCTATGTGTGGAAAAACGAGGACAACAAATCTTCCTGAATGTCATGATTTTTCTAAGGCTCAGACCCACATGCAATGAAGCCAAACAGAGAGACACAGTATAAAAGTTCAACAGGTTTTATTGAAGAGTATTTTGGTGTTTGGTGCAGAGTTCCTCCGAACTCTGCTTAGCCGGAAACTGGAAGATGAGGGGAAGACAGACTGTTAGATTCAGGCTCTGTGGGAAATTGGAGTTGTTAATCTTGAAGGAGAGAATTTGTTGCCACTCACGTTTCCAGAGAAGAAGAGACTCTTAGACTCCAGTCTGTGTGTTGGTCTTCCAGAGTTTGTTTGATTCGGTGGAGGGCGGAACAGGGTTTAACCAGAACTCGGACGGAGTGGAATGATGCAGCCGCTGGTTGCAACTCAGTTTTCCTGTGGTACTTGAACGGGTCGTGGTGAAGATGACTTCCTTACTCAGAGAGTTATCTCAGCGTGCTCAAAGGTGGCTGGATCCAAACCTCCTGTTTGGAATCCGTCGCTCAGTGTAAGACTCAGTTGATCCCACTTGGGAGAAGGCGGTCCAAAAAGGTCCAGTTTGCAGGAAGGCTTGCTGCCGAAAGGCAAAGAAAAAACAAAGTTAAGTCTCAGGGAGAAACAAGCGCTCAGCAAACTCAATGTGATCTCAGCTTGGCTAGAGGACTAAAACTCAAAAAGCAAAAACTCAGATTAGACTCAGCATAAACAAGGCTTGGCTAGAGTACCCCAAACTGGCAAACACTCTGGCGTCGAAGTAGTGGCAACCAGCAGCTTAAGAGGCACCACGGTGATGAGGCAACCGCTTGCAGGTGTGTGAGGAGGTGAACCGAAGCCAGGCGCCTCCTGGTGGTGGAAGGGAGAAACACAAAAGACAAGACAAACAGACACACACACACAAAAACTGGGATCCTGACACTGAACAGCTGTTACCACGTACATACTTGGTTTTGCTAGCTACTTCCTGTGAGGATGCTTTAGCACAAATAAGCAAGAAAACCACTGTTAAACACTTATACAAAAGACCAGAGAGTGGAGTGGATGTACAACTAATTGAGTGGCCATATTTCAAAATTGCAATAACATTCAGTTCAATCAGAGGGTGTTGAGCCATTTTACGAAGAAGAATTGGCAAACATGTAAAGCCATAGATGTGGTAGAAAACCACAGAAAACCAATTACAGTTTAAATTTCTGTTAAAGGTGTTTCTAAAAATAATGTGCTGAATTCAAAGGACCAACACACTTATCAGATTGTGAAAAATTGCTTTGTAGATAACTGTAAATCACATATATTATATTTTATAATTAAATTATGTAAACACATATAATAATTATAGTATACAAAACTTATATGATATTACATAATAATTAAAAAATATTTTATAATAATTGAATAATTTTGGCACAGCATTTTGCAAACAAATAAGAAATAATTCATTCTTTATTTCTGGCTTTTCTGGTAACAAAACATGTGTGTCCATATGGTTCTACAACACACTTGTAACAATGCAAAGAAATCAAATATGCAGACAACAATCCTAAGTTGTTTCTAAGTAAAGCCAGATGCTAAGAATTAAGCAACAAAGATCGCCAAGATGTCCAGCTGCCCATTGCTAAGTCGTCCTGTTATCAGTGCCTTTTATAAGTGTGGCGCACGCAAGGTTTGAACCAGGATGAAAATTTCAGAAATGTCTCAGAGTATTAAAAACTAGTTAATGCCTAAATCTGGAGCCTATTTATTACTTATTTTAAGGCAGTTTTTCCTGAAAAGGGAGTTTTAGGCTGGTTAATGTGCCTCATAAAAATAGATTTTTTTTTTCCAAATGTTTTTCATCATAAACTCTTGATATAAGGTTATCTCTATCCTTTTTTTGTAAACTTAAGGTAAATTTATATAACCTGTGAAGCTGGTAAGGATTTGTTGATCTATATTAAAACATTAGGAAGGAGTAAAACTTCCTGTTTAAGACTAAGTTGCCTATTTCTAGAATTCATGATATGATTAATTTGAACAAACATTGATGTTTTCTTTGGTTTTCCATTTTTCATGTTGCCTGATTTCCTTGTCTCTAATAAACAGCTGGGTTTATTCTTCAGTTGGTTCAGGTTTCTGTGTTTCTGTGCTGGACTGTTGCTCCTGTACTTGTCCCTGTAAATCTTTGACTTTCATAAAAAAAATACAACCATTAACGTAGATGTGCCAATGTCCTGGTTTAGAAAACAATCAACAAACGCAAAGCATTTACTTTTGCAAAGATTTTTTTTTATTTAAAAAACAACACTTGTTTTTTTTTTTTGATTTTACAGGAAAATAGGAAGTGAGAAAATCAGTCCCTGACTATTCCAACCACAATTTCATTTTCTCACATATTAAATACAAATCAAATGTCATATGTGTCAGCTGCTGTGAAGAAAAAAGAAATAAATATGTACAAAACACATTAAAGTTTCAACAGTATTTTCCTTTAAACAAAGTCCTTTAGGGATCCACAAATGTGAAGAAGAAGGGGCTTTGGTAGATAGAACTCAAACTGAAATTCAACCCTGAATACAATATGCTGACTGTGGTGGGAAATTAGCACTGCTCTAAACACATGATCACTACAGAGAAACAATAGAACACTGGTTTATTAAGAAAAACATAAAATAAAATAAATTGCTTCAACCCATATCACTATATAAAACATTTAATGTCAGCAGTCCCACAGCATTTACAAAAAACATTCATCACTTTCTTTTTCACAATTATGCTATTTGGATTTCCACTATATCCTCATTGTTCAATCACACTTGGAACTTTTTGTAGTTAAATTAGGTCTTCAAACTCAGATGTTTAGTGGCTTGGCATTCTTTGTCCTGGGCTTCGGCACCGGAGATGGTTGTTGCCCCTTGGCAGCTGTGGACAGCTGTAAAGGCTTAGTCTCTGTCTCAACATCAGGCTTGTATACGGCTCTTGGTGAAGGCTGTGGATTTGGAGATGAACAGCTCTTCTTATTGTCAATGTTCTCATATACTGTGCTACACTCAGGCTCTCTCTTGTTTGCAAAAACTATGCTGATTCTGTCCTCATCACAGACTTGCATTTTGGTTTTGGTGCGTCTGTATAAGGAGCATAAAATGATGTTAACGATAAGCAAAATAATAACCAGAACTACTCCTACAGCCATCACTCCCACAACAGTTTTAGTTTGAAAGCAAAGTGTCCCCACATTTTGCTTTAAAACTTTGCATGTCGGCCAAACAGTCTCACTGCTCTCTGCGCTCACTTTATTTGCCACACTACAAGAAATGCTGCTCTTCTCTTTCAGCTGGCTCAATGAAATGGTGAGAGTTTGTCTGGTTTCACTTGGTAAGGTCTTTTTATCAATAGTCCAGGAAAAAGCCAAACCCTCAGGCTTGGCAACTTGACAGCTAAGCTTAACAGTGTCACAGCTATAATGCAGTTGAGGCTTCGATACTTTCTCCATCACACATAGCTGACCAGTCCAGTTTTTAGCCAGAGTGTTGTTAAGATGCAGAGCTTCTACTCGGTAAGTCCCAGCATTTTGCAGCTTTACATTCCTCAGCAAAAAAGATCCAGTTGTAGTGATGTTTTCTGGTTTCCCCACAGTGATTCTGCCTTTCTCTCTGAGAAAAATGATCGT
Source organism: Cyprinodon tularosa (assembly GCF_016077235.1). NCBI lineage: Eukaryota > Metazoa > Chordata > Actinopteri > Cyprinodontiformes > Cyprinodontidae > Cyprinodon > Cyprinodon tularosa. The sequence continues at coordinate 135,025 of NW_024039396.1, forward strand.
GTTGCCATGAGTCCATCTCAGAGTGTTTGACTTGGTCAGTCCTTTGTAAAAAAATGGTAGAGTCACACTTTCCCCAACAGCAGCATATATTTGACAGGTGCTGCTATTTGCAGTTGCAAAGCTTATCAATCCCAACAAAAGTATTTGACCAAATGTGGCAAGAAAATACATCATCCTTTGCATAAAATGATATCCTTTAAAGTCACAAAACGTCTTTCAGGTCCTGATGGCTTCTAAGTTCTGATCAGGGCAAAGTCTTGTAATTATTTTCTGTTTTTCGAAAGCTTAGATATATGTTGCTAAAAAAAAACTCACTTCCGATCCTAAAAGGGAAGTGCATCTTAAGCAAGACGGGGTCAGTTACTCAAAAGTCTGGAGTCAGTTTCCAAAAATGTTCTGTCACCATCATGTGACAGCCTACGTTTTCACCAAAATCATAACATGGAATCAATCTGTTAATCACAAAACCCTTTTGCCTTGCCAAGTCAATCACATGTTCATATTGCACTTTAACAGAATTAAACAAAGTATTTGCCACATCTTTTCTAAATGTACATGGTGTGCATCGAAATGTCAATGCATACAGCTTACAACAGTGAATTGGCCAGCTTACAACGGTGAAATGAAAATTTCCATTTACAAAGTGCAGCAGTGATCAGAATGTAAAAATTGTAAGAGAAAAAGTAAAAGTTTGATTTGTGCAGATTTTTTTCCACTCCTGTCTCTGTGCCCCACATCTGAGTGGGACAGATGATGAAAAGTTATTGAAAAAAAAAAAAAATTAAAGACAACCTCAGCAGCTTTAAAGCAAAGCCACGCTTCACGAATCTGTGCAGCATCTCTTAAACTAGAACATATAATATTTATATGTCTATATGAGAGGTGATTCTTAGAAAGGGATCTGTAAAATTTGTCAAAGTTTTTCTTTTTTGATACAGGGGAGAATGATAAACTGCACTTACTTGCACTTTCTGCCCCTAGTTATTTAGTTTTTTTTGTGAGGCTCAAAGAGGATCACTATTTAATATTCATTTTCTGTCAACCTGATGTTTGTTGAATTTCTTCTCTCTCGACGAGTGATAAGCTGCACTTTCTACTGTCCCCTTTTGTTTTTACAAGGATCAAAGTATGACTTGTTTATCCATTTCTTTTCTCCTGATTTCCTATCATGGGTAAAGTATTCTTTTTTTTTTACATTGATTGTTTATGCACGAGTCTGTCCCCCCTGAAATATATGTGCTGTGCGACAAACCTGACTGTTTTCCCGTGCAATTGACAGATTTGATTTTGTATTTTCCCTCAGCGGATGTGTTTTACTTTGTTACTGTGTCTGTCTTCCTGTCAGACCCAGGAAAGTACTGCTGAATTATTGCATAGTGTGACTAAAATAGACCAGGGGTCTATCTCAATCAAAGCTACGCCAGCCCCTTACAGAAAATCCTGTTAGGTGTGTTCATCCCCATTGATTCTTAATGAGAGCTAAACACCACGACCTAGTCTGACATTATTTTCTGTCAGATCAGACAGAAAATCAGATTCGGTGTTCAGGGCTTTAGGTAAGTTCTAAGAAATAAGCTCAACGGTAAGAACAAGGTCCAGGCAATCAACAGCTATGCCTTGCCAGTAACCAGATACCCTGTTGTGGTACTGATTTGTCCTCAGGAGAAAATTCAGGCTACTGATGTTAAAACATGGAAGCTAGTTAACATGCATGGTGGATTCCACCCAAATTCCAGTATCCACAGGCCATACACCAAGCATAAAGAAGGATACGGTGGCCTAGTGAACATCAGAGTTACCATTTTAGATGAAACATCCAAGCTCCAAGGATGCATCAGGAAGATGGCACCAAGTGATGAAGTGCTAAGTGAATGTCTTTCAGTGGAAGCTGGAAATGAAGGAAATGGAGGAACAGTTATTGGAGGAAAAACCCTGCATTTGATGTACCATCGACAGATAGCTGAAGTGGCTGATATGAGCAAATCCTAACATGGGCTAGAGAGGACCGGGCTGAAGGGCAAAAAAGAAGTACTAATTATGGCAGCACAGGAGTATGCCTGAGTACCAGAGCAATGGGGGAACAGATCTATAGTGGTATAGTGCATAGAAGCATCTGCGCAGAATACACCGGGAGACCCGTGGGTCAAAATGGGAGCCACCTCCAAGAGTGCGGAGAATGATAGAGCTATGATCCTGTGAGACTTCCAGATACTGACAAAATGGTTGTGGTCAACCAGCCAGACATTATGATAATTGATAAGCAGCAGAGGACGGCCGCCGCGATCCATGTGGCCATCCATAGTGATGCAAACATTATAAAAAAAGAACGAGAGAAATTGGGGAAAAACCAAGGCCTTTGGGAAGAACTACAGAGACCCTGAAAGTTGAGGGCAACTGTAATTCCCTCAACTGGAAGGTGAGGGCAATACCCCAATTGGGGGAGTGGCGTTCTAGTGGTTAGGGCATAGAGCTTGGAATCCTGAGGTTCTGAGTTCGAGCCCCAATCCCACAGACTGCCACTCTGGGTCTCTGAGCAAGACCCTTAACCCCACTGTGCTTCCCAGGGGCATGGGTAAAGTGCAGAGGTAAATTTGTCCGATGTGAGCTCAATAAAGTTCAACTATTATTATTAATGGCTATGGTCATCAGAACTCTGGTGCAGTAACCCCCAACATTGGAGAAGTTGCTTCAACAGATACCTGGGGAACCATCAGACATCTTAGTCCAGAGGTGTGGAGTGATAGGACAGCTAAGATACTGAGAAGACCCCTCAAGCCCCCAAGCCTCTGGTAGAGAACCTGACCTTCAGATGAAGGAACCGCCCACCCCACCCAGGAGACTGAGGGGTGGGTGAGAGAGCAATTTCTTTTTTCTGTGTGTATTTTTATACACACATGTAATTATATTAAAATCTACAGTGCCAAACAGGAGTGATGAAATGAGAAAGAGATATAAAAATGAAAGATCTTCCAAATGAAAAAGGCTGTTACTTAGTCTTTTATTTTGTAACACACTTTAATCCAAAGCCTCACTACTGCATGCAGTTTTAACAGTTTTCTTTTGTTTAGATATGGTCTTAATTTATTCAGTTAAATTCACAGTTTATAATCAAAGCAAGAAACCATTCAATTAATTCATTGCAGCTACTCCTGTAAATTGTTGTCATTATTTAGAGAACAACCAGGAATACCTATATAATTCTACGATCCAGGCTATCTCCAACCCTTCAGAGTTGAACCATCTTGGCATAAACTACATTTGAATGAGTTCATTTTCACCCCCACATGGTTTCATTTCTCACATTAGCAGTGAGTCACACTGTTTCTGTAACTCTCCGAACTTTCAAAGACATCCAAAGCATGACAAACACCTGCTTCTCCAAGCTTCACCATCATTACATGTTTTCCCTCCCTGAGGGGATGGTTGGATTTGCGGTGTCAGCTATTCAAGGATTGCAGAGTACAAAGACAAAGACAAGTACAAAGCAAGGCCTTAAATTCCCATCTTAAACAAAGAAAATGTAAAAACAATAAAGGTAATAAAAAAAAGTCTACTAAAAAAGTTCTACTTTTTTGTTTTCATTGTTCATAACTCTGTTGTATGTAGGCAAAAAACAATGAAACCAGTTAAAGTTTCAAAATTGAAATCTTGCAAACCCTTCAATAGACATTGCAATGCTTTGAGCCATATTTTCATTTCCCTATTCAACATCATGCTCTAGTGTGATTACAGAAAAAAAAACTAAAGGTCAGCATCTTGACCCTGTAGCATATGTTTCCCTTCAAATTCAGTGTTTCTGGAGCAGAGCCAGTTCCATGAAAACATATTATTGTCCTAATACGCTCAGACTGCTCAGTGCTGAAATAAATCCTGGACATTTTATTTGGAATGTTAATGGAACCACTCAGTGAGAGTTAAATCATACTTCCTGCATCCTGTTAAACTGGAAATATTTTTCCACGGATGAATAAATCTGGTGTTTACATCCCGGTGCTCCAACATGAAAGGTGATTTACATAATCAAGAAGAAATATGATGATTGATATCTTTTTTTTCCCATTAGACTCATAAAAAAATCAAGCTCCTTAAGCAGTATAATTCACTGGGCCAAACTTTAGTGGACCAGAGGAGACAAACAAGCTTAGAAGGAAATGTGTCCGACAGCTGCTGACTTCTGCTTTTTTAGGCAATGGTTCCCGTGTGGCGATTTTGCATCATTGCGTCACATGAGCTTGGGTGCATGGTGACAGAGAACTGACGACATTGTGGCATTCTTCATAAATGACTTGCATTATTTTCCAAGCTTGACCTTTAAGGTTTCTTAACATCTCGTGACTGCAAGAAATTATTTTTAAATGATGTACTCAGACTATTATTACTGCAGTCATTGTGAGTGAAATCACATCACCCATCAGGCCAAATGATTTCCTACAGATAAAGTACAATACACTTCTAAGATCAAATACTTTTGTTAATCAATGCCCTTCTCAGTTTATTAGCTTCACAGACACATCTAAAGAGGTTAATTGGCTTTGCTTCCCTTGTCCCTTAATTTCTGGAGCAGGGAGTCTGTCTGGCAAGCTGATGTTTAATTCAAGGTCCAGATGGAGCCCCAGCAGCCTGACTGGGAGATCTTTAATGATCTCTCTCACCAGACATGGCTGTGGTTCTGGATGGCCCCAGGGGATAAATGGGTCTGGATGGTCTCTTCTGCAGTCAAAAGAAAACCAAATGGTATTTTTTTCTTCTTTACTTCTTCATTTTGGATAGGCTTCGTTGATGATGTTGTCAAAAGTGTTTAAGATGAGCTTAAATGCCCCCAAAACTCATATTTGAGAAATATAACTGTAACTTAATGGGACTGTTGTGGTCATATCCCTCAAGGACATCTATGACATTGCAATACTTTTTGTTTTGACAGGCACACATTGCGCTCAAGCTCAAGTTTCAAGATTAATATTCTGCAGTGTGACATCACTATGTTGTCAGATTGCCATTTGGCCTGTAGACAACATTTAGGAGTAAAACTTTATGAATGAATATGCATTACAATTTAGGTCTATCTCATTCATTTTAGTAATTAATTTTATCTAAAAAAAACATGATTGATAATCTGTAACATCTGTATCACATAGCTCGAGTAACTTACTAAATATTTTTGCAATAGATAACAGTGTTGATATTCTTATCTATTTAATAAACTGCGTATGGCTATTTGCAGTTTAGACTTTCTCTAAAATGTTAAAATAGCTGTGAAAAGCCCAGCTGCACTGCTCACAGGGAGAACAGTGACAATATCATCCCAGAGAGCAAACCTAACACATGCAGAGTGAGATTGCTTTACATATTACCACAGCCTCAGCTGGGCTCAGATATCCCTAGTTATTGGCCCAAGAAATGCAAGCATTTCATCCTATAGGTAGACTTCCTAATTTGTAAATTAAGGTATAGAATGTAAAAATAAATAAAAAAAATAAAAAAAAAATACCATGCTTTTAAAGAGACATACTTGAAAGTTCCTGTAACTCTAAATCCATATATATAATTATCTTCCACAACACAATCTGTTTACCTGAATAATAAAATAAGTTTAGAGCTTTTGGAAACTTGTCTTGTATTGCAGTCCCTTCTCATTTTGTAAATGTGTGTGTTTCATTAAAGAAACGTTTTATAAAGGTCACACACAAAATGAGAAAACCATTCATATGTTTAAAGGTATATCAACCATAACAATTATGAAAACAAATATTTATGCTAATTTTACACACAAAAAATATCTAATTCTTTGAGTATGGAAACATTTAACCAGCAGAAAAACTATTGAGCTCTCATGTTAATTTGGACCAAAATCATTTAGGATGTTTAGGATCCTGTGAACGAGGAATTAAAGCACTTCTGCAGATAAAATGGATCCAACCTCATTGTAGCAAGGTTCACCTAATAAAGTGGCTGAGTAGTATATTATATCCTTTAAGTATATACTACCATATCCTTAAAAACTGCGAAATGGCTTTTGTCCATCAGCCCAAGGGGTGCCCTTTTTTAAAACCCAGTGGAGTCAAAGTGATAATAACACATGACTAGTTTTTTCAAGCATGCTCTTTAAACCTAAAAAAGAGAAACACCCACAAATACAGAAAAAAATCCAAATCATAAAAAAGTCTTTTAACATGTCAACATATTTCAGAGCTTCAAAAGCTTTCATAAATCATATTCATTTTAAGTAATAGTCACAACCTCTACTTCCACAACATGGTGTACGGATGAAATCCAGGCCTTTCTCTTTTGACTAGGTTCAAGAGATCACAGTCTATGTTTCCTCCTGCATTACACAAGGCTCTAAATTGTCTGGTTTTCAGGGTGCTGGTTGTAGGGTGTAAGGAGGGGTGGTTCTACGCTTCAAACATATTATAAGCTGCAGCTTATCATTGTTGACTGCTCTGGAGCCGCCACTGAGGAGGAAGCCACTTATATCATCTTTGTTTTGGTAGGGCCCAGCTGTTTTTGCTCACTTGGTCTGACCATCTATCTGCCGAATCTGGCAATCTTTGATGTGCAGTTGGAGGAACCGACCCCAAACCCTACCTCCTATCAGCCTGCAGGAGTTCAAGTTTAAACAATTGAGAGTGATTGTAGCCCCCCCGGCATCTGGTCTATGTATGCTCTCACTGGCCGTTTAACATTGGGGTGAATGCTTAGGTGAGATTTTTTCAGTCACTAACTTTGGACATATGCACCACTTCATTAGGTTCATATACTTATATTGGGTTAGGCTGGTTTACAGGGAAATCTAAACCACAACAATTACTGTTAATACAAACAAGGTTTTGATATCCTTCAAAGCCAAACCTAAGCTAATGTAAATTAAAAAAGTAAGACAGCTGGAAACCCTAAGAAAACACTTGTTTGCTGAGTCATTTGCCTGAAGAATATCCTGTCTGCTTTTTTTTAAGACTAATGAACATTTAACCCACCACAGATGGTTTTTAACACAGTCTTTTCTTTATGCTGTAATGAAAACCATTAGCGATAGCACACAAGTGCTCATTTTTCTTCTTTCTTTCTTTTTGCTTTTTTAAATACAGAGGCTATCAGCCAAGCTGCAGTAACTAAACAGACTCAAGAGGAGACATAAATCTTTCCTAGGCTAGAAGTGAATAAATCGTCGGTTGACAAAGTGCATTGAAAAATGTATAATTAAATAATGTCTGCAAATCACAAAAGACAGCGTCTCTTGCATTCATTTTTATGGTCTATTCTTTTTTTTAAATGTAGCATTGCTTGCCTTTTCTCTTTAAAACATTCAGAGACATGCACATTACCATAGTACTGTATAATATTGTTAAATAATTTGTTCCTTGTTTTAACGCTGTGCAGAGTTTGTAAGGAGGACAGGATTGTGTTACTCCTTATGCATGGGACTCCACTGATTTGGCTGCAGAGACTTACACATGAAACACAGAGATGTAAAGTAAAACGTAAATAACAGAAGGTATTATCTTTTTTTAACAGTGATTTGGATTTGTATTCAGCCTCCATCAGATTTTTTTTAATCTTTTTTTTTTTTTATCTTGTAGCAAAAGTATTCTAAGTTGAATTGGTGTGTGAAATTGATATTGTCTTTCCAGTGTAGATTTGGCTGTATTCTCGGGCTAGTTGTCCTGCAGAATGATGAATTTCCACCCTGGTCTCAAGATCTTAGCTGAGTCTAAATCATTTGTGTGTCCCAGATTGGCCTGTAGCCCCTGCATCTAAACAGCATGAGGCTCCTACAACCATGTTTCACCATCTGGATGATGAGTTCAACAGAGTTTTCTACTACATATGATGTTTTACATTTAGATCAAAAAGTTCAGTTCTGATTTGACAAGAGTTTCTCTAGAAATTTTTTTGGGGGGCTGTATCGTGCTCCCTGTTCTATGGAAACACTTTTAGAACGACCCCTTCCTGTTTCAACATGACTATTCATCAGTTCCTAACACAAGGTCCATACTGAAAGTACACAAATGAACATGTTTGGTGTAAAACACTTAGATTTTTTGCAAACCACTGCCCAATGATGCATAGGGGGATTTAAGGTGGTTTGTTTCAGGAAGAGTAAAGAATAGAGTTAAAACAAGGAACTGAGATGTAATGATTTCAAAATACTGATTGAACAAATAAAACTACTAAATATTAGCTAAAAGGTTAACGTAATAGAAAATTGATAAAAATTATATATATATAATTTATCTTTTACTTAACTGTGGTTAACTGTTAACAAAAAGAAAAGTAATGTAAGGGAAACACAGCAACATGGCAGCAGAGAGGCCTATGCAAGTTTACAGTGATGGACCTACAAGCATATTGTTTAATAAAGAACATGGCATCTGAACACCTGAACACCACTAAAAGTTTCCCATTCTTAGACTTGTTTTTCAATGAATCATTTGTGTTCTCCCAAAATGCCTTATGTAGACACAATGTTGGAAACACAAAAACTTTTCAAATCCAACTGATCTTGCTTTAAGTGGTTGGGATCTAAACCTTGAGGAAATAACTTCTGGTAGAGTTAAAGCTTTTATGAGCTTATTCAGGTTTAAACTCACATTTCTAAAGGTTAGGATGAAAACAAAAATTTCTACACTGGAAAAATCTAAATGTAGATAAGTCATTTTTTATTATTATATATCTGTGTTTGTTCTTGAATTGAGAAGGTAAAAGAGACATTTTGCCAATGGAACAAGACAGTTTACATTTAAAATAAAAAAAAAACACAATTGCATTGTCTTATTTCAAGTGCATTTTATCTAATTATCATATTTTAAGAGTAAAAATACTCATTACATTGGCAAATCATCTCATTTACCTATTCAAATTAAGAGTAAGTACATTTAATTTAAGAAGTCTGTACTTATTTCTAGATAGTTTTTCCAGTGTGCACGCTTCTGGCAATATGGTTTTGTGCCAGCTGACATCAGGAGCACTGTGTAACCAGATAAATCCCACAGTTTAACAAAGAAAATGAAAATTTCTGCTTTTAAGATTGAACCAAAATTGAACAGTTTTGAAGTTTGCACTGCAAAACTTTACTTGAATTTGAAAACATAAATATGTCATAGTCCATAAATTATAAAATGTAGTATATTAGTATAAAGGTGGAAGTTAGGTTTTACCTTGACATTTTTAGGTAAAATGCATTGGTAGATCAAAAAGAAAAAAATCACAAAACTATAAATTTGGCAGCCCAAGCTACATCTGTACACCAAGTCTCTCATCAACGCTTATTCCTTCCTCTGTCTTCCACCTGGCTTGGATTAGCTCACATGAAGACCGGATGCCATTTTCTCCACCTTCTTTGAACATATTTTAGCCTTTTGATGTAGGCTCAAGTGTGAGAAAAGATAAAAGGAAATAAAACCTACTCACACAACTATGAGAAAGCCATTGGTCATGTCTGTCAGTTAAATCTGATAGAGCAATAGGAATGTTTTGCTAATCTCAGAGACCAGAAATGTTAGTCTGGCTCTGGATCCAAATGATCAAATCTGGACATGTCTATTTGGGAACTAAAGATTCCTCAGAAATAAAGATAAGCCATGGGAAAGCAGCAATTGTAAAAGTGGCTATTTTTCTTATCCATGTTCTTTGAAGTGCTTGCTCAGCATCAGATGAGTTTGTTTCTTCACTTTGAGGATAACGATGATGAAATCTCTCCAGAGAGGAGCTTGGATCAGATTAAACAGTATCATGCTACAGAAACAGCAGACTTTTTTCATAGGTTTAGCAAAAATTATAGATATTTGGAACATAATTCTTAATTATCACAACAGCCAGCTAGCATGGAAGAGTTGCTTCACAGAACTGAATGAAGTATTTGATCAAAGTTTCTTAGTTTAAAAATTTTTGAAAAGAAAAATGGCTTCAGGCAAAATTTAAAAATCCCCAATTTTGATTCATGACTTCCTTGCTTTGAGCCTTAACCTCCTTTCTTTCTTCCTTTCTATGGCTCGTATTTAAAGCTTCATCAATGTGTGAATATTTTGATTTTGGAAAAGTCTAGTAGCTTGACAGAGCCGTGCATTAAATCCATCTAATTAATCACTTTTTTTAGGGTTTTTGTCAACAACTGCTCCAACTATCCTTATTATATGTACATCTTTGAGGTCTATCATCAACTACACAAAGACAGCAGGCCTTCAGTATCTTATGAATACAAACTAGGTTTCCATAAAGCACAGCTTGCCCTCAAATCAATTTTAAAAAGGAGATGGTTAACACCAATAAGAGGTCTTTCTTTTTTTTGTCCTCTGCCAGACTTTGCATTTATTCAAGCAGCTTAAGGCATCCTGCTGGGCTGCCTTGCATCTCGCAGCGCAGCTGTTTTGTGGATGCAGAGAAGCAGAAAGAAGGCGATTCAGCTCAGTGCAGAGATGGAACCATTCTGTTAGTTACATTAAATCCCCTTAGCTCCATATCATACTGCAGCATCAACCATGCCAAGAATTGCATAAATAGTAAAGCTTCTGTGTTTGTGTGATTGGTAGTTCAAAGAATTGGAGATCTAGCTGTTGGAATTATAATTAGGTTAGGTTATTTCTTGATGCAATTGCAGTCAAGCAAGAACGACAAAGAACATATTATTCCAGGTAAACAGCCATATGATGGAAAGCGTCCGAAAAAATCGAAATAGTCAATCATTCGGACTTATGTGTTGATCATTTTTTTTAACCTTTAATTGAATCTAATCAAATATCTATTGATTGATTGGAGAAGTCATGTAAGCTTTGTACAATGTATGTAACATCAATATATGTATGATCTCCTGATGAGCAAATAAATGATACACAGTAAAAAAAAAAAAAAAAAAAAATCTATTGATTGTCTGTGTATGTGTATTAATTTATTTTATAACAACAATATTTGTTTCAGAAGGCACTATAGATGCCAAAAAAAACACCAGATTAACTACTGGAAATATCTTGAAATGTTCTTTTGTAAGTTTTTTTTGCACGAGGTACCTGAATAATTACTTTGTTTTTTCAGCTATTAATTGGCAAAACCTATGGATGGCAAGAATGATTTCAAATAAAAAAAAGGCAAAGTCTCCAAATGCAGATGAGACTTTAAGCAAAATATGGGACAAGCCTCAATGCCTAAAATTAGCCCACAAGAATTTGCAGTAAATTGTATATCACAGTGGTCAAAATTTTTAAATGGAAGTTGCTTCAAGACCGATAAGCTCATGTGAAGGCAGTTTTATGTTTGTTTGCTTTTTTAATTATTTTTTTGCTCAATATGAAAATTAAAAAAACTTGCAGTACTTTTAATGTAGCACGAATAAACTTGGTCTCCAGTTAAAAATAGAGCTTGGAGGGCAATTCCAAACAGTCTAAATAGCCACATCATTGTTTTGATTTGAGGGAATAAAATTTTAAGGCAAAATGATTGTCATGAACAGGGGAGCTTTGGGGCTTGACAACTGAGTTCACTTCAGTTGTCAGGTGTCATCTCAGGGTACTTTACAGAAATAATCTAATCAAGTCATACTGACAGATTGTGACTACCGTACAAGTTTTCTATCAAGTGATACTTGATATTGATTGCATTAAAACGTATAAGAGAGAATGTTCTTTTTCCAGGTTCATCAAAATAAGTGGTCCTCCTAATTGTTGAGTATTCAGGTGATATGTCTACGTAAGGCCGTCCTACATGCTCTTCACCATTTTCACTTACAGGTGATGAGTCTGATATAGTTGAAAAATTACAAATCTTCTTTTGGAAAGTAAGCTTGTATGAGCGATGCAAAAAGCAACTTTTAAATAGAGCGTGCACGAGGAGAAATGGGCTTGTGCACACTCTTGCATGGGTTTAACAAATGTTTTCTCTAGGGAGCGGTCACAAGGTTGTACATGTGCATTTTTTTTTAAGAAGAGAGGGCGGGTCTTTTAAAAAATTTGCCACCACACCTTCAAGTCATTGACTTTGCAGGATTTGCTCCTCCTGGATGAACAGGTAACAACAACAGATATTTGCTTGTGTTATATTGTTGACTATGCAGTAATACCTCGGACCTAAGCATGCATACAGTGACAGCGGAGAAGAAAAACATCCTTTTACCAAGAAGAAACCCCCAGCAGAACCAGGCCCAGTGTGAGCCTCCATCAGCCCAGGCCGATGGGCTTTTCAAAGCCGATTAAACTCTGAAAAGATAGCATCACGTTTAGACCACAGCTTAGCAGCTCTCCATTGGCTCTGAGCCCCCCATTTTGGCCCACCCTGGACACTTCCTGTCGGGCCACTCCTCTCCCCTTTATCTATAAGGAATGCTGGATCTCAGTGGAGTCTTAAACAGTAGCAATTTGGATCAAGCAGCCCTACTTGGTCTAAATGTGGTGGACAAGCAGAGTTTGATGTGATGTTATCAAACGTCCTTGCTGGTAATGGTAAAAGAGGAAGGGGACTGTCTGAAATGTGGGCAGCTGCTCCCTGCCTAATGACTCGCAGTCGACTGGTAATTGTTGCCTTGGCTTATGCACAAGACTTTGTGCATTCCAGCCAGGAGTCATCATCAAAGTTGCTCCTTATTTAGGGATACCTTAATCCTCAGAAAAATAAACCAGACTTGATAGAATAGAATAGAATAGGTAAATAATACTCTATGAATGTCTTTCATAACTCTGTTGCACAGTCTGTTACACTTAAAGGAATAGTACACCCAAAACATGATTAGCCTTCATTTTCTACTCACCCCCATGCTGAACAACACTCTGGAGTACTTTTTTGGTATCTCAAATGCATCTGGAGATCTGGGAGGCTTCTTGCTGTCTGCTGACATTCAAATAAGGGAGGTCTATGGCGCCCGAGGCAGAAAGGTCCATAAAAGTCCACAAAAACGTGTCAATATTCCTCCATACTGCTCGTCCAATGTATTCAAAGTGTCCTGAGTGGGTAGCGAAACGAAGTCATTTAGAATGTTTTTAGAGCATAAACAGTAGTGTATAGGATTTCTTAAAAGCGCGTTCACGAGTCTACGGAAACCGCGGCAGGCCAAACCAGACGAAAGTGCGCATTCAGCTCGGCAAAGAACTCATGCTCTTCCTCAACACTGAAGTCCTCAGACATTTTTCTTTCGTTGTTTCTTTCTTTGCACAGGTAAACAGCACATTTCTTCTTCTACGCTTGCATTATCGACAGAGCAGACGCTGAATGCGCACTTTCGTCTGGTTTGGTCTGCCGCGGTTTCCGTAGACTCGTGAACGCTCTTTTAGGAAATCGTATACACTACTGTTTATGCTCCAAAAACATTCTAAATGACTTTGTTTCGAGTAAATTATGGGCGCTACCCACTCAGGACACTTGGAATACATTGGACTAGCAGTATGGAGGAATATTGACACGTTTTTTGTTGACTTTTATGGACCTTTCTGCCTCGGGCACCATAGACCTCCATTATTTGAATGTCAGCAGACAGCAGGAAGCCTCCCAGATCTCCAGATGCATTTGAGATATCAAAAAAGTACTCCAGAGTGTTGTTCAGCATGGGAGGGAGTAGAAAATGAAGGCTAATCATGTTTTGGGTGTACTATTCCTTTAACAAAGCCAGACTGTCAGAAAATTATCTGACATGTCAATCATGTGGTAAAATTTTGATAGTGGTATAATCATAGTCAAACCTTATTGTTGTATGTCTGAATGTGCATTCTTCCTGTGTTATCTGATTCTAATGTGACATATAAATCCTGTGTTTTTTAATCATTATCATCACCGCTAACAGTATATTTTGGCTGTAGAGCATTTGCAAATACAAGCTCACTCTGGGCATCTGAGGTGACTGACAGTGTTGGTGTGGGCACAAGCTCCAACTCATGACTCTGATTGTCTCTGAGATATCTGACTGAGGTTTTTTCTCTTCCTGTTGAATGTGCGCAAGGTTTAATAAAAAGGGGATTTTATTTTTCAGTTCGCTTTTAATCTTTTCAACAATAAAGTAATTTTAATAAACTGCTGTCAGTCAAATGCCTGTAGGTATACAAATTGAAAACGTAAGAATAAACCGCTGCATTTGGTATGAGATATATCTTATATACACAGATGGAGACCTGCTTTAAGGTATGGCCCTATACAAACCTTGGCACCTGTTTTCACTTACAAAACATACCAGCCTCCGTTACGTGAGTGAAAAAACATTTAGTGCAACTTACATTAGAGGTGGGCACTCTGGTTCTTTGTAGAAAATATTTCACTTTTGTGATTGAAACCCTTTTAATTGTGGCTTCTGAGTTTAGGAGAATGATTGATGAGGGTAAAAAAAGTCATTAAAACATGTTGCTTACTGCAACTATTGTGTTTTATTAAGACAGGCTGTTGTTTTTCAAACTATGCCATAAATATAATGCAGCCATAAGAAATAAAGGTGAGATGTAACAAAACACAATTTGTTAAAATGTGTTTACAGTAGGAAAATGGATGTGTAGCATCTTATATTTCTTGTGGAGAAGTTGTAACAGTGAGAAAATGTTTGTGATGAAATGTAATAAAACAGAAAATACATTTAAAAAACCCAAAGAGCTGCAAAAAGAAAGAAAGCCCAGATATTTTATGAAATCTGTTGTAAAAAGCAGCTCTTGCCCTTTAATTGCCCATTATAACTACCCTATGTAGTCCTAATTGGTGGTCATTTCAAATGTTTCCTATAAGCAAATTATTTCATTCAAAAGATGATGATGATATTTTAGAAAACTCTGAAAATATATTTTTACCAAAACTACTAATAGTATCGCTTCTGTCAGTGAGCCCCAGGTCAGCTGTGGCTACAATGTAGCTTGCCACCATCAGTGTGTGAGTGCGTGTGTATATGGGTTAATGACTGAATGTAGCATAAAGCGCTTTGGTCAAGTCTCCTGACTTGAAAAAGCGCTATATAAGTACAGGCCATTTACCATCATTTGCATATGTGTTATTGCTCAATGCCAAAGGACAAACAATAAATAAACAACATGACAAAATAGATGGATACTGTATATGGACAGAAAGACACACAGGAATAAAGACTGTCTGCTATAGGTACAGGCCATTTACCATCTAGATGGGATTTTTAGTAAAGGCCCATACATATAACTTATACAACTGTCAACCATCCTCATTTCAACTTAGCCTTGTTTCTATAGTGTGCAATTACAGTGTGTAAATAAAGAGTGCTGGAAAAAAATATATATTTGTGATCTTTGGGAGGAAAACAGTATTTTTATAACACAAGTATATGCTATAATAGAATTTGAGAGTTTGCCTGCATTTTTTTTTTCAATCTAAACATCTATAACTTCTTAGTTGCTTCCTGTATGGACACCAGACTTTCTAAATATGTAACCAAGATGTTGTAGATACAATTTAGTATGTTTTTTTTCCCGCTTCATTACAGGAAAATATCGTTTTGCATGTAAATATATGTTGTTTCTTTCTAGGTGAAATTTATTTTTGTTCATTTAAATGTAATTAATGCAGGCCCAGAATAATTTACTTTCAGATTTTCATATTCACATCATCCTCCATGACCTTTATGTCAGCTGATAAGAAGATTAGCAGTTTAGGCAGTGTATAATTTGAGAAATGCCTTTTAATGTATGAGTATACCTTTTTTGGAAAATATCCTTTGGGCTTAACAGGTTAATTGTGATTTCCCCGGACATTATTTTACGTAGGAACATTGTTTTTCTGTATGTTTTACATGGCGTAGAACATCCAGAATTTGATTTTTTACCCTCTAAGAACTGATCACTTACTGCCTTAATTGTGTTTCTACTTTAGCAGAGACCTGAACTCAGCAGCAGCAGCTGTGCCTAACTCTTCACTGAATAGTTAAGCAGAGCTCAATGAAGAAAGCAAACTTACCTATAAGGCTCCACAGTGCGAGACGTGACATCTCTTTATTTATGTAATTGTTTACATAACTGCAATTTTTTTTTTCCAACAATAAGGAGATGCAAATTCTTTGTTCAGTCATGATCTTGCCCAGGGGTTAAGTCCATGCACAAAGTGCCAATTTAAAAGTCAAACAATCTGTTCTCTCTACATTGAGGTCAACAGAGTAGGTCTGGTCACAGTCCAATGAAAACAGCCTCATTTTGTTCTTATAGCCAATAGGGACAGTGATGGTTCTGTTTTGTTTGCAAACTTCTGACAGCCTGTGTGACCATAGAACAGGGGTTTTGCTTCAGTCCGAAACTGAAAGGTGTTGACATTACCCCTTAGCATTGCTAATCCCCAGTCCGTAGAGAATAGAGGTGGATTAGGACTTTAACCTCTTCAGAAGGAAAGGAAAAAGGGCCAGCTTCTCTCTGCAGGAGCTCCCCTTGGACCCATTGTCCAGTCACGAAAGCCAGCTGTCAATGTTCTCAGGATGAGGAGATGAATGAGCTGCCCTTAAGCAGCACGTCTGCTCCCTCTGTTTATTGGGGAACCTCTAACTGGATAAATCATCACTTTAGGGCAGAGCAGACCTTCCCAATAAACTGAAAACAGCAAATGACTCTAAAACTACAAGAACAACTTGTGGTTTCAGTTTGATTTGGAATAATTTTATTTGCTTTTCAGGATGTTTTTCGGATTGTAAACTTTGTCAGATGAAAAATAAAAATGAAATGTTACACAATGTCATTGTTTACCTAAAAAACGAAGCCAAAACAAAGAAGCGTTACGTGAACTTCAAAGTGTATTCTTGCTGATATTAAAGGGATAAAGTATTTCACAGCAAAATGCATGAAATTGAATGAATAATATTCTTTCTTTTAAGCAGGATTTTTGGCAGCTTGTTGATGTGATATTTCTGGGTGAGAATAACATTTACATAACCTCAACCTGTTATTACAGTTAAGTTGCAAATATAAAACATCATTAATATAGAGTATGATGTCTTTTCATTAACTTTTCATTTTCCAAACCCCTTAGGAAACTTAGAAAGGTTTGGGCAAAAAGGAAGACAAGAAAGAAAGATCCCTGACAACCCAGTAAAACCAGGAGACTCTCTTTTCAGTCGTCCTTCTAGTAGCAGACTCAGACTTCCTGATTTTTCTTCTTCTTTTCAATTTCTTTTGCTAATATAGTACCGTAATGAATCAAAAACCTATAAATAGTGATGTGCTGTTAGTAGAGTTATGATTTCTAATTTAAACCTGATATCTAAAGTAAAATATTAGTGACTTTTTGATCCAGGAACTTTTATCTAAACCTTTTCAACTATAAAATATCTCAAGTGAAGAAAAATATACATAGAATATAATTATATGATATACATAATTATTTAATATACATAATGTTTGTATGTATGTCATTTTTTATTTACTGGATTGTCTGAAATTAATGTTATTTGTGTTGAGCTAATTTTCCAGTGAGCCTCGGCTAAACCTTTTTAGAAGGCTTTTCTTACACGTTAACCATAGCCCAAAAAATGCTGAATGTTTATTTCGAAGTTTTAGGTGTTTGTCTGATTTGGTAGGCTGCAAAATCTAAAATAATTGTCTAATATGTCCAAAAGCTCATGTCTATATGGTCAATTTGATTATGGAGCATGTGACATGTAGGCATATAGCATTTTTTATGGTGCTATTGGAGGTTCATGTATAACCTCCAATTGCACAAGAACATGATATTTGGATCAGTGGATGGATTGGTGGCCTGAGCCCAATATTTTATTAAAGACTAGATCAGAAGCGAGGGCCAGATACAAAAACTGTATTGGATCAACCACACCTGTGCTCATTTTAACAGGGTATTTCTTTAAGTATAGAAATAGCTCTAAACATTAGAAGACTCAATCAGATCTGTACATTAAAACTTACAGAATCTGAATGTTAAATAAGGACCCTGATCTGTTGTAAACACTGACTTCCCTCTGTGTCCTGCACCCCCACAACTACAGCACACTGCATTCTCAAAGGAGCTGGAAAATGGATATCATAATGTGGGTGCTATATATGATATAATTATTTTATATTGCCAGGTCTGTTTTCAGTTTTGCATCCTTTTTTTTTTTTGTTTACATCTCACCATGGAATAAACGTGCCCTGACTTATTCTGATTCAAGCTGACTTCTACTTTGTTCTTTGGAAAAAGGTTTTCTTTGACTTATTTGCTGGTTCTGCCATGTTATAAACCTCCAAAACCCAAAAGTGTTCTATGATCACCTGTGATTAGAAGAGCATAGGCTAATGATGCCTTACATCAGGCTGCTGCAAAGCTGTTACCGTTTCCAGGGTGGTTTTCTGGTCAAAGATAGCAGAGGCAGATGACACACCTCTCAATCGTATCTTGACCATTACAATTTACCATCATAGTAAAACATATTATATACATTACATAAATGTAATAAAAAAAATGTATTGTTTATGGTCTTAACTATTTAAAATTGGAAAAATGCGGCAAGTTTTTGGCAGTTCAATTGGTATAAATAACCCACAAAAAATACATTCATTATCTGAGTGTTTGCCTGAGCAAATCCTAGTCAATTTGAAGCATATTTGTTTGAAATATTGTGCTCCACCGAGAAGGACCGTGAAGAGACGGTTACCTGAACGTACTTCAGCTTGTTACGTAGGTGGTCTGGTCCTCACACCTGCCTCTGCGTAATAAACCTGAGAGACACACAGCTGCACAAAAGCCCTGTCATTCACTTAACACCAGATCTTAACAGCATCTTTGTTACCAGTAGGTCTACGTTATACTAAACATGCTGTGGCTTTACTGACTGACTAATGATTGGCACCTGGATTATCAATCTTAACCCCATCATAGGGATATGTCACATTCAGATCAGTGAGCAAAAGAACTGTCTGTTAAGTTTCACTTTTTGCTGCTTTGAAATAGATAATCTAACTTTTCTTACTTTCTGTCTGTCTTACAATAAATCTCACAGGTGCTTAATTAGCTTTGTCCTCTTAGGTTCCAAAGTCCAATGGACTGCTGAAAAAAAGTACCACAACATAGAATATGCACACAAAGTGATGTGAGAGATACCAAGATATCCAAGCTTTCATTGATGGTGTAAGGCAGCAACAATAGTGCATTGTCAAGCTATGGTTGACTCAATCTTTGTTAAGTGGAATAAATGACAGAAATGGATTAAGGCCATTAGGGAGGCTTAGAACCAGCTGTTTTACCGTTTACAGCAGATCTGTTAGCTCTATGGATGACGTTTGTCCGTCCTTACCTGCACGTCAGACCTGCTGTCAGCAGCTGTCAGGAATGAACATGTTCACTTCCTTCATCTGACGTCTTTCAAAGTTGGACTGGATCTTCGGTGATTCAGCAATTCCTGCCTCCGGGTCAAAGAAGATAACTTTGATTTTTATTCAAGTGGAAGTAAGATTACTTTGTTTAATATATACCTTAACAGTCTAATTAGCCTTTTCTGCTAAGAATTTTGCACTATAGATAATGATCCCAAGACTTTTACTCCTGCAGCCGTTTACTCTAAATGTACTGAAAAATGCCTTAAGATATGCCATTGATATCTTCAGGATTACAACCATACCATTCCCTTTCCCTGCCCACTCTTTCCAGTGCAAGCGCTCTCAATTTGTCTCTTAGGATCAAATGTCCTGGCGACTGCTGTGTTGACCAGTAAGCCTCCTTATAAGGTCTGATCACAGACCACAGCCCTCAGAGAGCCTTACCAGCTCTTTCCCTTTATTTACAAAGACATTTGGTGCACAGAGGCATGGAAAATTCACTCTATCAGCCTTACTTCAAAAGCTTTTGGAGTACTTTTATCATCAAACACTTCTAAAGTAGTGCAGCTCATCACCTCAGTCTTTTTTTTCTAATTCTTTCTACAATGTTTGTTATAAAAACACATATTTTGCTATGTCTTATGATTTTTTTAGTGAGTGTGTGTAAGTATTTCCCCTTGCCCTGTGTTCATCACATTAACTATGAGCCATGTTCAGATTTATACATTTTGGTATCTTTATTTTGAACATGCAAGAGAAAAAAAACAAAAAACAAAAAAAAAACAATAAAACAATGTTTAAAAACATTGGAGAGAGAAACAACAAACACGGTACCTTTCTTTCCTGAGTTAATATATCTCTATTAGATGTGCGAAAAGGAGTAGGAAGAAGTAAAACTTATGTACTCCTTTAATTCTTGTATTTCTTCAATTTACAATATTTATAATTATATTGCTATATATATCCATATATATATATACACCTACCTACACATATACATACATAAATATTTATACACATATACCCTCATACATATATACAAATAAACAAGACAAAAAAACACAAACAAAACTTTCTACAATGCTTCTCTATACCTTCTGAAAATAATTTCTTTGTACATTTTTTTGAAAAGGAATATGTTTGGGCATTGCTTTAGGTTCTCATTTAGTTTGTTCCACAATTTAACTCCACGAATTGATAAACATAATATTTTCTTTGTTGTTCTACATTTATTGGTCTTAAAATTTCCTCTTCCCCTAAAATTGTACCCTCCCTTTCCTTTTCACATTTTAGTTTATGCAAATAAAATTGTAAGTAGTATTTTTCTAAAATTTTGCTTCTTTTGTGCAGTGTACTTAATATAGTCTGATGTCTTTAGTAGTCTTTTAATTCCTCTATAAGGTAAACACTATGGTAGGCAAATGATAAGGTCTGTAGAGTAAGGTCATGTTGGAATTTTTGGCCCTGAACGTCTTACATCCCACTGTGAGACAGGTTTTTAGAACAGCTGTTTAAAGCATTTTGTGACCTAAGATCTCCCTATCTGACAGTGTCTGATCTTTAGAATGACTGTTCCACACCTTAACGGCTGCTGCTACCTACGTCTACTAATCAGCCAATAGGAATGCAGCTGCTGCCTAAGATGCACCACATGAAGGTCAGACACAGGAGATGACTGCTGTTCTATTGCAAGGACTTTGTATTATTCACAGGTGACAAACATGAACAAAACAGCAGCAAGAAATGTCTTACATGAACTGAGAAATTAGAATAGCAGAATCAGAGGTAGCCTTATATGTTAGATCGTCACATTGGCTGTGCTAATCAACATGGGAGAAAAATATGTTTTTAATAGTGTTTAATAAATATAAGGACATTTATTTATTTTTTACTTTGAGAATCATCTGGAAAATCAAACTCCCCAGACTTATTTCAGGAAAAGAGTTTTGGCATGAGGAACAAGGAAGGTCTGCAAAACGTGCTGACCGACAAAAAAGTATTGAAACAAGGGGAGGTAAGGGGTATTAAGGATATACACAGTGTTTCATAAAACTCCTAACTTCACATATTTTCTTTAAATAGAAGACATGATGTTCAATTTGAAGTTTGATGTCTAACTAGAGCATCTTCTTGAGAGTGTTTTTTCCCCACATGGACTGTGGACAATGGGGGGGTTTGGCTATCACCTCCTCCCAGCATCAGATTTGTTGTGTGTTAGACGGAAAGCGGTCCTATCCAAGAGTTTTTCCCACCTCAAGCTGGTGAGAAGATCTAACTAAATGCATCTAACAATGTGGACTCAACAAAAGAGAATGTGAAAAGTTTAAGGGGTGTGAATACTTTTGTAAGATGTATATGTCTTATAAGATCAATAATGAATGAAATTGTTAAGTGTGTCATTTTCTCAAACACCAAAAACATTTGAGATCTAATTTAGAGGGTGAAGTCACATGGCAGTACAGCACAGGCCAACATTTAATGAGCAAAGTGACCCAGTTGCCACTTGAAACAGTGGAATTTCCTGCACTAGAGAGCCGTTAACCTGAATCTCAAGGTTAATCTACTGTATGTGGAAAATGCAGTGACTTTTTTTAGCTTACATTTGGATATCTGAGCGGTTAAGTCAACAAGTAGTTAGAAAGGCTCTTTATGCGAACAATACCTGCATTCACCCTGCCTGTCTCCCCAGTGCCCTTTAAAACACCCTTTCCTACATGTGGCAACATGGCATTGTAATATTAAATTCATGTTGACAATTTCTGAGTTAAGTGTCATTATAAAAGACTTAAGTGCATTCTGTTTTCAATTACAGGTTCATCTTATTTGTCTTCTTTTTCCCAGAATCTCTTAAGACAGCGAACCTGCTTAACTGCTCATGCAAGCTCCGTTTTAATGGTAAACCACTTATGTAACTTGTAGATATAATCTTGTAGGTCTGTGCCACAGCAGTATTTTATTGTGTGATGCTGTTAAACATTCACATTATTGAGATCCTGATTTTCTTTATTTATTATTATCTTGTGAATCCTGTCTTTTTTTTTTTGAATACTGCAAAGGTTTTAATGCCTATTTTTTCACCTTCTGCAGTTGTCTTTTCTCTTAAAACTCTGTCCTGTCCACTCAGAGTACACACAGATCAGTTCACAGTGTTGAGGGACATGCTGCACCTTCACTTCCTTAATGAGACTGTTGTTTGCTACTAACCTCTCCGTGTGCTGCAACTGAGTATTTTGGCTGATGGTCATTGATACTGAACCCGTTTCTGCTAAAGATTTCTGCTTGTTTAGTGTCTGCTGTTCTTAGATGCATCATATCAGATATATATATATTTTTTTTTACAACATGTCATCTCCAGGCACTTTTCAGATTCCATTCAATCATCTCATGCAGACAAATTGGTGAAAAAGTTATCTTCCAACAGAAACCCACTTGATTGCATTGAGTCATTGACTTTGCAGGATTCACTTTCCCTGGATGAGCATGAAGCATCAGTGGATAGCCACCTGCATTGTGTTACAGACTAGTACCAGTCCTTTATAACAAGCAGGCAAGTAGTGAGAGGGGAGAGAAAAACTCCTCCTTAACAGAAAAAAACTTTTGCAGAACCAGGCTTATTTTTAATGATTCTCTGCCTCCACTGACTGGGGGTCGGAGAAAACAGAACGTAGACACAAGGAAAATCAGATGCACTGATCCAGTAGTAATTTCTGTGTTAGTTGCAGAAATAACTCCTATATTGGCTTCAATATATAGAGAAAACAAAGATGAACAGATTTAGTGGAACCTCTGCGTGAATGCACAAACAGAGGGTTAGTGCTTAGGGATTGAGATTAGGGGCCTGTTTGGGATTTGGTCACAGAAGGAGAAAATGACAACTCACTCAAGGTTAACTTTAAGGGAAAAGAGGCTATATATATATGCTAATGTTTGCAGTATTTACCCAAATACCGAAAAATAATTATGTTAACAAAAATAAATCATCACTGATGCTAAGATTGGATCCTTCAACAGAAATATCAGCAGCAACTCCCGTTCTACATATGTTATAATTTGACTGAAGACCACTATCTTAGCTTCTCATAAACTACCCATTAGCTAATAACAATATAATTTAAAACTTTAAGAGATTTACTGCAAATACTTTTATTAATTAGCTCGAACAATCTTTTAACATAACTTTACTTCAACAATCCCAAACTGAGTTAAAGAAACGAAAAACTAGTGTTAGGCATATAATGTAATGACATGGTGCATCTAATTTGATCAACACTAACAAGATCAGCAACTCTAAATCCAAGGGCATGGTTCTCCACCGGAGAAAGGTGGACTGCCCTCTTCAGGTTGGTGGAGAGTTTTTGTCTCAGGTGGAGGAAGTTCAAGGATCTCGAGGTCTTGTTCACAAGTGAGAGATGGATGGAGCGTGAGATGGATAGATGGATCGGTGCTGCATCGGCAGTGATGCGGTTGCTTTATCTGACTGTCCTGGTGAAGAGGGAGCTGAGTCAGGGGGAAAAGCTCTTGATTTAGCGATTGATCTACGTTCCCACCCTCACCTATGGTCATGAGATCTGGGTAATGATCGAAAGGACAAGATGGTTAATACCGAAATGAGTTTCTTTCACAGGGTGGCTGGGCGCACCCTTCGAGGTCGGGTGAGGACTTTAGTTACTGGGGTAGAGTTGTTGCTCCTCCACATCAAAAGGAGCCAGCTTACAGTAGCTGCCATTCAAAATGGCCCTTCCCAGTCAAAAGCCAGCAGAATGGCAACCCACTTCACTCCAACTCCCAGCGTAATCCCCTCCAACTTCCAGCCACTGGAGTGACCCCCTCTTGCATATTTTATTACTCTGCCTCCACCCTTTCACTGAATTACAGGGTCTGACAAGGAGATGATGCTTCTCTTTAGATCTTACTGTCCACAAATCATGACGAAACAATATTTTAGTATAAATATTAATGTTTAAAAAGGAATTGTAGGGATCAGCAAAGGACCATTCAAGGGCCCAACAAGGAAAATGGAGAAATTTTGAATGGCTACTACTGTAGGTGGCTCGGGCTTCTATTCCAGATGCCTCCTGGTCGCATCCATAGGGAGGTGTTCCAGACATGTCCTGCTGTGAAGAGGCCTCGTGGAAGGCCCAGGACACACTCCTGTCTTGCTCAGCTGGCCTGGTGTTGGGTCCCCCCAGAGCAGCTGGAGGAGGCGTGTGTGGATCGAGAATTCTGGGCATCTCTGCTTAGACTGCTGCCTCTGCAACCCAGACCCAGATAAAGAGGAAGAAAATGGATGGATGGATGGATGGATGGATGGATGGATGGATGGATGGATGGATGGATGGATGGATGGATGGATGAGTAAGTAAAAGATGATACATATCCCCTACAAATAAGCACCGCTTGAGTTTACAGCAGTACTAATCTTATGCTGCAGAAATTATCTCAACACAATGTAACTTAATACATGGTCTTGATCTAATGACTGGTGATTTGCTTGCAGTCAGCCGAGCTAACGGGTGGGGGGATAACTTGACAACAAAATAAGCGGCCTTAAATTTTTCTCCGCTCTCTATTGGAGAGCTTCTATGTCACAATAGAGACGCCTTAAGCTGCAGGTACAGTCTGCCTTATGGGTCACTTTCACCCAGAGAGCACCTTCTTTTATGTCTGTGTCCTCTGTTTTAAAGATGCTTATAAAAGAAGTTTATCTGAGACTCATGTCGAGTAGGAACGTTGTGTATCTTTGGAAGTGGAACTTAGTCATGTAATGTCTGATGGGTAAAATTTAGAGGCTTGTAAACATGGATTTGCTGCTTCTACTTTGCTCCTGGTTGAAGTTCCTCCAGGTTTGTCCTCTCCGCTGCACCTGGACACTGGAGTTGGGCTGGTCGCGAGCCCAGTTTCTGCTATAGAACCTCAACTGCTAAATAAAGCTTCTGCCATCACATTTTGTGCTGAAATCTAAACAAGTCACATAAACAGAATCCTTAGAAAATGACACCGTTTGGACCGCAGGAGGTTTGGAAAGCCACAGTGCCAAAATAAAGTACAAAGGAACAACATTGCTATTTATAAAACTGGTTTTCTTATGGTAACTTGAGATGCATGCATAAAGTGATAAAAAAACAAATTATCCTTAATATATGGATTATTGCGTAATTTTGTTTTCTTTGCTTATCTAAAATAAATACATATTTCTACTTTCTGGCTACTGTGTTGGACATTTGTATGACATTTATTCTATTTATCTACTTATGAGACAAATCATTCTTTCTATGAGAAAATCAGTTATAGTGATGTTCAGTGATTTCTAGGCTTTTTCAGCTGACAGATATGCTTTAGAACAGCAAGCAGAAAAAAATAATACTAGATTATATTGGAGGGTTCTGCTTTTGAAACCGAAGATCACTTTATTGTGAAGTAGGATAAAAAAGTAGTAAGAAAGAAAAAAAATTATTTTCCATATATTTTATACAGATTACTCATTAGGTTTCCAGCCATGGACTGATTATAAATCAGTACCTAAAAAAAAAAAAAGAAAAATCATCAAATAATAAACGTAATCTAACAAAAACTTCCAACTGTTTTTAATATTCTTTTTTTTTGTTTCTGCATTTTTTATTTTATTTTATTTATATTTTTTATTTATTTTTTATTTTTTTCTACTTGCTTTGATTCTATTTTATCTTCCTGTATTTTAATCATGTAAAGCACTTTGCATTGTCTTTGTGCTGAATTGTGCTATACAAATAAATTTGCATTGCCTTGCCTTGCCTTACCTTCAAATATATATATATATATATTTATGTGATATGTATTTTCAATTCAGGAAATCTAAATGTCATGGATGGTGACTAATTTTCTGCTTTTTGGTCCAAGGCTGTCAGCTGGCCTGCCTTCTCCGGCCAACATGCTTTCTTATTAATTTAGTGAATCATTTATTGACCATGCAAAGCCCTGCAGTCTAAGCAAAGGATGGCTGAGGGAACAATCATTAATGGCATAAAAAAAAAAAAATCATTTTTAATCACTACTATGTCCTGAGGTAGCCGCCCCCCCATCCCAAAATACAAAATAGAACATATTCTAACATACACAGAGAATTTATACAAATCTGTCTTCATTTTTAATTTTTTTATAGATGCATTGGGAAAATTGTCTCAAATATTTGTTATAAGCAGTAAAAAACTGTAAGTGTTATACTGTAGCAGGTTTATTTTGTAGAATTTCTTTTGTAAATAAATGAAAAATAATTCGTAATATTTCTGTGAAATGAAGTCAAAAACTCAACAAAATATAATTTTCAATGAAATCCCCTAAAGAGATAAACTGATGTTCTAAGTTTTGAATGTCTGTTGTTGGCATATTTTGTCCGTGGTGACTTTAATGCCACAGTGGAAGTCTCAGACGTGCAGAGATACAGATAATAAGGGAGTGGAGCCAGACAGCGAACAATCAGATCTGTGTGGGAATACAGATCCGCGGTAACAACCATCAGTGTATCAGTCACTGCTGCCAGTCGGTAATGACCACTGCTTTCAAAAACTTTCCCACATGCTCAGATCACCTTAATAGGTGCATAAAAGAAGATCCAATTGAGTCTTTAATTAAAACTGCAAACAATGAATGTTGTGTTGAATTTCTACCTGGTTTTTATTTAAAATATAGCTTTTGGTGCCAGGAATCAAGAACACATCCAATAAAAGCCCTAAACACGCTGTGACCCATTAGGCAGAATCAGCCTGCTTTGAGGTTTATGAATGTAACTTTACTAGCCCCTTGTGAACATACCTCAAGAACATTAATGTGGGGGTAGACCTGTTACAGATAATTCATGCACATTCTCTTCTTATGTCTGTTTACAAGTACAACCAGCCAGTTAGTGGGGCGGGCAGGCAGTAAGCAAGACCCTGGGGCTAGCTGGGTAATTGCGGGCAAGACATGAAGGCTAAATGGAATGTTTATTCTCCCCCAGGGTTAAGGGTATTACTACAGCGATATTCAAAAATACAGGACAAGTTTTCGAGAAGGTGCACTTTGTTGTCTCTATATAAAAGATAATTAGCTTGTCATTTTAACTGTGCAAAGGCTTCTACTATAATATGCACACAACTTTTGGAGGAGGGGAGTAAATTGCAATGTAGGGGACTTATGGGCTCAGTCATAAACCACTACTGAGTCATCGCTAACAGCATTCTCTGTATTCTACCTCTAAAATAATAGGTTGTAAATTGTGTACTGAGGGATGGAGCAGGTAAACACTAAGGTTATAAACAGCTTTGTTTGACAATTCTTCCCACTCTTTATATAAACCTCACAAATCAGGTTGCTGAGTATGATCTTAAAGCATAACTGTCAGCTATGCAGGCAGTGACTTAGCCTCAGGCTTTTGACCCCTGACTCAGTGGAGTTCATGGAGTGGTGAACCCTGAACCCCTGAGGGCAGAACCTTCACAACTGGTTGAGAACCAGGCAGACGCCTAAATTGTCTAAAAGAGACATCAGGTCCTGCGTACCTTCAAGGTCGGACTGCTGGAACTTTGTGGCATTATTAAGCAGAAGCATTTTTCTGTTGATGTTTAACACTTCCAATATGTAGTCAAATTTTCCATAAGGAGTTTGAATAGAATTTCAAGCAATCCTTCCTTGCAGTGACTGTTGTGCTTTGTTCATTGCAACTGATACCTGATTTTTAAATGGAAGTATAAATATCTTTTATAAAGAACTTGTGAGAACTATATTACTACCCCCAGTGATATATGCAGTTTCTGAATTAGAAAGGAAACCAAACTCAGTGCCGTGCAAAACTGGCATTCAGTTTATTATTTTCAGGTTGTGTGGAGTTAGTAAAGGACCCAAATGCAGAGATGGAAGCCTGGGTGGTTTCTTGTAGATTTAATAAGGAGTGGTTACAACAGAAGATAAAATCTAAAAATAATTGATCAAGGAAAACATGGTTTAAGGAGGGAAAGAAGAGAATCTAGCCAAGAGTAACTGCAGAGGAGGAGTATAAATGCCAAACAGAACAAACAATGGAGTAATCAACTGATTGGGAGCAGGTGTGGCAAAAGGATCTAGAAGGGAGTTGGGAGGAAGGAGACTGACAGCAGGGGGCAACAGAAAGTAAACAAGAAATGCACAAGAACTCAAATACAACCAGAAAAAAATAGAAAAACAACATGGAAATGAAAGAAATTACCAAGAAAACACAGAATGACATAAATCAAAGTGTAACTGATAACGCAAAAAGAAAACTTTCTGGTCAAAGAAAACACACAATAGTGAATAACTGTGATCGTAAGGATTGCAGGGACACAAGGATTTTCAAATTCTTTACCTTTAAACAATTAAAAATACTTTGGGATTTAGCCTCCTTTACTATGATTCTCCAAAATAAAATGTAATGTAAAAAAAGAATCTTTTGAAGAAAAAAAAAACTTCCACAGTGTATGACTGAATCCCAGTAAAAACAAAATCACCCTGTAAAGAACAACTTCTAAGTGGGGCAATGGTGGCTCAAGTATAAGAGGTTTGTTCTACAACTGGTTAGTCGCTGGTTAGAACTCCAACTGTCTCTATGGTTGTGTCCTTTGGCAAGACATTTCACCTGCCCTGCCTGTGGCAACAGGGCCACTATCAGAATGTAAATGGGTAAATGGCTGAACCTAGTTAAAGTGAGGTCCATGGAATTGAGAAACATTATACAATTACAAGCTATTTTCAATGTAAAGGACTTTTGTTAGAGAACACACCGTTACCACCTGGAAACGTTGTACTAAATTAGCAATATTATGTTATGGTGAGTCTCCAGTCATGTCATATCAATGAGGAAATGGATTGAACGGTTGAAGGCTAAAAATTGCTACACATGGTGCATATTTGCTTTTTAAAGATACCCTAAAACCAAGGGTCTCAAAGTCTAATCCAATAACTATCCTATATCATTTAGATGGGTCCCTTGCTTCTAAATGAAATGACTAAAACATCTCACCATCGACAGCCACACTCTTCTAATGAGCTTATGCTGAAGTCATTAATGCTGAAGCAGAGGCACATATATGCTTAAAATTTCTGGAAACCCCTGTTTCGTCCAGTCTGACTGAGGTTGAACAGTTTTGCAAAGAAAAATTGGCAAAGATTTCGGTCTCTAGGTCTGGTATAAAAATACCCTAAAATAAATGAAGCTCTAGTTGCAAACAACTGGGGTTCTACAAAGGATTGAGTCGTGAGCTAAATATGCTTTACAGATTTGTATCTGTAAAAGCATTGTTGAATTATACAGAAAGCTATATCCTTTCCTCTCATTTTCACAATTCTTAACAACTTATAAAATCCAAATACCTTTCATGAAACTTGTGGTTATAAGACGCAAACTGTTTTACTGTTCCGATGAGGATGTTTTTTTTTGTATGATATGAATGTTTTGTATGATGGAGCTTAATTCTGCAGTTTTGTTCGGCTCATGATGATTTAAAAACTTTCTGCCCTCATGACTGCGGATTATGCATCTCTATTTTCTATCTGTTTACCCTCTCCATTATGGTGAAATTATGTGTCACTGCTGCCTCTACAGAAAAACAAGTGATATTAAATAGGGGTTTGCTAATCTGAAAGAAAAAGAACTGATAGGATCTTTTTTACGTCATATCACATAGGGGACGTTTTTACAGCAGCATAAAAAGAGGGTAATCTGTGAGACTAGAGATGTTGTCCGGCCTTTGGTGTGCCACAGGAGAGCAATATTGGGCTATATTTTAAAGAACAAAAAAAAATAAACAGCACATATCTGCTGAAGGCAGACACTAAATTCATGTAAAGATATTTCTAATAAGTTCTTTACTTCTCCAATACTTTTACAGTAGGGACAGCCTTGAATAACGTGCTGCGGATACAAAAGAGTACACATCCGGAAATCACACCATCAGCAAGAGAAAACCGGAATAGGCAGCGTTGTTGTGAAAGCCAACCAGGCTCAGGGTTGTTTGTGTGGTGCAAGAATCTCAGCTTCCCGTCAGCACAACGCATCTCTCTGGTATGAGGTCATCAGTGTGAACCGGGGTGGATAGGAGCAACAGGCCCACTGAGAGACACACAGACGCACATTCCTTTGACCTAAAGATATACACAGATATACACCTTTTATCCTACCAGCACAAGATCACAAATCATTTGATAACCGTGCTTAATAACTTTAGCTTGTGATGAGAAAATATGCTTCATTTGTAAAATACACTAATACACTATACTATTCAGGTTTTTTTTAGTATGGGGGACCATGATGATTGGCTAATATACGGTAAAATTAGTTAAGTCTTTTCTTTATTGGATCTGGATTCTAACTGGTATAACATTTTGTTTTGTTTTTTTACATTTAAGACTTGTTATGAAAAATAAAAAAAGACATTCAAATGTTTTTGAGAAAACATCCCTTGCTTGGTAGATTTAGCTCACCTAAAATTTGTGTATAGTACATTCAGTAGCACACAGTTAGATTTCATGGGATAAAATCCTTTATATATATATATATATACATATATATATATATATATATATATATATATATATAGGTCAGGAATTCAGGCAATGATAAAAAGAATAAATAGACAGAGTCTGATATATGCTAAGTCTGATAAGTCTAAGTCTGATATATGCTTAGAGAAAAAAAATACATGGCACTGATGTATGAAAGAGAGCCCTTGTTCATCAGAAACTCTTGGATGAAGTTCAAAAACCAAGCATGAGCTACATTATAATCCCTCATAGTCTTCTGTTTGGATTCTGTTCAGCAAACTGGCTCATTACTCACAAAAAACATATATAGGCAGTGAAGGCAGAGTGAATCCACATTTTAAAGCCTAATCTTGAAAACTGGCAAGAGAAAGGACAACTTGCTGAGGGCAAAAGGTGTTCAGTCAAGTCTTATTCAGAAAACAGGGCAATGATATGACACAACCTGTCCAGCTCAAGCATCTGGCCTGACTCAGAGTGTCCCACAGCGTGCAAACTGTATCCTGTTGGTTGCTGGATTCCATCAAATGGGAATTTGCATCTACACATAATGATTGCCTTTTTTCCTGTTCTTGAATATAAATAGTTATATTTGTATGAGCCAGCTTTAAAATCTTAACTATGGTGTGAAACATAAGCACTGCAAATTAATGAACTAACATGCACTGTTGGTAAAACCTTTATGTTAGTTGAGCTTCACTTGGATTAGGAATGTGGGTTGACTTCCTTACCTTCTGTATCTCACTGTAATTACAGGCCTGTATATTTCCTGAGTTATAGGGCCCGTCTGCTGGAGAAAAATCCTGCTTATTCATTTATATTCAGCAGTGCTATTCTACTAGTGGGTATGAGATAAATGCACTGTAGATTGCCCCAGTAAATTAGTGGTTAGGAAATGTGTTTATCAAAGCTTCACCCACAGTTTGCCTGCTTTTCAGGAGTAGCAGAACCCTTTAGTCCTGGGGGAGTAAAAGCTCTGTATCTTTGGGGCTGTACTGCATAACTGAAAATATTGGGTATCAAATGAATAGGCACAGCCCAAGTGATGTATGTAAAAGTAAATCCTGGCACTTTTTTGCAGGAATGCAGTGTTAAGAAAACATTTTTTGCGCACCTAGCAAAGGTGGGGGGAATGAAAACAACACGGAATGAATGCAGGGCCTCAGAGCGTCCTGTCCAGCATTTGTTGACGAGAGCCAGAGACCGAGCCCTAATCCACAGTCCTGAACACTAAATTCTGGACACATGAGAAAAAGTGTGTGCTGAGGCACAAACATCACAGAGAGCTGCTGATTTTGCTAAAAACTCATGCAGTTCTCTGCAGTGAGGTAAAGTAACCTAGAAAAACATAATTGTTTTGAATTTCATGGAACAATGATTTTACCTGAGTCAGTTATTAAATGCTGGTGTAAGGCTTATAAGCAATATTATTTATTACTGCTGTTTTCAGATTACTACATAACACTTATTGTTTTTCCTCTCACAGTAAATACAGTACAGCTGTAGAGTTAAATTTTTTTTATTATATTATTTATTCCTCATGGGTTTTTTTGTTTGTTTCTGCTGTTTTTATTAGAAAACTGAGTTCGATAACCTTTTAAAAATGCCTTAGAGTTCTTTATGCATTTATTTATGAGTGTTGAGATAATGAGTCATTTAATTTTTAGATATTTATCTAATTATTTATTTATCACAGAAAAAACTTTGTTGGTACTTCAAATGTCATTACATATAACACATAATTTTTTAATCTATACCAAAATTCTTAAGTACATCAAAAAGAGTCAAATTGTATGCATTTAAGGTGATTTTGTACAGTATATCTGCTTCTTTTATATGTCTGTTTCTGTCTTCTTGAACCCCAGTCGGCCTCGGCAGATGACCGCTCACACTGAGCCTTGTTCTACTAAAGGTTTCTTCCTGTTAAAAAGGAGTTTTTCCTCTCCACTGTCGCTACAAGCATGCTCGGTGTGAGGGATTGCCTTTGAGTCAAAGAATCGATGCAATCAACTGGTTTTTCTTAGATAGAAATCTTTAAATTAATTTCACTGTAAGATCTGGTATAATAGTCTCTGTGAAGTGCCTTGAGATGATGTGTTGTGAATTGGCGCTATATAAATAAACTGAACTGATGCTGATGAAGATTCTCAGTCATCCAGGTCATAGTCATTCCGTAAAAGTTTAAAAACAATACACTGGACTTGGTTTCCCAGGTTTGAAGACGTTTCGCTTCCCCTCCAGGAAGCTTTCTCAATTCCAATGTCTGGATCCGCAGTGAGTTTGAGGCTATATATAGTGGAACCAAACGACCCGCTCGACGGTTTCAATTTGCATGTTTCCAAGCAATACAAGGCCATGTCTATGTCTTTGGTTGGGCTGAAAATGGCATATCTGCTGTTCTATGAGCCCTAATGCAAGCCTGGTTATAAACCCTAAAATAAAACGACAGGTTTTCTTCCTTTTATGGTATGATCATGAATGTTTAGATGAGCCGTGTGCTGATTGGTTGGTTTACAACAAGGGAAGCTGATGTGCAAAGACGCATCATAGCAACAAGCACTCACTCACTGAAACATCAAATTGTTAATATGGTAGGGGGACCAGACGTCCTCTTTTTCCTGGACATGTCCTACTTTTCATACCTGAAATAATGTCCAGGGGGAATTTCAGAAACTTCCGGGATTTTGGTCGACTACAGTGCAGCAGAACCAAGCGTTGAGCTTCGGGACTGGTCCGGGAACACCGAAGGACAGGGGCAGGGAGCCAGTGGGGGACGGAGCGACCAAACCCAAACCCTTACAGGCGGATGGAAGCAAGATAAGGCAGGCGGGGGGGGGAGCATACCGTCACCGGGTCGTGTTTGGTTGCTACGTCCCCAGCTGGCTCCAGACCCGGACAAGCCCCGGAGCTAATGGCTCGGTTCGAATGCCCAGTCCGGTCCAGTCAGGAGCCCAGCCTCATTTTCAATAGAGAAACTGCCTGCTTCATAATTCTTGTAGAAGTAAACCCAATTGTAGACTAAACAGCTAAACTGGTGTCCTACATCTACCTCTATACATGTTCTTGGGCCAGTGAACAAGTGGGATGGTCTGTATGTCAATTTCGGGGCGTGACAAAAGTACAGGCCAGAACCAAATAAAGAAACTTCCCAGAGTTGACATCAATTCAGGGCTTCATTTGGATTCGCCCATTTTATGGTGGAAGTTTAGAATTTTGAGATTTGCACATAAAGGAGGTGTCGATGGGGTTTGAACTTCTTTGTACGTCCATTTGATTTCACCCGCTAAACTATCGTTATTCATCTATGACAATGTAAACTGGGTTTTGCGTTATATGACCCTTTAAGAGATTTGAGAACAAGCAGTGAATAGCTTGTTTTACATGACGTCAGATTAATCTATGGTTATGCTTGAACAGGAGAAAGTTTTTTACTATGTTCATGTCCTGTTTTGAACTACCCACATTACAAGTCATATTTGGAGAATACAGAAAGCTAATTTCTCACAGAAAGATGTATTTTCAACTCCAACAACGACGTCAACGAAAATGTAGTCATGAATGAAAATAATCCTGTGGCAACTGGGAAAATCAATCTCCTGACTTGGTAAACTCAACTGATTTCATACGTTGCAGGTACAGTAGCCAAACCTCCTCCAAAGATTGGTTTTAAAATCCAACAACACTTTTGTTAATGTAATGCTACAAGACTGGGCTTATAAAAACAAGCTCTAGAATGTGATAATTTATATTTTGGTAAATTAGTAATTTTCTTGATGAAAGACATGGTTATTTTGAGCAAATAATACTTCATCCTGATGATCCTATCAGATAAACACCAACATTAGTAGGGAGGAGAACAGTCTTTGAGATTTCCCATAGAAACTGAAAAGTGTGTCTAAACTTTATTAACATTTGCTGACAGTTAAAAGGTTTGGAAAGATTTCCAGGAAGGAAATAATTAGATGATGACACAAAATAAAAAGGACCAGCCTTTGTTTTTCTATGATACAGTCATCACATTACTCCTTTTTCTTTTCTAACTCCCTACATGTCTCACCCTCTGGAGCCAAACGAGTGAGTAGTTGTTACAGAGTTCTGATCAAATGGCTTGACTCAAAGCAAACTGACATAAAGAAAGTTACAGTCTTAGTCATACACCTATTTAACGTGCCTTTCTGTTTTTTGAGGACTTTTTTAAAGTATCCTTTACTTGCTAATAGGAGTCTGACTGTCCGGAAAAAGCTTTATTGCTATGGTGTGTGACTGGCCAAGACCCTGCAGGACCACAGGCCATAAAACATTCTCTTTATTCATCAGGAAAAGCTGTCCCGTGGTACAAGTGGGAACTGTGGCCAGACCCTGTCATTCTCCCTCCATTTTCAAATGCATATTTTTGATGCAGGTACAAATTAATTTGATTGGCTGATTCTTTACATAGAGGAAATCTTCCTTGTGTCCAGTATATTACTTACACAAATGGCCTAATCTTTATTTGAAGTTCTGCACTTGGAGATGTGGAAACCTTGGGATTTGTTTTATCACTTAACTCTGCCTTAAAACTTTTCCACAGCTTTATACTTCACCTTTTAGCCAGTTTACCTCTTTTCCATGATACTGTTTGTTCACTACTGCTCTCTAACAAACCTCTAAGGCCTTCACAGAAAAGCTGGATTTATATGTAGATTATATTAAAGTTGCAAACTGTTTGGTGACATCTGAGGGCAGCTGATTTTAATGGGGAGGTTTTTTTAGGGGGCATCAATCAAAAGGTGACGAATTACAAATACATGCAATGTTTTTTTTTGTGTGCAAATGTGTAAAAACACTCATGCATTGAAAAATAAAAGTTAGAAGCTTGGGGCTGAAATGTGATAACATGTGAAAAGGTTCAAGAATTAATATTTTTGCAAGGCATTGTGAGCATAAAGAGCTAAACTTTGCTTTATGTTCCCACAGTGAAGCAGCAGTTGTGTGTGTAAAAGTAAGCAGAGTCACTCCATTTCAGTCATTGAGCAGCTCATTAAAACCACCTCTCACATGGATGCACAGGGAATTCCTCTCTTCTTAGTTCTGTTGTGACCTAAATAGAAGACCACACCTTTGAAAATGGAAACTTGAGCTTCACAGAGTGCATGTAGGAAAGAATAATCCTCAAAGTGAAACCATATGACTGGATCTGTTCCTGTGTTTTTAGCTGTAGTACGACCAGTGAGGGAGAAAAGGTGTTGGGCGAACCCAGAACTATTTTCAGCACACAGTCTTGTGAAAGTTTATTATGGTCTTGCACATTTAGTCCAGTTGAGTTTGGTTTGTTTCTCTTTTGCAGCTTTAAATACTGTACCCTGAAACCTCACTTTGAGGAGAGATTGGATTCAGACTGACTTTTACCCTGCCATGGGTTTTTGTGTTTACATACTTTACAAATGCATTGAAAGATTCCTGTCAAACAGTGTTGAGGGGTAAAGCCACCATGTAAGTTTAGCTATTGCACAAGCATAGATAGTCTGTGCTGCATGGTCCTTTAGCAAATCAAAATATCTGCTCATAGTGTGTGAAGGCATGTCAGTGTTCAGCTGTCTGGTAAATACTATGCTGGTAGTGGAGTAAGGTTATTATAAACAGCCCCTTATACTCTAAAGGTTTATAAGGTATGTATGTTTTATTTATAGACTGAAAAACACTTAATTGGCATGCTGGTATCATCCCTTGCTAAAACCTGCAAGATGTTTTGCTTTTCAGTTTTTTTGTTGTTGTTTTTTTTTTTGCATAGGATAAGATATTATTCTAAAAATAGAAAAAAGTTTTGTTCTTTGAAAAATTAAAGATTATACGATTATAAGCATTGCTGGCATGGCACGGAAACCCTAGAATTTACACTTTCTCCAAATTAATTCTTAATTATCTCCCAATCTGCAGTAAATACCTTGAAAGATGGATGGAAGAGAACTTTATAAAATGTTTCTCAGTTTTAGAGAAGTGGTTAAAGTTTTTGCAGGCATCTTCAGCATGTGAAAATGTTTCCTACAGCTTTCAGGAAACACCTCACCTTGGAAGCAATTGTTGTGAGAGTTTTGAATTCACAAACTTCTGAAAATACATGTTGCAGGCAGATACGTTTGTCTCCATACATAAAGGTTTCAGACCAATGGTGGGAAGATGGTCGCCAATCCTGACCTGATTTCATAAGATTTATCTTAACTCTGCTAGTTTAAATCAAGCTGCTGTAATTGGCTAAAAACTCTAGCCTCGTGAGACCATCCTGATCTCGCGAGCTTTCAAGGTTTCACTCGCAGATCAGTCTGGAGACTCTCCGTTAAAGAAAATTTGGAGCCGTTCACCGAACGAACGTCCAATCAGCATTGGCTCTGAGGCGGGTTGAGGTGTGACGCAACGAGAAGCGCAACAGTTCAGTCTAAAGAACATGGCGGCTTCAGCCGATGAAACTAGCGTTAGCGTGGCTATCGAGCAAGTTTTATCTGAATTACAGAGTATTTCATCACTTAAAGAAGAGCAAAACACTGCTCTGGAGGCTTTTCTCAGAGGAAAAGATGTTTTTGCTCTTCTCCCGAGTGGTTTCGGCAGGAGTAGCCTGGCTTGTGGTTGTGTTGAATTCTAGCCAGTATCAATGTGGCTTATGCCAGGTCAGTGAACACCTGAAGTGATGTAAACTACATTTGTATGTATTCAACAAAAAGGTTGAGCTACTGACTAGTTAGTTATTTTCGGATATATTGGTATTTTTATCCCCAGGCTTTGGTTTTATGTTTTTAAACAGGACATTGGCAGTCTGTTTGTCTTTGTTTTACTTTACATTTTTTATTTCTAAAATCAACTTACATCTTGTTTATTGTTCAGTTGTCTAAAATATTAATATAACACATTTTCATTATAAATTGATAGATAGGACTGCAAGGGGTTTAGTTTTAAGTTTCATAACTGTTGCTATTTAGTTTTCCTCTCTTACTCATGTTTCTTCTTTTTGAAACAGTGAAAAAACTCACCTTCCTATCTGGTACAGCCTACAGTACAATACCTGGTTATGACCGAAATACATTAACCAGTACACTAAAAACATAAATTACATGGATATTACATTACATTTTTTTGTGTCTGGTACAATTTGGAGGCATCTGCAGCCTTCTAGCTGGAAGTCCTACTTCACTTAAAATGCAGTGAAGCTGTTTAGACATGCAAGGTATCTATTAATAAATACATAATTTTCATCTTCCTACTGATGTTTTGTTATCGCTATATTAACATAGGTAACATTGATATTGATAAAGTCTGTTTGTTTGTTTGTTTACTTGTTTGGTAATTCCTTGCATGCCAAAGGCCATTTTTTGTGGTCTACTAAATTAGAACTATATTTTGCAAGTTGTATAGACATCATCTTGCTTTTCCTTGGTGGCCACATCTAAGGTAAGGTTAATTTTACATTACTGTTAATTTTCTGTATATAAACAAGGAAATTCCAATGCAAAAAATACAAATAAAAAAGATAAACATAACCATCAAAATATGTTTATTCAGCATGACGATATAATAACAAAAACTGCTGAAAAATGTCAATCTAAGGACAGGCGACTACAACCGAAGAAATATAGGAGACTTAATGAACAAGAAAAAGTGGATTTTTTTATGTGAAAAAAGCACTGGTCAGATTGCATAGTCCTTTTTAGATTTCTTTTAGATGGATCATATGCTGAGTTAAGTTGCAGAGAGTTTAATGTGTGTTTAACGAAATGTAAAATAAAGGAATTATTAGTTTTTTTTTTTTATCTAATCCTTTGTTATGCAGCTCCACCTGGCAAGAGAGGTTGTGTAGTCCAGTCCAGATGCTTGTGCAGTTTTAATTATTTGAAGTCTTTCCAAAACCGTGAGTGTGGCAGTGGCACGGGAAGGGGGGTGCTGCGGGGGCTGCAGCCTCCCTCGTCAAAGCATCAGCCCCCCATGGTGGGGGGCTGTGGAGTAACATAATATTGTACTGAAAAACATGAAATTATTTATGTATTTATTTTTTAAAAGACTGTGTTTGATATGGGATTAAAATGATGGGCTGTGTATAAGATATAAACTAATGAATCATTATTTTAATATTTCATAAAAAACTAGGCTACTCCCCCGGAAGCTTCCGCCACCTCACATTCGTTTAGGCATGGCTAGCAATAGGCAGCAGAAACGTATTTCTGACTATTTTGAGGTAAGAAATGGTTTTAATTCCGCTATACTGCCGCAGAGCATTTATTTAGCGTTATTTATTTCTTATTTATTTCTATATGCTGTGCCTATTCGTCGTAGTCCTGTGACTGAAGAAGTCTACGCTAGAATAAGGCTGCATATCACTAAATATTATGTCTGTATTAAGCTATTTAGTGATAAAATATGAAATTAGCTATTTTTTTTGTGTGTGTGTTATTTGTTTCAGATATGAAATCCTTCCCCATATCCATTTCAAGACGTTCAATGCTCAGTTTAGGTTATATTTAGGCCGTGTTTCATTCAAGTATTCCTGATCCTGTTGATTGGGAGCTATTGTTTGTTTTGAATGATTAAAAGAGAAGAAATAAAGTTTAAAATGTTCATGCTTTGTTTCGATGCATTTTAAATGGCAGTTTTTGGCGACAAATGTAGACCTACAATATTATGTTAAAAACGTCAGCCACAGCCCTCAACATAATGACGTCACGTGTGTTCCAACCCAGCCATCAGCCCCCCTCGCTTGAAACAGCTTCCAGCGCGCCTGGAGTGTGGGCAACCTATGGGTTCCAGTTCTATAATCTGGCTCTTAGGAGAGTAAAATCCAAGTTGATACTAACAGAAATATTCACATAAAAAAAGAGGGAGTACAGGAAGAGAACCAAAAACACAGAAGCAAGCAATAGAAAAACTATATGGACCATGGCCACCCACTGAATCAAAGGAGAATCTTGGCTCCAGCCTGTGCAGACAAACACGTCTCTATTATTGCACTCATGCATCAGTGCATTTGATGATTTTAGTGTGGCAGTCTCTCTTTTGCAGTTCTTCTGCTATAACTCATAGGTAAAATTCAATTTGTCAGAATAATATAAAGAGTCATGCAATAATGCCTGGCTGCAGATGCTGCACAGTCCCAAATGGGAATTGTCTGTTCTCACTGTCTAAATTAAAAACAATTCTGTATCAATGTTCACCGAACTCATACCTTCTTAGATACATCTGCAGAATCTCTCAGATATATTTTTTTCCTTCATTTCCCCCCTTGGCTCTGCTTGAAAGTATTTTCTCTGATTAAAAAAGCAACATTAAGTTGCCATGTTGTCATCCTTTTTTTTTATTAAATCTGTTATCTCAGACAAAGCTTTCATTATCCACTTAAACCTGCTTCTGTTTTAACTGTTGTGTTTGTAATATATATTCTGCCACGGTTTGTTTTTTGTGCTAAATACATTTTCTGTTGCTGATAATACAAATTTTGTGACCAAAATGTTTGAAATAGTTAACTTCCACATATTCACACCCTTAATCTGTAAAGTAATTTAAATGTTTTGTAAACATTTTTGGTTCAACTGCCAAAAATCTGTGCAAATGAATTGGCAAGTCTAAGATGAATGATCAAAATCAGTGCAGACATGTACAAGGCCTGTTATCTCTCCAGTATTTACATTTACATATAAATAAAGCAACAAATATATATCAAGGACAGAAAAATCAAGGATGGTTAATATGGTAAAAGAGTAAAACGTTATGCTTAGACAACTTTTACAATCATTATGTATACACAGAGTGTATACAAAAAACAACGTTGTTTCTATAGCTAGTACATTGCCATTCCTTAAAGTGCAGCAATGATCAAATGTAAACAGCGTGGGAAGAAAAAAAACATGGTTAAAAAAACGCATTGATATGGAAGTTCAGGGCATTTAAATATGTATTGTCCAAATATGCAGAATTTGGTTTGGTTTAACTCTGATGCAGAGTCTGTTACATGATTAAAAGTTTTCTCAACAGTTCAGCTGTCTGATGGCGATGGGGAAGAAGCTGTTTCAGAATCTGCTGGACCTGCATCGGATGCTTCGAAGCCTCTTCCCAGACGGAAGCAGGGCAAAACAGTCCATGGTAGGGGTGTGAGGGGTCATTGATGATGTTACAGGCTTGGGATATGCAGCACTGGGATTAAATATCTTCTATGGAGGGAAGAGGAGTCCTGATGATCCTTTCTGCTGTTCTCACCACTCTTCTCACTTTCTTCCAGTCTGAGGCAATGAGGCAATGAGACAGCTGGTCAGAACATTCTCTATGGTGCTTCTGTAGCTGCTGTGAATATATGAGAAAAAAACATGCTTGTTTGCTGGAATTTGAAGAGCGCAGTAGTTGTGCCAGAGGTCAGAGCCGAAGGAGCATCCTAAAACAGCCAATCAAGCAAGTTATACGGAAATCCATGTCCCATGATAGAACACACAAAGCCTTAAAGAAAAAGAATACACAGCAAGCTGAGGATGCAGTTCAGACTCACCTGAACATAAAGTCACAGAGTGTTAAACCCCTCTCCCCCAAAGTACAGGTACCCGGTAATCAAGGGGATTGATGTCCGACTTTGTTTCATTTATCTCTGTTTCTGCTGCTAATTTGATGTAGACCACATGGATCAATCTTGGCTGATGGTTGTGATGTCATTATGTAGGGGAGATTTTCTTGTCCACCATGTCCACCCCTTTATAACTAGAGAGCAACAAGTGTATGATACTACTTCCAGCTGGATTATGAGCCATACCAATAATCTGAAATAATAAGAAGATGGTTCTTTTTAAATGAAAGAGACTTAATTAAAGGTCCTTTACCTGATTTTAATTTAATCTCTCTAGGAAAATTGTTTTTTATATGGTATATTGTGTCGCAACAGATGTTGTTTTATTAAAACGAATGGCACATTGAGAGGCTTCTGATTTAGCCGTGACAGTTTTCTCTGCCAAATCATTCAGGAAAAGGATGGATGGATGGATGGATGGATGGATGGATGGATGGATGGATGGATGGATGGATGGATGGATGGATGGATGGATGGATGGATGGATGGATGGATGGATCTAAGAGGCAACCTCTTTTCATGCTTTTGAGAGAAAATGTTTGATGAAACTGTAGAATTGATAGAATTGGGGAGAAGTTAAAAATACAACCTAAATGAGCAAGCCAAAAAATAAAAAGGAAAAAAAAAACACTTTCAGGTTTTAAAATTGAAAGCAATGGCCAAAACTTTCACTTTGAAAATGATGGAGTGTTCAGGATCTGTTCTGTAAAAAGCAGCAGATCCTACGTCATATCCTAACTATTCCCCTTACATCAGTTACACGGCTCAGTCAAAGCGCAAACAGACAGTGGGCTTTGGCACAAAGGAAACCACTGGTTGACCAGAATCCACCTTTTGTTAAACAGAACAAAGACATTAGCTCAGTTCTTCCACAGTATTTCAACATTAAAA
The DNA here is from genome assembly GCF_016077235.1 of Cyprinodon tularosa. NCBI lineage: Eukaryota > Metazoa > Chordata > Actinopteri > Cyprinodontiformes > Cyprinodontidae > Cyprinodon > Cyprinodon tularosa. Next base: position 177,193 of record NW_024039396.1, read on the forward strand.
TTCCCATCTGCTCAAAAAGAATATTCTACCTCTGGTATGCTGTGTTTCTTAGGACATTTGGCCTGGTGAGAGTTTGGGCTTTTTTGCGTTGTTTCAGCTGTGTCTGTGTTCAACCAAATGGGTGCAAAGCCTCAGAACAGCGCGCCAGCATAAACCTTTACAGAGTGTCAGACTTTGTTATGTTTCCGATTACACTTTAGGACACTATACTCTTGGTATACTCTGTATTCCTCAGAGAAAAGAGACAATATCTGCAGGTTAGTGGAACAGAGGTAATTTTACAGAAACATAGAAATGATAATACTACACATCTTGTGATACTTTGCTTTTTAAAATTCAGCTGATATTTTGGAATAGACATTATTATTCCTTTTCTAAACGTTGAGGTTGTGGTCTCATTTACTGCTGTTTGAATAAGAGACTACAGCACACTCATTAGAAAACCTTTACACAATTAGCCCTGAGACATTCAGCTCAAACACAATCATCTACTGTATATTTTTATACCTTGAAGCTTTAATCTCTCCGACTCATCTCAACTTCATACTATTTTTATTCTCCTGAAAGCCAATAATAATATTGCTGACAGCTCCTGGTTTTGTACAAGCTCTGCCCACAGCATGAGAAAGAATGGTGAGCAAACTCCACAAAGTGACTCATGTCTTTTCAACTTTCATTTTTGACACTGTTTCTGCCAACCCATCTGTGCTCGTCTTATTCACAGTGACATCTGTCTGGCACTTTGCTGTCTTACCACATAATAACAGACTGCAGCAAGGCTTTTTGCTGCAGTCTGACGCCAACCTGTAATATTATCCAGAGCTTTTCTTACCAGGATTTACTCATTAATCAAAGCTGGGGAGAGGATTTTATGTATAGTTTACAATGCTTGCATTATAAAAATCCAATACTTACTACGCAGACTGTCAATTCTTTAGGTTTTTTAGTCAAAACCAGTTGGTTCTCTATTCATTATGCAGGTGTAGTGGGGTTTGAAGGTTTGAGAAAATGATTTATAATAGTCCATGTTTAAGTAATATTGTTACAAAAGCAAAATTCAAGTTGAAAAATGACTCAATGAAACAAAATATTCCTTGAAGATTTAACGTTCAGGAGCATTTTCAGGCCTGGGTGGCAAAAATAAAATTTCTCTAAACATAATAGTTTTCTTTAAATTAAGAATAAAACATGGCTATAAATTAGACCTATAAAAAAACATTTATACTTAGTGAGATCAGTGAGATTTTTTAATTATTACTGGGGGGGGGTTTTGCATCTTACCATTATCTTTTAAATCAAAACCCTTCATAGCCCCTTATTCCATGCCATGATTGTACATAGTTTCATATAGTCATGTGAAAGAATAGAGGTTATTAAAAATTCTGCTACTCTTAGTTTGATTAAGAAATTATTAAATATTAGTCTCTAATGTCTTTATGTGCATTTGGACAGAAAGTCTTGCAAGTGCATTTACATTCTTTTTATCTATTAAAAATAATGAGCTCAAAAAATGTGGCACTCTCTTCCCAGGTTGCTGATAAAATAACTACAATGAGATCCTTTTTACCTGTTTACTGTGTGGTAGAATCCAGGGTTCTTTGATGGTGACCTGGCCCAGTCCTACCTCTAAAGTATCCTCAAACCATGCTTTGGTCAAGTCTCCTGACTTGACCATTTACCATTCATGGTATTCTTTATAAAATTGATTCTATTAAAAATACGATCATTGCTGCCCCTCTGCCTCACCATCATCTCTGGGAGGTGAGGCAGTATCTTAGGTAGCTGAGAAACAGGTCCATGCAATTGTTACTTAAAAATGAGCTATTGTATTTCTTTACTATCAGGAAGTCCACAAACTGTAGTTAATGCTGCAACCAGAGGTCTGGTGAAAATTAAAAAGAGAGATCATATCCCTTTAAAATTCTCCTTCTCACAGCTAAAGCCTTAAATGGCCAAGCTTCTTGTTACTGTATATCAGTGACATGATTGTTCCTTATGTTCCTAACAGCACACATCGCTCTCAGTCTGCAGGTTTACTAGTGGTTCCTAGAATTTCTTAAAGAAGAGTAGGAGTCAGGTCTTTTAGTTATCAGGCTTGTCTCCTGTGGGACCAACTACCAGTTTTAGTCCGTGAGGCAGACACCCTGTCTACTTTCAAGGCACGACCTAAAACTTTCCTTTTTGATAACGCTTATGGTTAGAGTGGCTCAGGTTATCCTGAGCTATCTCTATAGTTATGCTGCTATAGGCTTAGACTGCTGTAGGACATAGGGACTCCTTTTTCATCATTCTGATTCATTCTATCTCTATTCTCCCACTCTGCAGAATTTGTTAGTTCCATCTCCAACGTTATGCTCTCTGTGCTTTTTCTCATAGTAGCTTCATCTGATCTGGTCCTGTTTGGCTGTGACTCCATCCTGCAGAGAGATATCAGCTGTCATCAACACCTTTGTTTATAGATGTTGGAGCTTGACCTGTTTTTCAGTGTAGTCCCATTTCTCTGACTGTGACTGACTGGATGTGCTCTCTTTCATCCTCTGACATGGGAGCTGGATCAGAGCTTGTCTGCCTGGCTGTGTGTTTCCATGACAGGGCAGGCTGTGAAGCTGGTTGACAGCTGCCTTTTGTATCTCTGCTTCTGTCTTCTTGAACCCCAGTCGGCATTGGCAGATGGCAGCTCACACTGAGCCTGGTTCTGCCGGAGTTTTCTTCCTGTTAAAAGTGAGATTTCGTCGCTACAAGCACGCTTAGTGTGAGGGGGTCAATGAGTCGATGCAATCAGCTGGTTTGCCTTAGATAGAAAACTTTGAATCAATCTGACTTTATGATCTGGTTGGATTGTCTCTGTTAAGTGCCTCGAGATGACATGTGTTGTGAATTGGTGCTATAGAAATAAGCTGAATTAAAACTGATTAGTGTAACATGCTAACTTTTAACTGGTTGGACCATTTACATGTATATACTATTTTAATTTCTCATTTGAATTTAATCCCTATTTTTAGGACTGATAATTTTTTATTGATACTGTAACTTACTAGACTGATCTAAATTATTCACTAGTTTATTTATTGACCTCAAATTGTTCTGCTGATCATACAATACTGCTCTCTGTCTCTCAGTTCAACAGTGCGGAGGATAGTAAACTAAATATTATCAGATTTAATAGGAAAACCCTCCTTCAAAGTGCTGAGTTCCAACATTTTAATCATGTGCAGCAAATCTGTTTTCCATGATCAGGATATGAACCATTTATCTGAGACAAAACAAATTTGAAGTAGTGATGCCAGTTGTAATTATTTAGTCATTGACATCAGGAGTAAACACGCAGTTGAGGCACAAGGTTTCAATAACTACTGGGATAGCTTTCAACAAGCTATGGGGATGTACTTCTGAGGCTCTCAACGGTGCAAGTGAATCCTTACCCTCAGTCATTTAGCCCATTGTTTGTGAACAAATATTGGGTGCTGGAGCTTTAAAGCCAACAGCTTAACTTTATGAAAGATGTTAAGTAAAGTGCCCCTCTGTTAAACTCAAGTGCTTGCTTGTTTAACTCAAGAAGTTACATTTGCTCAGGATTAAGGAGACTAAAAACAGTGTTTCTGATTATGGTAGTAAAAGAATATGATATTCTTTACATTTAGATCTTAAAACAAAGATCAAAAGCAGCAAAGTTACACACATTTAAAGGAGGCATATTAAACATTTAACTGAGCAACAGTTAAAGTTACTCTTAACTAAATACATCTTCTTTAAAAATTTACCTATTTAAGAAAATTATAAATTTATTGCACCATACTTTTTACTTTCAATTGACAAATATTACAAATACATCACTACTCTTACTTGAGAAAAATGTTTGGCTGCTTCCTCCATTTTTAAGGTATAGTGGAGAATGTTCTTTTGTTTCCGGGTGGATCATCAAAATAAGTGGTTCTCCTAATTGTCAATCATTCTGATCATATGTTTACGTAAGGCTGTCTTACGTGCTCGTCCCCATTTTCACTTACCGGTGTATGGAGAGATATTTGTGCCATCGGTTTGAGCGCGCAGGAACCAATCCGAGCGCGCAGTGAGACAACACGCGCGCGCGCAAAACCGGTCTGGCGCGCGCTCAACTCTGAAAAACCCTCTCAACACACTGTTCTCGCGCTCAGTTTCATCTCTGCGCGTGCTCGAATCCGTCTCTGCTCGCGCTCGCTCGACCTGCTCTCTCTCCGCGCTCAACACCAGCTGTGCGCTCGGCTGTTTCTCCGCTCGCTCGACTCTCTGCGCTCGCAACTTCAGCAATGTATGTAAATGAACCATACCATCAGCCAATCACACTCAGCTTCTTTTCATCCAATGAAAGCATTCCTTCCTTCTTCTTCTTCTTTTCTATCATGGCGGATCACAAGCAACTTTAAGGTGCATACCGCCACCTACTGTTCATGAGTGTGTAGCAACATTGTTTTACATCTATTAAATTCTATTTTTTAATTTTGCATTCTGAAGATAACTAAATAATGCTTTCCTTAATCTATAAACATCCTTTATATTTCCTTTATTTCCCAATAATCCTTTAAGACTCCATTCTTGGCCTGTCATTTCAACTACTCTTCTCAATTTTTCCCTTTCAGGTTCATATGTTTTACAGTTCATTAATATGTGAGCATTCGTTCCAAATACTACATCCGGTTAGATGAAAAAAAATACATAAATAAATAAAAACACAATCAGGAAAATCAAACAACTCTTACAGTTATTTTGTCAACATTCCTAAGATAGTACTATAAAATATCTTGAATTATCTCAAATAAACTTCAGTAAAACAGTTATTAGATCATTGCCTCATCCATCTCTTTTACCTGCTATTGACATGGATTTAAATTTGATGTTTTAAAAGAAAAATAAGGAGGATATTTCAGGTTCCAGTATGGTTCAACAGTATATAGATAAAAAATATTATGGATATGTTAAATTTTTTATGGATGCTTCAAAATATTCCAATATTAGGAATGGTGTTTTGTTTTAGTTTCATAATTTATTTTTAAATCGGGTAAAAGAATCAGTGATGGAATTCAGCCTACAAAGGAGAAATGTTTTGGATCATATTGGCCTTACAATGGATTGAAGAAATCGTTCCATTAAGAAGTTTAGTTTGCTCTGATTTTAGATCAGCGACCGTTATATTAATTTAAACGCAATTATTCAGACAGCAGACCTGATCTGAAATTTAACAATTATTATTTAGAAGACCTTTTACAGATGGACTCTAAATAAGAGGGTTATTCTTTATTATATATATTAAAAAGAATAATTTGATAAACAGGATTTTTCAGTTGGTGGCGGTAATTGTTGTTTGCCAACCTCCATAAAAAACAACAAAAAGAAGAAACACCCGCCACAAAAGCTAAGAGTAAGGCCAATATGATCCAAAACATTATCTATATACTGTTGAACCATACTGGAACCTGAAATATCCTCCTTATTTTTCTTTTAAAACAGCAAATTTAAATCCATGTCAATAGCAGGTAAAAGAGATGGATGAGGCAATGATCTAATAACTGTTTTACTGAAGTTTATTTGAGATAATTCAAGATATTTTATAGTACTATCTTAGGAATGTTGACAAAATAACTGTAAGAGTAGTTTGATTTTCCTGATTGTGTTTTTATTTATTTATTTATTTTTTTTTCATCTAACCGGATGTAGTATTTGGAACGAATGCTTACATATTAATGAACTGTAAAACATATGAACCTGAAAGGGAAAAATTGAGAAGAGTAGTTGAAATGACAGGCCAAGAATGGAGTCTTAAAGGATTATTGGGAAATAAAGGAAATATAAAGGATGTTTATAGATTAAGGAAAGCATTATTTAGTTATCTTCAGAATGCAAAATTAAAAAATAGAATTTAATAGATGTAAAACAATGTTGCTACACACTCATGAACAGTAGGTGGCGGTATGCACCTTGAAGTTGCTTGCGAACCGCCATGATAGAAAAGAAGAAGAAGGAAGGAATGCTTTCATTGGATGAAAAGAAGCTGGGTGTGATTGGCTGATGGTATGGTTCATTTACATACATTGCTGAAGTTGCGAGCGCAGAGAGTCGAGCGAGCGGAGAAACAGCCGAGCGCACAGCTGGTGTTGAGCGCAGAGAGAGCAGGAGATCAAGCGCGAGCAGAGACGGATTCGAGCACGCGCAGAGATGAAACTGAGCGCGAGAACAGAGTGTTGAGAGGGTTTTTCAGAGTTGAGCGCGCGCCAGACCGGTTTTGCGCGCGCGCGTGTTGTCTCACTGCGCGCTCGGATTGGTTCCTGCGCGCTCAAACCGATGGCACAAATATCTCTCCATACCGGTGGCGAGTCTGTGGAAACATTGCAAAATTTCTTTTGGAAAGTAAGCTTGTATGAGCAATGCAAATAACTACTTTAAAACAGAGCGTGCACGACAGGCTTTTGCATGCTCTTCTACAAGTTTAATAGGCGTTCCCTCTCGGGAGTAGGTACAGGGTTGTGCATGTGCATTGTTTTTTGGGGGGTTTTTTTAATGGGGAGGCCAGGTCTTCCTAATTAGCATTTGTGAAAATGCTCTACTATACCTTTAACTAATTTAATTGAATAATCAACTACCTTGTTTAACAAAAAAAGGGGTCCAGAAAAAGACAAACAGTTAGTTTTTATGTCAAAATTAGTGTCCTTTTTTTGTTCACAAGCTTACTTGTAGCTGCCATGACATTTGGAAGTCAAGCTAATAGACAATAAGGATTAAATGTTATCACTGGGGACACTGATTCCATAAGTTTTATGTTTCAAAATCTTTTTTACCAATGTTTTTTGTTATGCTTACTTGGGTAATTCTTGGATGGCTTACTTTAGTAAAAACAACAACAACGAAAAAGTATTAAATGAGTAAAATAGTTGGGTACTCTACCCAGCTTTGCTAAAAAGATAACCTGTGATCCTAAAACGCTGGCTGTTGAAACTTAAACAAGTTTCCTCAGTCCTGCCTGTCTTGTTCTCTTGTTTGTCTCGCTTAAAGGCATTATTTTAAATCCCCTCCCATTATGTTGGTGACAGACTATGTGCACAATGATAAACATAGCTCCTGCACTCTGACCGTCACCTCATTGACCTGAAACTGTTTAGCTTTGGTGTCCTGTGAGCCTTAACTGTATGCTGAGTGAATGTGTACGTGATCTAAAGCTGTGTGATTTGCCACATGCCTGACTCAGGACTAAAGGAAAGTGGGTGATGATGACACCCTCTTTTGCTCTGGGCTGTTAGTCGCCCAGCTGCTCAGATCAGACAACTCATCACTGATTGTTCAGGAGACAGTGAATAAGTGAGATGGATAAGCACTTGTGCTAGAAAAAGAAAGCATTTGACAATGTTGTATACCTCAAGGTTAAGCTGCACCACCCGAGTGGCAAGAGGCTTTGTATTTACAATAGAATAGAATAGAAAATACCTTTATTGCCCCACAATGAGGACATTTTTCAAGACAACTTCTTGAACTTTGTTCATATGAATCTATAAAATACAAAAAACCTGAATACAACTAGAGTCAGTTAATCATAATTTGATCCTGCAATCATGCAGGCTGTTTGTGTCTCTAAAAGAGTTAAAAGATGTCATTATTTGTTGACAATTTTAAATTATCTTTTTTTTTATTGAATAAATATATTAGACTGCTTGACTTCATATATACATTTAGCATACAGCTAATTGAATTGTATACAATTCACAATGCAATATTTACAGATATTTTTAAGTGTGTACAGTGACATTTTTCTGTTATACACACAGTTAACAGATAGCAGTAATGAATGTATTAAGTAGGATTGAAGTTTTTATCCAAAAGAAAACTTGAAATGTAGACGTGGTAAACCACAATGAAACCACTGGCCTTTTAGCTTGTAAGCCTGCTCTCCTCTACCAACTGAGCCACAGCTGCAACTGTGGTTGAAAATATTTTGTGATGGATGTTAAACTGGTGAATGATCCGTCATAATTTCCTGAGGCAAAACACCCAGAAGTCATTTCTTCAAGAAACATTTATCAAAATTTCACACTGGTGACAGCTTGTGAACAGGAGTCAGAAATAGCAGTGTTTTTCTAATTGACCAGACTGACCCATGAGTATCTCTCTTCTACCATGTCTGTGCAATGTGTGTGTGTGTGGAGCCACCTGCAATTTAAAACCTTTCATTAAGCATTCCACACTAATACTGGATCAAAGGTAATAATGGCTTCTCTAGATATCAGATCCAAATAAATCCCTGCCTGACACAGGTGGTGGGTTGTTTTCCAAATCTCCGAAGATCCCGTGCAGGCTTTTAAAAAGCTGATCTCAAGAGAGAGGGGGAGAAAACGGGGCTCCTCTTTTTAATTAATTTAGAAAATCCTTTCCTCAAAGGCCAGAAGTGCACTTGTTTGAGGCTGGAAAAGTTAATTCTGCTCGGTGACACCTTTTAATGAGCACAGGCGAACAATAGAGAGCACACAGTGAAAATGGTAATGCCGTAATTTGACAACAGTTAAAGCCATTAGGAGTGCCACATGCTCCCAACTAACACTCGCCATTTCCACCTCATTAAATTGCAACTGAAAGATGGAGATTATTTGGAAAGCAAAAATCTCCAAATGAAATTGGCAAATACAAGGTAGAAATTAGTTATGCTGCTATTATAAATTATAAATTAGCAGATTGCTGACTGACAGACATGCCGGCATTATGGGAAGACATCCATGCTCAAACAGTAGATAACACTGATTTTACATGCTTTAAAGTCTACACAGAAGAAGATACTAAAGCAAGTCAAACTGACATGAGCTCAATAGGATTGTTTATCTTCCTTGTTAAAGGGCCATTATATGAAATATACCCATCAGCCCATAGGTTTGTCAATGGTTATTTACAGGTTAAATCCAACATACAAAATACCGAGAACAAGAAATAAGATATGTCAGGGAAGCATCACATGGGGAGCAACTTAACAACAACAAACCAGCACTGAGTGACAGACAGAGGTGGTGTATATATAGAGAACAGAACAAAGGATGGGTTAATGAGCTTATATGGAGCAGGTGTGAGTAGAACTAACTAGAAGGAAGCCAAGAGGAAAGGATACAAACACAAGGGGCAACAGAGAGTAACCCAAGAACTAAACACTGCTAGAAAATAACTGCAAATACAAAGAAACTAATAAAAATAAACTAAACAGAGGGCAGAACCCTGACAATGGGAGCAAAAACAAATTAGTTGAAGTGCCCTAAGCCTGATGTATGTATGTATGTATTATTGCAATAACTGATTAAGCACATTTAAGCTAATTAACAGTTTCAGCCTAATGTAGATATTTGGGAAATAAAAATGTCCAATTCCCACACTGTGTTCCAGAAGTTTACTGAGCTTTGATTATAAAAGGAGTCAAAAAGTCACAAAAAGAGCCAAACAGCATTTTGCAGGTGAACCTTAGTACCAGTTTTTTAAGTGAATAATGTTCAGTTTTTCAAGATTAAGACAGTAATGGGATCTAATAGGCCTTCTATATAAAGTAATCAATTAATTTCATACTTTCACATCCTTCTCTGGGACTTGTTTGTTATCGTAATTTGCAGCTTGAAAAGGTAGACAGTCTACTGAAATTTCATTACTGCAAGTCTAGTTTTGCAACTCTTCTTACTAATTAATAATTTGTAAAATAGAGGCTGAAGTTGGTGGATCAGATGAAGAGTAATAAGAACTGGGCAGAGCTAGGCAGGTGAATGAAATGAGTAAATCAGACCAGACATCAGTGCCAAGATCATGACAGTCTATCAATAATTAGTTTTTTCTCGAATTGAAAAAAATATATTTTAATGATACATGATTTATAAAATCATGCGGCTAAACAATCCAGATGTCTAAACGGGTATGTTGAAACAAATTCATTGTCTGTACCAATTACATACAAAAAAATGCAAATAAAGTGTTCCTTTTCAGCATTTTCCCTATTTTGATTGAAGTCTTGTGGTTGTTCCTTGACAGAGAAGGACTGAACTATTCTTATCATTATACATTAAATTAATCACCTTTACAACCTTTTACCGAAGCCAAAATATTCTAATGATTCTATTATAATGGGATGCTCTATAGCATTAAAAGCTTTGAAAAAAATCTAAAAATAAAACAAAGCCCTTGTCTTCAAGAAACAAAAATTGGAAATTAAACCAGCTTGACCAGGGGATTTTCCTACAGTCATTTGTTTTACAGCAACATCTGTATTTCACAGTGGCATAAATTTTTGGATGTGAAGTCATTTCTAGGACTGTTGTGTTTAATGCTTTCCAAAAGGTATATTGGACTGATGAGAGTAGACTGAGTTTCTCTGTCTTAGAGTTTACACTGCAAGCCTTAATGCTCAATTCCAATTGTTTTGTGAAATCCCTTTTTTTTTTGCGTTTACATTTCCAAATATATGTAACTTGTTTGTGATCTCCTGTGTGAACTGCATTCATACAACACAAGTGTCACGCATGTGATGTAGAAGACGTCGCAAGCAAGCGTGTTCTGTGTTTACTGAAGTAAACATGGATGGTTGTACTAGAGCTCGTCTAGCGATCTTTTCCAATCTTAAAAACTCAATCTTTTCAAGATGGTAAAAAAAAAAAAAAAAGACTGCTCTCCGCATTATCATCCGCATTGATTGTTGTTTTTCTTTCCGTATCTGCGTAGCAAGACCCAGAATAGTTACCTTTGTTGAGTATTAATGACGTTCAGGTCGGATAAATGCAACCTGACCGTTCAGAAATAGGCCGCATTTGAAAAGATCAGATTTGTATCGGATTCGGGACCACATAACTACGGCTACATTCACACTGCAGGCCTTAATGCTAAATTCCGATTTTTTTTTTTTGTCAAATCTGATTTTTTTTGCATTGCCGTCCACATTTTCAAATATATGTGACTTGTATGTGATCTCCTGTGAAAAACTGCATTAATTAAGCTTATGTGTCCTGCATGCGCAGTAGAGGGCGCAATGAAATCACAAGCCAGGGTGCTTCGTGTTGTAGTGCTGGAACGCATCTAGCGATCTTTCCAAACCCTAAAACCTCAATCTTTTCAAGATGGTTAAAAAAATACTTCTCTCTGATTCATTGTCCGCCATGGTGTTTGTTTTTCTTGCCGCTTCTGCGTAGCAAGACACAGAATAGTGACCTATGTCGGTTAATAATGGCTTTCAGGACGGATGAATGCGACCTGGCCGTTCAGACACAGATCACATTTGAAAAGATCAGAATCGTATCGGATTCAGGACCACATAGCCAAGTGGCCTGTGTCGCATTGAAAAACAAATCAGATCTGTGTTGTTCAGACAGCCATGAAAAGATTAGATCCAGGTTGCATGTTGTCAAAAAAATCGGATTTGGGTCACTTCAGGCTGAGGTGTGAACGTAGCCCAAGTGGCATGGGTTGCATTGGAAAAAATTGGATCTGTGTTGTTCAGACTGCCAAGAAAAGATCAGATCCAGGTCGTATATGAGCAAAAAAATCAGATTTGGGTCCCTTCAGGTTGCTGTGTTAACGTAGCCATTTAGAGACACTAAAGTTGAGAACATCATGATATAAGATCTTTCTGATATCTTTTCTACAACTTTAAAAAAGACTAAGCTGATATTTAGTACATTTTATTGCTGTAGAAAAAAAACGTAGACACAGGAGAAAAATCCCTTAGTCTCATTTTGGTGTCACACATATCTCCTAGTTGTCTAGGAGAAGTACGTCAAATATTTTGGAGATCTTATTTCATATTTTCCTTTCCTCTGGGTAACACCTGAGTTCAACTTCTACATATCTTTACATTTTGCTAATTGGTTATTTTCTAGCCACTTTTCCATTTTGCATCTTGTTTCAGTTCTTGTCTCCTGCTTGTTTTGACATTCTTGTTGTTTATCTCATCCTTAGGCAAGACACTCTGTGGCTGCCAAGGACCACAAAGTGCCGTTACCCAGGCATGGGTTCCTGTTCTTATCATTGGCAGCTACAATTTTAGAATGGAAAAGGTTTGTCTGAACCACAGCCACATCAGTTTTATATTAAGCTAAAACACACGCACACACATACAAACACCTTCTCTACTTGCTATATGTAGTGAGGACCATGTGTTGACTCCCATTGACTTTCAGTCATTTTCAACTCTTTATATGCCCTAACCTTGACAGTAACCCTAAACCTAACCATTACCTACCCTAATCACTGCATGAAAAGTGAGATTTTCGTCCCCGTAAACCCCCGTAAACTCCCGCAGATCTGCCTGATTTTCGTCAGTTTCCGACAATTTGCAACCCGTGCTTGTCCGCGTTTGTCGTGCCACAAATTGTCGGAAACGGACTCTGACGTATGTGGAGAGCGATCAGCTGTACTAATGGCCCTAATTAGCATATGAATGCAGCAAACCCGCGCGGCTGGCCAGGTCTGGCTTGAATAACCTACTCAGTATTGGCTGAAACCACTATTCTCAAACAAGTGAAATCGCTCGTGATTGGCAGCAAAACCACACGTGGCCACGCCAGGCTTTAATTTTCTTACTGAGTATTGGACGGAACCGCTTCCTTTTAAACAAGTAAAGTCGCTCGTGATTGGTTGGCATATATATATATATTTACATATATATTTATTCATATATATATTTATTCATTCATATATATATATATATATATATATATATATTCATATATTTATTCATTCATATATTTATTCATTCATATGCTGTGTATTTATGTTATCCTACACTACTACACAATTATTATGCTACCATCAAGGACATGAATGAATTTATACAGGAAATGAAGATTTGCCAGGAAGCTGTTTATGCAAAGAAAGAGCTTTATTAAAACACACACAACTATATACAACGCGTATCCAAACACATGCGTATCTAAAAATTACAACTCCGTGAACGGTCCGTTTGCTTCCTCGGGGTTGGAGGTAACAGGCAGCATTCCCTCCGAGGCAGGTCCGATGTGCAGACGCCTACTGTGCGTGGCCCTGTACTTCGGCATCGCTTCTAACCGGGACTGCAGCTTAACACAGAGTTCAGTGAGATCCGGCCTACGAAATGGCGGCGACCGTACAATCCATCCAGAGACACCGCCGACGACGCCATCTTCTTCGTCGGACATGAGGTCAACGGTGGCGGACTTACAGAGTTCCACTTCCTCATCTGATAGCACACTCTGCCTCGCCTTCAGCAGCTGAAAAAAAAACAATGAATCAGCGCACTGCATATGGACACAACACATCTATCAATGCACCTGAAAAATAGTCACCAAATAAAGTCTTACCCTCTTTCTTCTGGCCCGACTCCGAGCAGATAGCCTGGCGGCCTCCGCACGCAGCGTGCTGGCTAGCAGCGTGTATCTGAAGCTCCTGCATACCGTCTCATAATACGTCTTACAGGCAGCTGGAAAACAATTAAATGAGAGTGGTATGAATAAAAAAAAAAATCAAACGCAAGTCACAGTAACAAGGAAGGAGAAAACATTAAAACAAGTCACTTACACACAATGTCGTCTTTATCAACATCGTGCAAATCCGAGCAAATAGGAGGTCACCGCCTCATTGTGAGGCGACTGTAGTCTGTGAAAAAAAAAAAAAAAAAGTACAGCTATGGTCGGTATCAATCCGTATCCATGTCCTTTTACCGCATATTCTTTAAACCTTACCCCTGCTCCGGTTCATAGCGCCTGCAATTAGTTTCCGAGTTGTTAAGACGGCATATTGCTTCCTGTGAATCACAAAAAATACACTTTAATAAAGCTTTAGGCTAGGCTGCTTTTAGCTTACCTAGCTAGGCTAGGTTGTCTTTAGCTTGCCTAGCTAAGCTAGGCTGCTTTTAGCATAGCTACCAGTAATCGAACATATATTTACCGCTAGCGTGGCGTTGTTCACCCGTCTTCTCTTCCTCGAGTTCGTATATCCTGCAAAGTTGCTCGACTGCAGAGCCGCCATCTTGTCCTCTATGGACTACAACCTGGAGCGCATCGAATTCTCCAGCTGAGTGAGGCGTTCATTCATGTCGGCAGTATGTTGGGCAAGCTGACGAGACAGTCCGCTGATAGCAATCAGCAGTTTCTTCTCGTCAGCCTGCGGGCTGGCCGAAAGTTGTGGACTAAGAGCAGTTGGAGGCGAGTTGAACGCGAGACGTCGTGCAGCCATTGTTCACGTAACAACAAAATACAAACACGGTAAATGGAGATGAAGTTCTTCTAAGTGTAGTAACACAAACATGTCTGCTAATATGCTGGTCTCGCGAGAAGTCGTAGTGCACAAAAGCTCACATGTGATTGGACGATGGGGCCGAAGGCTCATCAGGCTCCTCCAATCACATACGACGTCATTGTTATACGGAAGGACTCGCGAGAAGAGCTCGCGTCGCTCCATTCTGGAAGGTGGCGGTAATGCACCTATAAATTGTTTGCAATTGCAATTGTTTGTCTCCATAAGATTGAATTTGAGCAGGTGGACATTAGAGATAATAAATGCAACAACAAGTTTTTGAATCAATATTCTATAAATAATATGTACCCAGGAAGAACAAAAAGCACAGCTCTCTAACAAAATTTTAAGAAATCTATGATAGTCAAAATTAGGACAAATTATTTGAAATTCCCAATTCCTCCTAAATATAAAGAATTACAATTTAAAATAATAAATAACATATATCCTTCAAATGAGTTTTTAAGAGAGAGATTTAAGTTTAATGTTGAGAATTGTGGCTTTTGTACAACTCAATTGGAAACAACTAAACATCTTTTTTATGAATGTAGAGAAGTATTAAACTTATGGGATCAACTTCGAACCTTTCTGTCTTCTAAAACAATAAATTTAGATTTTGTTTCCTGGCAAAACATTCAATTCGGTTTATCCATTAAAGAAAAAAAATTTGGAATTTTTAATCAATATTCTAATAATTGTAACAAAGTATTATATCCATAAATGTCGCTATGCAAAATGCTCCCTCTCAATCTCTGCTCTCAAAAATGAACTTTCCCTTTTCAAAAGATGTCTGAGAAAGATGCAGAATTTAAATGCAATTAAATTGTTTGAGTTAATTGAAGAATTTCAGTTGGTAGTCCCCACTGATTAATTTACTTTAAACCCTATTATTATTTTATTTATTTTTATTTATTTTATTTTATACTTTGTTCCAGCCTGTGCATTTAATTTTATTTTTCAAAAGCAGGAGTTGTGATATTTCTTCTTGTATTGAAATATTTGTTATTGACTTGTTGTTTGAGATTGTTATTGTTTTCTTATATATTCAATAACAAAAAAAAAAAAAAAAGTGGAAATCTAAAAAAAAAAATTAACCATTACAGCCAACTGATTCTGATTAAAACTAATTTTTGAAGTAAATTATTTTGTGTATTTTCTTTTACATAACATTTGCATACACAGTAATCTAGCGTACTTTAATTAAATAAATCAATTCAAGCTAAAATGTAAGAGTCTATAATTAGGCTATACTGGGCCTGATCTATTTCTACCATCTATTTGGAGGATATTTATTACCACACTTTGGGCCACTTAAAACCAATTTAGCATGCTGACCTATGACCTTATGACCACAGTGTACCAATCTTCTGATGGCTACTTCCAACAGGATAATGCGCCATGTTATAAAGTTAATCATCTCAGAATCATTTCTTGAAACTTTTCCACTTAAGTAATTGTGAATTGAGCATATTGACAGACAACATTTTATTTTTTATCTTAAATGCAAATTAAAAAAAAAATAATTACTGCTCTAAATGTATTGCTCTGTCAGCTAAAGATCTGTTTTGGTCTCTATACTTTAATTAAATAAATCAATTCAAGCTAAAATGTAAGAGGCTATACCTGATCTCTTTGTATCAGAGATTTTCTTACCCAGGGTTGCATTTGTATAGCTCACAGCATGTTCATTTACATGTTAAAGCCTCCCCTAGAATTCCATGGGGGGAGGCATGGGGGGAACACTGCCTAAGAAATTCCACGTCAATTTCTGACAATTTACGGGAGTTTACGGCAAGGCCTGCAAATTGCCGTAAACTGCCGCTAACCTGAAGTTCCACGACAATCTACAGTGCCGTATATTGACGAAAATCCCACTTTTCATGCAGTGAATGTTAGTCCTTAATCCTAACTGTTAGCAGAAGAAAAGAAGTAACGGCCAGCAAAATGTCCACTCTTTTGTACAAACAGTCCATAAGTTGATGGTGAAATCAGAAGAATGGTCCTCACTTTGATGCCAAGACAGGAGTCAAGGTAAATTTGAAAAAAAAAGTCAGACTGTAAGCCAACGCAGGGATGAGTCTATTGATAAAGATCTGTTAATGGCACATTTCCACAGAACAGAGGCCAGGAAGGAGGAGGGAGATGAATAAGGGGAGTTATTTAAGTAATTTTAGAGAAGGATGTGAGGCAAGGGAAACCAAAGTTTCCGAAAACTGGGCAGCAACCAACAAGCATCTCCATCTGAATCACTCTCATCTGGAGCAGTTTACCTCCCAAGGAATTTAAGTAATGGGGCAGATTTCTCTGGGAGGCTGCTGCTCTTTAGACTACCTTTGAAAGCTTCTCTGCACATTCCCCCATGAGCCTCTTTTACAGAGGTGCAGACAGAGATGCTCTGGCTCAGTCCCAGGTTGATGATCCTCTGGATACTGATCTACAAGAAGACAAAAGAACCTTGGAAGGAAAGACCCTTTTATCTGAATAAATACCATAACTATAGTGCTGCGAGCTGAAGGAAAATAGAGAAGCATATGCCTGTGAGCATCATTATATCAGGAAAGGTTGTAAATCTGGTCATTTTGGAGCACATAACAAGTCATTAAAGAGTAATATATTATAAGTTAAGTGTCACCAAGATGTGTGGCTGACCTAATTCTGGTTATGCATTTTTTTTCATGGTGGAACAAGCTGTTGATGGTATTTAAGTCAAGTAATATGACCCAGTGCTGAATTCCAAAGGAACACATTAAACTACACTCCAGTGCTGCTGAAAGCTGCACAAGATTGCAAATGGAAATATACTCTATTCATTGCACTGACCATCTGAAAATGGTTCCTACTGTTAAGGCAATACATGATGTGGATTCATTGAAGATGGGATACATTTATTTCAAGCAAATTCTCCACACTGAATAAAATCAGCCTCCTTCGTAGTGAGCAGTGGTAAGTAACCTTTACTAATGTCTAAAGCCAGTTTTCCCTGCCTCCTTTAATAGAGGCTAACCCTTTGCTAGAATTATTTTTATGTGCAAGATGGAGCAGTGCAGTACTGTGTTAAAACACATCGAGTCATTTAGAAACAAAACATCAAAGTGAAAAAAAAAATTTCTAAGGAGTCTTAAAACAGGGATCTAGAGTCTGATCAAATTATGTTTTGTACTGAAGAGTATATAGTGCATTGTAGAAGTACCCTTTTCAACTTTTTACCATTTCCTCACCTTACAAATACAACCTTCAAAGGATTTGAGGTATGGGACACTGAAAGAACCACAGTGAGATATGGCAGAAGAAACATCAGATGATGATGCTTCTCTGTAGCATTGCACTGGAAAAAATTGAAACCTAGATAAGTTATTTTTTCCTAAAATAAGTGCATTTGCTCTTGGATTAAGGAGGTAAAAGATATATTTTGCCAATGGAACAAGACAATTTACATTTAAAATAAGAAAACACAATTGCATTGTATATTTTAAGTGCATTTAATCTAAATAAGTTCTTTTAAGAGTAAAAATACTCATTCCATTGGCAAAGCATTTATTTTACCCACTCAAATTAAGAGTAAATACACTTAATTTAAGAAATGTTTACTTATTTCTAGATCAATTTGCTGGTTGGAGTTTATTGCAAGATGGATCAAGCTTCATATCAGACAATATGTGAACAAAAGCATTTAGAGATTAGAAAACATGTTAAAATTAGCTGACCTAAATCAAACAATAAATCTTTTAAAAGATTTCAAATTATTCTTCACTGATGAATGCATCCAATCAAACTGAACTTTTTTGTTGGCATATGACCCAAATTCCAAATAAAAAATACTGAAAGTTTTAAGAGTATAGTTTTAAAAATAAGAAACCTTACAATTACAATAGCAGCGCTTCACTGCTCAGGCCTAACAAATGAAAAGCAAGAGTCATTAGTAACTGATCTAAAACACAAGCAGAGAAAACATGGAGGAACATTCATGAAGCCTCCCTGCATTCAGAAAGCAACTGTTCAAATTAGTTCTAGTTGCATTTTTTTGTACTATATAAGCCATGGAGGAACCAATTCAAGGAAGTCAGCATGTCTATAGGAGTTTGATCTCTCTGGACTTAACAGCAGAGGCATTGTGATATCTGGGATGAAAAAGATAGGGTCACAGAGGATGGAGCAATGGAAAAAAAAGCAACGGAAACCAGATAACATGACAGGTTTGATCCCCTGACAATTCCCGTCTAAACTGAAGCACAACATTCTGAGGGGGCGTGGCAAATTGAGCTGGGAACTCAACCACCCAGACAAAGATGTGAAGCCCATTAGTGCTGGGAGAAGGGGAGGAAAGGGAGGCTCAAATGTATTTACCGGCTTGGGCTAGCCCCCTGCACTCTGTTTGTCTTTCCTTTGGTTCCGTGATTTTCTAAACCAAAACTGTAACCAACCCAACAGCCCTGGGCTGCCTGAAACTGTGGACTTATGCAATGGCTCATTTTGATGTCTGACTTTTTTCATTTTATCCCTCCATCCATCCATCCATCCATCCATCCATCCTTCCGTCTGTCTGTCCATCCATCCTTCTGTCCATCCATTCATCCATCCATCCATCCATCCATCAATCCTTCTGTCCATCCATCCATTCATCCATCCCTCCCTCCCTCCATCCATCCATCCATCCATCCTTCTGGCTGTCCATCCATCCATCCATCCATCCATCCATCCATCCTTCTGGCTATCCATCCATCCATCCATCCTTCTGTCTGTCCGTCCATCCATCCATCCATCCATCCATCCTTCTGGCTATCCTTCCATCCATCCATCCATCCTTCTGGCTATCCATCCATCCATCCATCCATCCATCCATCCTTCTGTCTGTCCGTCCATCCATCCATCCATCCATCCATCAACCCTTCTGGCCATCCATCCATCCATCCATCCATCCATCCATCAACCCTTCTGGCCATCCATCCATCCATCCATCCTTCTGGCTATCCATCCATCCATCCATCCATCCTTCTGGCTATCCATCCATCCATCCATCCATCCATCCTTCTGTCTGTCCGTCCATCCATCCATCCATCCATCCATCAACCCTTCTGGCCATCCATCCATCCATCCATCCATCCATCCATCCTTCTGTCTGTCCATCCATCCATCCATCCATCCATCAACCCTTCTGGCCATCCATCCATCCATCCATCCATCCCTCAATCCTTCTGGCTATCCATCCATCCATCCATCCATCCATCCATCCTTCCGTCTGTCTGTCCATCCATCCTTCTGTCCATCCATTCATCCATCCATCCATCCATCAATCCTTCTGTCCATCCATCCATTCATCCATCCCTCCCTCCATCCATCCATCCATCCTTCTGGCTGTCCATCCATCCATCCATCCATCCATCAACCCTTCTGGCTATCCATCCATCCATCCATCCATCAATCCTTCTGGCTATCCATCCATCCATCCTTCTGGCTGTCCATCCATCCATCCATCCATCCATCCATCCTTCTGGCTATCCATCCATCCATCCATCCATCCATCCATCCATCCATCCTTCTGGCTATCCATCCATCCATCCATCCATCCTTCTGTCTGTCCGTCCATCCATCCATCCATCAACCCTTCTGGCCATCCATCCATCCATCCATCCATCCTTCTGTCTGTCCGTCCATCCATCCATCCATCCATCCTTCTGTCTGTCCGTCCATCCATCCATCCATCCATCCATCCATCCATCAACCCTTCTGGCCATCCATCCATCCATCCATCCATCCATCAATCCATCCATCCATCCCTCAATCCTTCTGGCTATCCATCCATCCATCCATCCATCAACCCTTCTGGCCATCCATCCATCCATCCATCCATCCATCAACCCTTCTGGCCATCCATCCATCCATCCATCCATCCATCCATCCATCCATCCATCCATCCATCAATCCATCCATCCATCCATCCATCCCTCAATCCTTCTGGCTATCCATCCATCCATCCATCCATCCATCAACCCTTCTGGCCATCCATCCATCCATCCATCCATCCATCAACCCTTCTGGCCATCCATCCATCCATCCATCCATCCATCCATCCTTATGTCTGTCCATCAATCCATCCATCCATCTATACATACAAAATGTCAAGATTAATGGGCAAACAAAAGTAGTTTAGAAATTCCAGTTTCAAAAAATTGTTCTTGATTCTAAAATTAATAATCTGCCTTCATCTGTGGCCAACTGCAGTGAGAACCAATGCCTAATGATAATGCTCACATCACCAGAATAAGTGCATTAACAGAATTTTTATCACTCTTAAGTGGGCTCTATTAGCTAACTAAGTGACTTAAAGGCCGGACAAAACATTTTTTAAAAGATAAAATGACATTTTACGTTTTTTAGCTAAAAACAGGGGGGAAAATGCCATTTTCTTATATTTCTTATTTATAGTTATGTGATATTTCAGACTGCTGTATTAAATCAGATAAGTGTGGTGGCAATATATAAATAAAAAGAAAAAAAAGAGTTAAATAGGTATGAATGCCCTTCCAAGCCACAGTACATTGAATACATAAGGGATTGCTGATCATTTATTTCAATTCAGCAGGTAGATAATTGCCATACATCCTTAACAAGCTGGACTTATGCAATGGCTCATTTTGATGTCTGACTTTTTTCATTTTATCCCTCCATCCATCCATCCATCCATCCATCCATCCATCAATCCTTCTGTCCATCCATCCATTCATCCATCCCTCCCTCCCTCCATCCATCCATCCATCCATCCATCCATCCTTCTGGCTGTCCATCCATCCATCCATCCATCCATCCTTCTGGCTATCCATCCATCCATCCATCCTTCTGTCTGTCCGTCCATCCATCCATCCATCCATCCATCCTTCTGGCTATCCTTCCATCCATCCATCCATCCTTCTGGCTATCCATCCATCCATCCATCCATCCATCCATCCTTCTGTCTGTCCGTCCATCCATCCATCCATCCATCCATCCATCCATCCATCAACCCTTCTGGCCATCCATCCATCCATCCATCCATCCATCCATCCATCAACCCTTCTGGCCATCCATCCATCCATCCATCCTTCTGGCTATCCATCCATCCATCCATCCATCCTTCTGGCTATCCATCCATCCATCCATCCATCCATCCATCCTTCTGTCTGTCCGTCCATCCATCCATCCATCCATCCATCCATCCATCAACCCTTCTGGCCATCCATCCATCCATCCATCCATCCTTCTGTCTGTCCATCCATCCATCCATCCATCCATCCATCAACCCTTCTGGCCATCCATCCATCCATCCATCCATCCATCCCTCAATCCTTCTGGCTATCCATCCATCCATCCATCCATCCTTCCGTCTGTCTGTCCATCCATCCTTCTGTCCATCCATTCATCCATCCATCCATCCATCCATCAATCCTTCTGTCCATCCATCCATTCATCCATCCCTCCCTCCATCCATCCATCCATCCTTCTGGCTGTCCATCCATCCATCCATCCATCAACCCTTCTGGCTATCCATCCATCCATCCATCCATCAATCCTTCTGGCTATCCATCCATCCATCCATCCATCCTTCTGGCTGTCCATCCATCCATCCATCCATCCATCCTTCTGGCTATCCATCCATCCATCCATCCATCCTTCTGGCTATCCATCCATCCATCCATCCATCCATCCTTCTGTCTGTCCGTCCATCCATCCATCCATCAACCCTTCTGGCCATCCATCCATCCATCCATCCATCCATCCTTCTGTCTGTCCGTCCATCCATCCATCCATCCATCCATCCTTCTGTCTGTCCGTCCATCCATCCATCCATCCATCCATCAACCCTTCTGGCCATCCATCCATCCATCCATCCATCCATCAATCCATCCATCCATCCATCCCTCAATCCTTCTGGCTATCCATCCATCCATCCATCCATCCATCAACCCTTCTGGCCATCCATCCATCCATCCATCCATCAACCCTTCTGGCCATCCATCCATCCATCCATCCATCCATCCATCCATCCATCCATCCATCCCTCAATCCTTCTGGCTATCCATCCATCCATCCATCCATCCATCCATCAACCCTTCTGGCCATCCATCCATCCATCCATCCATCAACCCTTCTGGCCATCCATCCATCCATCCATCCATCCTTATGTCTGTCCATCAATCCATCCATCCATCTATACATACAAAATGTCAAGATTAATGGGCAAACAAAAGTAGTTTAGAAATTCCAGTTTCAAAAAATTGTTCTTGATTCTAAAATTAATAATCTGCCTTCATCTGTGGCCAACTGCAGTGAGAACCAATGCCTAATGATAATGCTCACATCACCAGAATAAGTGCATTAACAGAATTTTTATCACTCTTAAGTGGGCTCTATTAGCTAACTAAGTGACTTAAAGGCCGGACAAAACATTTTTTAAAAGATAAAATGACATTTTACGTTTTTTAGCTAAAAACAGGGGGGAAAATGCCATTTTCTTATATTTCTTATTTATAGTTATGTGATATTTCAGACTGCTGTATTAAATCAGATAAGTGTGGTGGCAATATATAAATAAAAAGAAAAAAAAGAGTTAAATAGGTATGAATGCCCTTCCAAGCCACAGTACATTGAATACATAAGGGATTGCTGATCATTTATTTCAATTCAGCAGGTAGATAATTGCCATACATCCTTAACAAGCTTTAACAGAGACAGAATCCCATTAACCGAGTCCAGTGACTATAACAACACTGCAACAAACCCCTTTGTCTCCACTTCTGCCAGGCTGCAATTCCATAATTAGCATGCTCTCAGTAAACAAGCCTTCTCTTGTTTCAGTGGATGTTTGTAGTTATTTTGGAAGCGCTCAGGCAAGCACCAATTAAAGACTACAAAGGCTAAAGTGTATCTGTCATAATGGTCTCTGGTATTCACAGAATGTGTTCACCAAACCAGGAGAGTGTCCGTAACAACTATCTCTAAGAACTTAGAGTTGAAGTCTGAGAGGTTTTGTGTCATATGGAGAATAATCCCTAATTAGTTTGAGTTTAATGCAGAATCCAAAGCATCTGTAATGGCTCTGGTGACCCCTCAAGCCTTTGCCTTCCTTCTCAGTCTCTTGTTTTGTTTTCCTGCCTTTGTTTAGATTGTAGACTTCCTCTGTAAACACCATAAAGTTGTTCTCTCTGAAAGCCTGTATGATAACAGCGCCCCCAACAAAAAAAAAGAAGATTAGATGCTGTGCTAAATGTATTTACAATATGATATGTGTAATGTTTTGGGTTCCTTGGTCAGATGCAGCTTTTATATATCTTTTTTTTTTATTCCAGCTTACCAATATTGAAAGGTATAATGGAGGTTGCATTAAACAAACACTCAGAGCACAATTAGTTTACACAAGCAGGGGGCTTTATGTTCTCTAAGCTTAATTCTACCAGCAAACATTTGGTCAAATGGGAAAAAGGAAAGCAAATGAAAGACAAACATGCTACTTGATTTAAACATAATGAAGATACAGGCAGTTTTCTTTTGCAGGTAAAAGCTCCTTTTGGGCTTAACAGAGACTGCATGTTCACAGAATCTTTATTCTGAACTTAATTACTGACATTTTCACCCTTCTAGTTTTAAAGGCACACTATGCAACATTTTTCAGTTAATTAATGTGTTCCATAACGTTTTGGATGATTAAATGAGTCATTTCAGGTTGAACAAAGGTTTTCTCGGCCGCCCTGGTGGTCTGTAGAGGAAATACTGCACTTGCAATTGCAGGAGCACCGACCCGCACCCACAGGCTCAGAAGTCTCGTGAGAGTCAGTCTTGCTTTACGGCGAGAACTGCTACACCCCCCAGTTAAAAGCATTCTCGTTGCTAGCACAGTGGCGATCTTTGTGCAGTTATGCTACGTTCACGCAGCAAGAACAGCAAAATCGCGTCTGCTGCTTCATTTTTGCTGCTTGTACCAGTTAGTTCTGATGCGCGGCTGAAGCAGCTTTGCTGCTCTGGCTGCGCGGTGCAAAAGTGTGTCTGACGCGCGTTGGGCGGAGCTTCACTATCCTTTCTCTGCCTTGCAGCTATATTTACTGTGATCATTTGGAATAAAGTAGTTTTAATATGTGTTTAAATGAGAAAATACTCCTGAAAACGTAATCAGTGCAGTCAAGTCATTCAGATTATTATCCTGCCTTCAATATTTTTTCTGTCGGAGCTGCTCAGACCCCCACATACCAGCGGTGCGCCGACAGTATGGATCCCTTCATCAGCAGCCTCTGGCCTCCTCGCGGTTCACCGCGGCAGCTGGTAGGTGGTTTTCATCTAAATAATCCAAACTGCATATTCTGCTGGCAGATTTCTGCATTTTAAGTCAATTTAGGCGTCAATAAACTGTTTAAGAGGAGTGATCATAGCCTCTGATCATCAGCGCCGTGTCTCTCTCCCTGCGTCAGATGCTTAAACGCACCCGACGCGCTGCTTCAGCTGCTCAAAACGCGCCGCGGGACCTTTTGCTGCGCCTTGACGCGCCTCAACCATTGACTTTGCATGTAAACTCGCTGCTTCTGTCGCGCCAGCTGCGGTGTGAACGCAGCAGTCATTCGTTGCGTTCGCCTGTCTGCTAAGCTCGAAACAACCGCGCCTGGCTTGACGGAGAAACCAGGAGAACAGCTGTGCATATTTACTACAGTGCACTTTTACTTTCACCCTCTGGGGGGAGCCTCGCTGGAAAATCAACACCGGTTGCATAGTGTACCTTTAATCTTGCTCTTTTTTGGTTTTCAGATTCCATATTTCTGACTTGCTGTGTCATAAATGTAAATAGGATAAATCAAAATCATAACATCAACCCTTATTTAAAAATTAAATTATATACTTCTTTATTTATTTATTTATTTTTGTTAACTAAAAAAAACATATTTATAGTTTATGTTTACATTTTCATTTAGGAAAGCTTCCACTTTGCATTACTCCTTAAATGAACTGTGCTCTGCATTCTCCTAGGCCATACATGCCTGGTTAAGCATACAGTTTTAATTTGATTGTTTAAAATAATAATTTAAAAAACATTTATTTAGCATTTATGCACTAAATCATCTACTGGCTTTTCAATCTGAAAAACTCACATGGAGAAAAAAGAAAATTAGAAAAAATGTATTGATACAATTATTAAGTCTTTGGCGCTCAGACCTCGACAGGAAACGTAGCACTGAATTTTGATAGATATGCATGAACAGGAGCAGAGAATAGGGCTGTGTCCCCCTCCCAGGCCTGAACCTGGTGGTTGAGTGGAGATAGATGAAGTTGGTCAGTCTGTAGACTGCTGGTTGGCGAGACGGTCTGCTGAGCTTTATGGGGAGATCCAGTGGACTGCGTGAGCTGATACTAGTGCTTCACGTAGGGACCTGGAAGATGGAGGTCCAGTTTGCATAACACAGGTTGAGAGAACCTGTCCATGATGAGCAAGCATGAAGCAACAGTGGAGAGGAAAAACTCATCTGCAGATGCAGTAAGAATGCAGTAAGAGTCTGGGAGGAAGGACACAAGTTTTAGTTACGATGGTGGAGGAGGGGCTGGAGGTGGGTTGAAACGGGGTCATCTTAATCAAATTTACACAGCGCAACCAGCGCCTGCGCACTAGCTAGCAGATGGGTTGCGGAGGCCTTTTAAGATGAATTTTGAATGCTGATTGGCTTTCATGGAGGCGTGGTTCAAAGCTGATTGGCTGTGTGGTAGGCGGATGAAGGCGAGTAATCAGTTTATTCAGTTGAACTTCCACCTAGTGTCATGAAACTTGGACAGATGGACCCAGTATTCAAGGAGACAGACAGTGGGCAATTTCAAAATGTTTATTTAGTGAAAAACAAAACTAAAAGGGGAGCTGCTAGGATGTGAGGCATGCGGCAACTGGAGGTGGGGGGGCGGGGCACCGCCCAATCTCAGACACTCTGTAGTGGGAGAAACACAGGTAAGTGACCACGATCATCTGACAGAGGATTATCTGAGTTGGTCACTTACCTGGTTTAACAGTCCAGACCAAGAATGTCCCCAAGTGCTGCAGTCTCAGAGGTCATGCTGGAAGCTGATCCTGGTCAGGGTTCCAGAACAAACAGGAACAGACAGAACAGGCAGGATCCAGATCAGGCAAGAACAGAACAGGTGGCAGGATCCAGACTTCGCACAGGAGCAGACAAGATCAGGTGCAGATGAGCAGGCTCAGTGGAAGAGGATAGCAGAGACAGGACGTGGAACCAGAACTTGATGCAGGACTTTAAACTGGTCTCCTCCCTGGAGCCAGGCTTACTGGAATAAAAACTGAACCTCCCTACATATAGAGCCAAAAAACCCAGAGGGCTCCGCGGGGGAGGAACAGTGGACGATCAGGAGACGAGACAAACACTAAAACCCTCTTTCCACTGGCTGCCAGGATCCAGGGTGTGAACCAAGGCAAAAACTGAACGGACAGACTAACGAAAAGACAAGTAATGATCTGGCACTGAATGCTCAGGCTGAACTGAATATAACCAAGAGGAAACAGGCGAGAGGAATAAATCATAACTGAGGCAGGGAGGGAAAACAACAGGTGAAAGGAATGACTAATTAAGGGAGAGCAAACAGGTCAGATCATGACACCTAGGCTCCATAATCGGCTGCTAAATCAATGTTTTAGCTTTACTACATCTGCACCCCACCACTGCTTCTCCTTGGAAGGGTGACAATGGCCTTGAATTTTCTGTTTCTATGCACTTTGTTGGTCAGTATCACAGGATGGCATCATAAACAAATGGCTTTGTAGGATTTTATTCTCCCAGTTTAATTATTTCCAGGTTTAATACGTAACATATTTTTGAAAGTACCAAGCAAAGACTTACATTATTTTTGCAGTTAGTAGAATGATAAATATACTGAGTTTGTCACCATATTGTTTTAAATTCTTAAAACAATGAATAAGAGTGTAAAAGATATAATTCAGTGCTAGCCTTGTGAGCTCTCTGCTAAAGAAAATAACTGCTGCTCTGTCTTGCAGAAACAATAACTGCAGTGTGGGAATGTCTGTTGGGCGTCTGAGTCCCAATGCAAAACAACAAGATTAAATTTGATACACTCGAGTCAAAACCAAGTTCTGCATTGCTAAGAGCGCTGGAGAAAAGGCATGCTGATGTTTAGTCAAAAAGCATGCATGACATCTTTAATTTTGAGTATATCTAATGTTTTTTAAATAGCTTTTTTTATTCGCTGTATTTTTCCCCACAGAACCGGCATACATGTTGCACAAGATAAGATGCCTATACTGTACAAGATTTATAAGCTAATTTATATCTCATTATCATTGCAGATCTAATGGAGAAAATGGGAAATTCTTCATCTTTTTTGATGAATAATGAATAAATATGAATTGTTTAACGTTTGCCATCTTTGAACAAAATGAGATGTATGATTAAAGGTATAGTGGAGGATATTCACGAATTTTTGAAAAAGACCTGCCCTTTCCACATTTGAAAAAAATGCACATGCACAACCCTGTACTCGAATGTCTGCTCTAACCCCTAAATCACTCAATCACTACATGGAGTGGGGACTATATAGTGGACTTTATAGTGAACGCACTTAACTGACCATTTGGACAGATCATCGCTACTTTTTACTCCCTGTTGGTCACATAACTCCTCCGCATGGTACCTGCACCATCTTTGTTATTAGTCGCTGCTGTTGGGTAGTGACAGCCTATGGCGACAGTGGGCCACTGTGACAGCAAATCCCATAATGCCTTGCAAGGAGAGCTCTCTGCGCAGAGCATTCTGAAATATATCTTCCTCTTTTGAGGCCTTTCTTTTCTTCTCATGCACTTTGTAGACACTTTTTCTCTTACATTACATTTAATAAGAAATGTGGTTAGAAAAGTGAGCTTCAATGACTGGCTGAAACCATAGCTCAACACAGATATACGCCTCAAAGTGTGCATGCTTTTTTTCTGAGTGCAGTATTTTGGAGAGCTAATAAACCAGCACCCTATAGAAGTATTCAAAAGCTCTCTTAAGATGAGCTCAGTCTGCCCTTTATTCAACACATTTTAAAATATAAGCTTGTGATGGAAACTGCAATTCGGAACACTAGAATCCTAGGATTCCAGGATTTTTTGAGGCAATTTTTTGTTGTGCTTTACTCAAGGCAGTTTTTGCGAAACTACAGTGAGGCAGCTGTCACACAGTCATCTCTGCATCTTAAGGGTCATTTAAACTCTGCTAGACTATTCAGAGCTACATGACCTTTGGCCCCAAAAAGGTGGCTGCAAACTATTGTCCCCCAAGGTATGGATGGGAAAAAACAAGTTTGAACTCTAATGAGACATTTTCCCGATGACATTTTTGTTGTTCTTTTACTTGCTCGCCTCACAGATAGCTCTCTGCAGCTGCCTCAGAGGTTTGACTCTATACTCACTGCCTCTGATGTCTGTCTTTGAATGGGCATACAATGTGTTGTGCCTTCAGCTGTGATCTGTTCCTTTCTACCATCCAATTGTTTTATAATCCAGGAGCAAAAAAGTTTCCAGTGAAATTTTGATTTTGTTGGATAAGGAAAAATATGACCTCAACATCTGTTGGCTGCTATGGGGCTCACCCACATTTCCTGCTTTGATCATCTTTTCAGCAAGTGCTCCCTGTGTCTTTTTCCTGGTGTAACTAGCCATCCAGGCATATATTACATGTGTTATTAAAATAGCTCAATTATCATTGAGAATTAAAGTCTTCGATATTCTACCCTTTGACACACTTGGTTTAATCTATGGCCATCCAGTTATGGTAGTTCTGACCAAAATGCTCTTTTTCTTTAAGTAAATTGCACTTTGTGGTAAAGTATTGTCCCTTTCGAATATTTTAATGAGTGCATATCTGAAAGGGAGACTGAATTTGCTTAAAAACTCCATGGATGATAATGAGTAGTCTCTCATATCCATCTGGTTCATATAAGCTTTTCACGGAACTCGTTTTCTTTGCTTAAAGTCAAAACAGTTTGGACAAAGACTGACCCCTTTCAGCTCACAAAACCTGTTCTTGCTTAGGACACGTTCACACACACACAGGTCTGTGCAGTGGTGACTGGGATGTGACCTGGGTCAGCCAAAGATGTAACGCTATAAAGGTCAAAGTGTGCGAATATATTCGGATACAATCCAGTCAACTTTGAGTTTCAGCCGTCTCAAGTGTCACAAGAGGGGCTGGATTTCACAAGCAATTTAAGATTCTAGTTCCATAAAGGGACAAAAGATCCAGATTTGGCTATATTGTTTGTGTCTTGCTGTCACCCTTAATGTTATGCATATCCCTTATCTGGGATACAGATGGCTGTTTCTCTTTAATATGGTTTACCAGTCTAAAAAACATGTCTTTGTTGGTAAAGGCTGTTGGTACATGAATGTTCTGGAAACAGGAAATTGGGGATGTTTGCATGAGTCTTAGCTGCTTAATGCCCTTCAGTCTCTAACATCTGCACTGTGGTCATGCCCTGATTTATGGGTGGTTGTTCTTTTTAAATCTTTGATCACTCCCTTGCATTTTGTCTTACTCAATGAACATGTAGATTATTTTCCTGTATACATATAGACTTACCTTTCATCCTCTACATCAAAAAGGAATTATGTTACACAGTGGTTGTATGGGAGAACATGATGCACATGGTCAAAATATTTCATCAGTAACAAAAGAACCATACAGAATATTTTCAAAGATCCTATTTCTGATTATTAATGTGTATTAAACTGAGAACAAATATTTTGACCACTACAATGTCCTGTAAAACAATCCTACAGTTTGAATAAGTTAGATTTCAAACTTAAATAAATGTTATTAGGAGTTTATTTGACCAAGGTATCAAGAGATTGATACATGTGAATAAGAAGTGAAAATCCTCTGACATGGGAGCTGGCTTGGAGCTCGTCTCCCTTGCTGTGTGTTTCCTGGACGGGGCCGCCTTTTACAGTTGCCTTTTGTATCTCTGCTTCTGTCTCCTTGAACCCCAGTCGGCCTTAGCAGGTGCCGCTCACACTGAGTCTGGTTCTGCTGGAGGTTTCTTCCTGTTAAAAGGGAGTTTTTCCTCTCCACTGTCGCTACAAGCATGATTAGTGTGAGGGATTGTATTTGAGTCAATGAGTCAATGCAATCAACTGGATTTTATTAGATAGAAAACTTCGATTTGACTGTATGATGTGGTTGAACTGTAAAGTGCCTTGAGATGACATGTATTATGAATTGGTGCTACAGTGGGGAGAACAAGTATTTGATACACTGTTGATTTTTCAGGTTTTCCCACTTGCAAAGCTTTTAGAAGACTGTAATTTGTATCATAGGTACTCTTCAACTGTGAGTGATGGAGATGCTGGAGTGTGATTGACTGAGTGTGTGGACAGGTGTCTTTTATACAGGTAACGAGTTCAAACAGGTGCAGTTAATACAGGTAATGAGTGGAGAACAGGAGGGCTTCTTAAAGAAGACCTAACATGTCTGTGAGAGCCAAAATTCTTACTGGTTGATAGATGATCAAATACTTATTTCACACAATAAAATGGAAATTAATTATTTAAAAATCATACATTGTATTTTTCTGTATTTTTGTTTTAGATTCCGTCACTCACAGTTGAAGAGTACCTATGATAAAAATTACAGTTTTCTACAAGCTTTGCAAGTGGGAAAACCAGAAAAATCAACAGTGTATCAAATACTTGTTCTCCCCACTGTTCTCTTACTGGTTGATAGATGATCAAATACTTATTTCACACAATAAATAAACTGAATTTAATTAAATTAATTAAAATAAACAGACAATTCTGATGGTCATTTGCACCCCTCCCCCCAACGGTGTCACTGAAATATAGTCCTATAAGAATCTGCTTTTAGTTTGTGAAAAACCATAAGGAACAGACATGCATACAAGAGCATTTTTTTTTTTGGTCACTTGAGACAAAAGGTTTATTTTTTGACCCACATCTACAACTCTAGGTCACATATAAAACTATTACTGCATCTGACCCAAAAAAATAAAACAAGACTGTTAAGGCTTGGTGGAGGTTCTAAGAGGACCCAAATGCAGAGAGTAGGAGGCAGAGATGAGTTTTGCTGATTTAATTGAAATCCCACAGGCAACAGAAGCAAAGTCCAAAAACAAAAAACACACATAGGGAGCAAAGACAAGATGAAGCAGCAAATCAACAAGAAACCAGCAAGGAGAGGTGGTGTATATATTGGGAACAGAACAAAGAATGGGCTAATGAGCTGATATGGAGCTGGTGTGAGTAGAACTAACTAGAAGGAACCCAAGGGGAAAGGATACAAACACAAGGGGGCAACAGAGAGTAACCCAAGAACTAAACACTGCTAGAAAATAACTGCAAATACAAAGAAACTAATAAAAATAAACTTAAACAGAGGGCTGATATGGAGCAGGTGTGAATATAAGTAACTAGAAGGGAACCAAGAGGAAAGGAAACATGCACATAGGGGTAGCAGAGAATAACTCAAGAATTACAATAAAAAAAAACTGCATAAATATAACACAAAATGGAAATAAAACAAATAAACAAGCAAAAACAGAATAACATAATCAAAGTGGAACTGACAACTTAAAAAGAAACTCAAGCAGAAGTCCACAAGGGGAGAACCTGACAAAAACATCTCCAACTGTGAAACAATGAGCCAGTACCATGCTGTAGTATTACTTTAGTCTATTAAAGGAATAGTACACCCAAAACATGATTAGCCTTCATTTTCTACTCACCCCCATGCTGAACAACACTCTGGAGTACTTTTTTGATATCTCAAATGCATCTGGAGATCGGGGAGGCTTCTTGCTGTCTGCTGACATTCAAATAATGGAGGTCTGTGGCGCCCGAGACAGAAAGGTCCATAAAAGTCCACAAAAAACCTGTCAATATTCCTCCATACTGCTCGTCCAATGTATTCCAAGTGTCCTGAGTGGGTAGCGTCCAGAATTTACTCGAAACAAAGTCATTTAGAATGTTTTTATAGCATAAACAGTAGTGTATAGGATTTCCTGAAAGTGCGTCCCTGCGCGTTCAGGACACTACGGAAGCCGGCAGACCAAACCAGATGAAAGTGCGCATTCAGCGTCTGCTCCGCCGATAATGCAAGCGTAGAAGAAGAAATGTGCTGTTTACCTGTGCAAAGAAAGAAACAACGAAAGAAAAATGTCTGAGGACTTCAGTGTTGAGGAAGAGCATGAGTTCTTTGCCGAGCTGAATGCGCACTTTCATCTGGTTTGATCTGCCGCGGTTTCCGTAGGCTCGTGAACGCACTTTTAAAAAGTGGTCAGTTTGGCATTATAGATGAAGCTTTCTAATGGGCAGCCTTTTAACCAAATGCAAGAGAGCAATAACCACAGCTAGAGTCAATCCATCCATTCGGACCGGGCTTTATCTGTTTTGAAAGAATTGTCATAGTTGAAGTCTAAATTTAATTCAAAATGTTTGGAAAAATTTAAAATTATTGATTGAAAAATAATAATAATAAACACTGTGAATGTAATGTGTGGATTATATACTTATACAATCAATTAAAAACAAATATAAAAGTTTGCATAATATAAAGCATAATATAACTTTCCCCCCTTTTTTTGTACATTTAAGTTTGAGATTTTATTTTTATAGAATGAAATGGACACTCCATTTAGACCCAGTGATAATGACTCAGAAGTCTTAAGTTTCTTAACACCTCCCACTCCCCCTCTCTTGAGCAGCAGCAGCAGCACCAGTAAAACTCTCAGGGGTGTTTGTCCACTGTGCTGGTGAGACTGGTCCGTCTCTCCATGATCGGTGGGGGCTTTTTGTTTAAGCCAATAGGCGGGGAGGAACATTAATGTCCTTCCAGTGTGACCGTGTAGGAGCGGCACTGCGCTCACGTTCCCATCTGAAGACTGCGATGCTGTGACGGTGCGTAAAGTCAAATCGCTCCCCGAGAGAGCGGACAGTTCCTGGGCTTTAAACTTAGCCATTTGCACAGTGCTTTGTTCAATCCCCGCGGAAAACAAGTGTGTTGTTTTTCTTCTCTTTTTTTATACATTTTTAATTTTGGGGGATTTTGCATATAATGCAGATAAGGCGCTCTGTGACCATTTTTTGCTACAACGGGAGTACTGGTTCTGGATACTCTGTTTGCTGAGACTGACCTCTTGCCGGTGAGTGAATAAAGGATGATGAAATATCCAATGTCTTAAACAAACTGCCATATAATAAATTGTAGAAAAACAGGCTAAGACGGTTAACATCATCATATTAAATTCAACACTGAATATACTTCTCTTATATTTTCTTTTAAACCCCGGCTTATTGGATTCTCAGTCCCCCGCTGTGCGCTTTTACGCAGGACATCTCCAAAGAGACACGTATCACTTTCCGTGCGCGAACCGTGATAGTAACTTCATACCCTGACGGTGAAAAAAACTCACTCTGAGCCGTCGGGCTTGAAGCTGTGTAGACACCGTCTCTTCCCAGATGTATGGACTCAGCTGTCGCCTGTCACTTTGGTGACAACTGGTCTGCGCACTCTAACCCTGTCCGTCCACCGCGGGTCTATAGCTGTCAGGGGAGCTGTTGAGTGAGAGGGAATGAGGTCTTACAACACCACAACGACCTCATGTCGGACAATATCAGATTAAAATATATATATTTTTGATATTCTCTAAATTTTTACAATGATGGATGGCGTGAGAACAGCTATGGAAGTTAAGGGCTGTCAAAAAAAGACATTTTACTTGGCCTCTAATCTAAAATGCTTCTTTTGACTGTTTTATGGCCTCTGAAATTACATCTCATAAGCAAATACATTACTCTTTCTACTGTTTTCTGTGCTGTTTCTGAAACTGGGCCAACACTAACACAGAAATGTATAAACATATTTGGTTTCTTGAAATAAAAAGAAAACTAAAACCAGCTGCTTTGCTGGATTTATGACTCCTTACAGACCTCTTAATGATCATAGGTGAATATATCTTATAGGTTTTTCCTTCTAGATGACTCTGGCATACCCTCTAGAAGACATTTGTGGCCCCAGCTGTCAGGGAACTAGCAAAACATAGGAGGACATTGCTGTAATGTGTAACCAAGGATGTCTGAAACAATATTTGGGTCTTACTGACCCACAGCGATTATCATCACAAGCCATTTGGACACTGCAAAGAGGTGCTGTGTGCACAGCTGACAGCAGTCCTGACAGATAACTTAGCTGACAAAGGAAACACTTTTTTAAAGATATTTTTCATCACAGTTTATTTGGACAGATGTAAACACTGGCTTGTTTTTTAAGCAATGTGACAGAAGAAGAAAAAATAACTACCTTAATGGCACAATTAAATGTGTTTTCCAAAAATGAAAGCATTTTTTTTTATGCCCCCTAGTCTTAATTGTAATGATGCACTTTAAATAATTTTCTTTTTAGTAGCTGCTTGTACAGGAACATAAGGGAGACTTTATGTGAAAAAGAGTAAGACACAGAACAGGAACAAGGTGGTGGTGTCACCTAGTGGTCAGATTACAGGCTGACAGTTTTACAATCTTAAAAATCCCAGCATTCATCAAAGTGGGGAATAAGCTCAGTTCTTTTTTTAACAGGCTCTCATGGACCAAAGTGAGTTGAGTTGATATATAATTTTACCTGTTCAGCCTTTGGTTGA
The DNA here is from genome assembly GCF_016077235.1 of Cyprinodon tularosa. Lineage (NCBI taxonomy): Eukaryota > Metazoa > Chordata > Actinopteri > Cyprinodontiformes > Cyprinodontidae > Cyprinodon > Cyprinodon tularosa. Next base: position 212,095 of record NW_024039396.1, read on the forward strand.
ACAAATGTTATGTGGTTCCACATCCATGATCTTACAGCTAATGTAAATTCCATAAAGTCCCATAATGTCAAATGCAGCTTTTATTTTCACCAGCTGCATAGCCGGTGCAGCCTGGGTTTCCTACTCCCCAGCTGCCAGCTGCAGTGTTGCGGTGATGTTGCAGAAAAGGCATGCACTTGGAGAGATTTTCTTCTGGGATCTGCTGCAGGTGAAACATTTGTCAGAGCTCTGTGTTAATAATAGACTTCCCAGTGATCATTTTTGCAAAAACTCACTGAGTTCTTGTTATTGTCTCTTATACAATGCCTTTAATCAAATTAAAAGATGCCATTTATAGAATTTCAAGACTTTAGAACTGAGTTGTTTAGATCTCTAACGAGACAAAAGAGGGAACTAAAAATAGGAAACCGTCTCATTGTTTCTCCTGGCGACAGAAATGGAAACGGCTCTGTTGTTTCTCAGTCATCTTGATGTTCACGAGTATTTGCTTATTAGATCTGGACTATATATAGTCTATGGTTTATTTTAAACAACAGAGGTAATTTACAGTACCTTGCTAGTATTTACACCCCTTTAAATTCAAATATTTTTCTCGTCGTTATGAATGAATCTTCATTTATTTACCTGAACAGTTTTGCAAAATAACACACTCTCAGTCAGTATTGATATAAAATATCTCTGAAGATTTAATATTTCTACTGACTGGACTTTGACTGGTCCATTCTGGAGTGCATGAACTCCACTGTATTTCTTCCTCCCCAGTCTCATGACTATGCAGCCTCAAACAGGTTTTCTTCCAGGTTTTCTTCCATTTAACCATTTTTATCTTCAACTCTGAGCAGTTTGCCTGGTTCTCCTAAAAGTGAGCATCCCACTGTATATTATGCTTATCCTCCCACTATGGTGAGAGATTTCTGAAAGTGTTTTCACCAGATGCAGAATTTTACATGTGGGCCATAAATTTTTATTTTGCTCTTATCTGGCTGAAGCCCCTTCTTCAGAATATTTTTATGTTTCTCCTGCGCAACATGCAGCTGACTTTAGACAGTTTTTTTTTTGGCTTCTTTAATAAGAACTTCCTTAGGCCAATAATTATAAAGACCAAATTTAATATGCACAAGACTGACAGATGTAGAGAGATTCTCCTACCTGACCAGGACATCAATGCAAATCCTCCTGAGTTATTATGGGCCATTTTTATTTTTTTACCTGTCAATTTAGGTAAACAAATATGTCATTTTATTTTTATGGCTATAAAATACAAATTTTATCCTCAGATGATAGATTAAGGAGTACTAAATAAAACATTCAAAGCCTCCCTTTAACCTCTCTGCACCCTGACCTGCATGATCCTGATTGCTATGGCTTTTTTCCTAAAAATAAATACAAATACAAGCCACACTTTTAAGATAGTTTTTTTGGAAATGAATGCTTTTTCACTGAAATATCACATAGAATTAAGATGGAATAAGTAAAAAAAATGCATTCGTGTATTATACAATGTGACAAGTTCATGCTTATGAAAACTTTAGTGGTTTAAAGTTGGGACACATATTTTAAATACAAAGTTAAAATATAAAACAGCTGCACAACTGTGGAGACAGAAAACTTGAGGGTTGTCGTTTTGTGTATTTTCCCTTTGACATGGACAGTGACAAACCTGTCTAGATGTATGTGAGTGCAAGCACTTAAGGCAAGACACAGCCGGTTTTGAAAGGGTAGAGTGTAAGACCTGGTACCAGTGTGTATACGTTCGCCACTGTTGATTTAAATGGTCAGTGTAGATGAAGTATTCACAGAGGCCTGTTTGTGCAGGGACAAAATGAATCACCTTGCGTTTCATGTAAATCGCCTGCAGGCCAAACACTGTGGCAGCCTTTCATCCCCTAGACGTGCTCCGGCTTACCGCAGCGAGGCTAAAAGCAGACCAAGACAGGGCCAAGTGTTGTGAGGAGCTGTCAGAGGAGGCCGGTCCCCCCACGGTTCTGGACGATGAGCTGTGGCGTAGAGTCGAGTTGCCACAGACAAACTCCAGAGGGCCAAGCCCGCTGACTATAAACTGTTTGGGGTAGGTTGGCAGAAGGCTGGATGAAATATGGCTTGTTTAAACGCTGGTGGTCCCTGTATGTGTAGTCACTGTGCCTTGCAGCGTGCATGGTGGCTTGGATGGTAAAAATGTAGGACACTCTTACAGTGTGGTCGTTTAGAGTGGGGATGACTGTTGTGAACCAGTTCTAACTTTGTACTTTCATTGTGTGCGAGAGACTGAGTGGGGCTTGCCTAGGGCGGAGGCACACACTGGATCCACATGCTAAGCATTATTCTGAAGTGATTAAAAGTAGCTATGGTTACTTAGCGCTTCCAGGCACAACTGTGTTTATGAGGAGCTACAGGATGGAGCTAGAGGAAAATGGGTTTGGCTCAGCAGATTTCTTGAAACCACACAGCATAATTGCGGGACCAACCGTCAGACCACCGCGATGATGAAAGTCATGCTCGACGCACATGTTTCAGTTTCACCACCATGTATAAGCATGATGTTCAACTCTGGATGTATACTACTTAATAAGCATTGGCGCAGCTCTACAAAGCTGCTTATCACTATTATTATATCTGTATTTGATAAAGGGGAATAACAGACATAAAGATGTGTCAGCGATAAAGATTTGGGAAGGTTTTTCTAAACTAAGCTGACTCAGAAATGCTAAATGAAGGACATGTTTTCCCCTCCACCTTCACTTCATTCACTCAGATATGTACAACAACTCTCTCAAATTTATCAAAAACATCTCAATGATCCAAAGCAAAATAAGACTAACAAAACACAAATTTAACTTTTTGAAAGGTGTGCATCCTGTTATATGTGGTATAACAAAAGCACAACATTACTTGCAAAAGAAACGAAAGCACATCAGCAAGTCTACTTCTCAATGACTCAAAAAGAGAATCCTGTGAGGTGGCCTAGTTAAAGTCCTGGCTGTGATTTGAATGCATACTAGTTTATTTGCCTCAATGGATTAAATGAACATATGAAAACTTTGTATGACAGTAAAATGTCAAAAGATTCTTAGTATGACACAAAGACCAAAACAGAGTCAAATTGAAGGGGGGGATATTAAAGAAATTGAATCTCAAACCCCAGTATAAGCATTAAAAACCGTTTTATATTTCTCCACTATAGAGCTGTGGATCCAGCTCAATGTTCAGGACCTTGAGAGTAAAATATGCTAAAAACGCACTTTCCATCCCCTCTTAATGTGACTCAGGGCTCACCTGTGTTTGCTTTATTACAGGGTTTGCTTCAGAAATAAACTGTGCTGGTTAGGGGAATTTTGGACAGAAAAGAAAATAATGTTTTGTGAGTTTTTAGAAACAGGTTAAAGTAGCAGCGTTAAGGGATAGCGGCTGGATTTCAGTCAGTGTATTACCTATCTTCTTATTTGTATTTTATCTGTGCATATTGTCATTTGTTAGGCTGATAGATTTTAAACTAGTTTTCAGTGATGACCCAGTAGATTGGCAACAAATATAAAAAGCTATTTTTATTTTCATTGTCTCTGATTGGTCAAATACTGAAAAGTCTGATTGCTTTTTTACTGAGGTCAGTCAAAGATAAAAACTACCCTTATATTTGGTATTTAAGCACATCAGCCAACAACATTACCTTAAAAACACTTTTCTGAACTTTAATAAAATTTTGATTACGCTTAGGGACATGTACTTTGAATATAAATGGGGATAATCTTATTTCTTTAGTTTTGATTGGAAATTATATCTCTGACCTTTTTCAAAGCTGCTTCTGTTTTTTTTTTTGTTTACTTATCTATTTATCATTGCTATTAGAAATAAAATGTTATAGCAGGTATGATCGCAGAGAAAAGTGAATTATATTGGCAATGAAAAAATCCAACCTTTGCATCTTTAGCACATTCAGACTATCTCTAGATTTTCACTAGACTCAAAAGTCTATTTTTAATATTTATCTCAAAGAAGTATGCTAGGGTAGTTCAGTAGAGTTATGACAGCAGATAACTTTATTTTTAACTATGAATCCACAGTAGTTTGTCTCAGATTGGAAGTGAAAACACCAAAGTGGACCTCTGTTCAACCCTGGAACACTATTTTATGAAACCATGTAACCAAAGTTCTGGTTCAGGTAGAAGATCATGCTGAATACCATCAGAGAACGGAACATGATGTAAGGCATTTCCAGTTAGAGAAACGATCTTCTGAGAATGTACAGGTTTAAATGAAAATATTATAATGGTTTAAGTAATCTGTTTTTTTGTATTATTATTAATTTTTATAAAGTTGTCCTTCTGTTTGACCATCTTTGTCTACATCATCTATGATGCAGACCCTCCTACCTTCATTTCCAGAGTAAATTATAATTTGCATCAAATGCAAACAAGACTTTGGTTTAAAGGTTCATAAAACTGTGTTCACCTAAAATAAAATGATTTCTTTGAAACTGGAGTCGCTTAAGGTTAGTAGAAATCTGTCCTCATCATTGCTCCCTGGGTCCAGCTATTCAGGATTTTCCTCTGAAGAGAATACATTAACTGCCTGTAACCTTTAAAACAACCCCATTAGAAGAAAGAAAAGTATTCCTTTTCTAATTTTGCCTCCAAAAACTGGTTACTCAGCAGTGCTCGATATAACTTATGGCAACCTGTCTTAGGACTTCTTACAGTTTTCTCTTAACAATGAGTTTCTCTTCCCACTCTATTCACTTTGCAGATTGCGTAATCTGTGTTACTGGATATCCTACTTGAGCAGTGGATTATACAACTCCCCCAGAGTCACAAAAGACTTCCTGTCTTCTCTGATTGATGCTTTTCTTGCCATTAGGTTTATAGTTGTGCTGTTTTCTTTGTGGTTTATAGAGCAAATGATTGTATTTGATTCAAAAAAGTAATACATCAAAGTGTGGAGAGATGTTGTCGAGTTGCATAAAGGTAGTTTAATGTTGACCAAAGCCTCCTGAGGATGTGTTTTGTGAAGTGACTGAGCCTGAGTATGGGCTTTCTGAGTGACACAGAAAGGATTTGTTTGGCCTCTACAACCTGATGGGAGCTCCTAGGGAGAGGCCAGTTCTTTGACCCAGATTTTGTTTGCTGTGCTTGCATCGTCTTCCTGTTACGGGGGCTGGGTTCCTAAAGAAAACAAGAGAGGCGGTGCAACAGATGTGCACATCTGGATTCATGGGTCCTGCCTGCAGGAAAACACAGTTTTCACTACTAAGGGTTGCATGTTGAACTTTGCCTCTTTTGATCTTCCAAAGAAAAATAAAATATCTGATATATTTTACAGAAAACTTAATATGTTTTATACTAAAACGCATGTCTCACAGTCACATTGGAAGTTCCAGGGCTAAAATAGTTATTGCGCTAAGCTCCCTCTGTGTTATCAGCTCTATAAATAACACATTGGTGTAGACTGAAACCAACACATTACATGCATGGCTTCTAAGAATAAACCCTGCTCTGGGAGACTGCTATCTAAGTGATAAGATGGCGAGTTGTACTTCTTTTGTTTTCATTCCAGATGTGAATGATGCTAACAGATTGATCTAAACCCATTTGCAGAGAGAAGCCAAGAAGTAATGTCTCGTCTATATTTCTTGTAATCTGACAGTTTCTTCTTGGAAATTTAGGTTAGACTCCAGGAGACAGTCTGACATAAACACAACAACATTATTCTTCTTTCCCCCAAGTTCAAATAATTGATGAACTTATTATTTTCATATCGCCAATTCACAGCAAATTCACAAGCTAGGTCTAGTTCTTAAAGACTTAGACAACTTAAATGAAATTTCAGTTTGTACAGCTTTCAGACAGTGAATGAGCAGCAGCTTTGCAGTGAAAAAGACATAAAAGTCTTTATAATTGATGGTAGTTCAAATTCATTCATTCCCAAAAGCCTCAATACAAACAAAACAAACATACAGGTTAGGGTTATATAATGGTAGCTGGTTAAAAAAAAGAAACCCAGCATATTTGATAGAGTGGTTAACTTTGCAGTATGATTATTGGTTTGTGGTAATTTTTACCGTAGTTAAAATATGACATAATTTAGTTTTTGCAGAAAGATAAGATGCAATACAAAGCCCATAAAAAATGTCTGTACAATACTGCAATATACAAGAAGATAGATGGCATTATGTATGAGCATTGCTTACATATATAATGTCCATTTCAGTTACTCTATTCTTTAAAGCAGGGGTCACCAACATGGTGCCCGCGGGCACCAAGGCGCCCTCAGGGACCACAAGGGGTGCCCTTAGAGTCTTCTGAAAATAGAACAACTCAACAGTGAGCTACGTTTGAAATTTCATTGTATTCTCTTGCTCTTCTTTTTTTAATCAGTTTTAGAACATTTAATCATATATGGCATTTAAGCATTTATAGAGATTTCAAAATGAAAATGTCTAAAAGAAAATGTAAAATTTAAAGAAACGATAAAGATATGTTTATAATATATGAAGTTTAGGTGAACATTGACCCTTGCAATTCATAGGTCAGTATTGGTAGCCCTTCCTGTGACTCAGTGCCCCTGAATTAGCCCTCAACTGTAAAAAGGTTGGTGAGCTTGGGCCTTTGTGCTATGAACACACCAAAATAGTCATTGTTACTTATGTTTTTCTTTTTTAGGGGTGAAGTCAACTCATTGGTCAGTATCATTATGTTTCAGACAAAACTAAGATACCATGTTGAACTCCTAAAGTGTCAATCTGATCTGAGTAATACCGTAACATTTCGCATATATAATAAATGCAGTATATGCAATATAAATATATATTTACCATATATAATAATAATAATAACATACTGTGGGTGGTTCACAACAGCTGGAACAGGGAATAAATTGAATAGCTTTTTGTTGTTGCACCTATTACAAATTGTCTACATTCCCTTCAGTTTAGATGGATTGTTCTTATCGAAGGTAGTTTTTTTTTCTGTAATTGGTTTACATGTAGCAGTAAAGCAAAAATACTTTATTGCGTAGTATCTTTCAACATAGACTTTGAAATCACTGCTCCTTAAACTGATTAAACATTTGTTGTTGATTTTTTCCCCCATCGACATAATAAAAAATCACAATATTAAAAAAGCTAAATAATTAATACTTCACAATACAAGCATATACTGTATGTCTAAAACAGAAGAAAAACAGCAGAAAGGCAATGAAAGACATGTCAGTTTAAGTCAAACAGGTTAGGTCAACAAGCAAAGCTTCAAAAGTAAAAGACTTCCACAGTTACATGGTCCAGCAATAATTTCATTTTTCTAAAAAACCAAAATGGCTGTCCTTAAAGTTGATTAGACATCCAGTTTATGTGTTTCAGGACTTTCATATTGAGTCACATATAGAGGTGAAAGGGTCAAGAGCATTGGATCAACGGGGGAAATCACAGGGCCTCTCCTCTGCTCTCTATGCTGTTTTACTACTACCTTAATGACTTAAATTGTGTCCAATTAAGCAGAGCTGGGAAGAAGCATCGCTGCTCACAGTTATCACAGTCCTTCTATGCTCTGGCGCTGGAGCATGTGTTTAATTAGAACACTTAAAAAAGACTGTAACAGAGCATTCCTTCAGGAATGTTAATGATTAGTGGGATCCTGACTGAGCAGCTCTTAAACGTCTGAGTATTGTTGGATTTTCTTGGATTGCCTCTTGAAGTCATCCGGTTCAGGAAAGTGTTTCCACATGCAGGAATTCACAAGCTTTTTCTTTTTCAGCTTTCCCTAAAATTAAATTGTTCCCCGTATAAAATGATACTCCTATACAACTCACACCCAAGCACTCCCTGTTTTAATACAAAAGTATCGCTGGCTGCAATTTATGCAAACCCAGAGGTGGACACTACCAGGAAATCATTATATTGAAGGATAGACCTCTCCATCAGCGTTTAGGGGAAAAAGTCTGAATATATGTTGGAATCACTGAATTTTAAACTTCAGTCAAAATATATTAAACCTGGATATAGACTTTTTCAGGTATAGTTAAACCCTGCAGCAGTAATTCACTTAAATTAAATGGAATTATTAAAAAAAGAGTTAATGTCTTTCCTTCTCTTGTATATTCTATATACATCCCAGTATGTCCATGGAGACCACACATTCTGCCAATCCCATGCTTTTGTTAATGCAAGTGTGTAATGTTAAAAGCAGCCCATTCATCCAGCGTCTGCATTGTGGATAGACAGCCACAGGCTTTTGTTGAGTTGTAGCAACCTCAAATAAAAGGGCTTCCTTTTTTTAACAGCCCCAGGACCTGTGTCAGTCCACTTCCAATTGTCCCCAATGAGCTCCAGATTTTACAACTAGGTGAGAAGGTGTCAAATCAAGAGTGAGATATGACCCGTCACAATCAATAAAATGTTAGGCAAGGCAGTTAGACAATAGAGAATAAATATCTCGACCAAGAACCGTTTTAAACTGTAAAACTGCTGGGTAAGAATAAAAGAAACACAAAACAGTTTGAGTTATTTTGCTAACCCACTTCTGTATGATTTATGCAGGGTTGATTGGGTTTAACACAACAGGGTTGGATGATTGACACAGTATGCTGGATAGGGTTTATAGCATCAGAATATTTACATATATTACATTCATAATTAATCAGACAGAGAGAACATGATGGAGAGACTATACCTCTTAGCTGACCTGGGATCACCTCAGGCTTCCCCTAGCAGAGCTGAACGAGGTGCCTGGGGAGATGAAAGTCTTGGAGTCCCTGAAAAGAGGAAGATAGCGAGTATGAGTACAAATTCGATAAATATATGTGAAAAACTCAAATGTATAATATCATGGCTAGACATTTATTCACTGTCTAACATCTTAATCAATCAACTGTGCCTATCAATTACCTAGCAGGTAAGTAGTTAATGTTACCACTGATGTAAATCTAACTTTGTTATAAACCAAAGTCATTGATTTAAACCAAAAATGTTAAAATTTTAATATTTATCTTTGCCTGAAATTAAGTTTGATAAATTATTTTATTACTTTTCTGTCGCTGTCAGTGAAGAATAATGAGGATTCTTATAGTTTAATCTCTAATACAAGAAACTAGAAAAAAAATATATACATTTTCAATCCAATGTTTGGTCAAAACTTCCAAACGTCTGTCTTCCATGTCTAGATTGGGGGGGAGCAGGGTCACATGCTGCCAACAATCAGTTTAGTCCAATACATTTGAACTTCTATTTTCTATAATTTGGACATTTTAAAAATCAGACATCAGGAGAAATGCATTAACATTTGGATCCAGCATATGGGTCTGCGGTCGTTGATGCTTGTATACCTCTTCTGAGAAACTCTTTAAGATCTGATCTAAACTTTCCCTCCCTTCAGAGTCGAGTAAAAGAGTTAAAAGGGGTTATATGAGGGTTACAGGTCTAACAAGACCACAGTCTGACCTGAGTTTGTCAGCACCAATCTAGCTAAGTCAATATCAATGCGCTGACTGCTCCACCAGTTGACCTTTTCCTCCCTATTTCAAGGCGTAAAAGGGATTGTTGTTACAGTAGGGTGATAGGCTTTTATTGGGCTTTATGGCTGAAGCTTTTGTTAGGCCTGTGTCCTGCTAATACCCGTTGGCAAACCATTCAAACTAAGAATGCCTAAGTTTTATAGGTAGCTTACACACCAGTGAGAACTTTCTGGGCTGCCCTCATCAATAACTGTATGTTAGGGGCTGACCTTCCCTTTCCCCCCCTCAGAATGCCATTTTATGACACATTTAGAACAAAAGTTTACAAACTCATTATACGGGGGTTTTGTGTCAATGCATCATAACGATACAGGCTTACAGTGAGTTATAGCTTTGACCAGATGCTTTTTTTTTTAATGGGTTAGTATCTTAGAAGACATGTTGAAACCAGAGAAGAATGCAGCTTCATCACCGGGTGTTAGGTCTGATGATCACCATCCTCGCCCTTTCGTTGTCGGGGCATGCTGGTGTCTGACCTCCCTGCTTTTAGCAAAGGGCATATTAAGCACTCCTTTACAGCAGTGAGAAAGTGCAGACCAGGTGTGAGATGAGGTTCAGGTCGTTGTAGCTATAACTTGGGAATGGGCCGTAAAGCCCAGGGGCCACAGATTTATGGGTCATCTGCTGTTCTTTAAGGTCAAAGTTCAGGGATCTAAGACTACTTTAGCTTTCTGTTGTTCAACTGTCCAAGGTGAACCTTGAACAAGCATTGTACCTCAAAGTCTAAAGTGGTGTGATGTCAGAAGAAGATTAAGTGCTTTTATTCTCGTACAGATTTCTCTGAGGGTCTTAGAACTGATGTTTGCTCCTTAGTTCATTGTCGTTTTTCAACATCACCATTTTGCGGTTTGAACTTTTATACCTGTTACTTAACTAAAACAAAAAACTGCTTATCTGAAACCACTGATTTGATTGTGTATTGCTTGTTGGCAGCATTTTTGCTATAAGAAATACTGGTCTTTGTTGCTGCTCTCCAACTCCTTTGCAGATTGGCTGGTCAATTTAGCTTTGCATTTCATGAATCTTGCCTTTGGGGGGCATGCATTGTATTGGCTCCCTTCTCAAAGACTTGCTAATAGAGTAGGGTGCTGAGTCTTTCTGTGCAACACAATGGGCTCAAGTTTGTTTCGAAAGGGTGGCTCTCCTCCCTGGCCTTGGCTGCTGCAATGGCTTTGTCGAACTTATGGATACAGCACAAAAAGGGCATTTTCTAACCATACACTTGTCATCAGTTTGCCTGGCTGAATTCTTCAACTTGAGATAAAAAGTTTTACAACAAGGGAAATCAGCAAAAAGAAATTTGCTGAAACTGGAAATTATAAGTAAAACTTTAAAATGTGCAGATATGCTTTAATTCTACCTAATAGTCTTTTTTCACCCGTTTGTTTTAAAAATGTAGGTTGCCTCTCAATCTCAAGTTGAAAACATAAATAGACTGTTTTTGAAGTAAAAAGGTATGAACTTATTTATATGAAGGTCCTCTCTACATTTTTTTCTATGTGTCAAAGATAAGGCCACCATGCATGCATTTAACATTTAACTGTTATCAAACGGTCATTATTAGCAGAATATGGACTGAAGCAATTACTTTTTGTTTTAATTTTCATTCTCCTGCAGAATATAGGAGAGGCAAATTTCATCTTAGTCATCTTAATCAGTGTATAATCAACAGCTGGAATTCCTCTAAGACACACCGCAAAATGGAAAGTTATTGGGCAGGAGAAATTGAAACATTTAATTACTTTCATCTGGCCATCACTCATCAACCACTGAGTAAGCCAAGACCACCCTCTTTCTAGGTGACATCTTAGCACAAGAGAGAGTAAGGATAAACCACCAGATGAACTAAAACTCAAGTTTAATATTCTCTTACAATAGTGAGTGATGGATGTCATAATGAAGCAGTTGTGGCTTCAGATTGGTTGCAGGGGTAAAATGAGCTCTGCTGTCACTGATGTGCTATTTTAAAGCTCTGTTCCAGTAACCTCCGCCGGTGTTTCTTTCTGAGCGTGTGTTTGAAGCACCAATGGCCGGTGCGTCAATGGATAGCAACGCCTTGCTCCGCAACACTCTGCTTTAACTGGCTGCTGTGAGGGAGAGGGGACGGGCTGAGGTTCAGAAGGTTGGAAAGGAGGTGGAGAAGTGATGGCTCAGAGAGAGAGACTAGAGGGGTAACCATCTGGTTGTTTTTTATGTACACACACACCTCTCTCCAATGTACTCAGACATCTCCCTGACTTCTTACAGTCTGAGTCTAGATATGGGCGGTTGTTATGCTGACAGCTCTGCTAGACTTGCTCCACTTGTCCATATGGATTGCGAACTCTCAGGATCTTGCATAGTTATGGACCCTAGAGGCTGGAAGCTAATTTAGGACTTGATTCTGAAGATAATATCTGTTTCCTGAGTGCCTAATGAGAGTGGGGCTACTCTGAGGTAAGAACAGTTGGAAAGAGATAAAATATGCATGCTGGTTTTTCCAGAAAAAGCAGATGCCTGATGAGCTGCAAATGTTAATATTGTTGCTTTGTTGGTGTGTTGTCCTTATAGAGTTCTTATTTTGGTTATAGTCAAACTATCTAATCATTCTCTACTGTAACTGAAGAATTAACTTTAATCTGAACTAATTAGAATGTAATGATTTTTTTTTTTTTAGCAGTTCACATCACTGAAGATTATTGAGTTAGATTAGGGCTGGTGGTCTATTAACTGTAAATCATTGTGTAAACATCATTCTCATTCATTTGTCTCTGGAAGAAAGTGCTCATATTCACTTAACCAGCCTGGACTTCCTTTCTGCAACTTCTCCATATGACATTAATGTGTGTCTGTTGCAAGTTAAAGCTGCAAATTAACATCCTTAATGTTGTTTTTCACTTCATGGTTTTATGAGCATCCGTTTATTTACTCATGTCATGGATATAAAGATCATTCAGTTACAAGTTGGGGATTTAACAAGGATTTCCTTAGGTGCACTGGAGGACCTCATGATTCAGACAAGGGTGTAACTGTTGAACAAATTTGGGCTTGCCTGTAGTTTTATGTTATACCTTTTTAACAACTAAGACGAGTTTGGTGCCAAAAGTTGACAGACCCACCTTTGAAAGTATTTTCTGTCTACAGAAAAACGATGAATGGTCTGCATATTTTTTTTTTTTTTTTATCTTGTCTAAAAATGTTAAAAATACAGAAAAATAAACAAGTTTTCTGAGTTAAGCCCAAGCAAGCAGGCCCACAGAGGAGAAATTCTTGTTTTTCTCAACAGCTTGAGTCGATCCTGCATCACTGTGGTAGCCGATGCCAAGTTAAACATGCTAGGCTAGTGCAAAGTGACAGAGAGCACTGTGTTTGGCTGTGTGCATGTCCATCACCCACTTCCTAGAGGAATATAGACAGTAATTCAGGCCAGAGGCTGCTCCACTCCCCAAAAGGTTGTAAATCAAAAAGCTCCAAGGGCCGGGTTTAAGGTGGCTCACTGTTTAATCCTACATAAAAATACCACTTTCTCTGCATTTATTAATTCATTTCTCTATGCAGTTCTTTGAGAGCTTGCATTCCATCTAGTGATTAATAAATTTACCATAGAGTCAGATGCCCCAGCCAGGGAGGAATGATCTACATGAGAAGGAGACATTATTTTGACTAGCCCTAATAGAGAAGGTGTTTAAATATAAGGTTCCTTGTACAAATAACTTACAGAACTTATGAGTTCCTTAATTCCAGATCTGCATTGGCTGAAATCCAACTTGCTCTTCTTTTGTTAAACATGAAGTTGACATTTTCATTCATGTATGTCACCCTGTTTCTGTTTCAGTCTGATCACACCCCCTATTGCCCTCCAGCCCTACGTGGGCAGATCAGACAGATATGCAAGGCTTGCAGCTCCTCAAAGCCATGTTAACAAGCACCTTTACAAAAGGCTGTTAAACATTGAGGACTGCAGGGGGTCAGGAAAGTGTGAGGAGGAGGGCAGGGAGTGGGGGACACAGGCCAATGTAAGGGAATTCAAAAAAAGTACAATCGCAAACCATGGATCCCTTGTTTGGTGCAAAACTCTGAAAGGCCTCAACAGGTGATGAGTCAGCGAAAGTCTCTGAAAGCTAGCTGGCTCAGTGCTTCCCTTATTGATGATGGAAAGGAAGTGTTACGGGTAAAGTCAGAAGAAATGAGCTGGAGGACATCTTAAAGAAAAATTAAAATAAGAGGAGAAGTGGTGAGCTTAGAAAAAAGGATTTGAAAATGTTCCGGCTGTGTGAACAATCCTCACTGATAGTCAGTAAACAGACAGACAGAGCCATGCTGCTGTTAGATGTGTTTCATAGGGAAACTCAAGCTGCTCTCACGCAGAACCACATTTTTGCAGGTTTTTTTGTCTCATTTGCAAGTCAATAGATGCAATATGAACAATAGGGTCTTATTTCTTGACCTCTTTCAGTGGAAGACAGGTAATTTTACATACTTTACATACAAAAAAGAAACCAGACACTAAAACAATAGTTTTATTAACAAAGGTGCTATTGTTGAGGGCATCAGATAAATTTTATCAGGACATGTTATGACAAAATCCTCCCAACCTAATACACCTATCATCCATCATACTTGGAGCTAAAAGGGAATCAGATAGCACTGAAGCCACCGTCACCACCTTGTCCTTGAAGAAGATAAGCTGATCTAAATGGGCAGTTACTGTCAGGACTGTTCCGACTCATCACAGCCTGTTTCTGTGTGTCTGCACATCTGCATCTATTTGTGCAATCCCTCTTCAAGAAGGAGCCGGAGATATAGATATATCACACTTGGCAAGAGAGCACAGATTAGTAGGCCCTCAAACTGCATTCAAAGGTTGCGCTTGAGTGCGCCTGATTTTCTCAGCTGTCTCTGTGGCCCTCTGTGCCCTGGAAAGCCACAGGAGGTTAGGTGTTGGAGGGGGATGTGGAGTAAAAACCAGCTTGCTGGATCCTGGTTTGAACTCCCATTTGATCTCAGCGAGAAACCCTCAACCTGTGAGAAATGACCACAACTGGACACACACTCATTAAAGCCTTGTTTACTCAGTTCTTAAAGGTTTGACTAACAATGAGCCATGTATAACCTCCAAAAGATCTTAAGTATGCTATGTTCAGGGTATACTCGGGGATGGGTATACTGTCTTTTAGCATTAGTTGGCAATAAGCCTTTGGAAATTATAACCTATAGGCACAGGTTTTTCTTTCTGTACAAGAGGATGCAAATGGTAAATAAAAAAATGACTTCTTTTTTGGAATCGTGAAGCTGTCCTGATAAAATGGTGCCCCAAACTGTAAACCGATGTACAATATGGAGAACTGTCAGCGCTAAAAAGCATTAAATGTATATTTTTGTTTTATTTATCGCTGCTGCTTGTGAGCAGATTATAAAGTCAGTTTCTGCACATTAAAGGGATAGTTCGGTATTTTTGACATGAATCTGTATGGCATCCCCATCACCAGTGGCATGCAATCACACTGACTTACCCCTGGCAGCGTCCTGTGAGCAGAGTTATCGTCCAGTTTTGGTCAAGCCGAAAGTAGTCCGGCAGGTTTTTAGGACCAGCGAAATAAAACTTTTCTCTTCCCAAAACATTATGTGTTCAAAAGAGTGATATTTTTGCATCCCAAAAACATTGTAGTGGAAAAAGTCACACGTCGTTATCAATTGGTCCTATTTTCTCTCTGTTCGTATCAGTGCGCGCCGTCATTCAGACAGCGAGCTCAACAACAGCCAGATGCATGTCTCCCTCCGCCTAGCTGGTCCGCCCAGCTAGGAGCTAGGCGGAGGGAGACATGCATCTGGCTGTTGTTGAGCTCGCTGTCTGAATGACGGCGCGCACTGATACGAACAGAGAGAAAATAGGACCAATTGATAACGACGTGTGACTTTTTCCACTACAATGTTTTTGGGATGCAAAAATATCACTCTTTTGAACACATAATGTTTTGGGAAGAGAAAAGTTTTATTTCGCTGGTCCTAAAAACCTGCCGGACTACTTTCGGCTTGACCAAAACTGGACGATAACTCTGCTCACAGGACGCTGCCAGGGGTAAGTCAGTGTGATTGCATGCCACTGGTGATGGGCATGCCATACAGATTCATGTCAAAAATACCGAACTATCCCTTTAACTCTTTGTGCAATATTAAAGATACACATCCTTTAGTGAATTTATTCATTAGGCTTTGCCTAGCAGTGAAAAAACAAAACACAGCTGGTCAGTTAGCATCAATGGTTCATCTTGTTCTTTTTCTATGCCTGGTAGGGTATTGTTTGCATCAATCGACTCCAACCCCCCTCTTCCCAGCTACTTCACCCGTCTGGCATAGCTTTGTTTAAGTCAAAGATAAGAAGAATGATCAGACACTCACTGCAGCAGGTTGGAAAACAAACAGGTCAAAGAAAAAAAAAGGGAGATGAAGGGACAGAAGCAGGCTTGTGGACATTTCCCATATGGTGGACCTTCTTTCAGGCCAAACTGGTGTTTATTCAGACCTCAGACTAAACTGATCAGGCCAGTTTCAGATCCCATGTGGTGGGCCCTTATGGGATCTGAAGAATGAGTGATGTAGAAACAGAGTTATGTATAAAATCAACATGGTGAACCAGTGGCCCATTCCAACCTAAACTAATTCAGTGATAAGAGACTTTGATGGTGTACGCTAAATTTCTTAGAATATGTCAAAAGGTTATAGGAAACCTTTATCTTCCCTATATAACTCTTTCTAGGCCTTCAGTTAGTACTAACTCAAATTAGCTAGACCAAGAGGCTAAAGCTAACAGCCAGTTTTAGACCAGCAGCACTGTGTTTAAAAACCTCCAGTTTAAAAAAGGTTATGGTAATTTATGCAAATGTTGTTTTATGAACCTTTAAGTCATCTTAATTTTACCATTACATGGATACTCCCAGCAATGATAAAGTGATGTGAAAATCTAAAACAATGTTTCAATTTTATTGAATTTTACATGACCTTTTTATCCAAAACAAGTTACATGTTTTATATGTTTTACATAGGAAGATTGTGAGATATATATATACTGTCTCCTGTGTTCATTTCCTTTAGAAAAAAATGTTAGAAGCCTGCTGTCGGTCTTGTTTCCTCTCTGACAGGCCTTTATCTATGCCATTATCAAAGCTAATTAAACCCGCCCATGGCATATAGCATCTGCTTTTATTGTTTTAACCGATTCTCACTCAAACAATCCAACACTTTTGGTTTAAAATCAAAGAGTTAAAATCTAATGGTGCATGTGATTTTTGGTGACGGTAAACCTAAGATTGGTTGAGGCTTTTTTACAGTGTTCTGTTTCATTTTAGTGTTATTTAACTAGGGTACCACTCTTATTGTTACTTTGATGAGATTGACAATTAACTCATGAGGGTTTGGGAAATTCCTAATGGTTTATACATCTACAAAGACACATAAGAGCAGCACATGTTGGGCTTCCACCACAATAGCTGTCGGAGGGTGTAGTTATCTGTATGACTGTCTTTATGAAGTCAGACTCACTGGTCGAAGTTTGCCAAGAAAAGCTGCCTCAGATACTATAATGGGCTTTTGAGGGAAAGCTGTGACCCTGATTATAGTCTCAACGAGTGTGATTCAGCCCGTTAATATACAGCTGAAAGGAACCAGTGACACAAGTGCAGTATTTTCAACCTCTAACCTCTAAATCTTCTTTCATTTCCATGTCGTTTCAGTGACATAGTCTGATGAGCTTGCCGAGTGCAGTGGGACCAGTCCTCCACCTCCATTGTGGGACGCACCAAAGGGACTGTATGATGGACCAAAAAGTCAGCAAGCTAACTTCTGGCTTTCAGCGCAGCTCGACGTCTGATGATGACTCTGGCTGTGCTCTGGAGGAGTATGCCTGGGTGCCACCTGGCCTTCGACCTGAACAGGTAAGAAGAAAATGGCCACTAGGGGATGATTATTTTTGGTAGAAGTGTTAAAAATAAGGACACTCCCCGAAGATGTGATGTCTATTATGTTACTTATCAAATCACCTCCTTCCCAGTTAATAATCTATCCTCCTGATGGTAAAAAAAAGAGCCCTGACCCGATTCTAACTCTATTATAGCCCATTTAACTGCCCTAGATAAATGGTATTCAGCACACTTTGCAGATAACACATTAACTCTCAGAGGTACATTGCCTATGGGATGGGCAGCATTTTTGGATAAAACCTGCTTAACTCTTTTTGAGACATACCCTAACCAAAATTAAAATATATATTCCTGCCCCTTATACTCTTTTATATTTGTCACTTTACAGCTACAAACCATATTGTATAATATTAGGATATTATGTCACTAACACAAGTAAATGGCATACACCTATATAGAGCTTTATCAAGTCCTGAGGACCTTGAATAGCTTAAAGTCTGGTTTATGCTCAGAAACCAGTGTAGCATTTCATGCAAGTATGTCCACCCCCCATCCGCAGACACGCTCGTGCACTCCCCTGAAATTGTAGGTGACCACTGAAATGCACCAGAGAGCATCAAGGGAGGAGAGACAGGAGATCTCTGATTAGTCAATTCTACATCCGCTCTACACTATGCATATTTCCTCTTTGGTACCTAATGGTAGAAGCTCTGGCTGTAGTGCCGTCCACAACCCCTGGCACATCGGACACTATCCCAGACACCGTAAAGGACGCTAGTTTGTAGCTACGTGCGACGGTCTTTTGGTTTGCATCCGAAGCCAAAACACACAGCTCCACTGCCAGTCTTTCGGGGACACTCACGAGTGAACTGTGTGTCGTCCGCCGTTGGATGGGGGGTTGTAGACTGCCAACAAGCTCGTCAAACAGACACATGGACACCCACAATCCTAGCTAGTTTGTGATTGTCCGTCTTGCGTTGTGGCGTGGAATAAAATTGCGCTGACAACGCTTCAAAATTGGGCATAAATCCAAAATATCTGCATCATACCTGCGACAAGCTAACTGCGGCACACTGCTGCAGGACTATACACAGCCCTTTAAACTACATACAGTAATTCACACGCTGATGGTAGCAAACTACAATTGTAGCCACAGCTACCCTGTGGCAGAATAAAGTGAGGCTGCCATACAACTGGTGCTGGCAGGCCTTCTCACCACCAAGAGAAGGCAAGGTAGATAAAGTGTCAAACCATTCCTCCTTAGCCACCGTTGCC
Organism: Cyprinodon tularosa; assembly: GCF_016077235.1. Lineage (NCBI taxonomy): Eukaryota > Metazoa > Chordata > Actinopteri > Cyprinodontiformes > Cyprinodontidae > Cyprinodon > Cyprinodon tularosa. Next base: position 230,763 of record NW_024039396.1, read on the forward strand.
CAATAAGATAATAAAACAATAATTCTGTCAAGTGAAAACAAAAAAACTACCAGCAGAATTGTCCACAGAAATCAAAGGGCCAACCATGAAGAGGATCAATCAGAGAGGAAGTGTGGATGGTTACTCTGGAGGGAATGAAGAATCTGATAAGACCATTGTCAGTTTAACGGTGCTCAAAACTGGCATTTATGAAACAGTGTGAAAATGAAAGACCTCATTGAGAGAAGGTCATAAGAATTCCAATTCAGTGCCATGAGTGGGGAAACTGCAAAAATGTAGGAGAAGCAGCTCTGTTCAGTTGAGACCAAAACTGAACCCTTTTGACTTACATGCCAAACACTATGTGGCAGGATAGTAATATTCTACAGATGGATTCAGATTGATACAATGTGATCTTGAAAAAAATTCTGTTAGATGTTTGAGAAAGGGGCAGAGGTTGACCTTTTAACTACCGTAATCATACAAGCAGAGCTACTGCTAAATGTGTTAAAATTGACCCATTCAAAGAATCTATTTCAAGACTTGGGGAAAAAAAGTCTTCAAAATATGGTGTCCAATGAATTTTACTGAGCTTGGACGTGGAAGTAGTAAATGGCAGGTGATGTGCAAGGAAACATCTGAATGCAGCAGAAGAGACCCCTAACACTGGGGAATGAGAGGTCAACTGTAATGCCTTTACTGCAGTCAATTGTCTAAATGGGCAATGCATTAGGGGTCACCACTACAGTGCAGAAACAGATAGGTCTTGGGTGATAACTGACTGTTCGCTAGCCCCAGGGGTACTGGATAAGGGGTAATAGTAGAATAAAGATGTGCATAATTTATGGTGTTGCTGTTTGAGAAGGAACAGGGGGTGGTTGTGAATGTAAACTGCTTCATACCTCCAGACGCCCCGAAGCTGCAGGAAGTCCCAACACACACAAAACAGGCACCGCCCCCCTCTTTATCTGGCTGATAGTGATAGCCCCTCACTCATAAAGTTTGGATTTCATTGGCCAACGGTGAGGGTCAGCATCTCACCATGAGGGACTTCCTTTGTCCTGCGCCTATAGAGGCAAGCTTATTATTGGAAAATGTAACTGTTAAACCAATCCGACCTGCTGACCTGTTGTGGTTGGTGTCGCTTATGAAGGCTGTGATAGCTCCACTGGTATCATGTATACCAATGACTATATCAGGTGTCACTCTAAAGTAAGATTTCCTAAGGTTTAATTTTTCAAACATGTTATATAAAGCTATCCCACATCTTTCTCTTTTAGATTTTTTTGTCCCTTTACCTAGATTTTTGTTTTTCTTTTTTTGGGGGGGTATGATTGTCCGTTGGCTTTTTTATACAAACATTACTTCAGTTTGTAACACCCTGGGGATGTTTCATATCTGCTTTGAAAAATAATTCTCACCTATCTACTCATAGTGTACAGTGAGAATTTTTTTTAATATATATATATATATATATTTTTTTATTTAAACTTTTGTGACCAATTATTTACTTTCTATTTTATGAATAAAAGAGCTTGATGTACGTCCAAAAGGCCGAAAGCTCTCTGGATTTGTCACAGGTGTCCAGAGCTCCTTTCCTACCCTGAATAGTGCTCTTGCTGTTGACCTAGGTACTTTAATTACAGGTTTTCGGAAAGAGCCGAGGACCAAGAACCTCCAACATGGGTAGTGCCTTTAGTGTCTGTGCCCAGATGTGAATGAGATGATGGGACTAAGTGGGACAAAATAATCATCAACACTCGAGACAATATCATTACCCTTGTTCTTTACTTTCTTGGGGAAAATAATATTATTAAAAACAGGACCTTGCTAAAGAGATACAATGTTATATTACTGTGACTAGTCCAATAAAACGTTTAAATTGCAGTCAGTTTTTAAAATGTTTAATCCTGATCCTATTGTTGCCCTTTGACGCAAAACATTTATAATCTAACAGCTTTCAGAAAATTATATGATAGGATGAGGGCTCTTTCCAAGGACGACTGTTCTGTAGTTACACATTTTACTAGAATAATTCTGCAATTGAAGGAATTAGAAGCTGTAGTGATTTTTTAAGCAGTCTTCTGTGCCTATGTGAGAATAGTTATAGTAGATTTACAAGAATTTGGTCAGAGTAGCATGTATTCATGTAATCATCTTAAACCAGAATTTCCTTCAGGGAGTAATCCCAAGGGGAAAATAAAGTTTAATCTAAAGTCTAAAGTCTAAACCATTACCTAAATATTACTCCTAACAGAATGTTGCATTGTTTGTTTAAAGCTGTATTTATTAATACCTTTAAATTAATTTAAGTTTATATTTTATATTTATTAATAAAATTTGATACTTAAGTCATCATCAGAAAAAGACAATACATGAATTGTACTTAAAAATTTAAAATAAAACAAAGTTAAGGTTCATAAGCTGTTTACCTATTTTGACTCATTTGCTATGCTTACAATAAATCAGTAGTTAGGTTCATGTCTATCTTTAAAGTTTGTTTTATTGGCAGGAAGCAGAAATGTTTCAGAACCGTTGGTTAACTCTTTGTATTGATTTGTTTTCAGGTGCAGTTATATTTCTCTTGTCTACCTGAGGATAAGGTCCCATATGTAAACAGTCCAGGGGAGAAGTTCAGAATCAAGCAACTCCTCTACCAACTTCCACCACATGACAATGAGGTGAGAATATACTAGGGTTGTCAAAAGTATCGATACTCAAAAAAGTATCGATACTGAAAAGTTGTATCCGGATACAATACTCATTTTCAAAAGTATCGATACAGCCATCTAAAGTGCAGAATAGTGGAAAATGCACTTTCTGAACACTGTGATTGAATAATTCTGTGCATTTTTCAGTTTCAGACTTTTTTCTGTAACAGGTGCAGCTGCTGAGAATTATTTTTGTTTAACTGGTTTGGCTAGCGTCATTGCTGTCTGCAAAACATAGCCAAGGAAGGAACACATCATTTTAATGTTGTTTTTTATCAAGCTTACTTAATATTGTGCACAACATACAACCTCAAATATTATTCTTATTGTTTTATTATTTATTTCTTGTATTTTTTTAGTAATGAAAATATTTCTGTTGAATTTTAGAGTCTTTGTTTTTATTCTTGTGGTATCGAAAAGGGTATCGAGTATCGAATATTTTACTTAGTATCGGTATCGAGTTGAAAAGTTTAGTATCGTGACAACCCTAGAATATACTGTTTCAAAGAACAGCACAGCTCATTCTGGCAGGTAGTCCAATTTTTATTAATTACGGTGATCTTGAACTCTTACTACCTCCGTTACATTGGACAAATGTAAGCCCTTAGTAACAGCATGACATTGCACCAGGGGAATTTGTTCAGGTTTCTTAAAGATGGGTTGTATGGGCACAATGTGACGTTTGACTTGATGACTTTATGATATTTGCTGGAAGCCCCCACCAGCAGGATTCCTGTCATAGCAGTGGTTTTTACGAGGAGTGCTCAGCGGGAGAGAGAGCTGCGGGTTGAAAGAGACTTTATGTGATGCCACCACCACAGTGGCACCATGGCTCAACTTGGCTGTCTCTCTTCCTTTGTTTTCTATCCTCTTGAATCCACTCTTAACACAGGCCTTGTTTGTGTAAACGTCTGCTTTCCCTCTTGTTAGGGCTTTGAGGGACATCAAAACGGCCCATTGTAAAAAAAAAAAAAAAAAATAGCTTCTCAAACAGGAGCAGTGGGTGGAGATCTGTTGTGGGGTGTAGGAAGGGCAGCCCGGGGTCAAGAGTTGCAGTTGTTCTGCACGCTCTGGTCCTCTATCTTTCCTTTCAGAAACTTCCCTAGGTTCATAAATTTGATCAGTTGTCAGCATTCCTATTACACAAAACTCAATAATAGATTTGCTTATCCAAAGCAAGACACTAAGAAGGAGCGAATGTGACAAATGTTGTGCGGAGCCTAATGCATCAAATGGTTTTATTATTCATAATGTTTTACCTCCTTTTCCAGATTCGTTACTGTCACACACTCAGTGAGGAAGAGAAGAAGGAGTTGCAGATGTTCAGCCTCCAGAGGAAAAAAGAAGCACTGGGAAGAGGAGCCGTCAAACTGACACCCCGCAATCTTCAAAACAGCATTTGTGAGCATGTGAGTTGTACACATCATTCATTATATCAGGTTGCAGTTAAGAAATAAAATTCTGTCCGAAATCATAATTCATACTCATCAATATTTATCCAATTTCATCTAGTAAAACCTTTACATTTCTTAAATAGTTTCACAATTCAACCAAAAGTATTTATGTATTCTGTTGAGATTACATATAATAGGCCTACAAAAAGACAATGCATCATTATTTGAAAGAAAATGATACATGTTTTTAAAAATACTGCGATGTGCATTTGCATTAAGCCCTCCAGAGTTAGCACTTTGTAAATCCATGTTTTGCTGAAACTGTATCATATTGTTTAGGGGTATATGTAAGATTTCTGCCTGTACTTTTCAAAATGGCTTAAACCCAGACTGGATGAGAGTGTTAAAAGCAATTCAGAAGTTTCTCCAATAGATTCTTCCTTTAATGTAGGTCTGGAATTTAAGAGGAAGAGCTAAAACTTAAATCCTTGAGGGCAGATGTCCAGCATTTTTTTAGATTTTTCTCATTCCATACACATAAATCAAATGGCTTAACAACCCTACTTGCATGTAGCTCCGCAGAGCTTTGCCAGTGCGGTTATGATGAAGTCAGGTATGTTGAAGTACAGATGCATCTAAGCGCAGGATGATACCAGCACTCGAGGGCTGGAGTTTTAGACCCCTGCTCCCCATTTTTCAAAGTATTAAACATTACTGAGGTATTTTTAAAAACTCCAAAATATGTCTAATTTAATCTTCAAGCTATTTGTTCTCTAATAAACCTCCAAGTAAATACCTGGATTGCATGGATATTTTTAGGGCTACTGAAAGAAGGGGGGCTAAATGCAAAAGCACGCCACACTTTTAAAGTATTGTTTGGGGAAAAAAAGGTTTTTACATAATTATATCCTTTTCATTACATTTCAGTTATGTGCAACTTTGTGTTGATCTTTTAAATGAAATCCAATTAGTGCCTATACTATTTTTGTAGCTTGTGGTTGTAATGTGACAAAATGTGGGTACGTTTAAATGGGACATTCTGTTTTTAACAAGCCCCAAAATTAATCTCACACAATTTCTTTAGTTATAGCAGATTTTATTTTAATATGCTCATCATTTTCATTATTAATCTAAAACTGAAAAAAAACAAAGATCTGAAACTTAAAACATACAGGTATAATCTGGATTTTTATTGTTAGGTACTGGTAAATTATCAGCACTTAGTACCAGAAGCACGAGTAATTACATTTCCTCTTGGGATTAATGGAAAATTGGTCTTGAATGGAATTACTTTCCAAATGATCTACATAAATGGAAGTTTGAAGTGGTACAAATCCTTAGCATTACATTTTAAAACAACTAAAATGTTAAATGTGTTAGATATAAACACCAATTTTAATTTACTTTTACAATGTGTTCTTTTTGCATCAGATAGCTTCCATGTGCACTAACTTTGTTAAATAATGTCATTCGTTATGTCAAAAACTTAAACGAGAAACTCTTTCAGTCACTGCCTCTAAGCTCTGCACACGTTCAGATAAAGCAGATTAAATTAAGTGGAAAATAAAGCAAAATTAAGTACAATAAAGTTTTATTACTTTCAAAATACAATTAATATGTAATTCTGCATTTTAAACTCAGCCTGTTACTCCTTTGATTTCAGTGTGGTGACAACATTAACGGTGGGGAAATGGCAGTGTTTGCCTCCAGGGCGAGTCCTGGGGTGTGCTGGCACCCAGCATGCTTTGTCTGCTCAACATGCAATGAACTTCTGGTGGATTTGATCTACTTTTACCATGATGGAAAGATCCACTGTGGAAGGCACCATGCTGAACTGCTCAAACCACGCTGCTCGGCCTGTGACGAGGTAAAACCACATAGGAAACACAGTAAAACGTGACTACAGCACTTTATAATGTTGAGTCTAAATACATTTTTGTTTTCTGTTTAACACAGATCATCTTTGCTGATGAATGCACGGAGGCAGAGGGTCGCCACTGGCACATGAAGCACTTCTCCTGCTTTGAATGTGAGATCATTCTTGGAGGGCAGCGTTACATCATGAAGGACGGCAGACCCTACTGCTGTGGTTGCTTTGAGTCCCTCTATGCAGAATATTGTGAAGCTTGTGGCGAACATATTGGTAGGAAAACCCTTATTGAGTTAAAGACTCAAATTCCTAGTTTGCCCTCATTAACGTTTTCTTTTCTGCAGGTGTTGATCATGCTCAGATGACCTACGATGGACTCCACTGGCATGCTAGTGAAAACTGCTTCAGCTGTGGCCAGTGTAAGAGCTCTCTCATTGGGTGTCCTTTCCTGCCACACCAGGGCCACATTTACTGCTCTAAGGCCTGTGCTCTTGGGGAAGACGTGCATGCTTCTGACTCCTCTGACTCTGCCTTCCAATCAGCACGCTCACGCGAATCCCGCTGCAGCGTTAGGTTGGGCAAAAGTAGTCGCTCAGCCGACCAGTGCAGACAGTCACTCCTCTTCTCGCCCTCTGTCAACTATAAGTTCCCCGGCATTAGTGAAAATGCAGAGGACACCTTGACCAAGATGGCTCACATGAGCTTATCAGATGAGCATTTGTGGCGGGAGCGTGGAGAGGAGGCAGAGGTACCAGAAGACCAAGAAGAGGAGTGGGCTGAACATGAAGACTACATGACACAGCTGTTATTAAAGTTTGGGGAACATGGGATTTTTCAGCAAACTTGTGACTCTAGACCTACAGATTTCTGGATAGCAGATGTCAAATCAAAGCAGGAGTCATCCAAAACTGGCAGCAGTGGAAGAGCAGAGAGGGGAGGCTTGGTCAATAAGACATACCAGGCTGACATGTACCGGACACAATCACAGGACGGGTTGGGGGACTCTGCATATGGTAGCCATCCGGGACCAGCAAGCAGCAGAAAAATCCAAGAGCTGGAACTGGATCAGAGTGCCGGAGGTGGTTTGCCTGGAGAGGAGCCGCAGTGGTACACTAACTCTTTGGAGTGCATTACAACGGAGTTCAAGAAAAAAGAGCAAAGTGTCCGGGACTCAAAGGAGTCTCTCGCTCTCTCCAACATCACTGGTGAGCAGACGCAAAAGAACATTTCTTGACAGTCTTGTCTTCATCTCTAAACCATTTGTAATTGTTTGTCTCCTCTCCAGGTGCTTCAGTGTGTGGTGATTATAAAGCAAGGCCTAAGGTGTACTCCCTCCAGGCTCTTCATGACTATGATGCAGAGGACTGTGACAAAACCAGCAATATGGGAACCCTCAACTCGTCAATGTTACATAGAAGTACAAATTCCTTAAAAAGTCTTGAGGATGAACATGTACCAGAAGTGACAGAAGTCCCCTTACAGGAAAGGCCCAAACCTCATGTCCCTGCCTTGAGGAGGGCACGCTCGCAATCTAGGCCCCAGCAGGTCAAGTTCTCTGATGATGTGGTGGACAATGGCCATTATGGCGACCTCCCATTGCGTCAGCCCCCTATGAGTGAACGAACTCGCAGGAGAGTGTATCACTTTGATGACCAGGGGCACAACCTACAATCTGGTCGACATAATCACCACCACAGGAGGCGTCGCAGTCGCAAGTCACGGTCTGACAATGCCCTTAATCTTCTCCCAAAGGAGAGAGCACCCATGTGCTACAAGAGCGACCATAGAGGCAATTCATTCGGACCAAAGGGGCACCAAGTCTTCCACGGTCACCCCAATTCAGCTGCCATGTCGGATTACAGACTACCGGGCCCAGCTACGGGAAGGTTTTTGGGATTATATGGTGGTGATGATGATGATGACTGGTGCTCTACGTGTTCCTCTTCCTCCTCTGACTCAGACGAAGAAGGTTTTTTTCTGGGACAGCCTATACCTCAGGCAAGACCTCACAGACATTATTACACTGATGATTTAGCCAGCCAAGTTGCAGGCAAGTCCTCTCCTCCTTACAACCAGTGGACCAAGTCCAAAAAGAAAAAAGGACGTAAAAGCAAAAACTGTATTATTTCATAGGCTTTGCTTAGCTTTTGTAATGCTGCCACTTAAATTTCTTTATTTCATTAACCATTTAAAGTACAACAGCAATTTGCTTGCTATTTAATGCCTTACAGCACTCAGTTTGTCAAGGTAGTTGTGTTGCACACTATACATCTGTGTCATTACAACTATCAGTAAAGTGTTTTATTCTGATACATATTTATAACACACAATCTAAACAGTGCTTATTTAAAATGCTGTTGTGATATATAAACTGCTGAATTGAAAAGGCGATAACAATTAATGGTCTTTGTGACAAAATGGCATAGATCCCAAACTACTGGCAGTTGGTTGAGGACCATTTAATGTGGATTTATTTAGTAGCCTGTGAATCTTCAGATGTGTTGCTTCCAGGCTTGTGTGCCAAGATAAAAAAAGCACTGTGTGTATTACACTGCTTCACTGAGGAGTGTACTAATTGTTTCATTGTATTGTAACCTATGTATTCTGTATAAATGTACAAACAGGGAAATAAGGCCATAATTAGTAACAATAATAAAATATCTATGTAATAACTTCCTTGTTGTGAAATATATATATTCAATCTAATGCTGTAAAGAAAAAAAATGGACGTTTATTTCAAAAGCTAAAATATGAAACTGTAAAAAAGAAAAAAAGAGTTTCCAGGATAAGACATGTTTTTAAACACTAAAACATGGTCTCAGCATAAACAGCGATTTAACTATAGCCTAATTAAGGTTGGAGTTACTTACGTTTGCAAATGACCAAGAAAATAACCAAATTCTTTATATTATCCCATTGAAATGTTCTGCTATAACCTTTAGTAGTTCTGACAACACAATTATAAAAGCAAGTAAAAGTTCAAAGCTATACATATAATTTGGTTAAAACTATTTTTTTTCCTATGTTGAGTTGTTTTTATTTAATACTGTGTGTACCTTACTGTAACAACATTAATTAATCCTTTAAAAATTCCATCCCATCCCTCCTGCTATGGAAATACATTGAACAGAACATGTGAAATACAATAAAAAATTTAATTTTTTAGTCCACAGATTTTCAGCTCAAGTCCAAGTGACATCACATCACTTTAGCAGTCTGCCATCAAAATATCAGGCTGTTGCTTCAGGCTGCTCCAATATCTCATCCAGCTCCATCACAAAGCTCTTAATTGCATCTAGGCAGTGCTGTCGGATCTCCAACAGGTTCTTGTCCAGCGGAGCTTGCAGCATACCATCCAAAGAGGGCTCCTTGTCTATCAGCATCTTCACCACTGTACGGAACGTCTCACAGTCCTGCCTGTATTGCTGCACATAAAAAAAAAAATAATAATAATGTTAGCACTCACAAAGTCATTAAGAAAAATATCATGTTCTTAGGGTAAAAATATATAACATTACACTTAAACTATTTGGTAATTACTATTTTTTTTTAAAGATATCTTTATTAATTTTTGGTTTCATAACAACAAAACATAACAAAGAACAGAACAAAAGCTCAGCAGTGCAGTCCAAAGGAGACAAAAAAAGATAAAAATAAAAAAGGGGGCGTGCATACTTCGATCATGATATAGTCCACATCAAAACATTTATGAATGCCTGTGACAGAATAGTAGACACATGTCCTTCATAGGGGTGGAACGGTTCACAAAATCCACGGTTCGGTTCACGGTTTCGTGGTCACGGTTTTCGGTTCGGTTCGGTATATGTTGATTGTTACACCGAAATCCCATAAAAATTAATGAGAAAATCCAAAAAAATTAATGGATTGTAATTATTTTTACCCTGGATCATTTCCGCATGTTTTGCTGCTTTGAATTTAATCATCTGGCGCATGCCCTCTACGATCTTCAAGGAACTCAGAGCGGAGCGGACGGGAGCCACAGCGGAGGCTGTAGGCTTTGCTTTGTGCAGGCGGTCTGGTGCGCAGCGGGGCGGAGCGCTGACGGTGTATGTAGGATTTCGGGGTTAGCCTGGCATGTTGGTCGTGTTACTGTTAGCATAAACAAAACGTGTTGCACAATGCCTGCATACTGTGGCAATTTTATCCACAACTTTCTTTCTGCCGTCATCGTAGGTCACTCTAAATGCAAAGTGGTCCCATACAGCAGACCTATAAAGTGCTGCTGGCGCGTCTTCCAACTCCTGTTCTTTCCCACTCGCCATACCCACAAAATTCTCCACAACAACTGATTTTTTTTCTGCTACACCCGGCTACGCTGCTTCGTTTCTTCTTCTTGTTTACTACTAGTGGTTGGCTTTGGTCGGGTAGCGCCACCTTCTGCTCTGGAGTGTACACGCTTTACCTATGAGAAAAAGGAGCAGCGCATGAACCGAACGCAACACACGCAAACCGAACCGAGACAGTCGAACCGAACGGTTCGGACGGTTTTCATAAACCGTTCCATCCCTAGTCCTTCAGCATAATCCAAAAAGGGCTTCCAAATGCATCCAAAAATGTCAGTCTTAGAGTGGACGAGGCACATTAGGAAGTCAACAGGGATATGTTCTAAAACAAGCTTCTTCCATCCAAAACTTGGTAATTACTATTTAATATGCACGATATATATTCATTAAGTTTTAATGTACATATATTTTAGATAGAAATGGTGCTGACATCAATCCTGTTACAGTCTATTGGAATTGCGACCAGATTTTTAAGATTTTGCAAAATGAGCCATGGAGGTACATCAAATGCAAGACTCCTGTATGTTTTTAAGTTTTAAAAACGTAAATAAAATGATCCAGACTTCTCAGTAAATCTTTAAACATGTAAGAGGATGCATGGATGGACGGAAGGAAGGACGGATGGTGGGTTCATTGTATTGTTGAATGGTAAACAGATGAAAAACGGATGACACCACATTGTGGGGTAAATGCAATGGATAGACAAGACCTTTAGATGTTGGCAAGGAGAGTGGAATAAATACATTTCCATACAAAGTCATAGTCTTTTAATAACAATATTAATTAGATGCAAAGAAATCTAAAAAAATAAGATTATCCCCATGATGCACAGAGCAAAATAACTTGTAAACTTGTTATGGCACAAAGGATGACAGCTGCATTAAAGAAAAGAAGCATAGACCAAAAAAAAAAGCGAGTGCCTCTGCCACACAGCTGTTTAGATTCAGTGAACCGCCTCACATCTTACCACGACCCTAATGAACCCAGGTCTGCTTTGTGGAAGTATTTCATGAAACAGATGTGTGAATGAGAGTACATCAGCCTTTTTAAAGGCATGTCTGCCCAATAAGAAATGGAGCACAAGGTGTCAGAGTCTGTTTGCAGCATTCTTTTGCACAATTCTTTTCACATCCCCCTCAGATTTTACTGCTAACCCAAAATGGTTGTTAAGTTCTTTATACAGAGTTCCAGGTGCAGGCTCACAACATCTTTATCGCCTTAGGAAAGAAAGTGAGGCCCTTTACTGAAGCTGAAAAAAGGTTTAGGGCTACACCATCAGGCCAAAGAGTATTACAACATTACTACCACATCAAAGCTCAAATTACCACTGTAATTTATATATATCAGACATAGTGGGTCATTATAAAGCTATTTTGCTTTGTAAAATGTACGTCAACAATAACCTTTTCTAATGTTTTTTGTCTGCTCACACTTGTTTTGGTCAGAAATAAACATACGTTTGTTTTTGTCAAAGAGAAGAAATCTAAATGACAAAATCAGAACAAATACCATTATGAAGGACCTTCAAAATAAAAGTCTAAATCTAAGAGGAAGATGAAAAATGTGAGTCTAAATACACAGAGAAGGACCTTTAAACTGCTCACCATATGAAAAAAAAACATGTGTTAGAAACTACAAATTGCAGCAAATAAAGGATTGGGCTAAATTTAAAGACAGAAGAAAGCTAAAAAGTAAGAGATGAAAAAAGTACCTGTTCAGACCATATTTTAAGGTTTAAAAAAGTCAGATAGTCCAAGTCATTAAGAGATCAATACTGCATGTGAATTCACTTTTGAGCAAAATTCTGGGGAAAAAGACTGTTTCGGTTTCACCGCATACAGGTGCTGGTCATAAAATTAGAATATCATGAAAAAGTAGATTGATTTCAGTAATTCCATTTAAAAAGTGAAACTTGTATATTATATTCATACATTACATACAAACTCATATATTTCAGATGTTTATTTTGTTTAATTTTGATGATTACAAATGACAACAAATGAAAATCTCAAATTCATCATATCAGAAAATTAGAATATTACTGAAGACCAATAAAAACAAAGGATTTATAGAAATGTTGGCCAACTGAAAAGTATGAACATGAAAAGTATGAGCATGTACAGCAATCAGTATTTAGTTGGGCCTCCTTTGGCCTGTATTACTGCAGCAATGCGGCGTGGCATGGAGTCGATCAGTCTGTGGCACTGCTCAGGTGTTATGATAGCCCAGGTTGCTCTAATAGTGGCTTTTAGCTCTTCTGAATTGTTGGGTCTGGTGTATTGCATCTTCTTCTTCACAATACCCCATAGATTTTCTATGGGGTTAAGGTCAGGAGAGTTTGCTGGCCAATTAAGAACAGGGATACCATGGTCCTTCAACCAGGTACTGGTAGCTTTGGCACTGTGTGCAGGTGCCAAGTCCTGTTGGAAAATGAAATCTGCATCTCCAAAAAGTTGGTCAGCTGCAGGAAGCATGAAGTGCTCTAAAACTTCCTGGTATGTGGCTGCGTTGACCCTGGACCTCAGAAAACACAATGGACCAACACCAGCAGATGACATGGCACCCCAAACCATCACTGACTGTGGAAACTTTACACTGGACTTCAAGCAACGTGGATGAAGTGCCTCTCTTCTTTTCCTCCAGACTCTGGGACCTTGATTTCCAAAGGAAATGCAAAATTTACTTTCATCAGAGAACATGACTTTGGACCACTCACCAGCAGTCCAGTCCTGTTTCTCTTTAGCCCAGGCAAGACGCTTCTGACGCTGTCTGTGGTTCAAGAGTGGCTTGACACAAGGAATGCGACAGCAGAAACCCATGTCTTTCATACGTCTGTGTGTGGTGGTTCTTGAAGCACTCACTCCAGCTGCAGTCCACTCTTTGTGAATCTCCCCCACATTTTTGAATGGGTTTTGTTTCACAATCCTCTCCAGGGTGCGGTTATCTCTCTTGCTTGTACACTTTTTTCGACCACATCTTTTCCTTCCCTTCGCCTCTCTATTAATGTGCTTGGACACAGCTCTGTGAACAGCCAGCCTCTTTAGCGATGACCTTTTGTGTCTTGCCCTCCTTGTGCAAGGTGTCGATGGTCGTCTTTTGGACAACTGTCAAGTCAGCAGTCTTCCCCATGATTGTGTAGCCTATAGAACTAGACTGAAAGACCATTTAAAGGCTTTTGCAGGTGGTTTGAGTTAATTAGCTGATTAGAGTGTGGCACCAGGGGCCATCAATTTTGAACCTTTTCACAATATTCTAATTTTCTGATATGATGAATTTGAGATTTTCATTTGTTGTCATTTGTAATCATCAAAATTAAACAAAATAAACATCTGAAATATATGAGTTTGTATGTTATGTATGAATATAATATACAAGTTTCACTTTTTAAATGGAATTACTGAAATCAATCAACTTTTTCATGATATTCTAATTTTATGACCAGCACCTGTACACACTAATTCAAAAGACAGAGGTAGCGCTGGTTACAAGGGAAGGTTGGAATTGCCAACTCCTATTTCACACATGCACTATATTTTCTCACCCATCTAAATATTTAATATCCGCTTTTCTAATTACTTAGATCTCCCTAGTTGCGTAGGATCAATCTGCCAGGCATGCATACTGTTTCTACAAACCTTTGTGAAAGAATGGGTCGCTCTAAAGAGCTCAGTGGATTCCATCGTGTTCCTGGTTTGGAGATGATTTGCAATAAGTAACAAGTCCAGTTGTAAAGTTTCCTAACTTCTTAATAATCCACCATAAACATTAACTCATAATGAAGTGAAAGTGATTCGGAACAACAGCAACTGATCCGCTAAGTGGTTGGGGTTAAAGGAATAGTACACCCAAAACATGATTAGCCTTCATTTTCTACTCACCCCCATGCTGAACAACACTCTGGAGTACTTTTTTGATATCTCAAATGCATCTGGAGATCTGGGAGGCTTCTTGCTGTCTGCTGACATTCAAATAATGGAGGTGTCCAACGCCCGAGGCAGAAAGGTCCATAAAAGTCCACAAAAAACGTTTCAATATTCCTCCATACTGCTCGTCCAATGTATTCCAAGTGTCCTGAGTGGGTAGCATCCAGAATTTACTCGAAACGAAGTCATTTAGAATGTTTTTAGAGCATAAACAGTAGTGTATAGGATTTCCTGAAAGCGCGTTCACGACGCCAAGGAAACCGCGGCAGACCAAACCAGATGAAAGTGCGCATTCAGCTCGGCAAAGAACTCATGCTCTTCCTCAACACTCCTCAGACATTTGTCTTTCGTTGTTTCTTTCTTTGCACAGGTAAACAGCACATTTCTTCTTCTACGCTTGCATTATTGGCAGAGCAGACGCTGAATGCGCACTTTCATCTGGTTTGGTCTGCCGGCTTCCGTAGTGTCGTGAACGCGCAGGTGCGCGCTTTCAGGAAATCCTATACACTACTGTTTATGCTCTAAAAACATTCTAAATGACTTCGTTTCGAGTAAATTCTGGATGCTACCCACTCAGGACACTTGGAATACATTGAACAAGCAGTATGGAGGAATATTGACACGTTTTTTGTGGACTTTTATGGACCTTTCTGTCTCGGGCACCATAGACCTCCATTATTTGAATGTCAGCAGACAGCAAGAAGCCTCCCAGATCTCCAGATGCATTTGAGATATCAAAAAAGTACTCCAGAGTGTTGTTCAACATGGGGGTGAGTAAAAAATGAAGGCTAATCATGTTTTGGGTGTACTATTCCTTTAAGGTTAGGTTTAAGCCACTAAAGCCGGGCACACTTTACAATTTTTTTCAATTGGTCCAGGCAGCTACAGCTCACACTGTACAATGAAATCGCAGGGTTTGAAAGTTCACAGCTCATACTGTATGTTCTCAAAGCCTGACGCTCTGATGCGATCTACCTGCTCACATTGTACTTCTAAAAACCACATCAGACTCAGCTCCGCAGTGAGACTGCGCTACTTAGGGATGTGAATCGAAAACCGGTTCCTGTTCAGAACCGGTTCCGTATTTTCCGATTCCATGGCATCGTTTGGCAGCTCGCTGAACGATTCTTTTTTCGATTCCCGCAGCACCAGAGCCTAGAGCGTCGGCTCGGGGGAGCACGACTAACGTCACGTTTTTTTTACGTAAGTTACGCAAGTTACGTAAGTTACGAAAGTTACGCAAGTTGGAAGAACAATTCGAGGAGGAAGACAACGAGCTGCGGTCACTTTGTGAATCAAAGCCCAGTCTTTCCTTAGCCCAGAGGGTAGATCAGGAAATCCAGCTCTGTAAAAGCTTGACCTCCATCCCCTGCAGGGATAGTGCCACACTGTGGTGGTGGAACTAGCAAGATACGCTGCCCTTGCTATCTGGACTGGCTGAAAACTACCTCTGTGTGCAGGCTTCCTCCACCCCATCTGAGAGGGTGTTCTCCACGGCTGGAGACACCTTAAGCACTGAAAGATCCTGTATCCTTCCAGAAAAAGCAGATATGCTCATCTTTCTGCAAAATAACTGTTAATTTTCCCTACTACTGTTTTATAATTAGTATTTTTTGTTATTTAAAATAGGTTATTATCCCATCATTTGTTATTAGACATTGTTGGTTATTAAGTTTGTTCTTGTATTCATTTTTCATTTAAACACAGATGTTACTCCAGTTTCACATTTCCTGTGGACATCTTGATCTTGTTGATTTTGTAAGATTGTGCAATAGTTAAGTAAACAAAGTTGATGCTGATAATCAAACTGTTTGTTCTCCTTTTTTCCCCAAATTAGAATCGAAAAAAGAATCGATAAAGAATCTAATCGTTTCATAGAATCGAAAAGGGAATCGGAATCGTGAAAATCTTTTCAATTCCCAACCCTAGCGCTACTCGGACTCCTCTATCCGAAAGCCAAAGGAGTAAAAGAGGAAAAAGACGGAAGTGTCGATGCCTCCTTTTTAATATATAGCTCACCAGAATGAAAAGAGCTGCCTTGGCAATTTGTGCAGTTTAGTGGACAAAGACATGTCTGAGCAAACGTGGCTACTACGGTATGTCAGTTTTACAAAAAGAACTCCATTACACTGGCACCCCCACCATGCTTCTGTGTTTTTGTCTGAGAGAAATAAGACGAAGTAGAAGAATCCCTGTTTGCACATACGCACTTAGCGATTTGCCCACAAACACCTTACGATGGCCAACTTTATTTCAAACATGTTTAATTTTCGCGCAACCTTACGATTCCTAATAGAGAGGTGGTCGTGAGAGGCTAACCGCCACTCTTTAACCTCTGTACACTACACGAAACAGGATCAGGCTGAAACGGGGGGGGGAAAGGGCAAAAAAAAAAAGTCATACAGTGTATGCCCGGCTTAAAGGAGCTGGGGCAGCAGATTCTGCAGCCCAAAGTGCAGGCAGACCTGGGTCGCCTTTTTCCTGAGTCAAGCACTCCAGACTCCAAAGCATAAACCTTCAGATTAGGTCAACTATAGAGCATAGAGTCCCAACTTTTTAGGGAACGTTTTTCTGACAGCACACAAAACAGGGTCCATATAAACAGATAGATGAGAGAGTTTGGTGCGAATTAAGTTGACAGACATACGGAGGCTCCATGTCAACCCTTCAGAACAAGTTAAGTAACAATTAAATTGGAGACAGAGAGCCAGGCTCTCAGAAATGCGAAGAGCTAAAAATTCCCCAAAATTATGTGACTAAACCCCATGGACAGTATTCCCAGAAGAGTAAAAGCTGTTATAACTCCAAAGGGTCTACCTGTGGTAAATTGACCCCATGGATAAGAGTCAGGTGACATAAGTCATGTGAGGGAAAACTATTAACAATATAAGCCCCATTCACACTACCCTTCTGAAACCATGCCAAGATCAGTCCGAGCACAGTAACCAAGATAACTTGAGTGTAAATGGCATGCACAACTGAACCGGATCGCACCAGAAATAACCAAACTGCGCTAGGCTGGTACCAGTTCATCAGTAGGGCTCGGCGCAGTTCAGTTAAGGCTTGGTTCTCTGATAACAAAGAGCGAATTAGCAGCCTCCATAGTGGGTAGTGTAAATGGGGCTATAGTGTAGTGGCAAGTTAACTCTCCAAACAACTCCTTCAAAGGTTCAGATGGATAATGGTAGTGGGCTAATAATTATGTCACATTTTTCTTTTGAATTTTCTGAAAATACCTCTATAATATGTTACCTTTACTCATTGCTGTACCATGGAACTCTCATACTGACCCATGACTAGCTTTAGCTTTCTAGGTGTCATCCAAAAAATGTTTTTGCGTTATTTCTGGCTCTTAGTAAAAGAAGGAAATAACCTCATTCCAGGCCCAGAGTGGCTAATGAGGAGGACCTGGATAATTCCTGGTGGGCCGTTCTTTTTTTTGGGCTGCAAGGGCCGTTGATGTTTTAAAAACAATTAAAAAGAAGAAAGCTATAGAAGCAGATGCTGCTAAATGTAAAACAATTTGCAGCTTTTTTTTAGTAAAGCAAGCTTGAGGTTTAAAACATGGAAATACATTGATAAAATACGTAAGGTAAGATGTTGAACTTGGCCGGCAAACCACTATATACATGTTAATTATCAAGTCATTGCACTAGCTACATTTTTTAGCATTAAAAGTAAATAGTAAAAACACAAAAACCAACAGGTGAGTTGGAATATGAAATTAATCTGAATATCCCTTAATTTATCTTAACTGGTTAAGTTCAAATGTGTTTTCAATATCGAATGTTCTAGAAATTTAAAGATTACCGTATTTTCACGACCATAAGGTGCACCATACTAAAAGGCGCAGTCTCAATTATGTGTCCCATTTCTGTATTTAACACACACATAAGGCGCACCGGACTATAGGGCGCATTTTTTATATACAGGTACATGTCCTCTACTACCTTTAAATAGCTCTACTGCGTATTTTAAAAATACAGCGGGCCCAAAACTGAGTATGACTGTGCTTTATTCATGTATTTATTACAAAGTATTAATCAAACCTGCGAGCTGGCCATGAGACAGACACATCGCAGATGACACAGCGCTGTGATTACTCCTAAATTAACTTAAAATCCTGAAACCTGCCGACGGAATATGTTCGCTTTTATTGCCGGTATCCTGGTGCCTGCACTGTAAATTATTTAGATGAAAAACACCTGCCAGCCGCCGCGGTGAGGCTGCTGTTGAAGGGATTTCTGCTGTCGGTGCACCGCTGGTATGTGGGGGTCTGAGCGCCTCCGACAGAAATAGATAATCTGGATGAACTGACTGCAATTAAGTTTTCAGGTGGCCTTTCTCACTTAAAAACATATTAAAACTACTTTATTCCCACTGATCACAGCAAATATAGCTGCAAGATTTAGATTATTTAGATGAAAAAACACCTGCCAGCCACCGCGGTGAAGAGGAGGAGACCCGCCCAGAGGCTGCTGTTGAATTAAGTTTTCAGGTAGAAAAATAGAGCGGGAGCAAAACTGAGCATGTTTGTGCTTTATTCATGTATTTATTACAAAGTATTAATCAAACCCATCAAAGTCATCATCCTCTGTTTCTGAATTAAACAGCTGCGCTAAATCAGACATGACAGTTTCCCATTCTTCGCTGTCAGTCACTTTCCGTGCAGCGCGGCTCCTCAGAAATAATAACGGCTTTTGCGAAAGCTTGAACAACAGAGCCAGCAGACACGTTAGTCCAAGCATCTACAATCCATCCGCAAACGGTGGCGTAACTCGCCCGGCGCTGCCTTCCACATATCCTGAAACTGTGGTCTCAGTCTGTCACCCATCGCTCCCACGCCGCTCGCAGCCTTACTTTGAACGGCCGCTTCACACCGATGTCGAGCGGTTGAAGTTCCTTTGTCAGACCCCCCGGGATAACGGCGAGCACAGCGTTCATTTGATTCACCTTTTTTTTTCACATCGGCTGTGAGATGGGCACGCAGCGATGGTGATGCGTGGAAAAAAGCACCTGGTCTCCTCACATACACCTGCCTTTCATCTTCTCCTCACCCATCCAGCCCGTTTCATTTGCGTTAATATCATATGTCATCAGGGCGCTGTGTCTGTCTCGCTGTCAGCTCCCAGATCAGCTTCTCTGATTGGTTGATGCGGCGCGTCCAGCAGCAAAACTTCAATTTTTCCATCTCGAGCAGCAGCAGCGCGTTGGCGGTGCGTCAGATGCTTAAACGCTCCCGACGTGCTGCACCTGCAGCTCAAAACGCGCTCGGGACCTTTTGCTGCGCCTATACGCGCGTCAACCATTGACTTTGCATGTAAACTCGCTGCTTCTGCTGCACCTGCTGGGTCCGGTTCACACCGATGTCGAGCGGTTGAACAGCGAGCACAGCGTTAATTTGTTTCCCCATGTTTTTCACATCAGCTGTGAGATGGGCACGCATGGAGTTACATATTAACAGCGATGGTGATGAGTGGAAAAAAAAACACCTGGTCTCCTTACATTCAGCCACTCTTTCATCATCTCCTCAATGAGGTGGTCTCAAAAGTCGCAGTTACAACACACATAAGGCGCACCGCACCAAAGGGCGCACCGCACATTTTGAGGAAAAAAAAGACGTTTAAGTGCGCCTTATAGTCGTGAAAATACTGTACTATTTTTTATGTGATGCAGGTCCAGGAGAATCAAGGGAAACTTGAGGAAGTATGAAATATTAATATTTTCAAGTTTTTCATTTCAGTTTTACAGTTTGGACATCTGTGATCACTTATTGAACAGAAAGTTGACTGATATTGTTATTGTTGGTTTTGGGGAAAAGGATATGTTTTAAAATATAGGGGTGGGAATTTGCACTCATGACTTAATATGTAAGATTACAATTACATGGTTTTTAATACAAAGTAAGACATCATGGCTGCAAGACAATATATCCCATCTATACACACATACCTAACGTCTTCCTATTCTAATTTGGATCTTGCATTGACTTACATTAATTTATATAGCCTAATCCAAATGCTTACCCTAACCCTTAACATTGCAGATACATGCCTAACCCTAAACCTAACCTAAACTCAATTAACACCTTAGCTCTACACCAAACCCAAGAAAATAATGTTTTTCATTGGGACAAATCAACTGGTCCCCATGAGTTCCTGTAAGTCCCCACAAAGTAGCATATTCCTGAAAAAAACTGGCCTGACACTGACCCTTCAAGGTAACAAATACTTGGCCGGTAGGAAAAACCAGTCCAATAAACTGTAAAAAAAACAACATTTCAGACTGTGGGAGATGTTTGGTCACATGGATGCTTTCATGTCTGGATATCATGTCAAGCGAATCTGTGGCCCTGCATAATGACAGTGTTTAGCTTGACCACAAGGAAGTGGGGAATTTGTAACACGTGTGGGCAGCGGAGCTCAGGGTCAGTGTCATTCAACAGAGTGCGTCTCCTTACTTCTCTCAGCAAGAAAAGGGAACAACACATTGAGAATTGTTTATCGACTCGATATTTTCACAACATGAACTATGGCATAACTTCATTCTGGCTTAAATATAAAAGAGCAAACACGCTAAATTAGAGACAAACATCATATCCCACAAACCAAGAATCACGTTACTGTTGATTGTATGTTTGCCATCTTTGTAAATAAAATATCCTTTTTTCTCCTATGCTACATTGCTGGAAGTAATTAATTTGCACTGTAATGACACACCCTTATATAGTATTTAATGTCCTTGGTTTTCTACCAATCTTGTTGTATTCTTATCTTCAGTTTAATTCCTTTTGATCTGATTCTATGTGAGGGATCTTAACAAAAGGTCTAAGTTGGTGAAGTGAAAAGGGAAAATATGCTAAATAAAATTTAGAAAACTGGCATTTCTACCCCCTTGCTTCACTATAAAACCCTTAAAAAGTTCTGGAGCAACAACTGCTTTCAAAGGTCACAATTAGTGAAATGAAGTCCACCTGTGGAAACTGTCCCATGATCACCAGAGGCATCACAAAAGGAAGAACGGGGGAGCTGGGCCTTATGGATGACTGGCCAGAAAAAGAACATTATTTCATGTTAAAAATACATTAAATAAATACAAAAAATACATTTTATGTTTGCCAAATGGTATATGTGTGGTTCCCCAAAGCAACATGCTCCGGTCAGAAGCTAAATTTGTACTTTTTTTCAGCCACCAAGGACAACTCCTTCTCTGACATAAATCTAATACATCCCATCACTTCAGGAAAACAATCCCTACAATGAAACACAAGCTCAGTCAGACTGGATGGAGAGCCAAGGGCGCAGATAGCGTGTACGTCAGGGGTGTTCTGACGTACACAGATTCGAATGACCCTCAATCCGTCCCCCCCACTTTTATAAAAAAAAAAAAAAAAAAAAAAAAAAAAAACATACGGCGAAACTCACAGAAAAGCAAAAAGCTTTTTCTAATTTACTGCTTTGCAACAATAACATAAAACAGTCAGATCATAGACGGGCAATCGTTTTGTTTAACTGCAGGCTGCCTGCGTCGTAGAGATTCTAATCTAAAAGTTATCCTGTCTCTGGCGTTTACGTCTCGAGCCTGGTTTCCATGGTTACTCAGACAGACAGTAGTGGCGGGACAGTTCCCAATTCCGGAGTCCGGACATCAACATGAGGCCAGCCAAACCGAAAAAACAGAAAACAATTGCATCCTTTTTTCGAAAAGCACCAACTGTAAGTAAACTGTTCATCATATCACTTTGCATTTTTTTGGTTGTCTGTTCGATGTCGCCGTGGAAAAAAGAGTAGAGACGGTCAGTGAGAATAGCGTGAAGAGAGGTGCCAATGTCATAAGGCGGGAGGCAGGGGGAATCGACTGGCATTTATTTATTTATAATTAAATCGACTGTTCCGACTTTTTCTGGAGTTCTTGGGGGTCTTTCAGAAATGTGTAGGCTACAGTAGGCTACTTGAATCCGTATTTATGCCAAGCCAAATGGTTTAGGTTGTTACAGGTTGAATCATGAGAAAAACAAACTTCAAAGCTAGACAAATTCCACTACACAGGGGCGGATTTAGGAAATTTGGGGCCCTAGGCAAAGACAGGCATGGGGCCTTCTGAATTGAGAAGACAACATATAGAACAGACCCATTATACAGATACAGAAATTTTAATAGAATAGAAATTTGAGGATGTCATGTATCTTCAAGTTTGTCTATGTCACTGTAACTCGGAGGAAAGAATCTCTTTCTCAGACCAATCTCAGACCAAACCAGATGAAAGTGCGCATTCAGCGTCTGCTCTGCCGATAATGCAAGCGTAGAAGAAGAAATGTGCTGTTTACCTGTGCAAAGAAAGAAACAACGAAAGAAAAATGTCTGAGGACTTCAGTGTTGAGGAAGAGCATGAGTTCTTTGCCGAGCTGAATGCGCTGGTTTGGTCTGCCGGCTTCCGTAGCGTCGTGAACGCGCATGTGCGCGCTTTCAGGAAATCCTATACACTACTGTTTATGCTCTAAAAACATTCTAAATGACTTCGTTTCGAGTAAATTCTGGATGCTACCCACTCAGGAAACTTGGAATACATTGGACGAGCAGTATGGAGGAATATTGACACGTTTTTTGTGGACTTTTATGGACCTTTCTGCCTCGGGCACCATAGACCTCCATTATTTGAATGTCAGCAGACAGCAAGAAGCCTCCCAGATCTCCAGTTGCATTTGAGATATCAAAAAAGTACTCCAGAGTGTTGTTCAGCATGGGGGTGAGTAGAAAATGAAGGCTAATCTTGTTTTGGGTGTACTATTCCTTTAAGACTGTTTAATAGACTACAATGATATTCACATACAGGTAGGTGGATGTCGTTTAAGAAGTAGGTGACCTTTGCAAGTAAATGGTTGCCCTAGTTTTTCTTAGGGAATTTGAGGTAAAGGGGGCTAAATATAAAAGCAAGTTAAACTTTATAGTTAGTGTGGTTTTTTTTTCACTTACCAGATATCTGATATGTTATAGTGGTTGAACAAAATCATAAAAAAATTAAGGTTAGGGGATATAATTTTCCATTTTCTGTGTACCGCTTGTGAGTGGCAGCCTGCAATGGAATCACATCAGACTGCTAAGGGCACATTAATAAAATTAATCTGGATAAAGTAATTATCACACGTCTTCCATTTCAGATATTTTTTTTTCTCTAACATGGAATCTCAACATGACAAAATGTCAACATGTTTAAGGATATTTTTGCAGGGCACAGAATACATTTCCACACAATTCGACAATTTCATAGAGGTCAACAAAAAGAGCTTTAAACATGAATACAGGGGACGGTTAGGGATTTTCTTTCATTTTTATTGTTGTGTTCACTTAGGAAGCTTTTCAAACAGCTTTCTGAAAATCTGTTTAGAACATCTGTCAAAAGAAATAGTGTGCTTCAGACCCTTTTACACTTTAAGAAGTGCGAAAAAGGTTGCATGGAGGTTCTGCTTAACTAGATCCCCCCTTTAAACTAAGAGCCACAAGCTGATCTGAAAGCCTGATAGGAAGGGGCCACACAAGACGGACAGGGACTCATGGAGGACCGGCAAGACTGGGGTTCTGAAAAGTGGGCATGTACCCAAGTCGGATGTTTGTAGAGGTCCAAATTGTGAACATGCTTTGAGGGGTGTTGCTTGAATGCTTTGTGGGGGTTGGGCAGTCCAAGATACACACATGGGGTCTCACATGGACTTTTTGTGAGTTCAAATGAGCAAAGGCGCAGGCAGGGGTCCTGCCTAATAAGGGAAGTAGGGTAATGATTTGAGGCCTGGTACACATTAGAGGATATTAAAAGAGCAGTTTTAATCACTCAAGCTTTAAACTGGACCTCTTAATGTTTGTTCTAATAGTCAGAATTGACATGTTTCATTTGCACCAGATAAAAAGAGTTCCTGAAATATTATTCACACACATTTAGTGTATAATATGAATTCTATATATTCTACACTGAAATAAGTCTCTAAATAAACAGCTAAACTACAAGGGGAAAAAGTGTAGGGTGAAATTATAAGACCTGATTTTGCCCTTAAGCAACCCTTTACACTTAGTAAGAAAACTTTGTTCCTTACAGCTAAATACAGTTACAATTTAGAGCCATATTCAGCAAACAGCTGGCCAACCCAACCATCTGATCTGGCCATCCACAACATCTACATTAATGTACATTCACTTGCACCTGGCCCAGATTTTACAGTAAAAACACAGTCTAGATTTCAGCCTCTCACCACGTCTGTGGAGGCCAGTGGAAATACAAGGGTGAGCAGGAGTGCAGTAATTGCAAGAGATGCACCAGTGTGTGTGTGTGTCTGTTTATGTGTGTGGGCCACCTGCATCCTGCAGGGCAATTCCTGCCCTGCATTAACGGGAACAGATAAGTGGTACTGTAGCATAAAGTGATGAATGAGTGGGAAAAAACACAGCTCCAAAAAGCAGACCTCCTAGAGAAGTCAAAACCTGAGAATCTAAGGACTTCCCTGCTTTCTCATCCGATTTCTCAGCGACAGAAAATGCTTCTTGTATAGGCATAGGCTGGTTATTGGCATTACAAAGTTCAATAAAGGTTTATAGAACTGCTTACACTTATTGCAATGTGATTTTTATTTTTTGGTCCAATGAAAAGTATGTTGCTGTGCACTGCTGGTAAGCTGACCTAAAGAAGGCTATTACACTCATATGATTACACTTATGAAAAATAATACAAGTCCACAAACAAAATCTCCAAGGAGAAATACTGAGCAGCATGAATAGAGAATACTATAACAGGGTTTATAGACAGGGTTCCTACAGCATAAGGCAAGTTAAATTCAAGACTTTTTAATCCCACTTGAAGTAAAAATTTAAGACCAAATTCACAACAAACACAAAAAAAACCTGCTTGCGACAACGTAACCCAAAGGTTTATTATAACATAAACCACTGCACTAATGTTTCAAATTTTGAAAAACTTCCTATACAGGAAGAAAGCTAAAAACACACAAATGACAGATATATTTGAACAATTATTTAACTGAATTCACAAACTTTGTTTTAGCAGGGAACAAAACAAATCAGTTTTAAAGCCACAACATAACCAGTGCTACGTCTTTTTTGCAGCTATTTTTCTTTGTATCGTTTTCTTAGTATGTTTGATTTGGTGATAAGTGGAGGCGTTGCAGAGACAAGGGTGGAACAAAACTGAGAAATACCGGCTGTTTCTCAGTAACTCGATTTTGACACTTTGTGTTTCATGCTTCGCACATGTGACTCCACTGCCTTAATTCCCATCGTTCTGAGCTTGAATCACTTTTTGCACAAAATACACTGAGCCTCATGTATGTTCCCTGGTTTTAGCCATGGAGAAAACTCTTGGCTGGAGACAATTTTGGTTACATTTACACTTGCTCATATTTTCCAGACAAAAAGTCAATGCCGTATCTCCCAAATTTCCCGGCTGCAACAACGCTTTTATTGGTTCCGCTATCGGGACGGAACCAATAATGGCGAGCCGTTATTTTTTTAAATAAAAATAAAATTGTCAATTTTAATGTTTTAATTAGATTACAAAAATAAATCGTAATAAAAAGGATCCTATTTATGATGTTTTCAAAATTAAGACCTACCAAAGACTGATTTAAGACATTTTAATACAAATTAAGGCCTTAGTTTTATTTTGAAGAAGTCAATGCCTTTTAAGACTTTTTAAGGACCCACGGGAACCCTGATAGAGGAACACTACTCTAATTAAAAGCTCTTTTTTCTGAACATACATAGAGTTAGACAAGCGCACCCTTTCTGAGGCTGTCGTTCTATTGGCTGGAAAGGTTGCTATGCGACGATTCGATCCAATCTGAGAGAGAGCAAAAAAAATCCGCAAGCAGAGCCTCTGGGTTTGCGAGCATAAGAGAGACTCGAGCAGAGCGCGGTTTGTGCGCGAAGAGAAGGTGGCAAGCGAGAGGAAAAAATATCTGTGCAAGAAGCATTAAATCTGAGAGAAGAAACAAAGATTTGAGAGAGAAGAGAAAATATTTGAGAGAGGGCACATGTTTTGAGTGTGAGCATTATAAGTTTTGAGTGCAAGAAGATGGAATTCTTCTCTCAAATTGAAATTATGTACTCTTGCATTATGGCAGGATAATTCTCCCATAGATATCAGATTAGAGCATCTCTAGGTGTTACAGTAAGTGAACAGCTGAATCTAAGAGGTCAAAAGTGATGCTAAGGTTACGAACTTCATTTAATTGAGATGATTCAAACACTGATGGTAGTTTCTTCCATCTTATCCGTCCTTTTCCTTACTCCTCTTGAATCTACAAAGAATTTTGAGGTGTTCTTTCCATTTAAAACATGCTAAAACCACGCACCATTAGGATTTGTTTTGTTTGATCCGTCAGATAATGCGCTACCAGAATTGGCACACATAAAAAAACTAATATTTATGATATCTGTAACACCATACTTCTTTAGTTTTCATTGAAAACATGTAGTTTGTTGTTCTAAATAAGCATACCTTGTCCCTTTATGTGTAAATAGTTCCTTAGTTTTTATTCATTTCTTTTTTTCTTGGCAGTTTTAGTTCAATGTCTCTGGCTTAGTTAAAAAGTTGCTAACTGAAACATGTTTAACTTTGTATTATTTCTGTTAATACATTTCTACATTTTTAAAAAGAGTTGTTGAAATTTTATTCTACAGGTGCTGGTCATAAAATTAGAATATCATGAAAAAGTAGATTGATTTTAGTAATTCCATTTAAAAAGTGAAACTTGTATATTATATTCATACATTACATACAAACTCATATATTTCAGATGTTTATTTTGTTTAATTTTGATGATTACAAATGACAACAAATGAAAATCTCAAATTCATCATATCAGAAAATTAGAATATTGTGAAAAGGTTCAAAATTGATGGCCCCTGGTGCCACACTCTAATCAGCTAATTAACTCAAACCACCTGCAAAAGCCTTTAAATGGTCTTTCAGTCTAGTTCTATAGGCTACACAATCATGGGGAAGACTGCTGACTTGACAGTTGTCCAAAAGACGACCATCGACACCTTGCACAAGGAGGGCAAGACACAAAAGGTCATCGCTAAAGAGGCTGGCTGTTCACAGAGCTCAGTGCCCAAGCACATTAATAGAGAGGCGAAGGGAAGGAAAAGATGTGGTCGAAAAAAGTGTACAAGCAAGAGAGATAACCGCACCCTGGAGAGGATTGTGAAACAAAACCCATTCAAAAATGTGGGGGAGATTCACAAAGAGTGGACTGCAGCTGGAGTGAGTGCTTCAAGAACCACCACACACAGACGTATGAAAGACATGGGTTTCTGCTGTCGCATTCCTTGTGTCAAGCCACTCTTGAACCACAGACAGCGTCAGAAGCGTCTTGCCTGGGCTAAAGAGAAACAGGACTGGACTGCTGGTGAGTGGTCCAAAGTCATGTTCTCTGATGAAAGTAAATTTTGCATTTCCTTTGGAAATCAAGGTCCCAGAGTCTGGAGGAAAAGAAGAGAGGCACTTCATCCACGTTGCTTGAAGTCCAGTGTAAAGTTTCCACAGTCAGTGATGGTTTGGGGTGCCATGTCATCTGCTGGTGTTGGTCCATTGTGTTTTCTGAGGTCCAGGGTCAACGCAGCCACATACCAGGAAGTTTTAGAGCACTTCATGCTTCCTGCAGCTGATCAACTTTTTGGAGATGCAGATTTCATTTTCCAACAGGACTTGGCACCTGCACACAGTGCCAAAGCTACCAGTACCTGGTTGAAGGACCATGGTATCCCTGTTCTTAATTGGCCAGCAAACTCTCCTGACCTTAACCCCATAGAAAATCTATGGGGTATTGTGAAGAAGAAGATGCAATACACCAGACCCAACAATTCAGAAGAGCTAAAAGCCACTATTAGAGCAACCTGGGCTATCATAACACCTGAGCAGTGCCACAGACTGATCGACTCCATGCCACGCCGCATTGCTGCAGTAATACAGGCCAAAGGAGGCCCAACTAAATACTGAGTGCTGTACATGCTCATACTTTTCATGTTCATACTTTTCAGTTGGCCAACATTTCTATAAATCCTTTGTTTTTATTGGTCTTCAGTAATATTCTAATTTTCTGATATGATGAATTTGAGATTTTCATTTGTTGTCATTTGTAATCATCAAAATTAAACAAAATAAACATCTGAAATATATGAGTTTGTATGTAATGTATGAATATAATATACAAGTTTCACTTTTTAAATGGAATTACTGAAATCAATCTACTTTTTCATGATATTCTAATTTTATGACCAGCACCTGTATTTATGGGCAGAGTTTTTCTTTTTGAGAATCCTAGAGAAACGGTGGCTCAGTTCTGACAACAGAGTTACCAGGAATAGAATTGTTGTTAATATTCGGAGGAAATGTTCTTACCTTCTCTATTTCAGCAACTTTAGCCTTAATGGCCTCTGACCGACGTGCCTTTATGTCCTCCTCTTGAATTATGTTTGGCTCCGAGTTGGCAGCTGCTACGGCCTCTGTCTCTGCTGCAGATGCTGATGATTTTTCCTGGGAGGTCAAAGGTTGAGGGTCAGAGCAGAGGTCAACAGGTTTAGAAACTAACTGATTTCAAAGTGTCTCTAATAGAGACAACTCTGCTCGCTTACAGGTGCTGAATATTTGTTTGCAAATGTCGCTTATTATGCAGTCTGCATGCTAAAATAAACATCCAGGCTAGGTTAAATTTTAGGAATATTATCTAATAATAACATTCTGACATCCAAAAATCAGGAGGGAAAAAACAGCAATTCAAATAAGTTAAATTTATATTAAGAGAAAAGTAGAGAAAATCTCTCGGATCATTTAAAAATATATTTTTGTCTTATTAATGGTAGTTCTGTAAAATTCTCTGCATTTTTAAAACATAAATATTGAATAAAACAAATGGGAATAGTTAACCACATTATAATACCCTCCCAACTATAGAACAGACACAGTAAAGCAAAAGCTTTTTCAAAACTAAAAACAAAAACTTAAATCCTGTTCTTAGACAAAACCATCCTTTTTAATATTTCCTGAGCAGCTCTTATCCTTCATTATTCTAAGCTTATTGATGGTGGGTCAAACCTTTTCTTCAGACCACTGCTTCATTCAAAATGCCTTTTATTTTCAAAATCATTTCAGGAAAAAAAGGCTCCAAATCCAACTAATGCTGACAAGTGTCACCATGTACTTTATAAATTAGCAAAAAAGAAATATAGGGATTAAAGCAAGAAAAGAAAAAAATCCTGAGCCTGAACTTTTTCGACACGGGCAAGAAACTGAATGTGAGGTCGTGTTTGGTGACGAAAGCACAAACCCTTATTTTTAACTCGCATACATGATCAGTTATTGACGCTGGTAAATCAGCTGTTGCCGTAATTCCCGGCAAACGTGTAGTGCGATCGACCGCACAAACAACACCCGCCCCCTTCTTCTTCTGATTGGCTAATACGTTTAGTTTCAGAGCGCTCCTTTGCTACCATTGCCTGACAAACCCAAGAGGGATTTCGATTGTCTTTTTTTAATTCATTTACCGTCAATTTAGTTTCGAGTGATTTTTTTTTTTTTTACCCACGGCCAATTGCTCCAAGCTAGAAATCCGGCCTGGCCCCAGAATACTTTAATCCCTGGACTAGAGACTGACATTCTTTCGGGAATCCCACGGGTCACGGGATTCCCGTGGGATGGGAGTCAGTATTAGTAACGATCATGTGATTGGAGCAGACGAGAGCGGGAGCAAACCAATAGTAACTAAAAAAAAACTAGGATCGATGCCAAAAAATAAAATAAAATAGAAAGAAAAAAAATCCAGTACTGGCGCCGCCATTTTGTAGTTTTTTTTCCTTGAAGCCTACACTATAATGAGAGTTTAAAAAAACTACACGACCCGAAAACCAACAGTGCTTCCGCTCTGAGTTTTTCACCCGCGCTCAAAAACAAAAATGGAGGGAGCAACAGTTACTACAGTTAGAAACAGGAACTTAACTGATCCTTCATAGAAATTCAGATTCAATGTATTGGCAGAAATCTTATTGAAGACAACAAGAATGGGAGTGGTGCATGAGCGGGAGTCATTCTGAATGGGAGCGGGATGGGAGTGGGAGTAATTTCTACTCTGTCCCAATCCCAGTATTCTGGGATTGGGACGGGACACAATTTTTTTCTGTGGGAGTGGGACGGGACAGGAGTAAAAATCCACTCCCGTGTCAGTCTACCCTGGACATAAAAAATTTAAGCTGTGTTTTAAGTCATGCTATTACAGTTTAAAACGGCAAATTTGTTCTGTGTTGAATTAAAGAGGACGCTGCAAAAAATATTAATTTCCAAACAATCTGCAGTAAATGATGCCATGGTTATAGCATGGCATGGTCAAGTCCCTGATGCTAGCCTACAAAGTGCTTAAGGGTACAGCTTCCATCTACTTGAACCCTCTTGCAAAGGCTTATGTCACAACTCGGTCATAAATGGATTGTTGTCTAGCAGTGCCATCTCCATGCTCAAGACAAGCCAGACTGTTTTCATGGGTTGTTTCAAGATGGTGGAATGACCTATCAAGAGCTACAAGAACAGCAGCCTCCCTTTCTATCCTTAGGAAACTCTTAAAGCCCAACCTCTTCAAAGAGCATCTTCTATCATAACTAGGGCTGCAACTAACGATTATTTTAAAAATCGATGAATCTGACGATTATTTTTTCGATTAATCGATGAATCGGACAAAAAATATTTTTTATATTAACCTCTTTATTCCAAAATAAACATTTTAGACAGAACAAACAAGCACACAAGTACAGGTTGCTCATTAACTGTACTGGTGCAATATGAAAAATAAATGTTTGTGTTAAAACTACGCAAACTTACATGAGAAATGTAGCTGTACATCCACAAAATATAGGGTACTTTGTTTCATAAAGCGCAAAAAAAGACATTTTTGTTTTTAAAAGCCCCTAAGGGGTTCAAACAATAGGCCCCCCATTTCAACAAATGAGTTTTTTTAGACTAGAAGAGTTCTGCCTTTTAAGAAAGGAAAGTATAGCAGTTAAAGTTGCTACTTGAGAAAATACTTAACCATAGAGATAAAAATAGCCCTGTGATTCAAATTATAAATTGTATTTGGAATAAAAATGAGAGAACTAGGGGTGCTAAAAAACACATCCTCCAAAGACTCCAATTTACATGGGAATGTGGCATATAATTAATTGACATATTACTGATCTTGCTGGATTTTATTCTGCTTTACTTCCATAAATTGCAGGATCTTCTTTACTTTATCTTTGCCAGAAGATTTAAACTTTAAAAGCCTTGCCCTCATAATTTGCAAGTTAATTTATTTATAAAGTAAATGTAAACGCTGCTTAAGCTAATTCAAATGAAATTAAAAGTAAAATAAGTAGCCAACCTTATCACTGTCTGTAACCTACTAACACGGTAAGCAAAGCATCAGATGAGCTACCTGAGAAACTAACGTTACGTTTCCCCACTTTAAAACCAAACAAACATGGTGGTTCCGTGCCATGTTAATTTCTTTTGAAAAAAGTTGCATGTTATCACTTTTTTCGCTTTACAAAGCGCAGGCTATTTTAATTATTGTGATCAATTTGCGCCGTCAATCCCGGCGCATGCGCGCTTCATTTGCAGTCTGGACGCTGAGGCTCTGACTGCAGCTGAGAGGGACTCCTGCGGGAGCGGGGGGAGGCGCCCCACGGCAGAGTAGGAACGATGCATGCTTTCACGTAAGAGTCTCCAAAAGCCGCCAGTGAAACCGAAAAAAGTCGCCAGATTTGTCGCTAGTCGCTTTTTTGAAAAATAGTCGCTGGAGGGGTCTGAAAAGTCGCTGAGTTGGCAACACTGCTCCTGCGGCGCTGACTCGCTCTGCCATATGTTTTTTTCTTCCTCTTTCAGTCAAGAGGCAGTGATGACGGCGCGGCGGATGACGCAATAATCGCGCGACACAACTAATCGATGATGAAATTCGTTGCCAACGCTTTGAAAAGTCGATTTTTATCGATTTTATCGATTCGTTGTTGCAGCCCTAATCATAACCCTTACCCATAGCTCTGTACTCCTCTACTACTCTTTCTGCACTTCCCTATCTCTTTGCTGTCACCACTGTTTCAGACTAGGGGTTTTCCTCTAGAGAATTTACCGTCATGCTGATGATAACTGTAAAATTGTGTCCACTTTGTAAGTTGCTTTGGATAAAAGTGTCTGCTAAATGCATAGACATAAACATATGCAAGTAAAGCAAATGAGTGAAAAAGCTTGTAGTGCAAATTTTTACAAAGCCTCTCAATAAACTGCAACGATGACAAACGGTAATGGGTAGGGGTGTAAATTAAACCCATCACGGCGATTCGATTCAGTATTGATTTCCTGACCCAACGATTCGATTATTTTCAATACTCAAGAATACACCACGATACGATTCGATTCGATTATTTGGTTATTATTATTATTTATTTTTTTCTACACCTTTCAGGCTAGACAATTTTTCAAATTTGAAATAAATCAATGAAAGCTGCAATAATGTTATGCATTTTTTTTTAGAAACAAAAGCAAGTAACAGAAGTAGAAAAGTTGTACTCCACCTATTCCTATTAAAACCTCATTCACTGAAATAATAATGCCCCTGCGTTATACATTCTGAAAGGCCTTGCATAAAAAATACTGTACAAAATCAGCGCAATGAGTGCAATGCGATACCTCGGCTCCAGAGTTTCGACGTCCCCGCCCCCTCCGCAGACACTCCGCTGCACCTCTCCCAAATTGTAGCTGACCGCAGACAGGAGGCCGGCTTGTTTTGTTTTTATGACCGAAACTGCGGAAAACAACTCTTGAAGTTTGACCCGCTAGAAGAACGAGGTGCGCGAGAACGCTGGGACCCTTTTTCCACCTGGATCTCCGCTCTTTTTGGCCCTCATGTCCCTCCGTCGTCGGACTAAACTCGCCCCCACTTCCTCGCCGCCTCGGCCGTATCTAGACCCACAGCGTGTAGCACAGACCACGCTTCCATACTGAACAGAAATCAAAATGTCTGTGTCAAGCTCACTGCAACACACTGCTGCAGGAGTATAACCAGGAAGCGAGGTTGGAGCGCAAAATAGGTTTAGCGCCACCGCAGCACGGGAGGGAGAATTACGTCCAGGAGCAAATGTATAAAATACACCGGAGGAAAAAAAAAAAAAAAGTATAATCAATACTCTTGCAAGTGTATCGATGCATCGGATCATCGGCTGTTGGATCGATGCATTGATACAAAACGATTATTATTTACACCCCTAGTAATGGGGGAGTGGTGGCCTAGTGATTAGAGCATAAGGCTTGGAATCCTGAGGGTTTTAGTTCAAAACCCACTCCCACAGACTGCCACTCTGGGTCTCTAAGACAGACCTTTATACCCCGATTGCTCCCCAGCGCCCCACAATGGCAGCCCACTGCTCCCCAAGGGGATGGGTTAAATGCAGAGGTAAATTTCTCCAAGGTGAGATCAATAATGTTCAATTATTATTAATATTGTTATCAATCATGAGTCTCTCTTTCCTTTAGGGGTGGATTAAAACTTTTTCCTAATGCTATATACATATATAAACCCGTAAGGAATGTATATGAAAAACGATTTACCTTAGAAGAGGCTGGGTGGGGGGAGTCCTCTACAGAACTGCTGGAGGTGAAGCTCTTCGATGCGCTGGACTTGTCTATGGAAAGGAAATGATGAAAGGGGGTAAAGTGTATAATCATTCTCATATTCCAACAGTAAATACAAAGGTCTGACAAAAATTAGACAACTACAGTCAGGGTGGCCACAGCGATCTTTCATTTACTTTTTCCCTATTAAAAAGAAGCCTGAGGAGACATCTTAATGGGTTGTCGTCTGGAACAAATATAGCATTAACTGCAGCATGTTTGCTCCCATGGCTTCTCCTTTTTTCTTCCCCTACATTACATTGTTTTATATTAGCCTGGAAATACTCCTTTATCCATACATAACCATAAAGCCACATCTATCAGATTTAGTTTGACTTGATTGAAGGCCTTCCCGGTAAAATACATTGTGTAGTTGATCCACTAAAATTGTTCAAAAGCCTTCAGATAAAATAAAGAAAAATGTTTGCCATTTTGTCATTTTTTTTTAACCAAGGAAGTGCTTTACAGTGATGAGAGCGCTGTAATGTTGAGTCTTTCATGTTGTTTTTAGGGACGCCACAGTTTAGAGGCCAAAGTAAGCTGTATACCTACTGCTTATTGAAAGGTCACCGATTCTTTCTGCCTGCTACAGATGTCCCTTTAAAAATTTCAGTGGGAAAAAATGTCACAATCAAAGTTTTTCAGGAGGCAAAGATTATCCAGAAAAGCATCCTGGAAATTCAATAGATTGTTTGTTTTAAACACCTCAAGACCAAATGCTGGTATAAATGATGATGCGACATAGAGAGAAATTATTGTTCTCTTTTAACTTCACTTTATCACTGACCACAAAACAGCAGCGGGACCATCAAGGATTTTCACATTTTCTCCCCGAGATTACAATGGTTGTTTAATTTTCAATAAAGGTTGTGTTCAGAGAAAAAAAACCTTTTTTGTTGCGTCCCAAAAATCAGAAAATATAAAGGACATCAAAAGGAAGGGTTACAATAAGCGCTGAGCCTGGAAACATATACAGCAAAGACAGGCCTTTGAAAACGTCAAGACTTTCAGCAAGGGCTGAAACAATTAATCACATTAATCAATTATTGAAATAATCGTCAACTAATTTAGTAACCGATAAATAGAGTGAACTGGAGCATAGAGACTTTAACACATGCTTTTGGCTGACAGAACGACCCATTTAGAGCAGTAATTATACCAAGTTTAATAAAACAGGAGCTTGTGGAGAAAAGCCCTTACAGTCTGAACATAGCATTATTCATTAAAATAAGCCAAGCGACTCTTTCGATTTCATCCGCCATTGTTACAACAAAGAAAGGATAGCGTAGCTCCTCCCAACTCGCATCAGACCCACTTTTCCACCACGCAGCCAGAACAGCAAAGATGCTTCAGCTGCGTGTCAGAACTAAAGTTGTACAAGCATCAGAAATGAAGCAGCAAGCGGTTTTGTGGTCTGATTAAGTCTTCTAAAGTCGTTGTTCCTGTTCCCACATGATGGAATCAAACATTTTATATGCTCTAAATATGAGCAGCCCCGTCACCACTTAACTGAAGTGTTTAAACAGAGATTTGTATAAGGCAAATATTTCATTAACACATCTCATCAAAGCTGTGAAGCCAATGAGAAGCTAAGTAAAATAACAGATTTCCATTGATTCTGGAAACACCATTAAGGCTGCATATTTACTACTTGCTCGGTGAGGAAAAGGTCAGGTTCTGACCGCCACTCCAATAAACCAAAGGTATCCTTTTTCCCAGCCTTTAACAGAACCAGTGTGTGTGTGTGGTGTTTGTGTAATTAACATCCCAACATGCTACAGCCCACCCTGACCCTTCACATTACACACCTCCTCGAAAAACAGATGCCTTACCTGGAACGGCTGAATTCCTTCAGCTTAATTGTTTTTTGAAATGACGGCACTTTGTGTGCCGTTGTAATTACAATGGGAAAAGCAGCTTTGAGCTTTCTTTATCATAGAAACATTTTACTATCAGTCACATGACAAGTTTTCTATATGTTTGAGCTTTTATTCAGTCAAAGCTGTGCCTCATAACCGAGTGTCAGATGCTTCAAAGGGATAATTTGTTACGAGATGTCATAAAAGCCATCGGTTACTGGGTCAGGCGGTCAAATTCATTAGTGCCGGGTCTTAGGACGAATTTACAATCAAAGACGAAAAAAAGAGGAGGGTTCATGATGGGTTCAAATCCCCAGTTTGAGTTCGGTGGTGTTTTGGTTCACAGGAGAGTTTTGCACTGGAGTAAATTAAATATGAAAACTAAGATTAAGATAACAACGTGGCCTCTAAGGTATTCATTTTGTTTAATAAAGACCAAACCATTGCAACCAAATCTGCGTGATTGGAAGAGTTCATCACTTTCAGGTTAGGGTGAGTGAGACATACGTACACTTCTGCTGATAGGTGAAGCCTTTGTCCCTGTCAGGTGAGAGGCTCCTGCTGGGGTTTGATCCCGATCGGATGGGTGGATGAGATTCCCTCCTTCCAGGAGAGCGATCTCGTGTGATGACTAAAGATTTAGAGGGCCTGTAGTCATAATCCTCCCTGGATAAAAAATATTAATTAATCCCATGAAAGGTTTGAATTTAAGGCAAATGAAAGTTTTTTATCATATTGATTGAGAGCAAATTAAATTGTGTTATTGTGTACCTAAAAACAGAGTTCCTACAGCATAAGGCAAGTTAAATTCAAGACTTTTTAATGGCACTTGAAATAAACATTTAAGACCAAATTCACAAGAAACACAAGAAAAACCCGCTTGCGACAACTTAACACAAAGGTTTATTATAACATAAACCACTGCACCAATGTTTCAAGTTTTGGAAAACTTCCCATACAGGAAGAAAGCTAAAAACACACAAATGACAGATATATTTGAACAATTATTTAACTGAATTCACAAACTTTGTTTTAGCAGGGAACAAAACAAATCAGTTTTAAAGCCACAACATAACCAGTGCCAAGTCTTTTTTGCAGCTATTTTTCTTTGTATCGTTTTCTTAGTATGTTTGATTTGGTGATAAGTGGAGGCGTTGCAGAGACAAGGGTGGAACTAAACTGAGAAATATCCTCTGTTTCTCGGTAACTCGATTTTGACGCTTTGTGTTTCGCGCTTCGCTCGTTGCAAGCTTGATTCGCTTCTTGCATAAAATCCACTGAGCCTCATGTATGTTCCCTGGTTTTATCCATGGAGAAAACTCTTGGCTGTAGACAATTTTGGTTACATTTACACTTGCTCATATTTTCCAGACAAAAAGCTAATGGCGCATCTCCCAAATGTCCCGGTCGCAACAACGCTTTTATTGGTGCCGCTATCGGGATGGAACCAATAATGGCGAGCCGTTATTTTATTTTTTATATATATAAAAAAAAAATTGTCAATTTTAACGTTTTATTTAGATTACAAAAATAAATCGTAATAAAAATAATCCTATTTATGATGCTTTAAAAATTAAGACCTACGAAAGATTGATTTAAGACATTTTAATACCAATTAAGGCCTTAGTTTTATTTTGAAGATTTCAATGCCTTTTAAGACTTTTTAAGGACCTGCGGGAACCCTGAATTTCAATTAACCAAAGAATAAAGCACTGCAGTGCTTTTAACGAGCATGATAATCTACTAAAACCCATAATTAAATATCATCTTGCTCTTATTTAAAATTGCACACCTTTAGTCTTAGATGATTAAACATTAGTGAATATCAATCTTGCCTTTGACTAGACTATTTTAATTGAATATTTTCATCTGTATCTATAGCAATATATTAAGGATCTGTTAACTTTAGTTTCTAACAGCCTTCATGATGTTTTTTGTTTAGCTCCTTCCATCTTGCCTGTCCATGCTGATGAATAGAATCCCCTAAGCATGATGCTGTCACCACATTTCAATGTGTTCAGAGGGAAATGGACTTTCCCTCCCCAAATATTATTTTACATCTGGACCAAAAAGTCAACTTTATGGTTTCATCAGATCTGAACAAACTTTGCCATGTTTGCTGTGTCTCCCATGAGGCCTGTGGCAAATTGCAAACAGGACGTTTTGGGCTTTTTGTTAACAAAAGATTAGCTTGTACCACTTTTCTATGGAGACAATTTTTTGTGGATTATAAAGCTGATAGCTGTCCTTTTACCCGATTATGCTCCCTTAGTGTGATGAAAAAAGGCATTGAAATTATAAGATTTAATTTCTTGCACAATTTCTTTCCACAAATTTCTAACTTTCAATCAGACCAGTAAAGCTAAATAATAAATTATCCCTCTTTTCATATATCCATTTCTTGAGCATTTATTAAAAACCATTTAGATACTCCTTTCACGTCACAATACGGTTACTCTTGTTCTATAATGTTAAATCCAACTGAAACATTTTAAAACTTGTGCTTACAAAGCAATAAAATGGTAAAAAGTTTCTTAAAGCTGTTATTCTATACATGTACTGCCATTTATTTATTATATAAATAGGGGGAAACTGAAAGCCAAACCTCTTCACCTCAGGAGCAAAGAAAAAGAAAAAACAGCTCTATTAGGTAAATATCTGTAAACTCTGCTACTCGTTATCTCTGAAGGAACGAACGTATATTTTCTGCACGGCACCCACCTTGGAGGAGGACCGTAGCCTTGACCTCTCCTATGAGGAGGACCTCTACTCCTGTTCCTACTATCAAGAAAAAAAAAGTTTTAATAAAAATGTAGCAGTTTAAAAAAAAAAAAAAAGTGTCAGTTTCTGCACCAAATTCTGCAGCCTAGAGGAAAAAGAAGCAATCTGTGTGCAAATATGTTGATCCTTAAGTTAACATGTTTCTCTAAGCTAACAGCACAATATATTCCACTGTTGATTATATCTAATACAAACTAACTACCCAAGAATTGCAACCTGCAAGTGGTGTTTAGTGCCGACTCTGAACTAAATAGCATAAATGCAATATTTCTTGTTTAAAGTAGAAGTCCGGTCATATTCAGAATTTCAACTTCTGAAAATACCTTAAATATGAAATTATTCCATGCTGTTAAATAAATGATAAATGTTTTTTAATTAAGTATAATTTCATTTAAACGTGCTTTAATGGAGGCATCCACGTTTGTCAAAGAACACTACTGCCACCTACTGGTTTGTGACGTCACGGTGCGGTATCGGCTGCTGATCAAGACCCAGTGCTGTATCTGGTGTTTGTCACAACGCGCTATTATCCAGGTCATCTTGAAAACATTCTTCTTCAAAATGTAATATATCACGCGTTTTTTCTCTGGCCGGAAGTTCGATCGCAAATCCTCCCTCTTCAAGTTGGCAATCCAACGAACCCGTGGTGGTTCATGAATCGGAAAGGTGAAATAACAATTGTTTTTTTTTTTCCACTTTTACCTAATGTATCAAAACATCCAGCTGCCATGAACGTGAGCAGTGTCAGTTTCACTATAGCTCTGGTGAATTTCAATGGTGAAGTCCTCTGGAAATCTTCAATAATTGTTGTTGATTGCAGATGTGTCTAGTGGTTCCCATTGATTTTGCTTGTAAAGCGGGGAGAATGGCGCTAGGCTTACCGCACCGTGACGTCACTGCTGGAAGATGGCAGGAGGGAGGGGTTACTATATTTGGGCAAAAATGGCCGCTCCCAGCCATTTTTGCTATTTTTTTTACTGATTAACGCCAATTTCATTAAATCACCGCAAACGTATTAGTTTTAGGTATAAATAATAATCCAAAGATTATTCCTTGCTGTCCGGACTTTTGATTTAAAACCGGCTCATGCAGAAAGTCATATCTACATTTATCATTTCTATCGTCCTGAGAATCTTAAACCTTTATTAAAGCTTTATTAACAGCAGGCAATAGATTATTCAAATGTGCCTTTTAGGTTCAATCAGTCCAAATCTTTCAAATCAATGTTACCAATCAAGGTAATTCATTTGCAACACTATTAATGTTGTTAATAATGTCTACTGGTACATGTAAATAAGGCTGTTTAAATCCAATCAAATATGCTTTCGACATGGAAGGTTTCAAATATATAATTTTACAAACTCAAGAAAGCAGATTGCAGGTTTAACCTTAATGATACACATTTCCACTTGTCTTTTAAAAAGAAAAGTCCACTCATACATGGACCTCAAACTCCTCTGGATGTGTGTTTGCCCAGAGAAGAAGCAGTCCAGCTGGTTTCCTCTAAGAGAGGGGTAAAGTGTGAAGCAGAGGTTGTGTGTGTGGGGGGGTGTTTGGCTAAGTGAGCAGACACTAGTGCCCTTTGTCCCCTTCTTTAAGCCTGGCATGTGTCCTATTAAGGAGGACTAGAGCCCAGAATCTGCTGGTATGTAAAAGCAGCAAAGCAAAGAGGTTTGTTGATTGACTTGTTCGAACGGCTGGACTTCTCTCACTTCTGTAGCAAGAAAAGTTGGATTTATATAGCTTAGATATGTTAGCTCAATGGTTTCTGATGCACCAGACTTGCTTCATGGTTCAGCTTTTTTATAGCTGAACCATTTTTTTTACTTTTAGCAGACTGTAAAAAAAAAAAAAAAGGAAAGTTGAATACATTTCTTTTAAAAACAATAATCCATGCTCATTAGGTGAAAATAAAACTAAGTTCATAAATCTCTGTACCGTTGATTCTTTGCTGCTGAGAACAGAACTCTGGCTACATCTAGTGGTCAATTTGATCAATTACAACGTCAATGTAATGGCAGCTGTACTCCGATACCAATCAAAGGAGTGAAGCAATGATGTTACCTTGAGCTTAGCTGATGCCTCAAGTCATCTCGACCGTAACTCGTCTGAGGGTACGAGTCCTAAGAGAGAAAAAAAATAAAATAAAATATAATCACATAGGAAACTGCTATTTTCAAAGTCATAGGTCCACAAAAAGATTATTTTTAAAATCATACAGCCACAGAGAGTCTAGAGTGTTGAAGCATAAAAGCATTCATTTGAATGAGAAAAAAATGGTGTATAAATAATTGCTTTCTAAATGTCGACGTTTTCCAAATAAATAAATATCTACATCTGGTAATGGTGCCATTGTTATCACAAAAAGAATCTGCACCAACAGGAATAGTTGAAGTCATCTGAGACAGACAGGGTTCCTACAGCATAAGGCAAGTTAAATTCAAGACTTTTTAATGCCACTTGAAATAAAAATGTAAGACCAAATTCACAAGAAACACAAGAAAAACCTGCTTGCAACAACTTAACCCAAAGGTTTATTTTAACATAAACCACTGCACTAATGTCTCAAATTTGGAAAAGCTTCCCATACAGAAAGAAACCTAAAAACACACAAATGACAGATATATTTTAACAATTATTTAACTGAATTCACAAACTTTGTTTTAGCAGGGAACAAAACAAATCAGTTTTAAAGCCACAACATAACCAGTGCTAAGTCTTTTTTGCAGCTAATTTTTCTTTGTATGGTTTTCTTAGTATGTTTGATTTGGTGATAAGTGGAGGCGTTGCAGAGACAAGGGTGGAACAAAACTGAGAAATACCGGCTGTTTCTCGGTAACTCGATTTTGTGTTTCGTGCTTCGCATGTGCGACTCCACTGCCTTAATTCCCATCGTTCCGAGCTTGAATGACTTCTTGCACAAAATACAGTGTGCCTCATGTATGTTCCCTGGTTTTAGCCATGGAGAAAACTTTTGCCTGGATAGACAATTTTGGTTACATTTACACTTGCTCATATTTTCCAGACAAAAAGTAAATGGTGCATCTCCCAAATGTCCCGGCCGCAACAACGCTTTTATTGGTTCCGCTATCGGGACAGAACTAATAATGGCGAGCAATTATTTTTTTTTAAATAAAAAAAAAAGGTAAATTTTAACGTTTTATTTAGATTACAAAAATAAATCATAATTAAAATAATCCTATTTATGATGTTTTAAAAATTAAGACCTACGAAAGACTGATTTAAGACATTTTAATACCAATTAAGGCCTTAGTTTTATTTTTGAAGAATTCAATGCCTTTTAAGACTTTTCAAGGACCCGCGGGAACTCTGGACAGAGCTCAAGTGTTGCCAGATTTGTAAATAGTTTTTTCTTAGCATTACATTTCTCAAAACAAAAGAAAAAAAATTGAAACACGAAGCACAAGACTGAGACGCCACGCAGTGGTTTCCACTTTTCTTCTGAACAATGCAAGTTAAATGTCTGCATCTGTATTAGCTGACCTGGCAACCAGCTGGCAAACAGCATGGTGTGAGAACGGGCGAGCAGGAGTGCGCCCCTTACTGGTCAGGAGGAGTTAAAACTGTAGCTAGCGCCTTTAAATGTTACACTGTTTGAAAACTGTCCTGAGGACTTTGCAAGATAATAAAAAAAGTTTAACCTTCAAAGGATGGAATACATGGAATAGCCAATTTATTAGGGAAACATTAGCAAAATTTGCAAGTGAGCAAAATAACCCCAATTGGCATTGGCAGATGGTTCAAGTTATTGACTGTTTGATAAATTGCATATTTCAGCAAATAAAGCTCTTTTTTCTTGAACTTGTACTGAAGTGAAGGTGTACATTTTTTACTGATATAAAGTCCGTACAATTATAGTTGGGTGAACATTTGTGTTACTTGCACAAGATTTATGTTATGAATTAGTTTAGTTTTTTTTTTATTCGTTTATTGTTGGCTAAATATTTGGTAATTTGCACAATATATTTTTGAATAAAATAAGCCTATTTTAAAATACATGCATGTAGGTTTTTAAGACTTCAATTAAAACCAATTAAAATCGTAATCATCCAAGATGACCAAAAAAAAAAAAAAAAGAAAAAAAAAATCGAGATTTAATTTTTTTAGCCATATCGCCCAGCCTTAAATAAACTGAATTGAACCACATGAAGGAACTAAAGTTATTAGTAGTGCTGTCAATCGATTAAATTTTTTTAATCGCGATTAATCGCATCAATGCCTGAGTTAACTCGCGATTAATCGCATTTTAATCACACATTTTTTTCCTGATTGAAAATCATTTAAATACTCTCGATGACATACAAAAAAATACATACAGGCTAGGTTTGTGCCAATGTTCTTTTTTTAAAATGAAAACAGGTCACAGATACTGATTTATGCCAAAAATAACAAATATGTAGCCAAAAAAAAAGGCCCTGAAAACAGGCTGATGTAAAAGACAGTCTTTACAGTTAATACAGTCTTTTGAACAAAGACAAGCATTTTACCCTACTGCTATAAAATGCAGTAGTTAACATTAGATGTTAATTATCCAAAGTAATAATGAACAATTTTCAATCAATACATTAAAATCAATAGACCGACATCACTAGATGGAGGTAGTCTTTTCAGCCTCTTAACAAAAATGAGAACACACACACAAGCACCCACCCACCCACACAGACACACACACACACACACACACACACACACACACACACGATACCGACCTGTTGCGTACACAGACGGCAAGAGTGCCGTAGCAGACTCCATTTCACCTCAGTAATCAGTTTTCTCAGCGTATTTCAGGTTGCTACTAGTTACCAGACACTCAACTTGTTTGTTGGTGGTGGGGCTTAAAGAAAAGGCACTAGCGCCACCCAGTGTATGAGCGTCTTTTTTCCTTGAGGAGCTCCGCTGTCGAAGCCTATGAGAACTGCATACACTGGGGGAAAATAGCCCCGCCTTCCCGCAGGCTGCAGCGGGATGTACTTGGAAAATTGTACTATAAAACCACATAGCGTTAATCTCACGTTAAAAAAATTATCGCCGTTAAAATGGCCTCGCGTTAACGCGATAATAACGCGATAATTTTGACAGCACTAGTTATTAGCCATTTAAACAATATGACTTGCTTAAGTTAAAACCAAGAATGGATAGAAAGGTGGTTAATGCACCTCTGAGTGTGACCTGGTGAGATTGAGCTGAACTGTCTGGATTTTAACGCACAACCATCTCACAGGCAGGGGTGGAAAGTAATGAATTACATTTACTCAAGTTACTGTAATTGAGTACTTTTTATGAGTAATTAGTAATTTTCTGAGTAGTTTTTGAAATATGTAATTTTTACTTTTACTCGAGTAAATTTTAACCTAAGTAGTTTTACTTTGCTACATTTAAACCCCCCTCATGTTACTGAGAAAAAAAAAAATATATATATATATATATACTGATAGTGAAAAAATTAAATGTGGCCCTGCCTTGCAATTACTTTTACTTGAGTAAATTTTGAGATGGGTCATTTTACTTTTACCGTACTCTGAGTAGAATTTAGGCAAAGTAAAGATACTTTTACTCAATTACAATTTTTTAGTACTCTTTCCACCTCTGCTCACAGGTATATAGACAGTGGTTCAAAAACAAGGAAATAAGTTGGATGTACTCCAGTGACATGCAATTTAAAACAGATCTCAATACAACACACTTTTGAAAGCAGTGTAACTGTAGGTTTTAGTCAAAAATGTCAATAAATCTTCAGGAAATGTGAAATGCCTTAAAGTCAACATGATCAATCTCAAAGAATTAATTTTAAATGGTTCTCAGAGATAAAGGTTTAGAGTAGAGTAAAAGCTGCTGGCAGTGCTGAACAACTCTCACACTTGGGTACCATTTCAGTAGGGCTGGGTACCGAACTTCGGTTCTTTTATGGTACCGACCGAAATGCTTCGGTTCTACAGGGTATCGAAACATGCCTCGTCTTTCGGTACCAAGTTTCGGTGATTGGCTGTAACACTTAACGTGATTGCGTCATCCAGGAAAAATACACAGGTGGTCACGCCTACAGCCAGGGTTCATGTGTATCTGTTGTGAACTGGTTGTGAGCGTCGCGGAAACCCTTTAAAATGCCCCCCAGGTCAAAAGTGCGGCTTCACTTTATTAAGACTGATGCTAATAGTGCGCAATGCAATACATCGTGCACGGAG
This sequence comes from Cyprinodon tularosa, assembly GCF_016077235.1. Lineage (NCBI taxonomy): Eukaryota > Metazoa > Chordata > Actinopteri > Cyprinodontiformes > Cyprinodontidae > Cyprinodon > Cyprinodon tularosa. Next base: position 275,482 of record NW_024039396.1, read on the forward strand.
ACAATTTAAGACCGGAAAGTTGCTCGGTGTTTGACTGCAAGAAGAGCGGACCGCAGCCGGCGCGACCATCCTCCTCTCAGCAGCCCGTGGGCAGAGCAAAGCCAGAGCGGAGTAATGCTGTAATAATGCTGCAATTTCAAACTGGACGCAGCAGAAGCAAAATCACGTCTGCTGCTTCCTTTTTTGATGCTTGTCCCAGCTTCTGACGCGCGGCTGAAGAAGCTTTGCTGCTCTGGCTGCGCGGTGCAAAAGTGGCTCTGATGCGCGTTGGGCGGAGCTACTCTATCCTTTATTTGCCTTGCAGCTATATTTGCTGTGATCAGTGGGAATAAAGTAGTTTTATTATGTTTTTAAGTGGGAAAATCCACCTGAAAACTTAATCACTGCAGTCAGTTCATCCATATCAGCCTTCCAATATTCTTTGTCAGAGCCGCTCAGACCCCCACATACCAGCGGTGCGCTGTCAGTAGGATCCCATTCAACGGGCTTGTTTGTCAGACATGGTAAACTGCTAAGTAAAAAGGTCCTCACAATGTTACAGTGAATATTAGACACTGATTTTTTTTTTTTTTTTTATGTAAGAGGAAAAATGTAAATGGAAAAATCAGAGCTTAAAATAAAACTCAAGATTTGTACTTTTTTATGTTGTGTAATTTTCTTTTTCTTCGAATTGATATTATAAAACTGGTATCGAAAAAAGTATCGTTCAGGAACCGGTATCGAAGTGAAGGTATCGGTATTGGTACCGGTACCGAAAATTTTTGAACAATACCCAGCCCTACATTTCAGTGTATGTTGCTGCATTGGTTATTACACATGGACACCTCAGCTGCACATTTCCAATAGGGCTGGGTAAAAGAAATCGTTTTCATCGATTTTGAATCGATTACTTTACATTTTTGCAGAATCGATGTGGGAATGAGATTAATATTTTTATAGTGACTAGCTTGACGTTCACATTCAAATGAGCTAGAAAGATGCACTCAAGATGACTTCAAGCCAGACAGCTGCAACTATAGCCAATAAGTTGACTAAAGACATTAACAAATGGGGGCTGACCAGCAAACATTTTTGAACAGTTTTGTTCACATCTCAAGCTTAAACTGTCTGATTTACAAGTTTGCACTTTGTGTTTAATGTGACAGGAAAAAAATAAAATACATGATGAGTATTCTGACACACAGTTGAACCACTTTCATTATTTGAAAAACAGATCGAATCGAAATTAATCGATTTAGAACTGTGTTAATCAAAATCGAACCGATTCAGAACTTTGGCGAAAATAACCCAGCCCTAATTGCCACTACGTGGAGCTATAAGCAAACCGTGATGGTAAACGATTCAGTCAAAATGATTTCGGTTCTTATGACTGTTTTGAAATTCGTCCCAAATCAGATCCTCCTAATTGTTTGAGGGCGAAGGATTAACTCAATCTCCTTGTCAAAGTGTGAAAATCAAATTATAAATGATCATTATACAAATAAATAAAAACTTTCCCCGAGTGTCATGCTCAGACATTCGCCTCAAAAACTTGTTCCTTTCTTTCCACTGCGGCACAAAAAATTCCAATTATTCTTTCAAACGGTGGACTTACATCTCGATGTGGTGGAGAGTGTCTTCGGTAGTTATCATAGCTGGAGTTTTCATCGTAGTACTGACTGTCATCAGATCGATAAGTGTCTTTGGTGTGATATCCTCTTCCACTATTGTAGTCACGAGGGCCCCTGTACCGCTGGTCATCATATCCTCTGTCAAATTCCCCCCCTGGCCGTGTCATAGGGTTCCTCTTCTCAACAATATTGACAACCCGGTGAACTGTAACCTAAAAGGACAATTTCAATGTTGAACTTGAGTGGTTTTATTATAAAAAGTTTCAGTAAAAACCACCAAACGCTGCTGATCAAACAAACCCCATACCTCTCTTGCATCCTGTGGGGCAAACTGTTCTTCATATGCTTCTCTGATGGATTTTCGACCGTGCTGATAAGCCACTACAAAAAACAAGGACTTATTATAGCCATGGATTTCAATTTTTTACAAGGCCTTTAAAAATGATCAAATAAATTCTGAAAAGAAATACACCGCTAACGCTCTCCTGTCACCTTCTCTTTGTATAATCATTAAAGCAATTATTATTTGCAAATAACCTCTATGAAATTCATGGATCAAAACATGGTAAACTCTCATTATTTAGACTTAGACTTTATTATCATTTTGTACACACCGCGTATACGAAAAGAAATTACCGTAAATTCCGGACTATAGAGCGCACCTGATTACAAGCCGCACGCTTTAATTTTAGAAAGAAAATTAATTTTGTACTTTTATAAGCCGCAGGTTTCCCACGTTGTACGAGATATTTACAAATAAAGATATTACACGTGAGCATTTTTTCAACGTTTGATTTAATCCGTATGATAAAACAAACAAATACGGTAAATATTATGAATGCTTTTTTTTTTTTCAAACTACCTGTAACACATTTAAATATATGTATGTGTCGGTAACACGCAAATAACGCTCCATATAGCGGTACTTTTAATTGAACAACGCACAGAACATTGCTGCCGACCAGGAAAAGTCATTAATCACTTTCTTCTTCCTCCTGCGCACTAAAACCCTCAAAGTCCTCTTCCTCGGTGTCTGAATGGAACAGCTTCAGGATGCTGTCACTGACTTCAGTCTCATCCTTGTCGCTCTCACCTGAGCACTCGCGGTCCTCTTCATCCCGCAGCAGGGTTAGGGTTTCGCGCCATGAAAAAAAACATGTATTAGCCGCACTGTATTATAGGCCGCAGTGTTCAAACAGCGGGAAAAAAGTAGCGGCTTATAGTCCGGATTTTACGGTATGATTAGTACAGCTCTCAAGACATTTCTATTATTAAAGTTCAGCAGTGATAAAATGTAAACAGAAGACCGGTATATGATTTGCAGTTTTCAACATTCAGCGCTTTTTTATTTTTGTTAAAAACCCCATTTTAAACAACATTCAGCAGTCTAATGGCAGTAGGGAAGAAGCTGTTTAGGATATATCCTGGACCTGCATCGGATGCTTCGAAGTCTCTTCCTAGAGAGTAGCAGGAAGAACATTCCATGGTGGGGGTGTGAGGGGTCATTGATGATGTCACAGGCTCGGGACACGCAGCGCTGGGATAAAATGTGAAATGAAATTTACACTTACTGTTGAGTTCTCTGTATCCTCAAGACGCCTCAGTTGAGAATAAGGAACCTATGAGATACCAACAAAGAAAAAAAAAAAATAATGAAAACAAATAAGCAAATACGCTTCAAAACAAATCTGCCAGACAAATTCAAACACAGCGCCTCATCAATTAAACATTATTTTAATCAGGACCATTATGGTAGATTAGAGTTGTACACAAGTGATCCTTTATAGAAATGCATGAAGGCCATTTGGTTCATATTCACTTTTAGCTTTGACCGTTTAATAGGACTTTAGTTTTAATGGTGGAATAACAGCACAGTGATCAGGTGGAATGAGCTTTAAAAACTAGAAGCAATAGCTATATAAACATACATGCAGCTGAATCTATATAAAGCACTGTTGAACACTGAAAAGCATAGTAGTCAACTTTTATCGTCATTTTGTACACATAGGGTGTATACAAAATGAAATTTCATTTTGTCCAGCTCTCATGACATTTCCATTTTATTAAAGTGCAATAGTGATCACATGTAAACAGCGTGGGAGAAAAACATGATGCAAAAAACGCATTGATAGGGGAGTTCAGCGCATCCTGAGCTGCACTTTAATACAAGATTTTTAAGTGCATCTCCAATCGTCCAAAACCAGGATAAAGTTTCAAAATGTCATTGTATCTGTGGTTCCTAATGTCCCATCCATTGGAAACTGCATGAACAACAGTAAAACTGAGGGTTCAACTGCAAAGCAGAAAGGATTTAGGGAACTTTTATGGTCAGACCGGAGAAACGCTGTTTTGGGCAAAAACGACATGAACTGTGACTGAATTCACACTGCATGTCTTGATGCTCAATTAGGATTTTTTTTTTTTTTACAGGAATCTGATTTTAGCCTACAGAGAAAAAGGTGGGGTTTTAGAGCCAAAGCGCACTGTCTGCATTCCAATTTATGGGCCGCGTCCTCCGGAGGCCAGATTCGAAGGCTGGTGATGTCTCAGCGTGGCGCCGAGGTCTGGTCGGACTATAAGACTCCTCGTTATGTGGCCGACAAATGTGTCCTTTTTGCCCAATTTGAAGGATGGGCCCGGTGTATCCTATCTATCCTTGCTATCCCAGGATTCATTGCAAGACCAAGAAATCCAGCTGCTCCATGATCAGAGGAAAAAGATACACGGCGCCAAACAGTGGTGAATATTGGAAGTTCAGTTTACTATAACACAAGGATGTGAATAGTTCTGTCTGAAACGAATGAAAATAGTTGTTTTAATGGTTATTGAGTCAGATATGTGGCGGTAATGTTTGGTTTACTTATGTGTGAATGGATTTGGCTGTAATCTAAGGACGGATTCTAATATATCTGCAGCGTGGGGACTATAAATCTGATAGGATTTTTATTTTTTTATTGCTATTTTGCAAAATTTGCTGAACTAAGTGTTTTTTGTTGTTGAATATAAGATATTTTGCAGATATATTTTTTATACATACATTGTTTGGATTTACTTATATCTTTCTACTCCTTTTATAGAATAGAAAAAAATACAAAATACCTTTATTGCCCCACAATGAGGAAATTTACAGCAGCAAAAATATTATTGAAGAAATTATTACACAAATAAGGACCTTAGAAAAATGTATAAGAATAACATAATAGGGAAGAGTTAAAATATGAACAATAAAATATTGTGCTGTAAAGTGTTTTAATAATATAAAACTGTGCACCTGGTGAATAAATAACCAATATCCAGCTATGGACAGTTTTACAGCAATGGATATTTGAAAAACAGCAGCAAAATCACAGATGTGCAAAATGACAGCAGCATGTTATTTATTTAAGGTTTTAATCATTACATCCACTCTTTATTTCATGTTTGTTTCCTTTACAAAAAAAAAAAAAATAATAATAATAATTTAAGAAACAGTTTACGGCCTTAGAAGGATCCAGTCCAGTAGACCGGGTCCTTGGAGGACGCAGCCCATGAATTCGAACGCATCCCCTGTCCCAGCTCTGAGGCAGGGTAGTGGAAGCAGCATTCTGTGGGGCCACTATTGTCCTGTAGATGTGTTACTAGAATTCTAAATAAAAAAGTCCTTTGCTACAAATGAGTAGAATGAAAATACTATTCAAATGATGACTGGAGCTGTGCACAGGCTGTGTTCTCTTTCGGTTTGAATTATCCACAAAACTCTGCAAGACTCTGCATCACAACAGACTCTGCACGTCTAAGCATGAGCAAGACCAGATCAGACCATCATGTCGTCTTGACTGTTTTTAATTAGTTTTGCTCTAATCCAAATCCTACGAATATGTCTAAAAATCTAAGAATATGTATTTTTGTTCTTTTTTGTTTTTGTTTTACTGTTTTCAAGGATGCACTTTATAAAAATGAAATTGTCTGGAGACAGTTCTTGACGAAATTTCTTTCTGTTTACATTCGTGTACACAAAATGACAAAATAAATCTGTCTAAGTCTAAATAAAATCATTAGCATCCCGCTAGTTACACCAACAAAACACGAGGAATACATGTGAAGCTCACCGGACGATAAACAGTCAAAGTGCGCGTTACATTTCCATCCTTCGACCGATGTGTGAATGCAAAACCTGTCCTGGTTAATGCTTACTCGTTATTTTGTCTATAGCCTTAAAAATACATAAACAACCCTGCAAGAGAAACAACATGGAAGTCTTCTTCTCCTCCTTGTAGTGTTTTTCTGGCGCTACAGGCAAGTCTTCCTTGTAATCTTCTTCTGTGAAAACACTTGTTTAACAAAAACACGCGCCCCATCTGGTGGTAGCAGCGGGAAGTGTGAAAACAATCATGGGCCATGTCTCCATTCTCACCCCCAGCATGTTCTAATAAGAAAAAGAGAAATACTAAATCACTAATTGTTTTTACTTACATTATCAATGACGAGGATTTAGTTTTTTGTAATACTCGTCGTATTAGTTTATTCCACTAAATAACTCAGAGGCAACTTATTGACTTTGTGGTTAGTTGTAATATAATCCACTCATTTCTCTTATTACTTGATTTACTTTAAAATGTCAATTGCTCAATCCACATTAACGATTAAAGGATTGTATCCATTTCTGTTAGATAAATTCTATTTATATATTTATAATGCTCAGTAATTTTGTTTATTATTTAAATAATTTATGTTTCTCCGTATTTTATAAAGACAGTACTTCCTCCTCCAAAGTTTTACTTCTGATATTTGATTAGGAAATTCTTGATTGCATTTAAATGTGTTAAAGGGCTGAAAGCGCGACAACACAGCAAGAACACAAAATGTTAACAAAGAATGAAAACATTAAAAAATTTTATTTAAATGGGAAATTAATCCAATAAGTAAATAACAAAACAAATATTTATATTGATCAGTTCAATGTTACATAATGCAAATGGACAAATAAATGCAGAAATAGTTAGATAAAGATATATTTTAATTGAATGCCAAATAATTGTTGTCTGCTATGCTGCAGTACATTATTACATAAAGAAGTCCTTTGTTAAACTGAGTCTAATATCTAGTTTGTTAATATGATCAGCAATGCAATTGCAGAGTGATCATGTCTATAGAACTTATAGGCTATGTTCACATTGCAGGCCTTAATGTTTAATTCTGTTTTTTGTATGTGTTTGTGTGTGTGTGAAATCTGATTGTTTTGCATGATCGTTCACATTTCCAAATATATGCAACAACGCGACTTGTGTGTGATCTCCAATGTAAACTGCATTTTTCAGGTTTACCTGCATTTGGGTCACTTCAGTCTGCAATGTGAACATAGCCTTAGTCCTGCTCACAGACTTTTAGTGGGCAAAGATGATCCATAAAATAGAGTTAAGGGCAAAAGAGCCATGATTCATACATAAGATATAAGAATAAATATATATAATATATATAATATAAGAATAAAATAACATAAGGATCACATTATATATAAATCACATTTACATTTTACAATGCTGCTCAGTACCAGATTACAATTATTGCACATGACTGTGTTATTGCACACTGAAAATAAGGAAATAAAATAAATAATAGTAATAAAATGAAGTGACTGTCAGAGAGATGAGTTATACAGATTGGTGGCCACGGGCAGGAATTAATTCCTATTTCTTTTATTATTATATTCTATTACTTTTACCCTACAAAGAACATTTAAATGCACTAAACCATTTGCACTACCATCCATTTGCATTGAACTAAAACCTTCAAATTAGTTCAATATTCAGCAAGTTAAAGTTGATTACAATTGATTCTGTGCCTGCTTAACACAGTCCACCGAGCAGAGCAGTCGACCGCTCCAAGATGGCACCACCCATAGGTGAAAGCCGTCGATGCGTGGTCCACTCATGCATATAAATATATATATATATATATATATATATATATATATATATATATATATATATATATATATATATATATATATATATATATATATATATATATATATATATATATATATATATATCAGTTCCAATAAGAGGAGATAGAGGCTACTGACATCAAGACAAGAAAGCTCCTCACAATGCATGGAGGGTTCCACCCCAAATCCAGCACCCTGAGACTGAGACCCTGAGACTGTACACCAAGCGTAGCGAGGGAGGCCGAGGGCTAGTGAGTGTCAAGACCACTGTCCAGGATGAAACAACTAAGATCCAGGAGTACATCAGAAAGATGTCCCCCAAAGACAAATGGCTTGGTGAGTACCTCAGGCAGGAGAAAACCGAAAGTGAGGACAAGAAAGAAGAAGGAGAACCATCATGGAGGGACAAGCCGCTGCACGGCGTATACCACAGACAAATTGAAGAAGTGGCTGATATAAAAAAATCCTACCAGTGGCTGGAAAAGGCTGGACTGAAGGACAGCACAGAGGCACTAATCATGGCAGCACAAGAACAGGCACTCAGTACAAGATCAATAGAGGCCGGGGTCTACCACACCAGGCAGGACCCCCGATGCAGACTGTGCAAAGATGCCTCTGAAACAATACAGCACATAACAGCGGGGTGTAAAATGCAGGCAGGAAGTGCATACATGGAACGCCACAACCAGGTAGCTGTCATAGTGTACAGGAACATCTGCCATGAGTATGGGCTGGAAGTCCCAAGGTCAAAATGGAAGACACCTCCTAAGGTAGTTGAGAATGACCGAGCTAAGATCCTATGGGACTTCAAGATCCAGACTGACAAACAGGTGATGGCTAACCAACCAGACATCGTGTTGATCGACAAACAGCAAAAGAAGGCAGTAGTGATAGATGTGGCAATCCCAAGCGACAGCAACATCAAGAAGAAAGAACACGAGAAGCTTGAGAAATACCAAGGACTGAAGGAGGAGCTAGAAAAGATGTGGAAAGTGAGAGCAGCAGTGGTGCCAGTGGTAATTGGAGCACTGGGGGCTGTGACCCCCAAACTGGGAGAGTGGCTACAGCAGATTCCAGGTAAAACATCAGAGGTCTCTGTCCAGAAGAGCGCAGTCCTAGGAACAGCTAAGATACTGCGCAGAACCCTCAAACTCCCAGGCCTCTGGTAGAGGACCCGAGCTTGAGGATGACACATACCACCCCACGAGGGGTGAGAAAACAGTTTTTGTCTTATATATAAATATACATATATATATATATATATATATATATATATATATATATATATATATATATATATATATATATATATATATATATATATATATATATATATAAATATCTATATATATATATATATACATATATATGCCTCTAAATGTAAACATGGGTTCAGTTCAATTCAACAATACCTCATTAGTCCCAAAGAAAAAGTTAATGCTAAACTTGTATATTATGAGTATCTTTAATGATAAGTTGTGGATGCTGGTTGCCAATGAAGGATCTCCTGTAGACAGTCTGATGCAATCATTTAAGATATGCATTTATATATATATATATATATATATATATATATATATATATATATATATATATATATATATATATATATATATATATATATATATATATATATATATATATATATATATATATATATATATATATATATATATATATATATATATATATATATATATATCAGTTCCAATAAGAGGAGATAGAGGCTACTGACATCAAGACAAGAAAGCTCCTCACAATGCATGGAGGGTTCCACCCCAAATCCAGCACCCTGAGACTGAGACCCTGAGACTGTACACCAAGCGTAGCGAGGGAGGCCGAGGGCTAGTGAGTGTCAAGACCACTGTCCAGGATGAAACAACTAAGATCCAGGAGTACATCAGAAAGATGTCCCCCAAAGACAAATGGCTTGGTGAGTACCTCAGGCAGGAGAAAACCGAAAGTGAGGACAAGAAAGAAGAAGGAGAACCATCATGGAGGGACAAGCCGCTGCACGGCGTATACCACAGACAAATTGAAGAAGTGGCTGATATAAAAAAATCCTACCAGTGGCTGGAAAAGGCTGGACTGAAGGACAGCACAGAGGCACTAATCATGGCAGCACAAGAACAGGCACTCAGTACAAGATCAATAGAGGCCGGGGTCTACCACACCAGGCAGGACCCCCGATGCAGACTGTGCAAAGATGCCTCTGAAACAATACAGCACATAACAGCGGGGTGTAAAATGCAGGCAGGAAGTGCATACATGGAACGCCACAACCAGGTAGCTGTCATAGTGTACAGGAACATCTGCCATGAGTATGGGCTGGAAGTCCCAAGGTCAAAATGGAAGACACCTCCTAAGGTAGTTGAGAATGACCGAGCTAAGATCCTATGGGACTTCAAGATCCAGACTGACAAACAGGTGATGGCTAACCAACCAGACATCGTGTTGATCGACAAACAGCAAAAGAAGGCAGTAGTGATAGATGTGGCAATCCCAAGCGACAGCAACATCAAGAAGAAAGAACACGAGAAGCTTGAGAAATACCAAGGACTGAAGGAGGAGCTAGAAAAGATGTGGAAAGTGAGAGCAGCAGTGGTGCCAGTGGTAATTGGAGCACTGGGGGCTGTGACCCCCAAACTGGGAGAGTGGCTACAGCAGATTCCAGGTAAAACATCAGAGGTCTCTGTCCAGAAGAGCGCAGTCCTAGGAACAGCTAAGATACTGCGCAGAACCCTCAAACTCCCAGGCCTCTGGTAGAGGACCCGAGCTTGAGGATGACACATACCACCCCACGAGGGGTGAGAAAACAGTTTTTGTCTTATATATAAATATACATATATATATATATATATATATATATATATATATATATATATATATATATATATATATATATATATATATATATATATATATATATATATATATATATATATATATATATATATAAATATCTATATATATATATATATACATATATATGCCTCTAAATGTAAACATGGGTTCAGTTCAATTCAACAATACCTCATTAGTCCCAAAGAAAAAGTTAATGCTAAACTTGTATATTATGAGTATCTTTAATGATAAGTTGTGGATGCTGGTTGCCAATGAAGGATCTCCTGTAGACAGTCTGATGCAATCATTTAAGATATGCATTTATATATATATATATATATATATATATATATATATATATATATATATATATATATATATATATATATATATATATATATATATATATATATATGTGTGTGTGTGTGTGTGTGTGTGTGTGTGTGTGTGTGTGTGTGTGTGTGTGTGTGTGTGTGTGTGTGTGTGTGTGTGTGTGTAATTTTTTTTACATACTTTTAATTGTGGCAAATTTGCCTCTCCATACTGATAAGGTCATTTTGATATTTGTATGAAGCTCTTACATAGTACAGTCAATTAAAGCGTGTCTGCCCAATTTTTTTTTTAATTATTATTTTTTTTTTTTTTTTTTTGCGGTTATTAGTTCAATAAAAGCCTTTTTTATTGAAATATTGTCCTAACAATTCAACCAAAGCCTTTTTTTTTATCAATGTCACATTTATTGCGTTTATAACTACGATTTATATGATTGGCTGAGCCGTGTGACGTCACCCCCCGACAGGAGTTTCTCCGACAGCTGGGGAGCTGTTCATGCGTGCTTTTTTCACCTGTACCGTTGATCATTTGAACTAATTAAAGGTCTATATTTAACAATGGGAGACAAGAAGAGTCCCACAAGGTAAAACCCTCGCTGGTATGTTTCCATGAGGACTTTAACTGGCTTTTAAAGAACAGAAAGCTGAAGGAATGGATGGAGCTGTGTGGTACTCAAAAGTGTTCATGGCGGCTGTTAGGAGTGTGGATGTGTGGCTGCTTTCTCTGCCTTACTGACCGGTTCAGACCAGAAAGTGATTTCCCACTTTAGCTGTATGGCTGCTTTTATATATATTTATTTAAAAACATAGCTGCCTTTGTTAAAACCTCCGCTGTTCGTGTTTGTTGTGTTTGTGTGTAAAGGCCGAAGCGGCAGTCCAAGCCGTCCGATGATGGGTTCTGGGACTGCAGCGTGTGTACGTTCAAGAACAGCGCTGAGGCGTTCAAGTGCTCGATGTGTGATGTGAGGAAGGGGACTTCAACCCGGTAAGTTTACCCCAAACCATAACTGTGACACACACTTCCACCTAGCTGCTGCTAAAGATGACAGCGACTTAAACTGCACAATGAAGCACACACTTTTTTTAATGATTTGTGTGCTAGATTAGCAGTGATGTCAAAAGTACACACAGTTGTTACTGAAGTAGAAGTATTGCTACTGCAGTTTAAAAACACTGTGGTAAAAGTTGAAATATCAACTTGACCTCTTTACTTAAGTAAAAAAGTGAACAAGTATTTGCTCCAAAAACTACTTAAAAAAAACCCTTAAAAAAATCAGCCAGATGCCACTAAATGAAAAACAAAAACTAAATCTGTCTGGAGCCACAAAAATATAAAAGTCCTATAAGCCTCGTTTGGCAACACGGGCTCTAAGTGTATTATCCCACTATAGAAAAGGACTATGTGGGCTTAAATATATAATAAGCATTCATGATTAAATGTTTATCCTGGAGCACATAGTAGCATGAGGTGCTGGAGGAGCAGTGAAGGCATTGATGAAATTGTAGAAACACAACAAAGGAATCTTTCTATGGTGGATGTGTTTCTGTCGTGAGGAGTTGATTAAGTGATGAGAAAACAAGCAGGAGCTGACATCCATCAGAGCAGAGCTCACTAACCCTGAAATCCCACATCCTTCTGTCACCATCGTTCCTTGGTGTGATTTATGTTTTTAGGATTTCGGGGGAAAATGGGGCAAAGTTCACATCCCTGCATCAGAGCCCTACCTGTTTGATCTGGGGATGGTTTTCCATCCTTTCAGAAAAAAACTAGCAGCAGTAGTGGAGCAATCAATTTCTTAATCCTATCTTTGCGCTCGTCTAATTTATCCAGAAGTTCTGCAATCGCACCTGTTCTCTCACTCGTAACTTTGTGATCGGCTGCATATTTAGTTTGCCTTCCCTGGAAATGCCTTTCCAATTTTTATTTTTTTTTGGACAACCTCTCATTACAAAGTGAAAATGGATGCAATCCTTCCGTCCACATTTATAATGAAAGCAAATTATTTGCTCCATTCTTTGAATCCTCTTTTCTCATCAGCCATCTTCCTTTTTTCCCCTTTGTACCATGGTCTGAGACACACCTGCAGCTTTGTTTGCCTGGCACCGCGCCACGCTGGTTGGCTGCAAGTTGTGACCGCTGATATCTATGGCTATGACACAAATTATTGTTTAAATTTATTTATTATACAAATGTTTACAGCAATTGGAAAACATAATTTTTTTTTTGACCTCTTGCACACCATATTAAAACAAAACAAAAAATAATTTTTCATACATTTTTGAAAAAGCTCCAGGGAGCATCAAGGGGGACGCTCAAGAGCTGCATGTGGCTCCGGAGCCGCGGGTTGCCGACCCCCGATCTAACCAATGAGTGTTTGTCTTATATGACTCATCCAATTACTCCAGTTTTCACTAGATGTGGATGGCACCTGTCACTACCCCATCCGTCCCGGAAGCACGATCTGCCCTGCACATGCGCGAACAGATATACATCCAGGTGTCCATAAATAATATAATTATGGTTACTAAAACTACTTATTTCTTTCTTTAACTCACTAAATAATGCTAATACACATCTTTTTGAAATGCTTTATGACTTTTGTGACACAATTTTTATGCGTTTTACATTTTCTTCCTGAAATTGCTTCTCTGACGTCATCATCAGACATGCTCAGAGCAGTCTGATTAAACCATGTTTATCTGCATTTTAGTCGTTTCTTTCTTTAGATTTCGCACTATAACCAAAATGTGCTCTCAATGTTTTTACAACTTAAGATAAGCTTATAGCCAATCAGCTTTCGTGTTACTGTCGTGTCCATCACTTGATGTTGCATGAATGGAACTGGAAGATTTGGTGCTGTCGTTTTCATAGGAGTTTAAAACATTTTGCATCAATGGAAACTGTTTTATTCTTGGCTTAAGTTTGCTCTAAACAGCAACTATAAAGCCTGCTGATGCAAATTACGTTCAGTTCTGCTGGTCTGGTTGCAGCCCAGCACCTGTTCTGGTACTTCCATCTTTAAGTGACCTACTGTCCTCTATGGGTCAGAGCCTGCAGAGGTTCACTTTGTGACCAGATATCACTCATACAGCGCAGTGTATTTTTTACGCAGACCGACTTTGGTGTCAGTCAGAACATCCTGTTTATATTTCATCAGTTAGTGGTCGAGAGTGTCATCAGGTTTGGGATGACGATGTGGTTCGGTGGTCTCTCCCCACAGTTCACATCAAAGTTGCAGCACCTGGTACAGACTGCCATGAAGGTGATGTGGAGGACCGACAAGCTCTCCCTTCCGTCCGTCTATAAGGAAGGGAGAATGTTCAGAATCCCAAAAACCAAATTGGACCACTTTCAATAACAATTTATCCCCACCTCCATCAAAATTTTCAATCAAAATTTTAAATAGATCGGTAAGCAGAGAAATGGGAAGTGTTCTATAACTTTCTGCTTGTTTTTTTAAGTATTATGTTATTTTTTATTTTGTTTTAATTCTTTAGGGGATGTGTTATGAGTGTGTACTTAACTTGTTTGGACGCATAGGCTTTGTTAGTTGAGAACTATTTTCTCAAATGACTAGACTGTTCCAGGTTCAGCCATCTAGGGGCCTGATCTGCAGAGGGTTTGACTATCTTAAAAGGGTTGCAAACATGTTTGCACGCTCATAGCAGATCTTCAAAGGGCGCAAAGTGACTGTGTTTGCAATTCAGCAGATGGAGTTTGCAAACCTTTCATTTTGTGTGTTTGCCTTTATCAATATGAAGGTCATATTCTAATGACCAAACTGCACAAATTCATGGATGCAGGATATGCAGATCTAAATATTTACCTCGTGCAATAGAGACGAGTGTTGATAGCAGGTGGAGCTAATGTTGGCACCCTTCCACAAAGACAAATACAGGATGGCTAAAGTCGTGCTTTTTGCTGAGTGAGCGGTTCTGGGTTTTTCTTGTTTGGACAAAGAAGCCACATGAAAAAAAACAGCTACTTTCTCAATTTGAGTTGTCCAAAAGGTTTTAAATTGGGACCAACACATGATGTATGTTAGCTGCACTCTATACTTTATGTTTAACATGAATTGATGTTCAACTAGACGAGTTGTTCTCTTGGATGAAAGTGTTTGAATCTATGAAAAACTGCTTGGTTTAGTAAAACTTAGTATTTTTTCATATTTGAATTATTTGCCATTTGTGATTAGTATGCAGAAACATTGAAATAGAATTTATTTTTAGATAGTTGGCCTTGTATAATACAACATTTATTTACATACCCGAAAAGACATTGGTAACACTTTAATATAAATAAAAAAAAGAGGCAAATGTATCAATCAACAGAATGGATAAACAGCTCAGCCTTAACAATGACTGCATAACTTTAAAATGCTTGACGTAGCTTGCCTGTGAATAAATTAGTTGTTAAGTTGTTTCATCACAGTCTAAGAGAGCAGCTTCAATTATCTTTTACAGGGAGCGAACAAACGTCCAGCACTTAGTTTTGCCCCCAAAATGTGTTTAATTACCCCCTTAAGTTTACTATTGGATTAAGGTCTGTGGATTAGGCAGGGCACTCAGTAACGTTAAGCTCGTCTGGAGATAAGAGGCAGTTCACTTCTGTTAGGCTTCAGAGGCATTTTCTTCTCAGCATGACCCTTTCCAAGCATTTGGGTATATTCAAACTAATCCCTGTTATTTTATAACCATAAAACCCCATAGCATGATGGGTGACCAATTAAAAACCAGCAGGGTCCGAATAAAGAAAATCAACAACCTGTAAAGGTCTGGAGAGACTTTTAAATTTAATCTGGTACTTTAAACAGAATTTATCACTGAAATAATTTTGTTTTTTATGAATCCATGTTATACATTAAACTTTTAAATAAAAAAAAAATAAAAAAATCAATTTTAAAATCTAAAGCGTTTTTTAAATCAGAGAACAACAATCGTTCAGTTTTGTATATAGGCAATTTCCTGATTCCTGTTTTTATAAAACACCTAAACTTTACTGCTTACTCTGACCTGCAAGGTTTTTAAAACTGGGTTTAAATGGCGATAAAGCCATTCTCAAGCACATCAAGATGCTCGTTCGTGAGCCTGGATCGATATTTATTTTTTATTCTGTTCATGGTGGAGAATCCTTCTTCAGAGCAGTAGGTTAATCCAAACATACTCAAAATATGCAGGGTCGTCTTTGGGCACGCCATTTCACTTTTCTTTCACCAGTTCACCGCAGTTCTCGCAGCAGTCCACACTTTCTCTGCTCTCTTTTTCTCATCCTCTTTTCCTTCTTTCTCATCGCCCGACCTGCCAAAGGTTTCCATGCTGTGTCTAGTGTCTCGCCGCAGCGACCCAGACTGACAGCAGCTCATTGGCTAATTTGTATCACGTGTAGCCTGGTCCCGGACACTCCGGAGGGCTTTACCATATTAACAGGAGAAGCAGCGCAAGTGAAGTTAGACGCTACCGTTGGACAACATGCAGTAATTTATAAATGTTTTAAATCAGGTTGGGTCCGGTTTAGCCAGCAGGTGGGTCCGGATCCGGACCGCGGTCCACTAATCCGTGACCTCTGCTTTACAGTATGAATGAGGTCAAATTCTTTGTTTTTGGGTTGCTGTATAATGGCTAGCTCCTAAACCTGACTAAAATCTTACTGGACCGTACTTTGGCAAATCAAAACCTCAAGCATGTCTATTTGTCTTGGACAGGGGTCGGCAACCCGCGGCTCTTTAGCCTCCCCCTTGTGGCTCCCTGGAGCTTTTTCAAAAATGTATGAAAATTTATTATTTTTTTTTTTTTGTTTTAATATGGTGTGCAGGTTGCACACAAAAATGTATGTTTTCCAATGCTTAAAACATTTGTATTATAAATAAATGTAAACAATAATTTGGGACTCATTTGCTTTGATTATCAATGCTGAACGATTGCATTTTTGCTTTGTAATGAGAGTGTGTCAAAAAAGATAAATTTGGAAAGGTATTTCCAGGGAAGGCTAAATCTGCAGCCCACCACCAAGCTGGGAGTGAGAAAAAGTGCGATTGCAGGATAAATTAGAGGAGCGCAAAGATAGATTTAAGAAGTGGATTGCAATTCCAAACTCCACTACTGCTGCTAGTTTTGTTGCAAGGATGGAAAACCATCAACAGATCAAACAGGTAGCGCTTTGATGCAGGTATCTGAACTTTCTTCCATTTTTTTTCCCCAAATCCTAAAAATATTAATCAGACAAAGGAACGATGGTGACGGAGGATGTGGGATTTTGGGGTTAGAGAGCACAGCTCTGATGTCAGTTCCTGCTTGGTTCCTCATGACTCAATAAAACAGAAACACGTCCACCATAGAAAGATTCCTTTGTGTTTCTATATTTTCATAATTGCAAGAAAACTTAAACCGCGCAGTGAAGGTGGTGAAGCGGCGCTCGGTGAAGCGGTGCGCAATGGGAGCGTTCACTGTTCCTCCGTCACCTCAGGCTACTATATGACATTGGCTTCAGGATAAACATTTAATCGTGAATGTTTATTATATATTTAAGCCCATATAGTCCTTTTTTATAGTGGGATAATACACTTAGAGCCCGTGTTGCTATACGAGGCTTATATAAGGCTTTTACATTTTTGCGGCTCCAGACAGATTTTTTTTGGTCCAATATGGCTTTTTGAGCAGTTTGGTTTGCCGACCCCTGGTCTTGGAGCATTTTTTAATGGTATCTTCGCCTCCCATAGGTCCTCCCCTCCATCATAGAATATAGATGCAACTCTTTGTGTTCAATCAATTGAAGAAGTACATATTGGTTTACCTTTCATAGTTTCCTACTGGTGGTTTCTATTCAAATCCTTTAATTTTACATTTCTAACTTTTGTTTTATACATTTCCCTCTTGGCAGTGAACTTTATAAGTGAAATATGATCCTCTTCTTAGCAATGTTTGGAACAAGTTTTTTGGGGTTTTTTTTTATTCCCCAAGGATGAATGACTTCACTACTGTGAATGATTTGGGAAAATCCCTTTTTAATGAATTATTCTGTTACACAAAATAGGTAGCAAGCATGTTATTGTATTATTCTATGATTAATAGTATATTAGGTCCTTTGTATTCATGTATATTTGTTATTTCTACAGAGATTAAACAGGTTAGTGACGTTGGATTTTTTTTTTTTTCAGTCATCAAAATAATACCGTATTTTCCCGACTATAGAGCGCATCTCTATATAAGCCGCACCCACTAAGTTTTAAAAAAAAACTAGAGAAGTACATATAAAAGCCACATCGGGGTAAAAGCCGCTGATAACAACTGAAATGGTTACCGGTACCTCGTTTAACAGAACACAACTGAACAGATTAGTTTCGGAATGGTTTCTGTAGCACAAAAGTAAAAGTGCTGATCAAACAAAACAGAAAAGTTATTGATTGATTTATTCATCGTCCTCCTGCGCACTGAAACCACTGAAGTCATCTTCTTCAGTGTCGGACTTGAACAGCATCAGAAGAGCTTCATCACATACCTTTTCTGTGTGGATATCAGAGTTGTTCTCTGTGTCGCTGTCATCCCGGGGTGAAGCTGGCTCTGAAGCTGCGGTGCCCTCTTCATGCAGCAGTCCGGCCTTTTGGAACCCGTTGGTGATCGTAGATTCCTTCATGCTGCTCCACGCTGTTAGGATTCACTGACAGACATCAGAAAACGATGCTCTTCGCATGCGGCCAGTTTTTGTGAAAGATTTTTCGCCGCTTGTCATCCAAGCCTCCCATTCACTCCGGAGTGCTGCTTTAAACGCTTGATTCACGCTGATGTCCAGAGGTTGCAAAAACTTTGTTGTGCCTCCAGGAATCACAGCAGGAATTGAGTTAGTTCTTTTGATGACAGCTTTCACTGAATCAGTGATGTGGGCCCTCATACTGTCCAAAACAAGAAGCGCCTTTTTCCGGTGAAAAAATCCTCCTGGGCGCTTTCCGTAGCATTCCGTTAACCAGTCCTTCATAAGACTTTCTACCATCCATCCTTTCTGGTTGACTTTAACCACTATGTCCTTCGGGAGCTGGTCTTTCGGCATAGTTTTGCACTTAAAAATAACCATCGGGGGAGGCTTCTTTCCAGAGGCGGTGCAGCCCAGGACGCAGGTGAAATGAGTTCTCTCATGTCCGGTGGTTTTCACCATAATGGATGATGCACCTGTCTTGTTTACGGTCCTGGTCAGAGGCAGATCAAATGTTAATGGCACTTCATCCATATTTATAATCTCGTCTGGTCCTATAGCGTTCTCCGCAATCTTTGTTTCAACAAATTGTCGGAAATTTGCAACTTTTTCCTGGTAGTCTGGGGGGAGTTGCTGACAGAGAGTTGTCCGCACCCTGATGGACAGGTTCTTTCTTCTCATGAATCGGAAACACCAAGACGGTCCTCCGTTGAAATCCTCAATATTCATTTCGCGGGCGACTGATTTGGCTTTCAGACGGATTTGCACGGTGGATACACCTCGGCCACCTGCTCTCTGAGTGTTAACCCAGTCCTCAAGAACATTTTCAAGTTCAGGCCACCTCCTTTTATGTCCTCTGAAAGCCTTTCTAGTTTTTTTACATTGGATGAGTTCTTCCCGCTGCCGTCTCCAGCGCCGAACCATGGATTCATTCACGTCAAGTTTACGTGCGGCAGCTCTATTTCCTTCCTGTACTGCCAGATCGATGGCCTTCAACTTAAAAGCGGCATCATACGAACTTCTTCGTGTGGTTTCCATGATGAGTGGGTATGGCTTTTAACAAAACTCTCCGTCGTGCCTGCTGCTTACAAGTGCTAAATAAAAATTAGCGCTATCTTCTTCTTTGATTTCCAACTTTGACTTCCCTACCGTCTCGTTTTTTTTTACTTTCTGCTAAAGCGCCCCCTGGCGGGTTGCGAAAAATCCACAGAAAAGCCGCACCACATTATAAACCGCATGGTTCCAAGCATGGGGAAAAAGTAGCGGCTTATAGTTGGGAAAATACGGTAATGATCGGTATTTATTTATTCATTTTTTTTCAGACATCTGTATGACTTAAGTGAATAATAGTGTGTATATATATTTTTTTGTCTCCTTCAGAAAACCACGGCCTGTTTCTCAGCTTGTCGCAAAGGTAAATCAACAGTTTGCCTCGCCGACGCATCCCAAAAAGGAAAAGAAGGAAAAATCTGAGAAGGACAAAAGTGAAAAGGATACAACACTAAAAAAGAAAAACCAGAAAAGGATGAGGTAACTGCTTCACTTCCATTACAAAATGTTTGAAAGATTAATTCTTTTTGTTATCATTTATTATCCTTTCTACAGGGTTCCCGCGGGTCCTTAAAAAGTCTTAAAATGCATTGAATTCTTCAAAATAAAACTAAGGCCTTAATTGGTATTAAAATGTCTTAAATCAGTCTTCTGTTGGTCTTAATTTTTAAAACATAAATAGGATTATTTTTATTAGGATTTATTTTCGTAATCTAAATAAAACGTTAAAATTCTATTTTTTTTTGTATAAAAAAAAAAAAATTACAATTCGCCATTATATTTTCCGTCCCGATAGCGGAACCAATAAAAGCGTTGTTGCGGCCGGGACATTTGGGAGATGCGCAATTAACTTTTTGTCTGGAAAATATGAGCAAGTGTAAATGTAACCAAAATTGTCTCCAGCCAAGAGTTTTCTCCATGGCTAAAACCAGGGAACATACATGAGGCTCATTGGATTTTGTGCAAGAAGTCATTCAAGCTCGGAACGATGGGAATTAAGGCAGTGGAGTCGCACATGCGAAGCACGAAACACAAAATGGAGTTACCGAGAAACAGCCGGTATTTCTCAGTTTAGTTCCACCCTTGTCTCTGCAACGCCTCCACTTATCACCAAATCAAAGAAAAATAGCTGCAAAAAAGACTTAGCACTGGTTATGTTGTGGCTTTAAAACTGATTTGTTTTGTTCCCTGCTAAAACAAAGTTTGTGAATTCAGTTAAATAATTGTTCAAATATATCTGTCATTTGTGTGTTTTTAGCTTTCTTCCTGTATGGGAAGTTTTCCAAAACTTGAAACATTGGTGCAGTGGTTTATGTTATAATAAACCTTTGGGTTACGTTGTCGCAAGCAGGTTTTTCTTGTGTTTCTTGTGAATTTGGTCTTAAATTTTTATTTCAAGGGGCATTATAAAGTCTTCAATTTAACTTGCCTTATGCTGTAGGAACCCTGTTCTAAGTTTGTTTTTTTTTTTTTTTTTTTTTTTTTTTTTTCCAAGCAGGCCCAGGCTAAAGAACATAGACAGGAGCAGCGCCCAGCATCTGGAAGTCACAGTTGGAGACTTGACTGTAATTATCACAGACTTTAAAGAAAAAGTTAAACCCACATCTTCTTCGGCGAGCGCTGCCTCAGCAGACCAGCACAGCCAAAGTGGTTCAAGCTCTGATAACACGGAGCGAGGAGTCTCCAGAAGCTCATCGCCCCGTGCGGAGACTTCATCCATCAATGGAGAGATTCACTAACCCTCACCGTCTGCACTCTATACAGTCCCTCAGAAAATTAAACTTCATCATGCACAGTTTTTTTCTAAATTAAACCTTTAAATGGTAGCATTCACTTCCACTTAAGGTCGTATGTTTCACTGCCTTCCCTGTGTTTTACCTTGACTGGTTGATTCCAGATACCCCTGCAGCTAAAACTGTTCTGATGAACTGAAGAGAGAGCAGTAGCATTAAAAGTTGGATGTCGTTATATGACTGCGGCACATTTCCTGGTGCTTTAACAGTGTTAGATCTGTGTCACGGGCTGGTGTTAGTCCCTGCACAGAATAATAGGTCGTGAAGGAAATGTGTCAGCATGTTTTTTTTCTTTTTCTCAACATTATTTGCACTTGTTGCCAATCCTGTGTTTGTAACGACTTTAGCATTATTTTTATGTTGCTGTTAAAACACTGTTGGTTACTTGCCTTTTTCGGCATATGTCCTTATCCCATTCAATGCAATAACGTTTTTATTATCTTATCATTGGAGTACAGTTTGACTGAGCAAGCTTTACCCTCGGTTGGTGCAGTTTAGAATGATTTACTCTATAGATGGTTTATATTGTAAAATATTAAATAAATCATAGATACACAAATGTTTCTGAATTTATATATGACACTGTGTTTCTATCTGGTACTTGCATATTTTCTCATCCAGCAATCATCTTTAAGATATGCAGCTTTTCTTCACATCTGCAATTAAAATGCTGTCCTCTGGGATTTATAATGGTGAATAATCCATATAGGTTAATATTTTTAGGGTAAATTTAAAGGTTTGAGGCTTGAATATGGAACTACTCATCCTGGTTTCTATCAATTTATATCCTGGTTCTCTTTTATACCTGCATCTGACTGCAACATAATGAACTCTCCTCTATAATAACAGGATTTCTTTAAAATGTTGAACTCAATTTATTTTTATCTTTTGATTTTTTTTTTTTGTATACAATCATTTCTTTAAACATTTTGTGAAAAAAAACTCCTATTTTGAGATACTTTTAGAAATACTCATCTCAACAATTAAGAAAAATAATTTATTTCAAAAACGGAAACTTTAGATTATTGCATACAAGTGTGTGATTCAGGTTAATCTTTTTTTTTTCAATTTGATTTGGAATACAGCTATTGGGAACTCCCAATGCCCACATTCCCAGATGCATTTTTTTATTTTTTACTTGAAACCAAAAAAAAAAAAAGAAAATTATTTCACTGACTTAACAGTTTTCCAGCAGAAAGTCCTCATGATAAGCCAGAAATGTGTAGTTACTTTAGTTGCAGCTTTTTTACATCCATCAAGCTTAGTGTGCAGATTTCTAGCACAGTGATGCAGCCCTCGCCTGTCCTCCATATTGATTAATACTTTTATGTAGAGTAGCAGTTCTCGTTTGTTCTGGCAAAGGTCTACATCCCTCCATAAAGTTGTAAATGAATCAGAGGCTTAGGTTTGGAAAAGCTGGCTGTTCTGATCAAATACACAGGGATTAAAAGACTTTTTTACTGGATATCTTTGGTCTTGGTCATTTTAAAGTATACACCTTACTGATTTACTTCTAATTACAGAAAACATTTGAAGCCCCTCATACAGTGTACCTGTAACTTAACATGTGGCTGTGAGAAAGTGGACAGGAGTCAAAATATAATGCAAAGTTCTGCTTTGACAACAGTGATTTTACTGCATTTTCAGCTCTCACCACTGACCTGTAAAAACATGAGCTGTTGGATCATGTATCAGTTTTTGTTGGGATGTGTGTGCACTGCCAAATATTTGCTCCACTTTTCCATCACTCATTCTTTACTGCATTTTTTTTCTTATTGAAAGAAGCATTGGTGTGAGTAGAAGTTCTGTATTTTATGCAGTCTGTAGATCCTACAACAGGAGGGTAACTGTTCAAACACGATGACTGGGATATGCAGCGTCTTTACTGATGTATCCACCATGGCCACAGGTGTGTAAAGCCAAAACACACACACCATGTGGTTTATCTATTTTAGAGATGAGGTGATTGGAATACCTTTTTTAATTTATTTGGATGTCGGACCCAATATTTTTAGCAGCATATATATATACTCACTGCCAGACAAAAGTTTGAACACATCAAATTCATTGAATATCCTTATTACCTCCACCAAGGAGGTTATTAATGAGTTTGTGTGTGTTTGTTTGTCTGTCTGTCTGTGTACAGGATACCTTGATAAGTTATGAACATATTTTTATTAATTTTTTACCAAAGGTGCACCTCAGTCCCTCAATCCGATACATTTTGGTGATAATCGACGTCATAATCCAGATGCAGGATTTTTTTAAATGATTTGGTGGAACAAAGAGATCTTCCCTAAACCAGAGAGTAGCAGCATTGACTGAAATAAAAAAAGGCCAGAAGAATTACACTGAAGACAAAAACACAGAGAAGGTGAGCCGTGCTTTGCTCAAAGTCTCAGAGTCTGTCTGCTGATCAAATAAAGCAGAGTGAATAAAGAAGGTGAGAGCAGAGCAGACACCGGAGGCTGCAGACTCACACTGTGCCATATCTATAAACTTAGGAAAGGATTTTAAGGAAAAGTTTACCAAAGCTGCCCCTCATGCCAAAGAACAATTCATTCAAATCTGGGAATAATCTATAGATGTCAATCACAAATTAAACATTTAAAGGGGAGCTATTTTTTGAGAATCCTGAATTTAATCGTGTTCCTTCCAACTCTTTTGTCTAAAAGACACAATATGTGTTGGCTCCCATTGACTTCCATTGATTTTCAGTCATTTTCAAGTCAATGCCATAACCCTAAACCTAGCCATTACCCAATTCATACCTAACCCTAATCCTGACACCTGTTAGGTTTAAACACCCAAACGCTTCTCAAATAACCTGAAGAAGAAGGATAAAAGACGTTAGATTGTTTTTACCCACTGGGAGAACAGCAGATATGGCATCAGTTACAATCTCCCACCGCTCTAAAGCACCTCTGCTGTCTTCCTCGATCTTTATTAGAAAAAGGGAGTCCCTAGTTACAACAGATCACACTGTAACTCTAATGGAAGGGGAGGAAGTTGCAGCGTGATAAAGCGATGCGCATACATTTCTTCATGCAGATAGCAACCATGAGTTATACACATGAACATCCAGTTCCTGGCACCTGCAAAGGAAACTTTCACAAGAGTCTAATAAAGATGATAGAAAGAATAAATAAGGTTAATACAGGGTAAGATGAAATGAAATAGAATAGCTCTAACAACACCTTAGACGTTAACCTATCCATTAGTAAAATTCCCTGTGAGGACCAGAGGTGTCAAGTAACGAAGTACAAATACTTTGTTATTGTACTTAAGTACACTTCTTAGGTATCTATACTTTACTCCATTACTTATTTTTCTTTCTACTTCTGACTTCTACTCATTACATTTTTACACAAGTATCTGTACTTTTTATTCCTTACATAAAAAAAAAAAACGTTACTCATTACTCTTGGCTTTGGTTTAATGTTTATAAATATTTATTTCACGTCATGCGAGCCATCCAATGCAGATCATTGACGCCATCCACATCTAGTGAAAACTAGTGTAATTGATGAGTCATATAACACAAACACACATTTGTTAGCAAAAAGGAAATCATCAAAAGCAAGTTGGTGTTCTTCAAACTGAAAATGGGAATTGTCTATGCCGGAGGTCTTCAACGGGGGGTCCGCGACCCTTAGGGGGTCCATGGAGGTGCTGCATGGGGGTCACGAAAGTTTTGGTTGATTAGACTTTTTTTTTAAATATTCCCTCCTGCAATTATTTCCACTAATTGAAATATCTTTAAATACACATTAACATGAATTCAACACTGTAGTAAACAGATAAATGGAGGCAGAAGATGTCTTTCAGTCATCAATGCACACATTCAGCAACACACAGGAGCTCTTTCAAGCTGGGCACCGTTTTTTACACAACACCTGTCCCATCAACCAGTAATCAGAAATACTTTAATAATCCCAGAGCAAAATTACTTTCATTACATGACTCCATGTGTAAGATTGACTATGTTTGACTATGTTTGACCAGTTTGATATAACACAATTTCATTAAATATATATAATTAAGGGTCCCCACTCCATCTCACCATCAGTTTGGGGGTCCTTCGCCTGGAAAACGTAGAAGACCTCTGGCCTATGCCATGCTACAATATTGGATTCAGAAAAAGATGTCTAAATGTCTGAAAGGCGAGAGCGTATTGGGAGATGGAGACCAAAAAGACCTCCCTCATCCTTGGCCCTATCTCAAAGAATTTTTTCAAAATAGTTGAAAAATTGAGCTTTCAATTCCTAAAGTGGCATCTCGCTATTTTTTTTTTTAAAGATTACTTTATGCTTTTATACTTTAAGTAGTTTTTGGAGCACATACTTTTTCACTTTTGTTTGTTTGCAAGTGCCTTGAGATGACTTGTGTTGTGAATTGGCGCCATATAAATAAACTGAATTAAATTGAGTAAAGAGGTCAAGTTGATACTTCAACTTTTACCACAGTGTTTTTAAACTGCAGTATTTATATTTCTACTCAAGTAACAAATGTGTGTACTTTTGACACCACTGGTGAGGACCAGCAAAATGTCCTCCCTGTACAAAAACCGGTCCTCATTGTTCGTAAAACTGGAAAAATGGTCGTCCTCACTCTGGTACACATACACAAACACACCAATGGCGTAACGATACAACAATAGGCCCTTAAGCAACGTTATCTGGGTGGGCCCCATATGAAGTACTTTTCTGGAATCCGCTTAAGTACCTCTTTTTGGTATCCATCGTAGCTAACACATTGTACATAACAGTTATGGCTTTAATCTACACTCTGGATTGCCCATAATTGCAAGTCGTATTGTAAAAAATAAAATACTGAAATACTTTGTTCTTTTAAGATCTTTATTGTGGTTTGAAATATATATGATTGTATTTTTTTTTTTTTTTTACCAAGTAATGAACTATACATAGTTATTAACATAGTAATTAAAAGTACCACTGTCTGCTTTGCTATTGGAGTGTTTAAACAGCTCACCATCATGTTGAAATCTGCCAGGTGTTGGGGTATAAATACGGTCTGATCAGTAAATGTTCTATCAGGTGGGTTTAAGATTAATTTTTTGCCCCATCACATCTGCAAAGACACATCCTAGTCTATAATTGTGTAGGGGGGCCACCCAGGTGTCAGTGACGGGGCCCCTACGCTACTACAGTCCCTGCTTACCGATAGTTACGCCCTACTCTGTCAGTGCAGTCCTTAGGAACATGTGGGACAGTGGGCGGAGCTTAAACTTGTAAACACCAAACTAAGCTGACTTTCTGATAGCGCCACACATGGTGCTCAGCTGGGATCAGATAAAAATGTTTCTTTTTGAACATAACTGAAGCGCAAAATGCGATGCTATCTCCACGCTTATCTCCTGTGCTCTGCTTTTACTCTCTGCTCTATACTGTATGTGTGCAGCCAGCTAGCTTCCACCTCAGAGGGGGACAGGGAAGGCAAGACAGCCGCGAGGAGCAGCCATAACGAGGTGGAAGCCGTCAGGAAAATACCAGGCCTGTCAGGCCTACGGGACCGAGACTTTGAACAGAACAGGTATTTATTAATTTTATTTTAACAAACTGTGACTTTTTTTCTAGAGTGGTCATTTAGATAATACTTTGTTAACTTTAGATGTTAGTTAATCCTGCTAGTGGTTTGTTTAGAACCTGCTAGCGAATAAAAAGCTTTAGCTTAGAAAATTATGCTAGCGATATTTAGTTTTTTTTTTTTTTTTTTTTGGGTGCCATATTAAGGTCAATATTCGGTAATTTTTTTTTATATCTCAAGTTCTACACGTGGCTTAGTTCAAAAGTAACACTAGTTTACTAACATTGTAATAAACAGGCTTAAAGTTGCTTCTAATTATCTCATTATCTTCAGCTTAAGAGCGGATTTAGAGGACAACCATCTGTTATTGAGCTTTTCACCATCGATATCTAGAAGCTATTTTCCTTCATAATTAACTTAAGATCAAAAAGAGGCTTTTTTTATTCTGTCAGGTGTAAATCATTGTCAGTATCTTCCTGGAATCCATATTGGAGACTTCCTGCAGATGTTTGTGGAGCGAACTGCTTATTGGAATCACCTCTTAGGTATGATTTAATTTTATAAACATTTGTAATAATTTATGATCGATTTTAAAACTTAAAATGTTCCCTGGCTTTTGTTTTACAGCTTCATTTTTGAGTTACTGATATCAGATGTACATAAATTGATCAGAAATCAGACTATCACTGTGCTCTCTGCTCGCTTTTATTAGTCAATGATTGTTATTTAAATATTTGTTACACAGCAAAATATTATCAGCATATAATTATGATCTGACCTTTTACCTCCACTGCAGGGAAGTTCATGATAAAACAGTGAAGCCGCACCCTACCTCCGCCCTTTGCTATGATCATGCATGGGCTCCATTACTCATTTCTAAAGGCCTAGTAGGAACAGTGCCTTGCAGAAATATGGATATAGCTTTTTTAGTGACTATTAGTAAAAAACTAAAATTCAAAAAACTTAAGACATGATCAAAGCAAAAGGTGAATTCAACTCAAATAGCCACCTGATGCACCGTGGATTCTGGTTTATGCGGTCCAAAAAGATAAAAAAAAAAGGTCAAAATCCAGTTCTTTTCTTGCTTTATTCTCCGTACAGACAAACAGCATACAGCTTTAATTATTCCATATTTGGTCATTGTAGTGGGAAAAAAGAATTTGATGGATTTACCTCGGTCTGCACTTTATTCATCACATCTTTGCCAAAAGAGAACAGGTCATCATACAGCCTTTATGGCACAGTATTCAGCTCCGTTCTGTGTGAGCAGTGTTTGTTCCCCCTTACTTACAACAATGGAAAGTAGTCAGAGTCAAAACAAATTACAGACACTTTGGTTAAACAGTAACATGTTATGAATAAACCTTGAGAAAGAATCTGGATTGTTATGGGAAGAAGCTATGTCTGGTCTACAAACATCCTCATGCAGAGAATTGTGTGACCTTGCAGTTGATACAGACTGAGTAAATAGGATAAATTAATATATGAAATAAGAGAAATCAAAATTTTCCGACAACAGTCATGTTACCAGCAGAAACTTCTGTTTACTTTAAGTGAAGATTAAAACAATGTGCTGCTTAATTCAATCTATTAGACATCTGCAATGAGCCCCTCTGAATTAATACTTTGTATAAACTGCTATTGATGTAACTACTGGTGTAAATTTTTTCAGGGTACAAACTAAGCTGGGCACCAATTTGTGAAGCATAAAAGTCGTTGCACATTGGTTTCCTTAAATTAACGATTCCTTTGAGCTACAGTATTTTCACGACTATAAGGCGCATATAAACGTCTTTTTTTCCCCTTAAAATGTGCGGCGCGCCCTATGTGTGTTGTTACTGCGGACGTTGTTGAGACCACCATGAGGATGTTAAAGGGGGAAGTGTGGGCGTGGATTGTGTATAAAAGAACAGGTATGTGCTTTATGCAGAACTCCTCATTGAGGAGATGATGAAAGAGTGGCTGAGGGAGGTGTATGTAAGGAGACCAGGTGGTTTTTTCCACGCATCACCATCGCTGTTAATCTGTGACTCCATGCGTGCCCATCTCACAGCCGATGTGAAAAACATGGTGAAACAAATGAACACTGTGCTTGCTGTTATTCCAGGAGGTCTGACAAAGGAACTTTAACCCCTCGACATCGGTGTGAACCGGCCGTTCAAAGTAATGCTACGTTCACGCGTCTGCTGCTTCATTTTTGCTGCTTGTACCAGTTAGTTGTGATGCGCGGCTGAAGCAGCTTTGCTGTTCTAGCTGTGCGGTGCAAAAGTGTGTCTGACGCGCGTTGGGCGGAGCTACTCTATCTTTTCTTTGCCTTGCAGCTATATTTGCTGTGATCAGTGGGAATAAACTCAATAAACTGTTTCAGAGGAGTGATCACAGCGCTCTGTCATCAGCGATGTGTCTCTCACGGCCAGCTCCCAGGTTTGATTAATACTTTGTAATAAATACATGAATAAAGCACAAACATACTCAGTTTTGCTCCTGCTCTATTTTTAAATACGCAGTAGAGGTACTTAAACGTATAGGATATGTACCGGTATATAAAACCTGCGCCCTATAATCCGGTGCGCCTTATGTGTGTGTTAAATACAGTAAGTAATGGGTCAAATTCAAGTCTTTGTAAGGATTTGTTAAACTTTATTAAGAACAACATTGAGCTATAATTGAGCTTAATGCCGCGGCTAGACAGTGCTTTTTAGAATTTTATTAAAACAAAACTTATTAGAGTTTTGTTCAACTCTGACAGTTGTGACAGTTTAATGACTTTATTGTCACAAGTACAGAGCAACTAAATTAACACTGCATTTAAGTGATTTAATTGCCATCATGGGGCACCTGGAGGGCAGTGTGAGGGTTAAGGGTCATGCTCAGGGAGCCAGGGTGGCAGTCTGTGGTAATGGGGCTTGAACTCAGAACCTAATCCATGCTTCCTGGTTACAGAACTTGCCACGTAACATGAAGTGTATTGACAGAGTCTCTCTCTGATGGTCTGACTGCTTCATTACCATGGTTATTTAGACACAAGGGATGGGGTTTGGCCAAAACTTTCAGTGCTTCAGTTCTGCGTACATTGCGATCAGTGAAGATAAAGTGTGTGGTAACACACAAACGCAGAGTTTTATAGATCTTTACATCTGACTTTTCTGTGGACTGCAAGTTTCGAAATATCCTGCTTCTGCTGCTTAAAGCTGCACACTTTTGTGCACGAGGCCCAAGAAATCTATTCACTGATCACCTCTGAAGGCAGTTGATGGGACTTAATCTTTCTCAAAGGTATCAGACTAAAAGGGGCTAAACACAAATGTACTGCAATCTTAAGAAAACCAAAACATTTTATTGATCCTTTTCTAATTACTTTGAAAAAACTACAGAACACAGAGAAAGTAGATTGAGTGTATTTTTGATAAGTGACCTAATGTGAGTGAGATAAAGCAGTATTTATATTTCTTTAAGGCATTTTTATCAGCTGTACTTGTTAAGACTTAAAAGGGGATTTGACCCCAATTTTGCTAGTTAATCTTTCTTGAACCAATGAATCTGCTCAGAAAGTATTGTTCACATATAAATGTTTATAGGTAAAGATTTTTTTAAATCAAAAAGCTTATTAGTCAAAAAAAGAAGTACAGTTTTGCATGATATCAGTGCTTGTCGTGTCCAATGCTAATTTTAGGAAATACATGTTTAATTCCTTCAATTTTACACAAATATGGTGAATTTCCACACATATTTGGATCACCATTCTTTTTAAGAGGTTTTACACTTTCCAAGGTGGGTGTTGGTATAAAGTAGAGGCTTTTTTTAATTTGGCAAATGCCTGTTTAAATCTGCTGTTCTAAAAAAGCAAATAAATCAAGTGACTGATGTAATTATTTATCTCTTGCCACTTAGAGGGAAGTTAAAGTCTGCTGCAAAAGAACCTAAAAATGAGAGCAGTCACCTGGCTGTGGTGGCCTGTGGGCCCAGGCTGGAGGAAACTGTCACCATGCTGAAGTCTGCCGTTCTCTTTAGCAAGAAGCTGCTGCACTTCTACATCTTTGCTGAGGATGAGCTGCATGACGGCTTTAGAAATGCCGTAAGTGTGCATCCCCAAAAACTTTGTATGT
The DNA here is from genome assembly GCF_016077235.1 of Cyprinodon tularosa. Classification (NCBI taxonomy): domain Eukaryota; kingdom Metazoa; phylum Chordata; class Actinopteri; order Cyprinodontiformes; family Cyprinodontidae; genus Cyprinodon; species Cyprinodon tularosa. The sequence goes on from NW_024039396.1 coordinate 306,374, forward strand.
ACAGATGTAATTTCCATAGGAATATTTAGAATGCAAGAGAATACTAACATTGCTAACATTCTTTTAAACCTTTATTTTCAACACAGGGGAGAAATTTTTTTATAAATTGTTAAATTTCTCAATAAACTCTATTGTAAAAAACATTAGGAATCTTCACTTGTACATTTAAATATTTACTATTTCAACTAGAAATAAGAGAAAAACTTCTTGTCTTTTTTTTTAGTTTTAGCTCCAAAACAATAAAAACATGTAAAGAAAAACATACACAAAGTCATGGAAAGTTTTTTATTTTTAATTATTTTTATTTCCCAAGCTGGAAACATGGCCTCCTGTGATCCGAACAAAGTTTACATTCACCATTTATCCAATCCTGTTTCCTGAGGAGAATGCAAGCGAGTGGAAAAAGCTCTTCAAACCTTGTGCCTCTCAGAGGCTCTTCCTGCCGGTACGTCTACGTATATTCATTCAGTCAAAAGATCCACGACAAGCTTATGTTTTAAAAATTCCTAATATTTTGCCCTTTTTTGTTCTTTTTCAGCTGATCTTAAAGCACGTGGATTCTCTGCTTTACGTAGACACAGATATTCTTTTTTTGCGTCCAGTAGAAGACATCTGGAGCCTGCTCTCTCAGTTTAATGTGAACCAATTGGCTGCCATGGCACCAGAGCACGAGGAGCCTCGCATCGGCTGGTACAATCGTTTCGCACGCCACCCTTACTACAGCAAGACAGGCCTCAACTCAGGGGTCATGCTTATGAACATGACACGCATCCGGGGAAAATTCTTCAAGGTAAAAAGCCCTTTAGCTATAGTCATCTATTTATAGGGTATGCTCAAGCATTTGAGATTTTGAGAGTAACAGTAATTGGCATTTAAATGTTTTATTGTACACTTTATTATCAGTAAATTACCTTAAAAGTGACAGAAATTATTTAATTTAAGGATGTAAAATACAGTTTCCTATGGTTGTTCTGCTGCAGTACTCAGATGAAACACTTGAGGTCACTCTTGCACTTCTATTTTAAATCCTTTCAGCATTCCTAGATTTTTTTAAAAGGTGCTCCATTGCCTCAGAATGACATTAAATAAACCGATTTAGCAGATTTGTTTGAATTGATGTTGCGTGATGCAAATATGTGGCGTCGCTATATCTTGTCTCTGCAGAATGACATGACAGCTGTAGCACTCCAGTGGGGGGAAATTTTAATGCCTCTTCTTCAAAAGTATAAACTCAACATCACCTGGGGGGACCAGGATCTTCTCAATATTATATTTCATCATAACCCAGGTAGGTGTTAATTGCATTACGGTATAGTTTTTTTTTTTTTTTTTTATCATTTAGGCCAGATTTTCTTTTCTTTTTTTGTAATAGCCCCTTATTGAAGATGCAAGTTTATGTGTCCGTTCTGCTACAGAAAGCCTCTACATGTTCCCCTGCCAATGGAACTACCGTCCTGACCACTGTATCTATGGAAGCAACTGTCAACAGGCTGAAGAAGAAGGTGTCTTTATTCTCCATGGCAACAGAGGAGTTTACCATAATGACAAACAGCCGGCTTTTCGAGCCGTCTACGAGGCTGTCAAACAGGTAGGAAGAGAACATTATGGCAAAATAAAAACATCTTGCAGACATTTTTATTCTTTCGTTCTGTTTCTACAATATTTAGCTGTTGTAAAAGCAAACATTTAAAGCAATATAAGGTGAAATTAGCAGGAAATCTTCACAGTCTGTATTTTTAGCCCTCGGTTCCACTAGATGAAGAGGCGCAGAATAAGCGCCGCGGTGCGGCCCCGCCGGGCCTCTGCAGCTGATCGCAGCAATTCAAGTCGATTAAGTTGTTCCACTGGGTGCGTTGCTGCACGCTTCTGAAGTGTCCCAGATGCACAAGCCGCTTCTCCAAAACAGGCTGTTCTATTTTACCAACTCCAAATCAGCCTAGCAAACTCTTCAGGCAGGAAGTCTGTTGATGAAAGGATTTGCTCGCTTTACCAAATAAAAGACAACCTTTGCAGAACGTGGATCGAATGTTTTGGACTTTCATGCAATAAAAACTTCTGTTCATACAGTAAATCGTCAGTAATAAATTGGGTATATATTTAAGAAATGACAGACAATAACAAATGTGAAGTCATTTAACCATGATTGATTTAAAGGGGACCAAGATAAAGTGTTTAAATTAGAGCGGGATGCTGGTAATACCGGCAAAATAAACTTTACTGGTTCATTGTTCTATTTAAAGCTTACAGGTACACTAGCAGTCTCCTCTAAAATGCTTCCAGTGGAATAGGATCAGACCTTAATGTGAAAAAGCATAAAAAAATGAAGCAGCAGAAGCTTTTTTGCTGCTTCTATAACATGCAGTCTGAAGGTGGCACAAGGGTTTTCCATATAATGTTGTGATTAATTGCATTAGGGCTGCAACAACGAATCGATAAAATCGATAAAAATCGACTTTTAAAAGCGTTGGCAACGAATTTCATCATCGATTAGTTGTGTCGCGCGATTAATGCGTCATCCGCCGCCGTGGGGTGCCTCCCCCATCCCAACCCCGCTCCCGCAGGAGTCCCTCTCAGCGCTGCAGTCAGAGGATGTTTACCCTCAGCGTCCAGACTGCAAATGAAGCGCGCATGCGCCGGGATTGACGGCGCAAATTGATCACAAGAATAAAAATAGCCTGCGCTTTGTAAAGCGAAAAAATTCGTAACAGGCAACTTTTGTAAAAATAAATTAACATGGCGCGGAAGCACCACTGTTATGATGCAGCACCTGAAAAGAAAACACGTTGGAGCCTTCGATGGCAGTGAAGAGAGCTGATCAGCAGGGTGAGCGACCATGTTTGTTTCGTTTTAAAGTGGGGAAATGTAATGTTAGTTTCTCAGGTAGCTCATCTGATGCTTTCCTTACCGTGTTAGTAGGTTACAGACAGTGATAAGGTTGGCTACGTATTTTACTTTTAATTTCATTTGAATTAGCTTAAGCAGCGTTTATATTTTCTTTATAAATAAATTAACTTGCAAATTATGAGGGCAAGGCTTTTAAAGTTTAAATCTTCTGGCAAAGATAAAGTAAAGAAGATCCTGCAATTTATGGAAGTAAAGCAGAATAAAATCCAGCAAGATCAGTAATATGTCAATTAATTATAAGCCACATTCCCATGTAAATATCTGTCTTTGGAGGATGTGTTTTTTAGCACCCCTAGTTCTCTCATTGTTATTCCAAATACAATTTATAATTTGAATCACAGGGCTATTTTTATCTCTATGGTCCAGTATTTTCTCAAGTAGCAACTTTAACTGCTATACTTTCCTGTCTTAAAAGGCAGAACTCTATTAACGGTAGTCTAAAAAAAACTCATTTGTTGAAATGGGGGGACCTATTGTTTGAGCCCCTTAGGGGCTTTAAAAAACAAAAATGTATTTTTTTGCGCTTTATGAAACAAAGTAGCCTATATTTTGTGGATGTACAGCTGCATTTCTCATGTAAGTTTGCGTAGTTTTAACACAAACATTTATTTTTCATATTGCACCAGTACAGTTAATGAACAACCTGTACTTGTGTGATTGTTTGTTCTGTCTAAAATGTTTATTTTGGAATAAAGAGGTCAATATAAAAAATATTTTTTGTCCGATTCATCGATTAATCGAAAAAATAATCGGCCAAATCATCGATTTTTAAAATAATCGTTAGTTGCAGCCCTAAATTGCATTATTTTTCATGTAAGTAATCACAATATCTATAAGTATTTAACCCAGATGGTCTTTTTGAAGTTGCAATTATAATAATAAATGTATAGATAAAAATTGTTATACTGGTGCATCCATTTGGACCTAAGTGCTCACTTAAGAGTGCAATTTATGCTAGAAACACCACTGATTGTGTGTAGACCAGACTATTTGGAGAAATGTTCCTTAGCCATTTGTGTATCGATAGGCACTCCAGGCTGCGCTTTTCTATTATGGATATATCCGCCCGCTCGCACAGAATCAATATTCTGCTAAACATTTCCTTTATCATATTTAAGTTCCACAAAGAAAGGGGAAATATGTTTTACTAGTGGTTACATCTTTCAAGCTCCACTATCTGACGTCTGTTGCACAGTTTGATTAACCTCTAAAACGTAAGGTTAAATGTATATATACTGTTTGTACCCCTCATGCTGCAGAAAGCAGCTTTGCGAAGTGTGTGCACAGGAGGCTGTAATTTCACCACAAAGCACCGCTGCTGTCCCACGGGTTGTGCTCTTCCGCTTTTTGATGTGGGATCTTGGCTGGTCACAACAGAAACATAATCTGGAAATATCCAGCTCATATAAACGAGGATAGACTTGATATTTTTCATCATTTCATACTGCACAGTACCTGGAGCCATAGGCTTAGTCTGCTACAAGTAGCTATAAGGTTAGGCGTGCACCAGGCTGAGCTGGTTTTGTTTTGGTAGTCAGGTCCAGGTGAGGCTGGATGAGGCAAAATACACGTTGTCATACCTTTCTGCAGGAGATGAGATGTGAAGGAGCTGCTGCTTCATCTGTGCTGATTGTCTTTTGTTTGGATGCAGATAGGAAATAGGAATGTTTGAGATACAAAACTCAGGTTAAGCACTTCTGTTACAGCAAAGGAATATATGTAAATAAAAAAATAAATCTAAACACAGCTCAAAGTGCACCGATGCTAGTATCAGCATTACAGTAAACAATGACAGCCACTTAATGGCTCCACGTACATTAGACAAGACCTTATTCCAGTAAGGAGGTTTACATGAATTGCATAGAGAATGCTCTATTTTTATATCCTTAGAGATGCTTCAGATCATAATCCGATCAATTTAATCCAATTGTATTTTATGGGCCCTGTGTAACATCAAAGTTTGATAAGACCCTAACCTGCTTCATATCACTTTGGTCTCTGCTTCCCCATAAAAGCTTTATGCACCCCCCACCTTCCTGTTCTGTTACATCAGCCATGAGTCGGGAGCATCCAGCGTAAAGCAGTGGGGCATCATGGAAACACCTGATGGGACAGAGTTCAGGCTTACACATGTCTAAAGACATGATATCATATTTCTCACATAGCCTAATTTAAGTTGCAGTAAGGTGACGGGATTCAGAGAATATCTTAGAATGTAACAGGAACTTGGATTAATCCAAATGTAAATCATGTAAATATAATCCAATGATGCAGATTAAAATGACAATCCTAGCAAAACCCAGCAGTATGTTAATTTCAGAGAGACTCTTATAAAAATAAAAAAAACATCTACTAAGTTTGAATTTAACAGTAAAACATTGTTTACAATTACAGTGCAGGTAAGATGTTTATAAGGCCTCCCAGTCAGTGTAAATATTATTAATAATGGCCTCATAATGATGCATATGTTTGATTTCCAGGATCATTCTTCAACTGTGTCACTCTCACCCTGTCCAAAGTTGCTACTTTTCAGCTGCTAATAAGAGCGAAGGTAAAGAATTTGGAGGAAACCTTTTCATTATTCAACCCTTTTTTTTGCTATGGAACAATATCACTGGCAGTGTTATAGACCCACAGCATGATGCTATCACCATTGTGCTTCTCAATTGGTGGAATAGCACCTCTTGCTTTAAAAATCCTCTGGATTTGTAGTACGGCTGGGCGATAATTCAATAACGATATATATCGATCGATAGACGTGTGGCGCAATAGAAAAAATAAAAGTTCGATAAAAGTTCGATAAAAAAGAAACGCAGTTTTCCTTCCTTCTCATTGTAGCCTAGCATGTAGGTTTATGCTAGTCACTGCTTCCTCCTAACCAATCACAATCGCGGACCCAGGCACGCCGTCACAAAGCGCCGCCCTCTCAAACCACAACACAGAGCACATGAAGATGCAGCAAGGAGAGGCGGAGGAAATTGTTTCAAAGAAGGGTTTTTGTAGTTCGCCAGTTTGGCAGTATTTCGGTCATGGCAAGTCGGACAAAAAACAAACCACAGTGATCTTTTTTTTTTTTTTTTATCATCTCAGCCGCTCACACCCGCAGGAGTACGAGTGTAGGCCCCGACGCGGCTCTCCTTCGAGGAATCGTCGGGAATTTCGGGGAAAAAAAAAAAAAAAATATATATATATACATACACTATATTGCCAAAAGTATTTGCTCACCTGCCTTGACTCACATATGAGCTTAAGTGACATCCCGTTCCTAATCCATAGGGTTCAATATGACGTCGGTCACCCTTTGCAGCTAGAACAGCTTTCAAACTCTTCTGGGAAGGCTGTCCACAAGGTTTAGGAGTGTGTTTATGGGAATTTTTGACCATTCTTCCAGAAGCGCATTTGTGAGGTCGCACACTGATGTTGGACGAGAGCTGGCTATCAGTCTTCCGCTCAATCTATCCCAATAGTGTTTTTATGGGTTGAACATCAGTTGTCAAGCCATAATGCTTCATATCACAGACTCTGTTCCCATAGCTTTATGGCACCCCATCCTTTTTTTGCACTGGTGCACATCAGCATGTTGGAAAGAGGAAGGGTCCAGCTCCAAACTGTTCACCACCAAAGTTGGGAGCAGGAATATGTCAAATGTTTGTATGCTGAAGCATTCCAAGAGTTCCTTTAAGGGAACTAAGGGGCAACCCAGCATTGAAATACAACCGAACCTTATAATCACCCTCACCAAATTTACACTTGGACAATTGCAGTCAGAAGTCGTTTCTGGAACGCCAAACCCAGCCGTCCATATTATTTGCCAATGAGAAGGCGATTCCGTCACTCCAGAGAACGCGTCTCCACTCTTAGAGTCCAGTGGCGGCGTGCTTTACACCACGCTCCACGCTTTGCATTGCACTGGTATGTATGCTTGGATGCAGTGTTCGACCATGGAACCCATTCCATGATACTTCCGCACTTGTTCTTGACTAATCTGAAGGCCACATGAAGTTTGGAGGTCTGTATGATTGACTCTGCAGAAATTGGCACTTTTGCACAGGCGTCATGATGCTATCACCGTCCGTCCATGTTGACTTTGCTTAAAACTTCTGGATTGAGTTGCTGTCGATTTCCCAAACTTATTTTCTATCATAGATGTGGACAATAAAAATTAAAAGTCGAATAATTTAATATATATATATATATTAGAATATATATATATATATATATATATATATATATATATATATATATATATATATATTTTCAGTTCTGGGCAGTTTCCCACGTAGTTCTAACAATTGAGAGAAAAATGCTGAGGGGCCAGCAACTTCAAAGTAATAACTCAGGTTAAAGCAGGAAACAGGGGCGGTGGGGGGGCATTTATTTATTTGTTATATTTAGTTTGGTCACTTTTCTGGTCACTTTAGTTTATTCTTTGTCAGTATTTAATAACATAACCCAGGTCTCTTAAGTTATTTTTCTTTAAAACAATTCTGCTATGGTTAAAAAAGTTGGTTAAATAAAGATTTAATTTGAAGTCTGTGTTTGTGTTTTTTATTAAAATTAAATCATTTAGCAATATCATAAAAAGTCCAGGCAGAGCTGCACATAAAATATGGTTTCAAATCTTTTCAATAATTATCGATATCGATCAATATGCATTTTTTTTTATCAATAAGCTTTTTTTCTATATCGCCCAGCCCTAATTTGTAGCATTAATCCTGGGTAATTCGTTAAGGACATATTCAGCGTGAGAGAAACTGCAGTACACCTTTAGTCCAGCGCATGGCAGTAGTGAGAACACTAAATTGATTTTTTTTAAATTCCTCGCAATGCTGACCAAATATGTAAGATTTTTTTTTCTTTTTTCTATCAACCTGCATCTGGCCAGTTACTTTATACCTGCAAAAGCCATTTAAAATAACAACTAAAAACCGATTTGCACAGTTATTTTTCTTTTATTATAACAATTATCAGGTAAATCTCATATGTACAGTCCACAGAAAACATGTTTTTTTTTAGTCTTTTTAAATTAAATTAATAAAATGTTTTCCAAACGTACAAGGAATTATTGTTTGACGGTAGTCTTATATTTTCATTAAGCAGAAGCTGTAGACAGTGGATTCATGTTGTTCAGACTTCATAATGGATACCAAGAATGATCTCTACTCCTGCAGTGCTGTCAGCATAGAAGCATGAAAAAATGTATCTCTATTCATGTGTATAAAGGGGTTTCACCCCACCATATTAGGTTTTGTAAGAAGACCCAGTCTTGTCTCTTCTATCTACAAGACACTCCACCAAAAGTGAAAGTATTCTGTCATTGTTCCATTAATTTCATTTCTTTAATCCAGCAAATATTGACCTCAGATCCTTCGAACGAAACATTTTACATTACACTAAAGTGATTGATTGATTGACTTTATTGATCTCACAGTAGAGAAATGTACTCCTTACATCAGCTCGAATAGTCAAAGAAGAAGAATGTGCCAGAGGAAGAAAAAGGTGCACGGGATACATACAGTATATACACTGCATCCACATATGACTGCTTTTTTAAAATTTTTATATAGTAGGATCATTATACAGGGTTATGGCAAGGGGCGTTTACCTGGGTGGATGGATATAGATGGATATATATATAAATATATATAGTTATTGCACTGGGTGTCAAACATAGAGAAACAGGTTATTGCTCAGGGTATGAAATAATAAATTGCACATTATACATTACACAAGTTATAGCCGTTGTTGTGTCGTACTGTATAGTCTGGTTTTAGCAGGGACGAATGACCTGCAGTAGCGCTCCTTTTTACAAACAGAGTGTAAAAGTATTTCACTAAAGGAGCTGCTCAGTTCCTCTAGTCTGGTGCTGAAGATGGAAGGTGTTGTCCATGATGGATGTTAGCTTGGACAGCATGCTCCTCTAAGCCACTTCCTCCACTGAGTCCAGAGTGCAGCCGAGGACAGAAACAACCTTTCTCACTAGTTTGTTCCGTCTGTCCCGCTCTGTGCTGATGCCACTACAGAGTCATAGAAGTTTTTAAGAGGGGCCTGCTCACTTCAAAGGACCTCAGCCTCCTCATGAGGGGAAGGCAGCTCTGGCCCTTCTTATACAGGGCGTCGGTGTTATGAGTCCAGTCCAGTTTATCACTGACAGGAACACCGAGGTATCTGAAACTCCTTTAAATTGTAGATTAGAATAGAAAATCCCTTTATTTTCCTACAATAGGAAAACTCTGGTGAATCATGGCTGAAAACCCACCTGTTTAGAGCTGCTTTGTAGTAGTTTGCATTCAGTCTTTACCAAGAGATCCCAACTGGCAGTGAGGCGGATCTTCATGTGTTTTTCAGTTTTGAATAGGTGTGAGGGTTCCTGGATAATTCAAGGACATTATCCAGTAGATTACATGAAACCAACAATTAAAATTGTCTTAACTGTCCTTAAAAGAAGAGTTAAAATAGATTTAATGCCAGGATTTTGCCCGTGGCTACCTGTATGTGTCAAGAGGTAGTTATTCAATATTGGTGAAGGTTGGTGTACAAATATGTGTGTGAATAGTCGAGGAGGAAATACAGGCGAGATTCAGTCATGTGCCCATAATTTGTGCGTGGAAATACAGTCCTCATTCTTTAGAAAAAAGTACAGTACGTGTTGTTTTACTGTCATAGGTAGGAATATGTTTTATGGCATAGTGAGCATTTATTGTTTACATTTTGTAGAGCCCTCATTGAACCCTATGAGCTTAAAGATTCAGCATATTTTTCATCTTAAATTTGCCTGAAAGCTTATGCTCTTCATAGCTGCTCTGTTTCAAACCGCCTTTGTTGATTTTGAGCCCATTGGTCAACATGCAAGCACCGATTCACGGGAGGAGAAGACGCATTATCCATCCTCCATCCATTACTAGGACAGGCCTAGCCTGGCCACTATCAATGCAGGCAATGTTCTTAGCCATTAAGTAAACGAGCAGGCTTCATCATGGGGCAGTTGGCCCTCGTAGTTTGATCTGTCTCTCAGACGGCACAGAATCACGGACTGCACATATTAGAGTCACCGGACTTTAGGATGTTTGTGAATGAAAACTGATCTTTGTCACAAAATGAACCTGTTAGTTCAGAGAAGAACAAAACCTCCTTCCTGTTTCTTTCAGTTTGTCTTCCTGAATTTGATTCTCCTTTTCTTCGGCCCACTCAATACCTCTTTTTTCCCCAATCATTGGTTTGATAACAACATGCTAAAGCCTGGAACAGGCAGTTCTGGAACAAACTCTCATTTCCATCTCACCCACGAGCATCTAAGTCAGCCCTGCTCCCAAGGCAGGCCCTCTCAGCCGGCAGAGAAGCTTGCAATAAAGGCCACTACCATTACCGAGCCAAGCTCACTGAAGAGTTGTAAAATTTTTAGTGCTGATGCTAGTTTGAGACATGATGATGGCTGTGTGGACAACGTCATGGCCACATCCACATAAAAATCGATAGACGGCTGTTAATGGCACTATATTGCCCGCTGAAAGATAATAAAGAAACAGTGGTTTGAGTAATGTGATGCTTTCCCAAACTGGAGTCAAATAAGATGCTGTAAAATAGTGATTCCCCCGCTTTATTTACTAGACCTATAAAAGATTGTTCCTCCTTAATGTGAAAGTGAAAGGCTGGGATCTTTATCTTCACATACAACTTGACAAGAGCGCTGGCTGCTATTAACTGGAAGAGAATCTGGAAGTTTTATCTTTGCTGTTCTTTCGGTGATAAACAAAATATACAACGAGAAAGCGTATTAGAAATGCTGCTGCTGTTGCTTCTTCTCATGCTGTCATTCTTTACAGACTCCCTGTTTCCGCTCTTCTGTTGATTGATATTCTTAATTCATACACAATATAAGGTCCTATATGCAAATGAAATTATTCTGGTGAACTGGTAGTGACCTTATTCGTGATGTAAATTCATTTTATTAAGGCAACACATAAGACAGCCCTCATGTTTTACATTTATATGCCACATGCATTGATATGTAAAATTCCTCCTGGACTATATACAAAGCTCTATACCAGAATTGGATAAAGATGCATACCCTTTTTTTTTTTTTTTATTGTTAATTGATGTTTATAATTGAAACTTTGTGAAAATATTTAAACCTAACCAAAAAAAAAAAAAAGAATCCTGACCTGTCTTTTAGGTATTTATTACGAATTAGGGCTGGGCAATATGCTGTAAATATATTGTGTATATATATATTACCAATATGCTGGCAAAATATATATATATATATATATATATATATATATATATATATATATATGTATTAGTGCTGTCAAACTATTAATAATTTTAATCGCATATTACCAACAGTTAACTTGAGATTAATCGCAAATTAATTGCATATTTTATCTTTTTATTTTATTTTGGCATTTAAAAAATGCAATTGTGCAATAGCGTTAAAAACATGCTTATACATTTTTTTATTATTATTATCATTTTTCAAGCACTTTTAAGAAACTAGAATAAAAATATCCTGGTTTAAATTCTGGCCAATAATTATTCAAAAATTGTAAAAAAAATTAGGCGATATGCTTCCATCAAAACTGTACAAAACTACAGTAACAGTAAACAGTACTTCAAAGTACTCTGTCAACTTAAGTTTTTTCTCAAACATAGGACAAAAATAAAGATGTACTGTTAAAATAAAGTGCACATTCCGTTATGAAATACAGATTTAATTCAAATAAAATGAAGTTACTCACAAAATAATAAATAAATCAAACAAAATTACAATAACAGGGCTTTGCAGTCATCCCAGCAACATAACATTTTATATGTAGAACATTTTCAAAATGCTTTAATATTCCTGAACAGTCACTTTAAAACTGACAGCCCTAATATATATATATATATATATATATATATATATATATATTTTTTTTTTTTTATCATTATCACAAAATATGATGAGATTTTAAGGCCATATTGCCCAGCCCTAATTTGTAATAAATAAAAGAAATATATATATATTAAAAAAAGACTATTATTTCGTTGAAGTTGTTTTAGGTAACTGTATAGCTGCTGATGCATACCACAGCAGTCAGAGCCCCACAAACAATACAATTTTAAAATGGGCTTTTTCAAGACACCTGTAAGTTTTTTTCACAAAACATCCCATAAAAATTTATTTTAATCATATTATCCAGATTTGCCAATGCCAGGAATGAAACAAATCAAAGAAAATATTAAAAAGGAAACACAATGCAGCCATTTTTATCATCCTTAATTAATTTTATTGTTTAAACAATAAATAAAAATTGTTATCATGACCAGAAATGTATCACAATACCGACAAAAAATAGGATAAATGCCCAGACGCTATATAAGTACAGGCCATTTACAATTTCGCCCTTATTACGGTCAAATTGAAAGTTATTACAGACTGAAACACAAGGAAGGCCACAGTAGTAGCCCATGTAATGGACAACGAAGCAAAAATGACTAATCCAGTACATGGACTACTACTGGTTTTCCTTTGGTTAATTCTTATCTAAAATAGATAAAAACCAGTTTGTTGCTGAAAGGAGTGAGTTGGGATAGAATGTTGAAATGCAATTTTATCAGTTACAGTAGCAGCCATTTAAAATGGCCCTTCCCAGTCAAATGCCAGCCGAACGGCAGCCATCCAACTCACAGCGAAATCCCCTCCAACTTCCAGCCACTGAAATGTGAATTACAGGGTCTGACCAGGAGAAGGAGCTTCTCTTTAGATCTTTATGTCCACAAATCATTACAGAAAAAATATTTTAGTACAAATATTGATGTTTAAAACGGAATTGAGGGCAGATCAGCCAAGGGCCCCTCAACGAAAGTTGGGAAATATTGAATGGCTACTACTGTAGGGATATGAATTAGTGAGCTGATTTCTCTAGCCTGATTTCTTGTTTCTTCTCATCCTAGTACCCTTTTGGTGAGAACTTGGCCGTCTCCCTGCTTCAGCCCCTGGAAGCAGCATTGCAGACAACTACACATACCTACTGCGGCCGATCAAGCCACCTGTTTACCAAAAGGTTAAAAGAAAGCATCAAGTCTGCTTAACCTGATGAGATTGCTGGCATCACAAGCCAACATCATCTCCAGTGCCTGATGCCGGATGCTTGTTGACTTAGTTCCTCCTTTGGAGATGACCGACTGGATGAGGGACCTAACACCTAACAGGAATTTGTTTACAATCTGTATGCTGAGAATGCATGTTGAGATTATGTGAGTGGAGAAAATAATGAGCAGAATGTGTTTTATTTTTTACACAAAGCTAGTTTTGATACATATCAGTGTAGTGAACACACAATAAGAAGACAGATACTGGAAAATACTCTGTCTTTACTTTGCCCTGCAGAGATTATGGATTTAATGCTAATTAGGAAAGCAATCTGTATTTTTATTGACAATCAGGATTTTCTGTTTTGTTTTTGAATTCATATTCATTAAGAGAAAGATCGATTTGTTAACTTTTATGAGAAGAACAATGTTGGTATACCGAGAGTATTTTATTAGATTTTTAATATAATTCTGCACAGACTTTTTCCTTCTTAGGTACTGGTTAAAGATTTAAGAAAGTTCTCTTAATTAAACATTCCTTATTAATTAAATCAGTATTTATAAGGCATCCATGATGTCAAGCTAAAGTATTTGTGGGTATTATTTTAAACACTCCTTTATTTTTCATTTATTACATATTTTACTGGATGTGTTTTGTTTTTTTGTTGGTTTTTTTTACTACATACTTAAAAAACGAATCCCTACATGTTGAAATGGCAAAGGGACTTTTGTCTGTAATCAAACATGAGAAATTTAAAGATGAATGTGATCATGCTGTTTGCTAAAATACTGGAAAGATATTGAATGTATGGAAATAATATAGAATAAATCCAAAATATTTTTTTGTTTCTGTGTTCAGTTTTCATTTCACTTTGAAATTCATATCTTTGATGTTATGTCTGTAGAAACTGCAGGGAGCAACATTGTCCAGAAGCTCTTCTGGTTTTATATTTACTGCTTTAAAATCAAATTCATGTTCCGTATAGCTCATGGTCCAGAACAACAGCAATTTATGTAGCTGTAAAACCTTATTTGGACAAAGACTTTACACTCAACAGTGATTTTATTAGGTACATCTGTTCTATTGCCTATTAGCACACATAACAACGCTAGCCAATGGGGCAGCAGCAACTCCAAGCTTTCAGATCTGAAGAGCAGTAGCTGGAAGTCGAAAAAAACAGCAACAGAATGGGCACAAGAAGGGATTTTAATCACTTTAAAACTGGCTTGATTGTTGGTGCCAGATAGACTGGGCTGCTCACTCCCATCCTCTCACTTTTAAAGGGAATGGTCCGAACATATCCTGCAAACAGCTGGTATTTAGATAGAAACATTGCCTTTTTAAAACCGAGGAAAATTGCCAGACTGGTTTAACAGCTTGTCTGGTCTGATTCCAAAAAGTAAAAAAACAAATCATGGACCTTGTTTTCCAAGTTTGAAGACGTTTAGCTTCCCATCCAGGAAGCTTTCTCAATTCAAAATCTCTGGATTAGCGTTGAGTTCAGTTGAGTCTAGTGAGATGATTCTTAATTTAAAATGAAACATTCATGTGTTGGGATAGCTTGGGAGAAAATGGTCTCCTTTCTTTTCTTTGTTTTCACTTAGACAAAACTTTATAGTCATCTTGTACACACAGAGTGTATACAAAACGAAATTTCGTTCAGTACAGCTCTCAAGACAGCAGTAATAAAATGTAAAAATGGTGATCAAATGTAAACATAAGACTGGTATATGATTTACAGCAGGGGTGCCCAACCTTTTTTAAACCAAGATCTACTTTTGAAGTTGATGGCATGCCGAGATCTACCAAGCCAAACACAAGGGATGGGCAGTATTTGTTTTTTTATTTGCACAGGTGGAGAATAAACAGTAAGTCCAACAAACGGGGAAATGATCAATCGTGTCAAAAAATAGATTGCAAAAACAGAACTTAACAATCTCATAAGTACTTCACACCATATCTCTCTCTCTTACTCACTCACTCACTCACTCACTCACTCACTCACTCACTCACTCACTCACTCACTCACTCACTCACTCACTCATCAGACTCACCAAAACTACAGAAAAGAGCAGTCAAGATCTCCAGACAAAGGCTGTGCAGTCAAAAAATCTAAATAAACCAATTGATAAAAACACACACAGTCTAGTAGAGATGAAAAAAAAAAAAAACAGAACTGTAAATTTACAGTCATATGTTTATATCACTGTTCCAAACTAGATTTCTTTTTGTTTTACACTTGTGTAAAAAAAATGACAAATAAAATCTGTCTAAGTCTAAGATGACTTCAAAGCAGGAAGAAGGAGAAGGGAAGTCCACTATTTCAGAATGATAAACTTCACTGGGCATTGGCAGAGAAACTGGCAGATGGATTAAAATTCAACAGGAAAACAAATAAAAATAGGAAAATACTAAGTACAAACTATGTGGATGTGAAGATGTAACATCCAGCAGAATGGGTTGTTGACTATTTCAGAAACTCTTTCATTTCGGGCAAAAGTTCCAAAAAATCTTACAAAGAATCTGCCACGGCTCAGCCACCTGACATCAGTGTGCAGCACCAGATCAATGTGGTCTGCACCTGCCTCCTAGAGCTGTGCACGGAATAAACGTCTCTGAGAAACTCCTGACCCGAACAGAGCAAGCAATCTTCATTGCAACGTCCATGACATGCTTCATAGTTAAAATTCTGCCACACAGCTGTTGTTGAATGACGCAGTGGTTGATCAAAAAAATCTGGGAAAGTTTCAGACAGCTTGAACATAGCAATGAATCCAGCCATAGTTTTGATAGATGTCATTATCGCATTATCTCTTCAGATTCCTCTTCGCGCTTTAGAGTCCCTGATAACAACCTAGCAACCGTGGCAAACCATGCCCAGCAATCAGCATAAAAAAAGGTTCCCTGCATACTTTTTATTTTTCATTTTATTATTATGAAAATACACTTTGGCCTCTCATGATCAATGATTTGATTAGTGTTTTTTAAAACTTTTTTTTTTGTCATAGCCATAAATAAGTCTACATTGTAAAACACATACATTGTTTCTCCATTTTATTCAAGATACCGACCACCTCCATTAATTTATGATCACATTGTTCCCATCTTGAGTTCCCTATTTCTGGCAGGAACATAAATTGTGTCAAAAAGCACAAATCATCCCATTCTGGGTTATTAACCATGAGCTTACCGCTGTAAAATCCAGTGTTTCACCTCTTTGGAACTGGTGGACCAGTAAGTTGCTATCATGCATGTGAAGCCACTAAATCTGCAGCAACTTATTGATATATTATAGCAATACCTTTAAAATCTTTGAGTGTCTTTATATTGTCAAATGGGAATCCAGGAGGTTCTGAACAGAAAGGGATTTTTGACCCGATACTAGCAAAGTGTACCAAATAAAGCAGCTGAGGAGCAGAAAAAAGTCACTAAGAACTTCTAAAATTGCTTAAAAGTTCTTGACTTAGTTTTAAATGTTTAAACTTTTGCAGAGGATTTATGAGTGAAATGATAATAATGATGCACAGCTGGAAATCTTAAAGCGTGTTTGCGTCTCAATCTGTATAATTTTGTCTTTTTCATCAAAAACATTTTGCCTACTTGTTGCCCATTAAATCCACACTGAGACTGAGCACAGACTCAATCTTAGGAGGGTGCAGTGAGCTGAAAATGAGAAAATCAATGTGAGAGGAGTTGAGAAAGTGTTGTTAGATGGCCAAAAAGAGCTGATGTGTCTGGGTCGGTAGCCTCTGGCTCTTAATTTCGCAGGCACTTCGACAGACATGCCGCGAATAGGCAGAGGCTCTGTGTGATGAATTTAAAATGAACTCTATGCTAAGAAGCAGCTTGATGTATCCATTTTCTTGTCAAGGGGTTGCTCTGTTATGCACTAAGTGTGGAAAAGGTTTCAAAAGTTTTAGGAAAGAATAATCACTCCCCACGAAATTACCTCTTAATCTATAAACCAATGCAAATGTGTGTAAAATAAAACTATAGGATTGCCAGGAACTAAATTAATTTGATGGATGTAATGTTAGGTTGTTGTGAATGCCTCTAAGATAATTTTCTCCTTTAAATCTTCTAGGCAGAAAGTTTTAAGAGCTAAATAGATTAATGCAGGCTTTAAAAAAATCTTCAAAATTACCTTTTAGCTTTAATTCCAAACATTATTTGTAGGAAGCTGTAACATCATTACTAACTTTGTTTTTGCATATAACATCATCATGAGATAAAGCTTCAAGAGAGACCAATTTATCCCACATAATGAGCACATACATCTGCAGTGGAGTGCCCGGTGATGGTGAACATCTTTAAGCAACGCACTTTTAAAGATAAATGATAAATTAGAAGATATTTTTTTACTTGGAAATGTGTTTCAGCAGACAGGATAATGCTGCTTTTACTCCGTCTGAGTATAATTGTGATGGAGATCTTATCTGCCCACGGATTATTCACATTACTGCCTCTCTCCTTAGTCCCTGTGTGGTATTTATCGGGGGTAGACACCTAAAATAATTTAAGTTGGCCAGAGCCAAAATCAACCCTTTAAAGCCCGATCCAAGAATAAAACAAAACAGAAAATAACTTTTTGTTGGTTTGAAGTCCTTATTTGGCCTTTTAACAAAATATGTAAAAAGAAAAAACAGAAATACATTTTTGATATTAATAATTTATTACTATGCGATAAGTCAAGATTATTTTTTGTGTAGTCTTCTGTCCTCTGTTATCAGGTATATCTGATTGTGTACAATAGGATTTTGAGCAATGTTTTTACCATTAAATTATGCAAAAGGTGTCAGACGCAAAAACTGTATGTATCAAATATGATACATTTGGCATTACAGGGTTAAACAGTGCAGAGGAAAATATTCTAAGAGTGATGCGTTGTTCAGGATTTAAATCCATCATTATAACAAAATAGGGTTAGGTTTTACATAGACAAAATACTCCAGTTGCAGCAATCATCCATCTGAATGTCCTTATTCAGTTTTTACAAATTTTTCCTGATTTTTGGGGGATTATGTGTAACAAACCCTAATAATTAAACTCACATTGGAAAAATTTACCTCTGCATTTAACCCATCCTCTTGCAGAGCAGTGGGCTGCCATCGTAGATTGCCCAGGGAGCAGTGTGGCGTTAAGGGTCTTTCTCAGAGACCCAGAGTGGCAGTCTGTGGGAGTGGGGCTCGAACTCAGGACCTCAGAATTCCAAGCTCTATGCCCTAACCACTAGGCCGCCACTCCCTGCATAAATGACTCTAAAATTTTTAACATTTTACATAAATTAAAATCTTCGAATAAGCAGTTTTACCGCCTGAATATGATTTGTTGTGATCCATTCTCATCTAGCTCTGTCTCTATGTTTTAGGTTTGTTGTGTTTCTTGGAAGCTCCTTTCAGAGTCAGCATCCACATTGCATGATGATGTCACTCCCATGTTTCACAGAGAGCACGGACAAGATAGGGGGTCTTTATTCACAAGGTTGCCGTTTTCCATACACGGCTGCTGTCATCTAATGGCTTTCATCTTTTCAGTCTTTCATGAAGGGTATATTTGTGAACAGCTAATGTTTGTCCCGTTAAGAAATTTTCCCACCTCAGCTGATTTGAGTTTTCATTCCCATCTAGGTTCCATTCTGAATAATCCTGTCCTTCCTCAAACTGCTACCTGACTCATAGATACTTTAAATCAAGAAAAATTAAGATTAAAAAGTATGGTAGCAGGAGCTGATAATGCACAGCTGAGGAAGGGGACAAATTGTTTTTGGAAGCAACTTACGTACAACAGCTGCCTGACACTCCATGCTGAGGATCAGGAATGTTGAGGAGGGCTTTGGGTGTGTGGCCTCTAACTAACACTGAAATTACTGAGAGCCATTTTCCATGTTTTTCTAATTAAGCAAGACTGTGTTATTAGATTTTTTTTTAGATATCCTTCAAATTATGTAGGTCAATATAACAGTAAGGCTGATGTATCATGTTGGATAGATGCATCAATGTAAGACGGAGCAGACAGGCTACTCTGCACTTTTGTCAGAAATATAAAAAAAAAAAATGGAAAGCGCTGGTGCTTTAGTTCACTATCTCTGTACAGTGTTAATACCTGTGCTTATTTCCAATTCCCGTTCTTGTTTTCATAGGAAACCACAACCTACTACTAAGCTGCTCTGTGTTTTCCTCTCCAGTTTCCGCTCCAATTTAACTCACTTTCAGAGAGTCTGTATTTAGATACACAAATAGAAAAGTGAAATGCTTGAACATCTTCTAACTTTTATTTTTCTGCCATGGTTTACTGCCCTAAACAGTGTCTTTTCGCCTCTAATTAGAAGGCTTACCCCTTGTTGTGCAGGCAGTCAAGGGCTGCGTTTGAATTCATGGGCTGCATCTTCCAAGGACGCGGTCTACCTGGACTGGATCCTTCGTAGTCCGTGAAAATAAGGAGACCGGAAGAGTTTTGACTGTGAATTCAAACAGGTCTAGCTTTCTGCTGTTTTCATTGTTGCTTAGCAAACTTGACATTTGACACACAAAGCAGGAAAAGAATGAATACTGAACTTTTCAAAACTGTTTCTGTTTGATTTTTTTTTTTGCAAAGTGATCAAGACTACACTCATGAAAATCCAGAGTGGAATAAAGGTGACGACCACCGGGAGCATGAAAAAATAAATGCCAATGTAATTATATGAATTTTAATCAGTTAAATAATATGCTGCTGTCATTTTGTAAATCTCTGATGTTGCTGCTATTTTTAAATATCCCTTACTGTAAAAATGTCCATAGCTGTATAATTGTTATTTATTCTGAAGGTGCAGTTTTTAATATTGTTAAAACAATTTACATTATAGTATGTTATTGTTTATCTTTTAACTTTTCACTAGTATGTTATTCTTATACATTTTTTAAGGTCCACATTTGTGTCATAATTTTTATCTACATTTTACAACAGAATTTCCCCATTATGGGAAAATAAATTTATTTTTTATTCTGTTATATTCTATAAAAGGGGTAGAAAGATATAACTAAATCTAACCAATATATTTATAAAAATATATCTGCAAAATCTCTTATATTCAACAACAAAAAATACTTAGTTAAGCTAAATGTGCAAAATAACAATTAAAAAATAAAAATCCTATCAGATTTATAGTTCCCACACTGCAGATATATTAGAATCTGTCCTTAAATTACAGCCAAACCCATTTACACAGTAACAGATAAAAACCTTTAGATAAATCAAACATTACCGCCACATATCTGACTCAATAACCATTGAAAACAACTATTTTCATTAATTTCAGACGGAACTATTCACATACTTGTATTATATTAAACTGTACTTCCAACATTTACCACTGTTTGTCACCAAGCATCCAGCTGGCTTGGTCTCGCAATGAATCCTGGGGTAACCAGGGATAGGTAGGATACACTGGACCCGTCCTTCAAATCGAAAAAAAAAAAGGACGCATTTGTAGGCTGCATAACAAGGAGCCTTTGAATCCAACCAGTCCTCGGCGCTGCGCTATGACTTAGATTTGTCTTTCCCTTTTGGCCAAAGGATTACATTTCTGGTTCCAAATGCTAAGGTTTTCCTAACACTACATTTAAGTTTTGTTGGTCATGGCAAGCCATGATCTTAAACTATCATACAATATCTTGGTTAGTGGCCTTAATTTTGAAAGGGGACTAACTAAAGCGGTGAAGAGAGAAAATTAAGTTTATTCCAGGAACATTATGTCCAACCTTTTCTTAATGAGACATTTCAGCTCAGCTTGAGCTTTATCCACCAGTCACAGGGTATGTCAGCAGTGTGGTTATAAATAAAGAATAAGATTATAAAAAGGCATTTGTCTTATTTAACAGAAAGCATATTTTTGTTTACCCCATTTTCAGATTTTTCGGGGGATTTTGTTTTCTCAAAAAAAAAACAAGAAATATGATGATATTTAAGAGTTCTGGCTTCTGTTTTGGGGGTTTAAATGAGGTAAAGGCAAGCCACCTGCTGACAAGGTGATTATGAAAAATAAAAATGCAGCAGTGTAGCTTCAAAATGTCCCAAAACTTGTTACAGAGAGACATTAACCTAATGTCCTTTGAAGCTTTTTAGATTGCCTTGTGTATAAATGGTGTTATGGTATTTGTATAAACTTGCCTTGTCTTGACAGTTATTTGCAAACCAAACAAAGCAGGCTGAAAATCCTTTTCTCTCCTTGCCTCGACTTCTTCCCTCTCTTCCTTTCCTGCTGCTGAAATAATTTAACCAGTGAACATTTTGATCAATAATACATTTTCACACAGTGCTGAGACAAGTATAATTGCACTGGTACATCAGGGCTCAAAACAATTATTGTGATTTACTATGCAGCATAAGTTATGTATGGATCATTTAGTATAATGCTGAGAAGTAAATTTTGCCTCTCTTAGCAGAAGAAAATTAGAAATATCCATAAGAAAATAAAATGAAAGGCTGGTTCAGGTTCTCCTATTGGAGAGTAGTAACAGCTGTTATCCTTGACCAAAGTGATTGGCTCATCCAAATTTAGCCCAGAGATCAAAAAAGTCCCCTTCTGTGTCTCATATGTTCTATGTTTTAATAGAAATTGCATTTTGGCCTATCTCCTTGCATTTGTCGTAGTAGAGAAGAGACAGTTCAATGTAATACATAACCTACCTGGTTTTAGAGGTCAATAACAGTTAGGCAGAAATGTGTCCTTTTGTTGTAATCATTTCTAAGAAGTTTTAGCCTTAATCTGATAAAAATGACTAGGTCATATGTTCAAATATCAACTCTGCAGGGATCGAAGTGTTGTGAAATATTGCTGTACATTGTGGGAAGCTGATACCACTTGTTAGTGTATGATATGAAGTGTATGATTCATTCCTATACTATTTGGGTGCATTTTTCTGTTTGTCAAAATCAGTGCCTTGTAAATTGTAATTTTTCTGATAAGAAATTAGATGTTTTTGCACCTAGTGTGTCATGATTTTGGCACTGATGTCTGGTCTTATGACTCATTTCACTAACCTGCTTAGCTCCGCCCAGTTCTCATTACCGCTCATCTGACCCACCTACTTCGGTCTTTATTTGATCAGCCTTCAGACCAACCATCATTGCCAGATTATTTTCAAGCCTTTGTTGAGAGTGTTCTAGCATTCCTGTATTCTGATTACCTGATCCTGACCTGTTCTACCTCTCAGCCTCTGAGCCTGCCTTTTTCCCATCTGATCTGTTTGCCTGACCTGTCCTTTGACTCATGCTGGATCTCTACCTGTTTGTGTACTGTACCTGGAAGTGTTAGCCAACTCTGTTCTGGATTTTTCCTCGACACCTCATAGGATTTCTGACTTCCTGGTTCTGACAACCGAGCATGTCATAGACATCGGCTTTGGCTTCGCCCTTTGGATTATCCTGCCTACATTCATCTGCCTGGTTCTAATCTCCTGCCTGTCCTCTGACCACGATACATCAGAGTCTAGGACTCTTGGTGCGGTGATTGCTGCGTCGCATTGGCAGCTGACCGGCTAGAGCCAACCTCTCCCTCTGGGCTCGGACTGAGCTGTAAGACCAGGTTAGTGACTCACATGTTCATTTCCATCCACCTCCAGAAAGACGTAGTGTAAGAGCCATATGATCAAAATAAGAAATTACTAATGTGACAGCAGCACACGGCTTTGACACCTGGGTGGTGGGTGTGACTAAGGTGGGCGTGAGTGTCACAAAGGTATGAATGGGAGTCATTCTGGCGCGCTGAATTTATGAATGAGGAAGCGGGTGCGCCGGTGGTGGTCGTAATTTCTGTTGACCGTGCTATATTGTCGCTTTATTTTTGGCATCATAGAATGGTTTAGCTGTCAGTATGTGTCAGTCTATGTAAAGTCTGGATTATGACGGCCAAATGGAATAAATGATGATTGCAATTACAAGAAGCGGCTTGGAGTGTTTTGAAGCGCGCGTCTGACAGATCACAAATCACCGCGTTAACCCAGTGCGGCCCTCTACAACACCGCTGGTCAGCCGCACATCTATCGTCAACAGAAACGACAATCGAATGAGCGGCTCATTGGAAAACAAGTCTGGATTATTCACTTCTGTTTGGAACAGTTTGGAAGCGGTAATGGCGCACGCAGCGCAGCGTCATCAGTTAATTGAATGAGATTCCTTCACTGCAGCTCAATCAAGTCCGCTGGAATTGAGGTATGGACAAATACAAACGCATTAAGTCGTTTGATCTGAAGAGGAATTGTTAAAGACAAACAATTGGAAATTGAGTCAGCTGGATCTAAATCAAGTTCCGTTGTAAGCGGTAAAGATGAAAAAAGACGATCAAAATTAACCGCTAAAGCATTACAAAATAAAATTGAGAAGCTTCAAAAGGATCTCAAAGCAAAGGTTCATAAAATTAAAGGAGAAATAAACATTATTAAAGAGATTATGAAAAATCAACGAAATCTTGAGAGTGTTCAGTCTCATTGTGATGATTTAAAACTATTGCTTGAAAATGCAAATCAGCTGTATGAGTCTGTTATTCCACTGTTTCCTGCTGAAGAACAAGAAAGACAAAACACTTGGTTTTCAAGCTTGTGTAAATATAATTCTGAATTTATACAAGAAGTTGAAAAATGGCTTTTAGGTGCAAAACAACTTAATGCAGCTCAAATGGGTGCAGAGGCTGATTTAAATCAGTCCAGGGTTGAACCTTGTCATAATAAAGAACCTAATGCACCTTTTGTTTCTCAGTGTAATGAAAATGCTGATGTTGAGGATGATGTTAAGCCAAGTGACAGTGTTTCTAATGTTGAGAGCAGAAAGTCCAGAGGAAGTCGGTCATCAAGAAATAAGTCCTCTGTTTCTTCTACAACATCAGCTCGTGTTAAAGCAGAAGCAGATATGGCTGCATTAAAGGCACGACACAAACTGTTGAAACAAAAACATGCTTTAGAGGAGCAGGAGGAGCAGCTAAGAAAAAAGAGAGAAGAACTGGATTTGGAGATTGAAATTGCAGCCTCAATGGCTAAAGTTAAAGTGTTACAGAGCTCTGTCTGTTCTCAAGTAAGTAGTGCTGCAGAGATTAGATCTGATGGCGTGAATTCATATTATGAGCTTGAAAATAAAAAATCTCAAATGTTGAATGCTGATGCAAATACATTTGTACCAACAGCAGCTGGAACTGACTGTCATGATAAAGCTCCAACCTTTCACTCCTATTCTTATTTGGGTGCACAACCTAAAGACACAAAGGTTAAACAAAATCCAGACACAGTGACTGACCAGGTGAAGATAAAAACAACACAAGTCCAATTTCCAACAGACCGAATGTTCTGTCAAACTCAGCCACAATCATCACATCATCAAAATTCATTGTCAGTTGATGAAAATAAACAACTGCTAAGTGTATTGGAAAGGCAGAATGAAATTACAAGCTTGCTTGTAAATCAACAATCTTTATTTTTTCTGCCAAAACGAGATATACCAACATTTGATGGTGATCCACTCCAATTTAAGACATTCATGACAGCGTTTGAACACAGCATTGAAACAAAGGCTCACAGTGCCAAAGATTGTTTATACTTCTTGGAGCAGTATACTAGAGGTCAGCCTCATGACCTAATAAGAAGCTGTGTTCATATGCCTAGTGATTCTGGATATGCTAAAGCTAAATCTTTACTTCAAGAACATTTTGGTTGTTCATTGAAGATAATTGCTGCATATATGAATAAAGTTTGGTCATGGCCTGCTTTGCAAGCAGAACACTGCATGAAAAGTGGGATTTTCGTCAATATGCGGCACTGTAGATTGTCGTGGAACTTCAGGTTAGCGGCAGTTTACGACAATTTGCAGGCTTCGCCGAAAACTCCCGTAAATTGTCAGAAATTGACGTGGACTCTCTTAGGCAGTGTTCCCCCCATGCCTCCCCCCCATGGAATTCTAGGGGAGGCTTTAACATGTAAATGAACATGCTGTGAGCTATACAAATGCAAACCAGGGTTGCAGGGGGGGTTTTACCCCAAGTGACATCTTTCTGGGTAAGAAATTCTCTGATACAAAGAGATCAGGCTTAGTATAGCCTCTTACATTTTAGCTTGAATTGATTTATTTAATTAAAGTATAGAGACCAAAACAGATCTTTAGCTGACAGAGCAATACATTTAGAGCAGTAATTATAAAAAAAAAATTGCATTTAAGATAAAAAATAAAATGTTGTCTGTCAATATGCTCAATTCACAATTACTTAAGTGGAAAAGTTTCAAGAAATGAGTCTGAGATGATTTACTTTATAACATGGCGCATTATCCTGTTGGAAGTAGCCATGAGAAGATTGGTACACTGTGGTCATAAGGTCCGGCCAGGTCAAGATCCGCAATTGCAATCGCACCAAACAGGAAAAAGAACATCGACAAATTCCGGTTCGTCAAATTAAAATATAGCAGCAACAGATCGGTGACTAGAAATTATAGCACAATTCTTATATATATATACATATATATATATATATATATATATATATATATATATATATATATATATATATATATATATATATATATATATATATATATATATATATATATATATATATATATATATAAAAAAACTAACACCGTTTATTTAAATGATTGGATCCAAACTATTGGTTATTCACCAACGAGGAAGCAGATTTCTCATCTCCATCAAAATATTTATTTTATACCGAGGGACTTAAACTTTAATCAAATCCATTCAAAAGAAACATTACAGGAATGAAAAGAGATGCTGAGTTTGGAAGTAGTGAACAAGTTCATTAAAAAAAAAGCAGTTTTGAATTATCCTTATCCCCGTTACAAAAATCTACATATATATTTGGGCAGAAACTGAACATATGCTGGATGATGGTGGGATTTTTTTAATATGTCATATTAAATTAAGCACTCACAGGGTTCATACAGGAATGAGTGACTCTAATTTAATGCTATTTTAATGCTATTTGAAATGATTTTAATGCCATCATCAAGAACCATGTACACAAGTTATTAGTGTACATGAAATATGAAGGAGCTGCAAGCAGAGTTCCATGACTCCTGTATGTATGTAAACACACACACACACATATATACGTATATATATATCCTCTAGCTTTTTCTCCGCCTGGAGCGATATAATATATCTGACGAAATTGTTTTTATAAGCATTTTTTATTAAAGAATTATAAATACTTCGATAAACATATTTAAATAATTTTAGTGCCAATTAAGGCCTTGATAAAAAAAAAAAAAAAGAATGATTTTTTAATTATTTTTATTGATCCGCGGACACCCTGGTTCATCTCGCGCATGCTCCCTACGATCTCCAAGAAACTCAGAACGGCGGTGTGCAGCCACAGTGGAGGATGTATGCTTTGCTTTGTGCAGCGGTCTGGAGCTTCTGGATTTCGGGGTAAAACTCCTCTTGGACGCGATGGCGACTCTGCATCGAACAAGACGAACTCAAAGAAGAGATGCCAGCGGTAAATATATGTTCGATTAGTGCCTGCTAAGCTAAAAGCAGCCTAGCCTAAGCTACCGGCTAATAGCGGCTAATAGTAGCCTTGCTAGAACAAGCTTTATTAAAGTGTATTTTTTGTGATTTACAGGAAGCAGTACGCCGTCTTCACAACTCGGAGACTAATTGCAGGCGCTATGAACCGGAGCAAGGGTAAGATTTAAAGAATATGCTTTCATTCTGCGGTAAAAGGCAATGGATACGGATGGATACCGATCATAGCTTTTACATTTTGTTTTCACAGACCTCCCATCTCGGCAAGTCCAGATTTGCACGATGTTGATAAAGACGACATTGTGTGTAAGTGACTTGTTTTAATGTTTTCTCCTTCCTTGTTACTGTGACTTGCGTTTGATTTTTTATTTATACCACTCTCATTTAATTGTTTTCCAGCTGCCTGTAAGACGTATTTTCAGACGGTACGCAGGAGCTTCAGATATACGCAGCCAGCCACACGCTGCGTGCGGAGGCTATCTGCTCGGAGTCGGGCCAGAAGAAAGAGGGTAAGACTTTATTTGGTGACTATTTTTCAGGTGCATTAATAGATGTGTTGTGTCCATACGCAGTGCGCTGATTCATTGTTTTTTTTTTCAGCTGCTGAAAGCGAGGCAGAGTGTGCTAGCAGATGAGGAAGTGGAACTCTGGAAGTCCGCCTTCCTCGGCGGTGTCTCTGGATGGATTGTACGGTCGCCGCCATTTCGTAGGCCGGATCTCACTGAACTCTGTGTTAAGCTGCAGTCCCGGTTAGAAGCGATGCCGAAGTACAGGGCCACGCACACTAGGCGTCTGCACATCGGACCTGCCTCGGAGGGAATGCTGCCAGTTACCTCCAACCCCGAGGAAGCAAACGGACCGTTCACGGAGTTTTAATTTTTAGAAACGCATGTGTTTGGATACGCGTTGTATATAGTTGTGTTTCAATAAAGCTCTTTCTTTGCATAAACAGCTTCCTGGCAAATCTTCATTTCCTGTATAAATTCATTCATGTCCTTGATGGTAGCATAATAATTTTGTAGTAGTGTAGGATAACATAAATACACACCATATGAATGAATAAATATATGAATGAATAAATATATGAATGAATAAATATATATATATATATGAATAAATATATGTATATGTAAATTTATATGTAAATATATATATATGCCAACCAATCACGAGCGACTTTACTTGTTTAAAAAGAAGTGGTTCCGTCCAATACTCAGTAAGAAAATTAAAGCCTGGCGTGGCCACGTGTGGTTTTGCTGCCAATCACGAGCGATTTTACTTGTTTGAGAATAGTGGTTTCAGCCAATACTGAGAAGGTTATTCAAGCCAGACTTGGCCAGCCGCGCGGGTTTGCTGTATTCATATGCTAATTAGGGCCATTAGTACAGCTGATCGCTCTCCACATACGTCACGGTACGTTTCCGACAATTTGTGGCACGACAAACGCGGACAAGCACGGGTTGCAAATTGTCGGAAACTGACGAAAATCAGGCAGATCTGCGGGAGTTTACGGGGACGAAAATCTCACTTTTTATGCAGTGGAAGATGTAAAGGCTTTACAAGCATTCAGCTTTCTGCTCAGGGAATGATGCAATGTAATGGAAAACAATGGCTGTATGCATGAGTTGGATGTCCCTGCCAATATGCAAGCAATCGTCAAAAAACTGCCCTTTAAACTGCGGGACAGATGGAGAAATGATGTGTGTGATTTACAGGAGAAGTTCAAAAGAAGAGTAACTTTCAGTGACATTGTTCATTTTGTAGAAAGGCAAGTGAAAATTGCCAGTGATCCACTTTTTGGTGATATTCAAGATTCTTTATCTAGACCAAAGAAGGACATAGGAATCTATAAATCACAGCAGGGATTAAAGATAAAAGGAAGTAGTTTTGCTACTATTGTTGGAGATATGCAGAAGAAAGCTGATCTTGAAATAAAGAAAGGACAAGAAAAGGCTGTTATAAAGAGTTGTTTATTTTGTGGAGCTGGACATTCCTTGGACACATGCCCTCTACTGGGAAGGAGGACACATGCGGAGAAGTTGACATTTCTGAAAGAAAATGGGGTGTGTTTTGGCTGTTTATGCACTGGGCACATCAGCAAAGACTGTAAAAGGCGACATCACTGTAAAGTGTGTAGCTTAAGACATCCCACCATGCTTCATGTCTTCTCTAAAGAAAAAGAAACTGGTCCAGTCCATAAGAAGAAGGAAGTGGAGACAACAAGTGGAAGTGCCTCCATCTCTGCTCAATCCAGTGGTCTAACTGGGGCCGGTGAGCATGGCTGTACTCTCTCTATTTTACCAGTCAGAGTGAAGTCTACAAAGAGCCAGAAGACAATAATAACATATGCTTTTTTTAGATCCTGGAAGCTCTGCATCATTCTGTACTGAAGAACTGATGAACAGATTATGTGTCACTGGGAGACATACAAGCATCCTTTTACGGACAATGGGTCAAGAAAGGGTGGTTGGAAGCAACATTGTGTCAGATTTGGAGATTGCTGGGCTGAATGAAGACATTTTTTGTGAATTACCTGACTTATTCACACAGAGAAGCATGCCTGTTCATAGCCACAACATCCCTCACCAAAAAGACCTTGAAAGATGGTCACATCTGAAAGATTTGAAGATAACTGAAATCAATTCAGGAGTTGATTTGCTTATTGGGAACAATGTGCCTAAAGCACTGGAGCCATGGGATGTCATCCGAAGTCAAAATGGAGGCCCTTATGCAGTTAGGACAATTCTTGGATGGACAGTGAATGGACCTCTCAGAGGAGACTGTGATGTTGACACAAGAGAGCTACAATCAGCTGCCACTGTTAACAGGATATCTGTATCAAGACTTGACAACCTATGGCAACAACAACTTAAGGTTGATTTTCCTGAATGTTCTCAAGATGAACAACCTGGATGGTCCAGAGAAGATAATCAGTTCATGGAGCTGGTTAAAGAATCAATTAAGTTGGAAGATGGACATTACACCATTGCTTTACCCCTGAGATGCAAAGATCTGAAAATGCCCAACAATAGGAAAGTGGCTGAACAACGTGTTTTGAATCTCAGAAGGAAGTTTACCAAAAACCATCAATTTCTTTCTGACTACCTTAACTTCATGAATGATATAATTTCCAAGGGCTATGCAGAGAGAGTCCCAGTTGAAAATCTTGAACGGTGTGATGGGAGAGTTTGGTATATACCACACCATGGAGTATATCATCCTCACAAGAAAAAGATTAGAGTTGTGTTTGACTGTGGTGCAACATTTCGAGGAAAATCTTTAAACACACAACTCTTACAAGGTCCAAACCTCACCAGTTCATTGGTGGGTGTTATCACCAGATTCAGAAAGGAACCTGTTGTTATCACAGCGGACATTGAGGCCATGTTTCACCAGGTCCGAGTACCACCATCTGACTCTGATCTGTTGAGATTTCTCTGGTGGCCAAATGGAGAGTATGATCAGCCTCTGGTGGAGTACCGAATGGTTGCACATCTTTTTGGAGCTACATCGTCTCCAAATTGTGCATGTTTTGCACTGAGAAGGTGTGCAGAGGACAATCAACAGCTTTTTACACCAAATGTCATAGATGCGGTACTTCACAACTTCTATGTGGATGACTGTTTGGTCTCTGTGAGCACAGAAGAAGAAGCTGTGTCATTATATCAAGAACTTCGTGCTTTGTGCAAGAAAGGCGGATTTCAACTTCTCAAATGGATAAGTAACCGACGCAGTGTTCTTATTGAAATACCACAGCATGAAAATCCAGTGAGGTGAAGAACCTGGATATGGATAGTGATGATCTTCCTGTGGAGCGTGTTTTGGGAGTTCAGTGGTGTGTACAATCAGACCTGCTGAAATTCAAGATCATCCTCAAAGACAGACCTCTGACAAGACGAGGATTCCATCTACGATCCTCTTGGATTCCTGGCACCAGTTGTCTTAGTCGCAAAGGGGATTCTACAAGATCTAAGCAGAAGACACGTTGGCTGGGATGATCCTTTGCCACATGATGTGGTCCAGAAATGGAAAAACTGGCTGGAAGGACTTCATCAGCTTGAACTGTTTGAAGTTAACAGATGTCTGAAACCACAGGACTTTGGACAAGCCACAAGTTTGCAGCTACATCATTTCAGCGATGCAAGTGAGAATGGATATGGAACAGTGAGCTACCTGTTGCAGTATAATGCTGATGGACAAGTGCATTGTGCATTTGTAATGGGTAAAGCCCGTGTAGCTCCACTGAAACCCATTACTATCCCTCGCATGGAGTTGACTGCTGCAGTTGTTGCAAGCCGGATGGATAAGCTGTTGAAGAAGGAGTTAAGGACGAAACTACAAGAGCGGCAGAAGTGGCAAAGAACAAGACAGAACTTTCTTCCAGGGGATGTCGTCCTCATCGTGGATGACTCTGCTCCACGCAACTCTTGGTTAATGGGTAGAGTTGTGAACATTGTTCCTGATAAAGGAGGACTTGTGTGGTCAGTTCGCATCAAGACAAAGACGAACTTCCTGGAAAGACCCATTACCAAGTTGTGCCTGCTTCAGGAGGCGGAGACACCATGAACATTTAATAATCAATCTTTAACAATTTTGTAGATTGCTTAGTCTAAGATAGATTAGAAGATGTGATACTGAGCAATTTATGATTATCTGTTTTCTAGGCTTGTCTCTTACAGTATTAACATTCAGATAATTATCTTTGTAATAATTAGGGGCCGGAATGTAAGAGCCATATGATCAAAATAAGAAATTACTAATGTGACAGCAGCACACGGCTTTGACACCTGGGTGGTGGGTGTGACTAAGGTGGGCGTGAGTGTCACAAAGGTATGAATGGGAGTCATTCTGGCGCGCTGAATTTATGAATGAGGAAGCGGGTGCGCCGGTGGTGGTCGTAATTTCTGTTGACCGTGCTATATTGTCGCTTTATTTTTGGCATCATAGAAGGGTTTAGCCTGGTCCGTATGTGTCAGTCTATGTAAAGTCTGGATTATGACGGCCAAATGGAATAAATGATGATTGCAATTACAAGAAGTGGCTTGGAGTGTTTTGAAGCGCGCGTCTGACAGATCACAAATCACTGCGTTAACCCAGTGCGGCCCTCTACAACACCGCTGGTCAGCCGCACATCTACGTAGTCACTAACATGTTGTCTCCTCCTGCAGAGGTTCCTGCCTTAGATGCTAATGCTGCTCCCTCCAGTTCTGTTTCCAATAAACATTTTAAGAAATCTGTTTGTCCACCTCCTAAAGTGGATCCTATTGTTCTGAGCTTGACATCGTGAGAGAAATAGTGGGTATAAGTTTCATACATTTGTAGCACCCATAGTTTAAATCAGAATTTTACGAATATATTTCTGATATTTAGATAACCTTTTTTATAGACTGGTCATTTTTATAATGATACTCCTCCTTGAGTAACATTTAAAAGATAAAGTTTGTCAAAAGATTATTTGATAAATAATCAATACACTGAGTCACCTATGGCAGGTGGCTCCTCTCCTCTAACTCTGCAGCCATAAACAACGACTCATCAAGAGCCTATATGAAGACCCACATGGATCTTGCCTCTCTCAATGAGTGCAAGGGATGTTTTATTGATGCATGACATTCAAAGACTCACAAATAAGGATTCCATTACTCAGCTTCACTTTCATCTTGGCTTTTTATGGCCCAGTTTGAGAAATTGCTGTTCAGATCAACTATTCAAAACACACCAGTATAGCTCTTTATATGCACCCTTTTTTTAATAGGTTATCAATTATGTCAGCTGACCTTTTTTCCTCTGTGAAATATTAAATCAGGAATGTACATTGGACTGCTAGAGGCCCTTAAAACAAGTTGGAATCAATGCCAAGCCTGCTATTATTGCTGAATCATATTCTCTTTGTTTCAACACCCAATACTTTCCTGATTACTCCGTAGACACCACTGACAAAGAGCATTGATGAGCTGAGCTTTTAATTCATTGAGGGCTGATTGAATGTGTGCCTCTACACCAATATGACAAAATCGAGAAGCTAAACATTCCCTGTGACTGATCAAATATCAACAATCTGTTTGTTTTAGCCATTAGCTACAATGCTGACAGTTTAGTGTCTAACATTTTTTATTTTGATGCAAATATGTAGCAGTTACATTTCTATACCCTGGGTACAAACTTTGGATTGCCAATTGAAGTTTACTGGTTGTCAATTACTTAATTCTGTTTAGTCCCTTGAGTCCTCAACCTAATATATTGTGGGTTATTTAATTTCCTAATGCATACATCCCTATTCCAGTGGCATTTTCTAATGACTGTATTTCTCCAAGGCTCTCACAATGAGGTTACATCAATGACTATTGGAGCAGCTCGACCTGTGAGTGGTGTCTAATTGTTTTTCCAACAGTCTGACAGCAGAGAAAAACATGATGAATCTGCTGGACTAGCCATCTCCAGCTCGAGATAGGACACTCTGTGTATATGCTAATTGAAGCGAAACAAGAGCAAAACAAGTAAGGGAGTGTTATCTTAAATAGTTGTTTTCATAAAATTACTTTTAGGCCAGGATGAGTTTTACTCACAATCTAAACTATTGATTCTTTCAACGTATCGTATCTCATTAATCATTTATAACTTTCATTGTCATGTTTTGAGAAAAACATCTGACCGACATGTACAAAAATTCTCAGGAGACAATGATCAAATGGCGTACTGTAATAAAAGGGGTTGGTGAGCTTTGATGTGGGGTTGGTTTCTTGAACATAGAAAAGTGGATTATTCTGAGAAAAGGGGCTGGAGATGAGCTGTGTGAATAAACAAGTGGATATTGAGGTGTTTCGGACAGTTGATTTCACAGGTCTGTGTTTAAGCCAAAGAAGACGGAAAAAAGTTTGAAGGTTTTAGTCTGTGTGGTGTGCTGGATTGTGGTAAAGAGCAGAAGGTAAAGCATTAGAAGGTGGACAGATTAGGTTTGCAGCTACCGATAAAGAGAAGCTTGATGTAGTTGGAGGTTGTCTGTAGGAAGTTTGAATAGTGAATTAACTGAGAGGGAACAGATAAAGGAACCTGAGGAAATCAAAGAAAATGAGGTTTGCATAAAGCCAAAGAATTGGCACTAAAAAAGTCACTGCAAGCTAGAGTTACCACCATTGTTGTGCCTAAAGGCGTTCATTGAACTAAAGTTCATGAACTCGTTCATATTTTGGGCGAACGTGAACTGAACGTACTGTATTACTGCCTGATGAACGTTATTGTGAACTCGTTCATTCTGCTGTCTGTGAACGGCACGCTCTCTCAGTTCAACTCCGTTCAATAGGTTGCCAAATTTCTTTTTTTTTTTTTTTTCAGTACAACATTAATAACACAGAACAGTTCGACATAGAGAGCAGTTGGCAAAAATACAGCTTGTTGAAGGTAGCGATGGATCATGGACCATCTTGAAGCACAGCACATTTTAACCTGTAAGAGTCCCATTTTGACCAAAGCTTGTGAAAAAAGTCCAGTTTCAAGTGAATTTTAAAAGTAAGTGTTCCATGTTTCTTATTTCAGTCATAATTTCAATCCAGTTTGAAATCGTGGGGGCTGACTGCGTCATCCATTTCTTAGTTATGGCTTTTTTCCAGCAGCAAGCGTTATATTCCAAAGGTATTTGTTTACTGTGTCCATTGCCGGTGTTTTCAGTCCAAGGTACATGGTCATGAAGTTAAAAGGGATGGTAATGTTATAAACAGTTTGCATTACATTTTTCATGTCTTTCCAATATTTCTGGATAACTGGGCATTCCCAAAACAAATGATAATGATGCGCCTTTAGGCACCCACATCCTCTCCAGCATCCAGTGTTCCCTTGTGAATAATGAGCGCTCTTACATGGTGTTATAAAGAAACGTCCAATAGTCTTCCAGCTAAATTCTCTCCAGATATCTCTCCATTCCATTCCACTCTCCATTCCACCTGCTCTTAGCAGCAATGACTTTATGGGATTCTTTATAAATAAGATTGATCTTATTAAAAATAAGATCATAAGCACTCCTCTATCCGCGATTGTACCTGAGGTAGTCATGGAATCTGAACTGGGTTTAGACTGCTTTGATCCAGTTGAACTCTCTGAATTAGCAAAATTATTGTCTTCATCTAAGCCTTCAACTTGTATGTTAGATCCAGTTCCAACCAGGTTATTTAAGGAGGTATTCCCTTTGATCTCCTCCTCCATTTTAGATGTGATTAATCTATCTCTGTTACAGGGATATGTACCTAAAGCTTTTAAGGTTGCTGTAATTAAACCTCTGCTTAAGAAACCGTCTCTTGACCCAGATGACTTGGTCAATTATAGACCTATATCCAATCTTCCTTTCTTATCCAAAATTCTTGAGAAAGTAGTTGCCAAACAAGTTTGCGATCACTTCCACCATAATGAACTTTTTGAAGAGTTTCAGTCTGGCTTTAGAGCTCATCATAGCACTGAAACAGCTCTGGTGAAAGTCACTAATGATATTCTCATGGCCTCAGATAATGGACTTGTATCTGTGCTCGTCCTGTTGGATCTTAGTGCTGCATTTGATACAGTTGACCATAATATTCTTTTAGAAAGACTTGAATATTTTGTTGGAATTAAAGGAACAGCACTAGACTGGTTTAAATCTTATCTATCTGATCGAATTCAGTTTGTTCATGTTAATGATAGATCTTCAACACGCTCAAAGGTTACCTGTGGAGTACCACAGGGATCAGTGCTAGGACCAATTCTCTTTACTTTATACATGCTCCCAATTGGTAGAATTATTAGACAGCATGGGATTAATTTCCACTGTTATGCTGATGATACCCAGCTATATCTGTCTATAAATCCAGATGAAGCTAACCCATTACATAGATTACAGGCATGTCTTGAAGACATAAAAACCTGGATGACTCTTAACTTTCTGCTTCTGAATGCAGACAAAACAGAAGTTATAGTCTTTGGACCAGAGTCTCTGAAAAAGAAACTGATTAGCCAGTCACTTCATTTGGATGGGATTAAACTGATTTCAGATAATAAAGTAAAAAATCTTGGTGTTGTTTTTGATCAGGACCTGTCATTTAAATCCCACATCAAAGAGGTTTCTAGAATTTCCTTCTTTCATCTGAGGAACATTGCAAAAATTAGAAATATCCTGTCCAGGGGTGATGCTGAGAAACTAGTCCATGCATTTGTTACTTCAAGGCTGGACTATTGTAATTCTTTACTATCAGGAAGTCCACAAACTGTAGTTAAAAGCCTTCAGCTGATCCAAAATGCTGCAGCCAGAGTTCTAATGAAAATTAAAAAGAGAGATCATATCTCGCCTGTCCTGGCTTCTCTTCATTGGCTTCCTGTTAAATCAAGAATAGAATTTAAAATCCTCCTTCTCACATATAAAGCCTTAAATGGCCAAGCTCCATCTTATATCAGAGATCTGATTGTTCCTTATGTTCCTAACAGAGCACTTCGCTCTCAATCTGCAGGTTTACTAGTGGTTCCTAGAATTTCTAAAAGTAGAATGGGAGGCAGATCTTTTAGTTATCAGGCTCCTCTCCTGTGGAACCAACTACCAGTTTTAGTCCGTGAGGCAGACACCCTGTCTACTTTTAAGGCTAGGCTTAAAACTTTCCTTTTTGATAAAGCTTATAGTTAGAGTGGCTCAGGTTATCCTGAGCTATCTCTATAGTTATGCTGCTATAGGCTTAGACTTTTGGAGGACATAGGGACCCCCATTTCATCATTCTGCTTCATTCTCTCTCTGTTCTCCTATTCTGCAGAATCTGTTAGTTCAATCTCTAACCTTCTGCTCTCTCTGCTTTTCCTCAGAGTAGCTTTGCCTCGTCTGTTCCTGTTTGGCTGTGACGTCATCCTGGAAAGAAACATCAGCTGTGCTGCTTCTATCAACACCCTTGTTTATAGATGTTGGAGATCGGCCTGTTTTCCAGTGTGGTCCTGTTTCTCTGACCGTGACTGAGTGGATGTGCTTTCTTCGTCCTCTGGCATGGGAGCTGCCTTGGAGCTCGTCTGCCTGGCTGTGTGTTTCCTGGACGGGGCCGCCTTTTACAGCTGCTTTTTGTATCTCTGCTTCTGTCTCCTTGAACCCCAGTCGGCCTCGGCAGATGGCCGCTCACACTGAGCCTGGTTCTGCTGGAGGTTTCTTCCTGTTAAAAGGGAGTTTTTCCTCTCCACTGTCGCTACAAGCATGCTTAGTGTGGGGGATTGTATTTGAGTCAATGAGTCAATGCAATCAACTGGTTTTCCTTAGATAGAAAACTTTGTATCAATTTGATCTGGTTGAACTGTAAAGTGCCTTGAGATGACATGTGTTGTGAATTTGGCGCTATATAAATAAACTGAATTGAATTGAATTGAATAGATATGTGACTTTGTTGTCTTCCATTGAGATAAACATAGACTTTCCCATTCATCCTCAGTTAAAGTAAAACTACCTTCATTTTCCCACTTATTTTTAATATAGGTAGTAGAATGGTTGTCTGGGTTATTAATACAAATGTATAGTTTTGATATTAACCCTCTAGGAAGATTTGATTTATATGCTTTAATGAAGAGATCTATCAATGGGTTGTCGTCATTCTGTTTGATTTCTACATTGTAGTAATTTCTTATCTGTAAGTACCTATAGAAATCTTGATTCTCCAAGCCAAATGTTTCTTTTATCATTTCAAAACTTTCCATGTGATTTTGTTTTACAATTTGGTAGAACATTTTCAGGTCTTTCTGAATCCATAATTTAAATCTTGCATCTGTATTATTAGGCATGAAATTTGTATCGTAAGCAAACCAATTTAAAATTTTTATGTTTCTCTTAAGTTTGTGTTTTTTAAGCACATCCTTCCAGGTGCTCAAAACAGAATTTACCCAGGGATTCTTCACCTGTTTGATTTGATCCAGTCGTTTTTCATCTGCTAATAAAGCTTGCATTGGGATATTTGGTAATAGGTTACATTAAATGTTTTTCCACTGGGCATCATATTTGGGATCACACCAGTACAACAAAGTTCTGATTTGAGCTAAAATAAAGTTTTTTTTAAACAGGGTAAGCCCCAGCCCCCCTTTCCTTTTGTTAATTGGAGAGTTTTGAGTCGAATGCGGGGTTTTTTACCTTGCCATATAAATCTTGTTATGGTTTTGTCCCATTCCTCAAATAGTTTGTTAGGAATGGAGATTGGAAGAGTTTGGAACAAGTAAAGAAATCTGGGAAGGATGTTCATCTTTATAGTCTCGATCCTTTGGCTTAGAGTTAAATGGGGGATAAGATTCCATTTTTCTAGATCTTTCTTAATGGTGTTAAAAAGAGGGGTGTAGTTCTTTGCCAAGATTGTAGACAACTCCCTATGTAGCACCACCCCCAGGTATTTAAAAGATGTGGTTTGCCATTTAAATGGATATGTTTTTCTGAAAGTTAGGGGTGGTTGCCAATAAGAGAGAATTTCAGTTTTTTGTATATTTAGTTTGTATCCGGACAGTGGACTAATTTTTGGAGGAAAGCCATCACATTGGGTATTGAAGTTACTGGATTAGACAAATACAACAAAACATCGTCTGCATAGCAGGCTATTTTATGTTCTACTTTTTTGATGACTACACCATTGATTGATTTTGATTGTCTAATGTATTGGGCTAATGGTTCCAGGTATAAAGCAAACAACAAAGGCGACCAAGCGCGTTGCCAAATTTCTATAGAGCCCTCCATGCGAAACCCCGGCTAAATCACACCGTAAACAGGCCTTAATATGTAGCGGGAAAAACACCCAATCTGGCAACACCAGCTACCAGTGTCGTAGCCTACAGCCGCGTGCGTCATCAACAGTGTTGGGCACGTTACTTTGAAAAAGTAATTAGTTATAGTTACTAGTTACTTCTCCCAAAAAGTAACTGAGTTACTAACTGAGTTACTCCACAATAAAAGTAACTAGTTACTAGTAAAAGTAACTATTGCGTTACTTTTGCGTTTCTCGCCCCCGTAAACCTCACCACCCGGCCCCCACCTTCTCGCCTGTGTTTCCAAAGCCAGCTGAATAGAGCGGACGACAAAGACAAGAACCTGCAGACAGTTTAGCATTTATTGCAACTCAACGTAAATGACATCAGGGGGAACGCGATGTGAAGTTTTATAACAGGACATTCAGGTCCGGTGAGTATATGAAATTAATAACTGGGGATGTCTAATTCTGAAATCCTGTGTGTTTGGGTTGTTATAGATACTGCAACATCTATCTATCTATCTATCTATCTAGATGTATACTCTGTGTGTGACATAAAATATGGATCTCCATCCCTGCCACAAAGGCCATCAAATAATGTTTAAAATAAAAAATACAGTAGGTTGAGAAGGCAGAGTATCCATCCATCCATCCATCCATCCATCCATCCATCCATCCATCCATCCATCCATCCATCCATCCATCCATCCATCCATCCATCCATCCATCCATCCATCCATCCATCCAGATTTCTCCCTTTCTCCATACAGGCTATCATTTCTGGCTGTTGTCAGGTTCATTTGATCGTTCACGCTCTCTATAGTTCTCCTGTGGCGCGAGCACAGAGCGACTGTTGCGCGCCTTTAGCGAGCATGCGCGTTTCCTGTCGCTTGCGCGGTGACTCTTGCCGCCTGCGCTGTGTGGAGATGCAGAGGTAACCGTTATGTGATGGGGAAACGCAGCTCGACGTAACACCGGTATTTCCATGTGGAAAACGCTGTTTTGCTGCTGGAGTCATCCTCACTCTCCATCTCTCTGTGTGTGCTGTACGTTAACACCCACCAGCAGAAACACCCACCTATTCAACTGACAGACGGAATCTCATCCTCCCCTCTCTCATGACAAGGCGCGCACCTCTGGATGACCTAAAAAAATAATCTTTAATATCTCTTAAACAAAAGTAGAACAAACAATATTTTTTTCTGCACAAATCTGCACTAACGTTGCACTAACCATTCAGTCTATTTGCAGAGTTTTTTGATGTGGGTGGGGTGTCAGCTTCACGCAGCTGCGCACGAGTCCTATAATGAAAAAAGGTTCATTGTGCGACCTGAGTAACGCGCAGTAACGGGGTGCCTGCAATGGTAACTGCGTTATAGTTACAGTCAAAGTAATTAGTTAGATTACTCGTTACTAAAACAAGGTAACGGCGTTAGTAACGCCGTTAGTTTCAACGCCGTTAGTCCCATCACTGGTCATCAAAACAAAATGCAGCGTGGAAGCCACAGCAGCATGGAGGCGACCGTGGAGGAACAAAGCAGCAGTATGATCACTTAAAACAGTTTAATGACCAGGTGGTCGGTGAGGATGATGGCAACAATCTTACATTTCTCTGCAAACTTTGCCCGCCGGCTTTCAGTAAAAAAATCCACACTTCAGTAACCTTAAATTCCTACCTCAGCCTGGTCCCTCAGTTTGTGTTAGTAAAATGTTCTTGAGGGTTTTACTATTCATGTAACTTGTTAGTTAAACCTGCCTGGTATAATTTTCCAGGATTCCAGTATTCCTTTTTAGTATGTACTGAACTATATTATGTACTATATTAAAATAAAAAAAACATTTGCACCTTAAAGACTACTTTCCTGTTTTTCTTTTAATAATTCCTCATAAAAAAAGACCATTCAAGCAGCACATTTTTCCTGATGTTTTTGAGAATATACTGTAGGGGTGAAAGCTGCAGCTGCTACTAGTGTGAAATGAATGGACAGCAACAAAGCATTAAAGCAACAATTGGGAAATGCTGTCCCCTCAATGCCAATGTAAACCCTGGTTGGATAAGGATTCAAAACTGGATATGAAGATGAAATCTGACGCACAGTTTCAGAGTTACAACTGATAAAATAATTGCTGTCTGTGGTTCTACATTAGGCTATGGTGTAATTGAGCAATACTGTATATGAAAAAAAAAGAACTATGAACTAGTTCATTTTTTGGAACTGTGAACTTAGTTCGAAATTTTGAATTATGAACTATGAACTGAACTAGTTCATTTTAAAATGTGTGAGCTGAACTTTGAACTAGTTCATGTAGAAAGAGAACTTTCCCAACACTGGTTACCACATAGGTTGACACACAGGTTGACACACAATGACCAACAGACAGAAACTCCTCTTAAACTCCAGCTAATGACTTTGATGAAAAGCAGAATGTCCATCAATACTAAGAGGAAGTATTGATGAAGACAAAGCAGTATTCAAATATATAATCCAAAATTTGTGAGCAAAACTGTAAACCCACCAAAACATAGTCTCCCACTTAATGTGATAGGCAGGGCATGGAGAGCATTAACCAGAGAACCAGTCAAGAGCTGATAACTCTGGAGGACCACCAGACACCCATGGCTGCAATGACAGGACATATGTTAGTAATTAATGTCAGATATTATTATACAGTACATGTAGATGCACCACCACCAACAACAAAAATAAACCACATTAAAAACATAAACAATGAAACAAGGCCAAAGTTTAAAAAGTAGCCATTAATAGGTGACACAGCAAACATACAACCAAAATAGACTTTTTAATATTCATTCAAAAGACTATAATGGATAGACATTAACACTGTCAAATCACCCTTAACACAACACTCTTAGGGTGATACTTGGTGCTGTCAGTGTCATACTTTAGGGATCATTTTCTTCAGTATATGTCAAACTAGCAGCTCAGCGTTGACAAAAAGATGGATGGGGCTAAATACAGAGAAAACCAAAGGCTGCAGAAATTATCAATTAAGCATCTCTAATAATGTGATGTGATGATCGGTTTGTACTGAAACTGAAATCTTGAATACAATGCAAAATATAGTTGACAATAAAGAAATTGATTGATTGTATTGTAATAAAAAGACTAATAAGAGCCAACATCGACCCTAAAAACATCACTCAGACAGACAGAGCCAGATCCAAGGTTTGGATTTAAATGTTAAAAAGTAATCCATGCTAAAATCCTCAAAACTGTAACTTTAACACCTTTTAAACTAAAAGTTTAAAAGGTGAGTAAACTTTTTGCACTGTGACAGTTACTGTTCCACAGCTTCATTAATCCCCATCTTCCACTTGGACTCCTGGTTGTGTTAGAAATGTGTTAAATGAGCTGCAGGCTACAAGAGGAGACATGCTTGTCATGGGAAACCTATTATAAAAATCTAATCTCAAACTAATTTGGTGTGTTGTTTCTTGCCCTCCAAGGCATTAGTTAATCTGAAAAAGATAAATCAAACATGTTACAGAAATAATAGAAGTTAACCTATGCTCAAAATGCACAATGAACTTACAGCTGCAGTAGAGCACAGATTGCTCTAAGAAAGACATTTTACAGATCCCCTTATTATTTTCAAGGACTCTTTCTCCACCAAAACACTAAGATGGTTCCTTGTCAAAGCTCCTGTAAGTCATTATCATTATTTATGCACGCTTGGGGGGCTAAAAGACCTCGTTTTTCAGGGAGAAGATTGATAGTTCATAAAGGAACGTGTGATGAAGACAAGATAATCTGATGGGGTAATTTTTAAGAAAACTTAATTCTGAAAGAAGCAAAGGTGACTTTGTGAGGACTTTGCAAAGGTTAAAAAGAACAATGACAATTTTTTGGATAAAAGAAAAGATATCTTAACAGATTTATCTGTTTTGTTTGTTGAAAAAGATTTCTAATGTAAAAATGCCAAACTTTTTCAAATTTACTGCCTAGAGTTATTGCTCTAGAGTTAGTGTCATTTCAGCTGATTTTCAGATATTCTTAATGTTCCAAATTAGTTTGTTGGAAATATTTTGAAGAGTAAGGAAGGACGGATGGAAGAATGCATGATATTGTCATGATGGGGTCTAGTCTTCTAACCCACATGCAGAAACACTCAAGAGACAGGAAAAATAGTTAAACGGTTTATTGACAATGTTTTCAGAAAATGTAAATGGTTGTCTTGGTTCGTCAGGCTGGTCACGGGAGGGGAGCAACTAGAGGAGGACAGAAACGGTTAGAGTGGATCCAGGTAACTTGCTGTTTGATGGCGGTTTGGGTTAATACCTGCTCAGGGGGGTATTCTGACCGGTCGGGGGGGAACCTTGAGGGTCCAGAGGCTGGTCGGCAGATTGAGGGCTGAGGTCTGAAGCAAGATTTTTGTTGTTGGTGGTGGTGCATCTACATGTACTGTATAATAATATATGATATTAATTACTAACATATGTCCTGTCATTGCAGCTATGGGTGTCTGGTGGTCCTCCAGAGTTATCAGCTCTTGACTGGTTCTCTGGTTAATGCTCTCCATGGACAGAGTCTGCTAGATTCCCTAGAGAATAAACAGGCATATATATATAATTTTATTTTGTAATATAGGAATATTGAGAAAATTTGTATTTTCCAGTTTTTGTTTCCAATTACATGTCTAAAAACTGTGACCATCTGTCATTCCATTCTTTTCTTATTTCTCGCCTTTCTCTATTCCCTCCTACATTTAGTCTTTTCTTATATCTGTTGGGATCCAGAGGATAGCTCGGTAGGTAACACCGACGACTCCGGCACAGGTGACCGGGGTTCGATCCCTTAGGCTGACCTGCGACAGCAGATCATAACGAAACAGAGCCCCCATGGAGAAGAAGAAGATCAAGTCAGCTTAGTTAGTCAGCTCTCAGACCTGCAGAAAGGTGTAGGGAAGAGGTTACCTAAGCTGTCAATTCCTGAGGCTCTGGAAACTGCCAAACAAAGACTCGCCACCCTGGCCACCCGCCTAAAGAGATACAAGGGAGAAGCAGAAGCCAGGAGAATAAACCAGGTGTTCTCCATCCAACCCATCCAGTGTACTCACAGTGGCAGGGTAATTCAAGATCAGATCCACCCAGGGCTGAGACTGAACAGTGCTGGAGAAACATATGGGAGAAGG
Organism: Cyprinodon tularosa; assembly: GCF_016077235.1. NCBI lineage: Eukaryota > Metazoa > Chordata > Actinopteri > Cyprinodontiformes > Cyprinodontidae > Cyprinodon > Cyprinodon tularosa. Next base: position 349,721 of record NW_024039396.1, read on the forward strand.
AGACATCCCACAACACCAATGCTCAGTGGCTGGAAGATCTAACAGATCACAGCAATCTCCCAGAACAAGAACCAGTAACCGTTACAGCACATGATCCACACCTACTGCACTTCATGCACGCCTCGCAGCACAAATGAACCAACTGCTGATGGATGGGACCCACCCAGAATGGTTAACCCAAGGACGGACAATCCTGATCATGAAGGATTGTCCCCGGCCAATAACTTGCCTATGTACAACATGGAAGGCATCATAGCGGCTAAGATGAATAGGCACATGGCTCAATACATGCACCCTTCCCAGAAGGGAATAGGCAGTGTAAAGGAAGAAAATATTCTAACATAGTTAACTTTGGAAAAAGATTGGCTTCTGATTCTTCCCTTCCCCAGGTCCACTCGGCGAGCTGCGTTTGGTAATAAAACCAACATTGCGTGTTGACGTCACAGAATTACAGAGTTTAATCCAATATAAGACAATGCATACACTTTAGAAATAAGACAATGCACAAACCTACACCAGAAACTGCAGAACAACAGAGACATACATTCCATTACCTGACATAGGAGGAAAGAAAGCAAAGAGTACAGAGACATCTTTGGAGAGTTGCAAGGGCAAATCTGATCTTTTTCTTCTATTTAGAAAGCTTTATCCTCTTGTATCTAATCCATTCAAAAAGGGGCTGGCCCTCGGTCCTCCAACCAAACGCCATCTCTGACACTGCTAGGGCTTCCCCTTATTTACTGCAAACATCTGGGGTCATTTGCTTCTTTGTTTTAACAAGAAAAGGCGGAAAGCTTGTCCTGGCATCTAAAATTCCTAAAGTCATAAAACACAAGATAAGCTCTCACAGACAGCTTGTGGAATGCGGGGGGCCTCACCATCCCTGGTTGTTTATTCTGGAAGACTTTTGACCTTCTGTAAACCAAGCAGAAATCTCTCCTGCAGGCTTAACTGTTATTCACCCCCCAGGAGATACTCATTTTAAGGCCTCCTGTGCTTTGAATACTTACCCATTAGTAGTTTTAAATCATTAACACAGCTTTGTTCAAAATTAAGAAATATGTTCAAGTGAGAGTGTTTACACATGCCATAAGATTAACTGTAATAAAGTCTAAAAAATAATCATTTTTCTTTAACAGTCCCCGTTTTGAGGTCTGAGACATACAGACCTCACAAATAAAATGATTAAGCCTTCTAATAGAGGAACCAAAAAATTATTTAGTATACTAAAAAACTAAAACATTAGCCCAATTTTATAACAGTCCCCTTTTTTAAACAACACCTCCTAGGTCCCCTGCCAGGCCATGTGTCTAAAGCTGAACTCCATAATCTAAACTTATCAAATGTATCTTGCGCTGTCCAACAATTTAATACTCACCTGATGAACCACAAAATTTTAACCAGTAAAAACTAAACTAAAAATACATTTCACTTATCAAATATGAAAAATCATAAAACTCAGTTATCTGAAAGAGAAGCAAACACACAATAGGAATATCAGCTCAGAATATGAAATAAAAAATAAAAAATAAAAGTAAGATATCTCAAAATTACTAAAAAATGCTCAGCAGACTTAAAAGACAATATTCACCACAAAAACTACAATTTGTCAATAAAAAACAATAACAACATCAAGAAATACATCATAAACACATAAAAATTACAAAATAGCATAAACACATAAAAATTACAAAATAGTTTTTTTTTTTTTTCACAATTATATAATAAGAAGTTAGAGTTCGTCTCTATGCTCCTTCGATAGTCTTTCAAAAATGAATATGAATTCTTCGTCAGGAAACGATCCAAAAATACGCGCAAAAAGAAACGAATGTTCTTGAAGAGTTCGCAAAAACGAAAACACGCAATAAAAAGAAGATAAGTTAATGATGATCTTGTAGCTGGATCCTTCACGTGTTCCTCCTCGGTTGTAAACCTCAGGTTTTCCACCTGAGTGTCCGTTGCTCACTGAAAATTGGAGTATTATGCCAATTTAACAGTGAGTTTAAGGAGAGGGTGCAATCTCCTTTTCTCAATGGAAGGACACCGGAACAGGATTATTGTGCCTGTCTGGGCCTTTTAAGCCTTGTAATTCAGGAAAATGAAGTGGTTTTGGCAGACTTCTGCCCGGAAATGCAGATCCTCCTCCGCGCTGTGATGGCCCTCAGACACTCCTCGACCGCAGGTTGAGACTGTAGATTCTCCTGTATGCCCTGCAGCGTGCGCCGTGGCTCCTCAGCTGATGTGCACTGACTCCAATGGAACCACGTGTCTCCTTCTCTCTTGTAGACGGACAGCCTGAGATGTACTCTCCACGACTCGGTATGGTCTGGCGAAGCGAGGTTCAGACCACTTTCTTTTGATGACCATCAGGCGCACCCAGTCGATTCCCCGAACTGATCCCGAGCCTGGACGTTCCTGTGATGTCTGGTATTTTGTAAATTCTGCTGCCAGGACCTGTAACTCATTGAAGAAATCTTTATGAGATAAATGTGCAAGCTTACCTTTCCATCCTGGAATGCGGGTAGCAGGTCCTGGAAACATCCGTCCTGTCTGGAGTTCATATGGAGAGAACCCTGTTGATTGGTGAATGATTGATCCTACACTTTATGACAGCTTCACTGTCTTCCTTTTGTATTATAAATCTGCTACTTTGGAGTTGTATTTTATCAATCCTTTGACCCTCTTTTTATATAAGGCCTACATGAGAAATGAAAGTTTCCTATCATGTTAAACCCAAAACTTAACTGTATTTTAGAAGCAGTTCCATAACTGTTAATTTGTAAATTTCCAATTTAGACCAATTTAATTTCAATCATCATATTTTCTATTTTTTAAAACCTTAAAGAATGATCAGCCTGCTTTACATGAGTCACTAAATATCAAAAATGACCTACTTTATTCCAATCATATTTTAAATCCCAAAAATTTCAACCATTTTTACCTTTGATCCATTTATTCATTTGAAAACCTATTTATAAAATATTTAATTGAATAATGTATTACCCTTTTTATATTGTTTATCAATTATCAATGCCTTTTCCGTTTTGGAGAGAGATTCAATACAGCTAAATTTATTAAATGATGTAAATCTTTAGTTTAGACCTTCCTGGATGTCTTAGTTAAACAACTTATTTTAAAACATATGAATAGAGATACAACAATCCAATGATCACCTTCCTTAGTTTAAGAACACTATTTTATGTAAATTTTTTAAGACAATATTTTTTTTAGTATATTAAATTTAACATTTTACTTATTTCATATCCAAATAGTTAGCTCACTTTAATGCGGTAATAACCCCCGTAAACATTTAATGTATTTTTTTTTTATTTAAATAACCTTTTTTTCCCGAAAAGTAAATGCAGAATCCAAACTAAAATTTGCCTTCAGATCAATTCCATTCAGTCCCCCTTTTCTTAACAAACAAATTTTATGAAATCCCTATCACCACTAACTTTACCTCTGTAAAAAGGGTTATCAATTAAAACGGTGTCCCAGATCTGTTTACAATCTGCACACCTCAAGCAAAAATTTAATGTTTGATTAAATTATAAATAAACCAAAACTTGGTGTCATTTGTCATAAGTCAGTCTATAGACCCCAATCACTTTAACACCTTAATTTTCAAATTCCATTTAAATTTAAATTTTTTTTACTAAAGGGTAGCCACTGTACATCAAAAAAAAAATTTAGATCATCTTCCTTATAATAACAAAACACACAATGAAAATTCAGCTTAAAAAAAGGTAAAAATTTTTTTTTAAAAAAAAAAAAAAAAAAAAAAAAATAAAAAAAAAAGGGGAAAAAATAAAAAAAAAATTTTAAAAAAAAAAAAAAAAAAAAAAACCCAATTAAAAAAAAAAAAAAAAAAAAAAAAAAAAAAAAAAATAAAAACAACCTCCAACCGCAGATGAAAGGAACCCCAAAATGGGCCTTGGCCCCAGGCACTTTATCAGAGGGGAAACCAGATAAACATGAGAACACACAACAGGGCCACCGTGAGCGACTTGCCAGCCCCAATTCGATCTCTAATCAAACGTTCTAAGAAGCTCATTCCAGCAGTGCAAAACATCTGATACAGTCCCCTTGATAACTTTGGTCCCTTTCGTTCAAAGCAACATAAACCAGCAGACCATCACTAAATGAACCCCCGTGGGGTTTTTTATGATCTTTGTGGGCCCGACTCACTGCTGATTTCCAGCATAGAAACTCCCCCAGATAACGCCTGATCCCCCTTTTGTTTTCACCAACAAAAACAACAGTCAAAGGGGAAAATCTGTTTCAGGGAACAGTTCCCTCACTGACCTTTTAATCCTCAACAGCTTTGGCTGTCAACACATCCAGCAGAAGAGGGCACATTTTTACTCATCAGTCTTTGTTTTTGCAACAAAACGGGCCGAGCGTAATCAAGAAACCCTTCAAATACTCTTCCCTGATCTCTGAGCCAAAAACCCCCTTCCCCCCAAAATTGCCATCAATCAAAGGGAAGGGGAACTCCAAAAAAAAATAAAAAACAAAGTAATTAAAAAGCAAAACTTTTATTTGCCACATTTTGTTACTTTTACTACAAAAAAAAAAATTTATCTTGTGTGCCCCCTCCCTGTGGCCTAGATTTTTTGTTATAGCACAAAAAGCCCAAATGCCCCAAATCCCGAACGCAAAAGAATTTGATAGAAAATTTTTTAAAATTCCACGACGGTTTTTGCCGAATTAAAAAATAAGACACTTTCTGTTCAAAATCAATAAACGTCAATACCCCCGATACATTCCTCTGTTGTGCCAAATAAACAACACAAATTCTAAAAAACAACCTCACAAACTCATTAAAGAATTTGAACAAACTCTAAAAGGGCCAAGTAGATACTTATAAAAGTTGTATGGGCCCTTTCAAATAATATAATTTCATTTGTTTACAAATACCAAACACCTTTCTTTTCCCACGCTTCAAAACAAAGTCCTATTTTAAAAAATTTCAGAATCCTTTACATTTTTTCTAATTTTATAGCATTTTAACCAAAATTTTCCCAAAAATTTAAAAATTTACACCCAACGTTAAATAATCAAGCCAATGATTTAGAAATCTTCAAAAATTTAAATTAAATAGCTGGCATAGATGTTATTTGAAAACGTTTAAATTTAGTGATCAAATCTAATTTATAGAAGTTTAAATCACTACACCTATTTTAGAAAGCAGGAAGGCCATATGACTCTACATTAAAGAAATCCATAATTCACTATTGTTGAATCGAAAAAATCAAAATTATTGATTAACTAATTTACCATTAACCATATCCAAAAATTTACCAGGAATTAGGGTCTACTTCTGCTTCTCCCCCTGTTGATATAATAAAATTCTCATTTTGAAAACAATTTGGAATCTATGTCACTTTTATATAATAATTTGCTGAAAAACCAAAATATCATAAGATGTTCCACCATTTCTCCAAATCTTCCATCTAGTATTCAAACTAGACTGAGATTATGTAAATTTCAAAGTTCCATCTGTAATGTCTTATCTTTATAACATCCCCCTGTGTTTTCTTATTTCCAAAAGAAAAACAATTTAGAGGTGGAAAAACAAAAATGGAAGAACTTACCCCCATTATGCTAAAATTTCAACATGTCCAATCAGTCACCAATATGAAATATAAACCAAGTTTATTTAGTTAGAATTTAGGTTTGTTTGTTAGTGTTGTTAGTCAAAGTGGATAACACAATTTCCTAATAACTACATCTATCTGCTTTAAGCCAAGGCTGAATTCTCGTTTCATATTAATTTCACTGCACAAGCAGATGATTCAGCTTCAACCAGATTGTGACACCAAAATATGAAATCGTCATTACCTTAAAATTGTCCCTTAAAGCAGTAATAAAAACATATTTATGAAACAAAACCTTCAGTGTACCTAAATAGTTTAAAATAAGAAAAATATCACACAGCTACACACTAAACTGAGGTCATATTTACATAGAGCATCCTAAAACCCATCAAAGGCCATCTGCCTACACATTCACTCTCATTCACACTCAAGCAGACTCATCAACACATTGTAAGAAAGATGCAGGATGTTACCCCAGATTTCAAACCAAAATTCATCCTGTAAAAGTCTTAAACACAAATATTATAACACCATGGTTGAAAAAAATAATAAAAAGACATTATTATCCAATAGTTCTAATATTGTTCAGTTTTGAGTGAACCTTTTTAAAAACTCCAAATTATACACACAACCGTATTTCATGATAGCCCACTGTTATTAAATGGCTACCTATACCCCCTGTAGGAAAACCCAAAAACCGTTCATGTGGTCATGTAATATGCGAAATGGGCTGCACACGAAGATCGTCCTACAAGAAACAGTCATTCATTAGCGTTTCAACATGTCCCACATTAACAGTGTAGAAAACACTGTTACGCAGAAAAACATCCATATGTTCTCATTTTTGTTCTCTTACAATCAGTGAGGGTGTTCCATCCTGTCAGGAAACCTAGAAATTTAAGTGATTGTCAATGTTACAGTATTATAATAAACAATTGGATCATTCCAGTGCTCAAGCCTGGAACTGATGCAACACATTTCACCCGCTGAGAAAGTAAAAACATCTGTAAATCTGTTATTTTGTACTTTTCATTTCAACACAAAACACAGTCCTAAAGCAATTCACATCAAAATCCAAGAATCCTGAAAGCGTGAGCTGGAAATAGCACAGAACTGAAGCACTCCCAAAATGCAAATAAGGGGGGTCAATCAGTCCCCCCGCTGTGAAACAAAACTTGCATCCAAAACGGAGACACCTCTGTCCCACAGAAGCACATTTTAACAGAAAGTTAGTAATATAACATCCAGCAAAAATATTTAACAATATTTCAGAACACAATCTTGAAACACAAATCACTTCCGCACAATCTCAGCACAATTCAGACACAGACAGACGAATAGACAGCAGCGCGTGGTGGGACATAGGCTACAGTATAACGGGGGAAGACAGACACACAGCCACAAACACAAAGAAACATACAAAACACAGAAACACAGACAACGTTGTAGTTCAGTCAAGAAAAGACAGAAAAAAAAGAAAAGAAAACGTCAGGAGCCGGCTAAAAGAATGTATGACGCATCTTTTAATTGTCCAATTTCAATTTTACAAATCCCTTTTATTCTCATTTCAACTTCTCAGTCCTACACTTCAGAGCTGGGTCAAGCTCGAGGCGAAAATAAGCCTCAATTTAGTTTATTCGATCACTCAATCCGCCCAGTGACAAAAGGTTTTTTCTTTTTCAGCTGGGGAGAGCGATTGAACCCGTATTAAATCAAATAATTTATTTTAGTCCTTTATACTATAAGCAACCCGCTTAAGGGTGCCAAAGAAAGGTGATCCAACCTGCTATTAGTCCTTTATTTTCCACGAGTGATACAACTCGGTCCAATTAACCTGCTATTAGTCCTTTTCCATGAGTGATACAACTCGATCCAATTAACCCAAATAATTATAAGTCCACTGGAGATGAGTCGAAATCTCCGGCTGATACAAGCCAAAACTAACCAATACACAAATTTCCAAAATACTTTTTTAGAGGCCCAGGCATTGCTCCTCAGGGTAAAAAGAATATACATTTTTTAAAACCCAGCTTAAGTCAGAGTTAACGTAAAGGCTCTGTTTTGAACTAGCCACAGTTCCCTGTAATGTGTATTTATTCAAATCCTTAAACAACTGACTCTTTTAGAAGTGATTTTATCTACCTCTGCAGCATCTGAATTCTGTGAGGCCGCACACAGCAAATCAGCCCCGGTCCGACCACACGGCGCTTCAGACAACTAAAAAATAATCAAATACTGTCTTACCACACCGAAGCGTCGGGCCGAAACGGATCAATCAGGACCAAACAGCCGCCCGCCGAGATTCCAGAACCGGCACGAGCCCCCAATTGTAAAGGAAGAAAATATTCTAACATAGTTAACTTTGGAAAAAGATTGGCTTCTGATTCTTCCCTTCCCCAGGTCCACTCGGCGAGCTGCGTTTGGTAATAAAACCAACATTGCGTGTTGACGTCACAGAATTACAGAGTTTAATCCAATATAAGACAATGCATACACTTTAGAAATAAGACAATGCACAAACCTACACCAGAAACTGCAGAACAACAGAGACATACATTCCATTACCTGACATAGGAGGAAAGAAAGCAAAGAGTACAGAGACATCTTTGGAGAGTTGCAAGGGCAAATCTGATCTTTTTCTTCTATTTAGAAAGCTTTATCCTCTTGTATCTAATCCATTCAAAAAGGGGCTGGCCCTCGGTCCTCCAACCAAACGCCATCTCTGACACTGCTAGGGCTTCCCCTTATTTACTGCAAACATCTGGGGTCATTTGCTTCTTTGTTTTAACAAGAAAAGGCGGAAAGCTTGTCCTGGCATCTAGAATTCCTAAAGTCATAAAACACAAGATAAGCTCTCACAGACAGCTTGTGGAATGCGGGGGGCCTCACCATCCCTGGTTGTTTATTCTGGAAGACTTTTGACCTTCTGTAAACCAAGCAGAAATCTCTCCTGCAGGCTTAACTGTTATTCACCCCCCAGGAGATACTCATTTTAAGGCCTCCTGTGCTTTGAATACTTACCCATTAGTAGTTTTAAATCATTAACACAGCCTTGTTCAAAATTAAGAAATATGTTCAAGTGAGAGTGTTTACACATGCCATAAGATTAACTGTAATAAAGTCTAAAAAATAATCATTTTTCTTTAACAGCAGCAACACCAGAGGAGCCAAACACCAGCTACTAGTGGATAGAGCAGTCACCCAAGACTGTAAGACCAGGCAGACAAATCTGTGCACTGCCTGGATTGACTATAAAAAAGCCTATGACTCAATGCCAAATACATGGATACTGGAATGCCTGGAAATGTACAAGATCAACAGGACTCTAATAGCCTTCATCAAGAACTCAATGAAGCTGTGGAAAACAAGTCTGGAAGCCAATGCAAAGCCAATAGCACAAGTCACCATCAAGTGCGGCATATACCAGGGTGATGTACTATCCCTGCTGCTGTTCTGCATAGGCCTGAACCCCCTCAGCCAGATCATCACAAAGACTGGCTACGGATACCAATTCCGAAGCAGAACAATCATCAGTCACCTCCTCTACATGGATGACATCAAGCTGTATGCCAGGAGTGAGCGAGACATCGACTCACTGATCCACACTACCAGGATCTACAGCAACGACATTGGGATGTCATTCGGACTGGACAAGTGCGGTCGCATGGTCTCAAAGAGAGGGAAGATGATCAGAACCGAGGGGGTTGAACTACCAGAAGGCCACATAACAGATGTTCAGGACAGCTACAAATACCTTGGGGTGCCACAGGCTAACGGAAACCACGAGGAGATGGCAAGAAAGACTGCCACAGCTAAAAACCTACAAAGAGTAAGGCAGGTCCTGAAAAGTCAGCTGAATGGGAAAAACAAGATCCAAGCGATCAACACATATGCCCTACCAGTCATCAGATACCCCGCTGGTATAATAAACTGGCCAAAGGAGGAGATAGAGGCTACTGACATCAAGACGAGAAAGCTCCTCACAATGCATGGAGGGTTCCACCCCAAATCCAGCACTCTGAGACTGTACACCAAGCGTAGCGAGGGAGGCCGAGGGCTAGTGAGTGTCAAGACCACTGTCCAGGATGAAACAACTAAGATCCAGGAGTACATCAGAAAGATGGCCCCCAAAGACAAATGGCTCGGTGAGTACCTCAGGCAGGAGAAAACCGAAAGTGAGGACAAGAAAGAGGAAGGAGAACCATCATGGAGGGACAAGCCGCTGCACTGCGTGTACCAAAGACAAATAGAAGAAGTGGCTGATATCAAAAAATCCTACCAGTGGCTGGAAAAGGCTGGACTGAAGGACAGCACAGAGGCACTAATCATGGCAGCACAAGAACAGGCACTCAGTACAAGATCAATAGAGGCCAGGGTCTACCACACCAGGCAGGACCCCCGATGCAGACTGTGCAAAGATGCCTCTGAAACAATACAGCACATAACAGCAGGGTGTAAAATGCTGGCAGGAAGTGCATACATGGAACGCCACAACCAGGTAGCTGTCATAGTGTACAGGAACATCTGCCATGAGTATGGGCTGGAAGTCCCAAGGTCAAAATGGAAGACACCTCCTAAGGTAGTTGAGAATGACCGAGCTAAGATCCTATGGGACTTCAAGATCCAGACTGACAAACAGGTGATGGCTAACCAACCAGACATCGTGTTGATCGACAAACAGCAGAAGAAGGCAGTAGTGATAGATGTGGCAATCCCAAGCGACAGCAACATCAAGAAGAAAGAACATGAGAAGCTTGAGAAATACCAAGGACTGAAGGAGGAGCTAGAAAAGATGTGGAAAGTGAGAGCAGCAGTGGTGCCAGTGGTAATTGGAGCACTGGGGGCTGTGACCCCCAAACTGGGAGAGTGGCTACAGCAGATTCCAGGTAAATAAACCCAGGAGAAATTGTGATGCTACAAGAGCAAAAGGTTATAGTAGAAGTGATCACACACAGTGGTCACACCTTAGCAAGTTGTATGAAAATCACAGAATACGCAACAAAATTAAGAAAATAAACAAGTAAGTACTGCAATGTAAAGGGCTTTTACAATATAAATGATCTGTATCTGCAGAGTAAATGATCAATAAACAGCTGTGGACAGTTTTACAGTAATGGATATGTGATGAATAGCAGCAACATCAGATGTGCAAAATGACAGCAGCGTTTTATATATATATATATATATATATATAAGAAAAAAATGTGTTTATATATATATATATAAACACATTATTTTTTTTCCTTTTATAACCAGCAGACGTGTACTTAAACGAGCTGTAGTATTAGACATTAGATTGACAGATGTAACAGAGGTAAATGTGGCACTGCTTTTAGTCTCTGAGATGTACGTCACAACTAGGAGGAGACTGGATTTTAATTAAAGGGGATCTTGATTGTCAAGGGACTCAGACTGAGTCACTGACATGTGCCTGTAGGGTCTGACTTCACTTCACTTCATTATCTTCCTCCTGCATGCATGGATTTTCTTTTACCTTTCACCCAGCAGACATTCAGTGGCTCCATTGCTCAATACTCTACCTAAAGAAGACAATTGCACAGATCAATTGAATCCTGGAAAGTGTAAAAGAAAAACCCACACATACACTTGAAGTTTTAATAATTTCCCCTATTTAGTTGTCACATATGGTTTGTCCTAAAATCCGATATAATCACATTACAGCAGACAAAGAGTGGATTCTTTAGATAAAGATATGCTTTCTTACAGGAGGATTGTATATAATGTAATGGTGTTTTAATAAGATTAGACCTTAATCTTTGGGTTTGCTGTGTCACACTGGAGGATAATCTTAAGCCTTTTAAATCTGATCAACACAGGACTGCTGGTGTAATAACCCATTCTGTCTTTAATGTGACAAATACATATGGCTAAGATTTAAGCTAATTTTCAAACATACTAATGAATCTCATTATGATTTATATAAACACATTTTTCGGTTGAAGAAAGTGTAAAAATTAGGGTAATCTTTTACCTCAGCATCCAATTAAGAATATCAAGAGATATAATAGCATATCCAATCTATTAAATGAAATTAATTACTCTAGATTTTATCCTTTATTACGAACCACAGATAAGGTTAAAAATGTTGAAGACTAGCCCACTAATAAAGTTCTCTATGTACAACTAAATCCTTGGTCAGGACTCGACTACTTTCTGTTTAGTCTTTCTGGTCTAGATATTTAGTTACATTTGTTTGTTACGTTAAATCAGTAACTTATCTCTATAAACAAACCTGAAGGATTTTTACCCATATTAATAATTTTCTAAAACAAAGTTATTGTCCATCTTGATTTTAAATTCCCGTCATTCCTCTGCATGTTAATTATAGCGTTGCTGAGTAAGGTTGTGGGATTTGGTTCTTTACAATGTCCCAGTGAAATATAAATAAAAATATTTTAAACAAAACTGTGTGGAGGTTTATAAAAACCAACAAGGAGAGGAATACCATAGCATTTTTGCTTCTTTGTTTTGTTTCTTAGTTTATTCTTGTTCATTGTGCATTTGGATTTTATATCTTATAGTTATCTTTTCCCTGTGGTTCATATTTCTTTTATATCACAGCTCAGCTGTATTTATGTTAGTTTATCCTGTCAGCTTCCCTGCATTCCTTCTGCTAGAGCTGCTCGATATGTTTGAGTTCGCTGGCTGCCATTGATCTTTGCTGGATTCTTCTGAATTTCTGTCTTCATGCTTAATTCCACTGTCTGATACTATGCTCATCTGCCCTGTGTTCTGTTCACCATTTACCAAGCCAACCTGGATGTTCTTATTATGGATACACAGTCATGCTAGAAGGGAAGACAATTTTCCAGAAGGAAAAATTGTAAATTACATTACTGCAGTGAAGTTAAACCACACAGAGTAAAGTACAAATGGAAATTGTTAAGAAAACTGACTTGTTGGTTGTGGGGGAAAAGCAAATCTAATGCCGATTAGACATCAGAATAATTAAAAACTGCAGAAAGAATTGTTGTTTATTGCATGAATGTTGCCAGAATTTAAATTCTTTAAACATTACAAGCACCCAGTCTCCAGAGATTGGGAGAGCTTTTAAATCCCACCATATGGTGTTGGTTTGCTAAATCTCACCACAACAATCCCGCCCCCTTCATAATTGACCAATCACATTGACTTTATTCACTCGTGGAAAGTCGGGCACCACTCAGGGGAATGCGGAACTGCAACCGTTGGAAAAGCCACTTCCCTACGACTTTAAGTGGATATAAAATTCTTCCATTTACAGACTCCACTTTATGACATTTGAACCAGTGACTCTGCTATCAAAACTTTTTCTTATGCAAACATATGTTATCTGCTATGCATTGATGAGTTGCTGTCCAAGTCCAATTTATAGAGCTATTCTTTGTCAGATTTTAGGTCTCCTTTGTTGCCTGATTGCCTTCTTCACATATTTCCGGATCTTTGCATGAAACTAAATATAACTGTTTTAAGCAACAATTAAGCATGTTCCTAGGTGACAAAAGGTGAAAAGGGTTTGTGTCTGATCCTAAAAATGTTAGACTGGGATCAGAGTGATTCAATGTTTCATCCGAATAGGTGTTTTTTTTAGTACATCAAAATACAGAAGGTTCATCGCATAAAATACCTGAAGTGCATTACCTATTGCTAAAGCATTTTGGTGAATGCTATTCTGATTTGCTTGTGTTTTCATATTTAACCTATACAACTGTATCCATGACTGAGCAAAGTCTATATTTGCAAAGTGCTCTAAAGCTGTTTCTGTAAGTAGTTTGTAGAGAGCAGGGGTAGAAGCTCATCCACTGTTGATGGCTCTTTGAGATGGAAATGGAAGGAGACGCAAAGCCAAACAGGTGTGTACATGTCAGGTGGGAGATGATGAATGCAACACACATCCCCTACCAAAGTTACTGCTGTCACTGAGCAAAGCTATCCTGTCAAATGTAAGAAAAGATTTTTAAACTGCCGAGCTGCATCGATTTAGCTTATTTGGATCTCTGAAGGGGAGCTGCGTGGCTCATGTTGTATCCCTTTTTGTTCCTCTGAGAGGACACTTCTGGTGTTTAAAGACTTTTTTAGAATTGGTTGCCCTCATGCCTTTAGGCCCAAGCTGCAAAGCGGCAGACACGATAAGTAAAAATAGGGAAAAATTGCGCACTTCAAACCCCCGCCAATCTGATAGATTATTTATATTTCATCACATGGTGTGGAAATATTCTGGTGCTTGTTGATCATGACTGTCCTAATAAACCAATGGGGTTAATTGTTATTTATTAATTAATCTTTTTCTGAAAGGCTGTGGTAAATAAAGTTAAAAGGTACAGCATTTATCGTGTCTTTTATTCAGGATCACAGGAGTCGTAGTGAGGGGCTTCTGCATGTTCTGTGTTTAGTCATTTCTCCTTCCTCATGCAGCGCAGCCATTTGTTAAATCAACACGGGAGCATTCAGCTCCCGTGTTGTTTCTCTTGCTCCCTCTCACTCATTACAAACATTTTTATCGACTTTTACTTCCAGTTTCAGACTAAGGAAAATAAAGACAAACAAGTAAACAGCTTTCTCTTTACTTCAGTGTTGGAGCTGTCATTTGACTTACATTCCCTTAAAGATCCTTAAAACTTTCTCCTTGACCTGTCTGCTGTGTTTGCGTGGTCTTCATTATTCTGTTTTTTTAGCTAACCTTTGAGGCCTATGCAGAAAAGTTGGATTTAAGCAAAGAAAGAATTTAAGATGTGCAAAGTATCTATTTATCAATAAGCTGACTTGTAATGGCATTTAGTTTTGCTGCATTTTATTTAGGTGTATCAGAGTTAAGAGGTCTAAATATAAGTAGGCCTACATCCTGTACTTTTTTAAGAATTAATTTCTGTAAAGGACATGATAATTTTCCTTTTACTTCATATGTATGCATTGCTATGTATTGGTGCCTCACACCTATATGGAAAATGTTCATAGATAATAGAATAGAATAGAATTCAACTTAATTGTCATTACACCGTCACAAGGACTAAGCAACGAAATGTAGTTTGCATCTATCCAGAAGTGCTATACAGGATATAAATTTTTGTTGTGTAGATCAGAAGTCCAATACTCTGGAAATTAGTTGATAATTCTGTTAGTCAGCAACAAGCCTGCAAAGTGCAGCAGGGTTGTGTTTTCATAAAATTGTCCCAGTTATTGATAAAAACAGAAAAAATTAAGAATTAAGTTGAAATTTTGGTTTATATGAAGCTGAAGCTAAAATGTAATTCTTTTTCCTGTTATTTAATGAAACCAAAGTTTGGAGATTTCAAATTTGTCAATGGTCAAATGCATTTTTAAAGATGTTATTTTGACTTAAAGTTAGCCCTTAAATTAACTTTTTCTTGCTAATTAACTGATTCAGAAAGATTTTATTGACATTAATGAAATAAGTTCTTTGGAGCTAGGACCATGGCAGAAGACCTTAATGCTGATAATCGACGTGATCTCGGATTAATCTATTAAGAAGAGCAGTTTTCGCCTCGGGGCCCTGACACTGGTCCGGTTGGACTGAGAATACCCTAATAGTGAGGGAGGAGATGGGGTTGATGGGGGGTAAAGGAGAAAGCTGGAGGTGGAGTTTTATGAGGGGGATCTGGAACCTGGCTTTGGAGGGGTTGGAGGTGCGGTCAACTGTTAGGAGCTAGAATGTGGCCCATTGGCATGTGGTCCATCTTAGGCTGATTTGCGTCTTCCAGATACAATTTTTACTTAAGCTTCATGTCTTATAGTGCCGTCTACCTGTCTCCAGCATCATTTTGACAATTATGCATTTGTTGAAATCCTGCACTTCCAATGTTTATAGGGGTAAATGCATCTGATCATTCATATTGGCTTAACTAGGGATGTGGCATAACCCAAGAGAAAATAACATCTCCACAGGATAGATGCTCTCCATGAGAACCCTCCCCCATCCCCCCCCATGCAAGGTCAGACAGACACCACCTTCATGGGAGCATTTTTAAAATGTTTTGAAGGGGAGTAAGACTCTGGGACGTGAGTTCAACTTTAAAGGTATAGAGCAGCGGTCCCCAACCTATTTTGTGCCACGGACCGGTTATATGTTAGGCAATATTTTCACGGACCGGAATTTAAAGTGTGGGGGATAAATATGATCAAATAAAATGATATGACTGGCATAAAATCAAATACAAACAGCATAAAAATAAAACTTACCATTATGTTGAATTAGTGAGAGCCCTGAGCTTTTTTCTCCGAAACAAGCCGGTCCCATCTAGGCGTAATGGGAGACAATCACACACGAAGTGTGCTCCTAATGTCCTGTCTGCTCCGTAGCTTTGTTTTGGTCGCTGTAACCGCAGAAAATCCCGCTTGTGCGGCCCGGTACCAAATGACCGACGGACTGGTACAAGTCCGCGGCCCGGTGGTTGGGGACCGCTGGTACAGAGGACAATCTTTTATTTCCGGGTGGATCATCTAAATAAGTGGTCCTCCTAATTGTCAATCGTTCTGGTGATAAGTTTACGTAAGGCCATCCTACATGCTCGTCCCGTCATTTTCTGCGCATGCGCACTTCCAGGCATATATCTGTGGTGAGCTACGGTTTCAGACAGTCATTGCAGCTCACCCTTCTTTGAAAATGGCTCGAGGGTCGTAAGAGAAAAAGTACAAAATGCATGAGAAGAAAAGAAAGGCCTCTGCTGAGGCAGATATATTCTAGAATGTTTTGTACGGCGAGCTCTCCTTGCAAAGAATTATGGGATTTGCTGTCATAGCAGCCCGCTGTCTCCATAGGTGTCCCTACCCGACAGTGGCGACTAATAACAAAGATGGTGCAGACACCGTGGACCGTGGAGGATTAACATGACCTACGGTTAGCAAAAACCAGTGATCATCTGTCCAAATGGTAAGTTAACTGAGTTCACTACAAAGTCCACTATATAGTCCCCGCTCTATACAGTGATTGATGGATTTGACCGGACGTTCGGGCACAGTAAGGTTGTATGAGCTATGAGCAGCAACTTTTAAACAGAGCGTGCACAAGGAGAAATGGGCTTAAGCATGCTCTTGCACACGTTTAATAGGCGCTCCTTCTCAGGTTCTCTCTCAAAGATGAAACGTTTAAAAGAGGTTGCTGTCTATACCAGTTATGATTAAGCTTGCCGATTAAAATAGTACTTTAGCAGAGGTCTACAATGCCATTTATAGAAACGTACTCTGTCATAGAAAACATGCAATTGCACACAAGAATGTGCAGTGCTTTCAGTCTGACTTAAAAATAGATGCCTTTGTGCAAGCAGTCTTAACATCTTTTTTTTACTGCACCTGTCTTGTATTTTATAAACAATATATACAAATAAAAAAATGAGGGGGATGGGTTGATTGGAAGAATCTATTGACCGCCTTTAATAATTTCATACAACTAAAAACACCCTTTAAAAACACAAACAGGTTCAAGTAATCTACAGTTATTTAGAAATTTCATTTAAGTTGCTAATTCAATTAACATTTTGTAGAAATGTTAATATTAATTTATTGTATCACACATATGTGCCTGACATTTATGGTTGATCCACAAAGTGCAATGCTGCATTTAATCTCAAATGGCTTTGGTCCTCTGCCTCCAAGTCATAGTAATGGAACTCAGTGCAAGCAGTGATTCAGCTTTTATAATAGAATTGCTCTCTATATCTGGGAGGCTAAAAGTGTGAAATGGCAAGCATATAATGCTGATATGAAGCCAAGTATGTTAGGACGGAGACGCTGATGAACAACAGAGGCTTGATCATTATGTTAAACATTGTGTGACATATAATTTTTCTCTTGCATGAAAGTTCAATTGTTTTTGTCCTTGAATTATTCATGGATCCAGTGAGAACCCTTTGCTACACAAAGACAGAAAATGTACTCAATGTAGGAATTCCAGTACATCCATATGGACACTATATTTTTAGAAATTTGAAGGGAAAAAATGAAAACTTCTCGGAGAGCCTTTAGGGAGTTTAACTGATCAGCCATCACTAGAAGCTTTCCTCATGTTTTTTCTTTTTTCTCCTATTGTGACAGGTTTTGTTTGTAGGAAACACTCTTTTCTCCTCAACTGCCAGGTAGTTGTATTATTATTCAGATAGGTTACTAGTGCCCCAAGAGAACACTTCTTATTAATGAAACTCAGAAACGTACCTCTATATTATAATTGGAGTTTAATATAGAGCAATTTTATGCTCTATGTAAGCAATGCTATGTAACCATGTCTAACTCATATCTCCCACACCACGTATATTTATATACGTGGTGTGGGAGATACAGCATATACATGTATATGTATATAAAATATTTATACACACATACAAACACCCACACACCGCTTTGTTTTCATGACACATGGGGACATTTCATTGACTTGCATTCATTTTATATGGCCTAACCCAGACCCTTACCCTAACCCTAACTATTACCAAGATGTACCTAATCCTAACCTAAACTGAATTCACACCTTAGTCTTAAACCTAACCCCAACTCAAAGAACAGAACTTTACCAGTTGAATGTCCCCATATGTACCTTTAAGTCCTCGCATGTAGGACATTTTTTTAAATACTTCCCTCACATTGTAGGTAAAACAAGACCACACAAACACACACAAATACATACATACATACATACATACATACATACATACATACATACATACATACATACATACATACATACATACATACATACATACATACATACATACATACATACATACATACATACATACATACATACATACATACATACATACATACATACATACATACATTGTCATGATCTGGCCTGTTTGCTCTCCCTTAATTAGTCATTCTTTTCACCTGCCATTTTCCCTCCCTGCCTCAATTATAATTTATTCCTCTCACCTGTTTCCTCTAGTTTATATTCAGTTCAGCCTGAGCATTCAGTGCCAGATCATTAACTGTTTTTCTGTTAGCCTGTCTGTTCAGTTTATTTCTTGGTTCATGTCCTGGATCCTGGCGGCCAGTGGAAAGAGGGTTTGTGTCTGTCTCGTCTCCTAATCGTCCACTGTTCCTCCCCTGCTGAGTCTGGATTTTTGGCTCTATATGAGGGGAGGTTCAGTTTTTATCCAAGTAAGCCTGGCTCCAAGGTGGAGACCAGTTTAAAGTCCTGCATCAAGTTCTGGTTCCACGTCCTGTCTCGGCTACCCTTTTCCACTGAGTCTGCTCATCTGCACCTGATCCTGTCTGCTCCTGTGCGTGACCACCTGGTCACGCTTTCGGGCCTTGTCAGACTCTGAACCCTCCTGGGAGCCTGTGGATGCCTGGAAGTCTGGATCCCGCCTCCTGTTTCTGTTCCTGCCTGATCTGGATCCTGTCCCTGTCTGTTCCTGTCTGTTCTGGATCCCTGACCAGGATCGGCTTCCAGCATCTCCTCTGGGACTGCAGCTCTTGGGGACATTCTAGGACTGGACTGTTAAACCAGGTAAGTGGCCACTCAGATAATCATCTTCTGTCAGATGATTGAGGTCACTTACCTGTGTTTCTCCTGCAGTTCTGTGATTGGGCGGTACCCCGCTCTCCATCCTGCAGTGTCTGCGAGCCACAGCTCCACTTTACTTTTTGTTAATTTAATAAACCTTTTTGAACTTTCCTACTGACTGTCTCTCCTTGAATACTGGGTTCATCTGTCCTCGGTTCATGACATACATATCCTATATTAGTGGTGGCCATAGATTTTTTTTCTTTTTAAATTTTGGAATCAATCTGCATTAATCTAGATTTTAATTGCTCATTTGAATTCTGCCAAAGGCATTCATAATATGTGTCTAGAATTTAAAAGAAACATTTTTTTATGTTTGCAGACAGTAAAACTAAGGTTTTGAAAAAGATATAAAGCTACAGCTTAAACTGTACGACGAAACAGCAAGGGTGTAAAAGTTCAGAGCTTACGATGCGTGTTCTCACACTGTACGGCCTGACGCTCTGGTGCAAGCTTACAATGGCCAACTGAATTTCAAACATGTTTGATTTTCTCCCCAACCCTTCTGATTGGTAGGTGGCCGTGAGAGGCTGATCGCAGCTCGTTACAGCCTGTAAACAACAGGACACACGATCAGGCTGAAAGTCGGCCCGATCAAAAAATGTTTTCGCATGACTGGAGAATCGAACCGAAAAGGGCAAAATAATCGTACGGTGTATGCCCGGCTTTACTGTATCAGGAACAAAAATAGTTGGAGGGTGGACGAGCAGGTGACACGGACCTCAGGTGAGTGTTTGCATGAGGGTAGATTGAAGAGCGGAGAAAGAGCAGCAGGCAGGGCTGCCAGCACAAGAGTCAGGTGAGGACTAGGAACAGGTCATGATCTTTTAAAAAAAATCTTGTAGTGAAAACCTAAAAAAATTAATCAGTTAAAATTTTTCAGTAAAACCCAGGGTTTTTCTTGAAAAACTAAAATGTACCAGATTTTAGCCTTTTTCTTTACAATAAGATGGTATCATATTCTAAGATAATAAACTTCTGAGCACTTTCTATTTAGTCAAAGATCTTCAACAAGAATATCAGTGGAAGTCCTTTTGTAAACTCAGTTTTGTTTTCCTCCAGCGATGCTGCAGGTAAGTTAGAAGAGTGGTGAATTATTTATTTGAAACATTTCCAAACAAACTTCGAAGTATATATTCAACATCCATGCCACACTTCTGATAGAAATATTAATAAGCCAGAAAGTGGAAAATTGCTTATCAGGAAGCGAAAACAGGGCCTCTTTATACCATATAACTCCAGGCAGCGAATACCCCTGCTAGCTGAGATATTTGAATCTTACAACTAACATAATGATGATAGAGATTCAAAGCTAGTTAGTGGATAATATCTTAATAACAGACTCTAATTAGATTTAACTGCTTACATAAAATTTATTTTCCTGCATGCTGATATATTGGCCACCGTCAACATTTACAACTGCCAATATTATCCTGCTCAGAAACTGTGACTATAAACACAAAAGCACAGAATTAACAAGCTTCATTAAAGCACAATTGAATTCCCCACTATAAATCAGAAGACAACAGAGAGCCTCTCAGAGAGACTCTTGAGTGCAGCAAAGCAATTTCCACACTCTGTGATTCAGCTGCATTGATTACCTGCAGAGTTATTAAAACTCAGATGGCAATGTGAGGTTTCTCATGGACAAATTTCCACAATTTTAGTGGTCAGTGTTACCAGAATAATGTAAAATTGTACTCTTTACCCTTCTATAAGTAGAGTTTAAGTTGCTAGGGTTTTTTCCTCATTTGGTGTAAAATATGTGTACTGTAACGTGATACATTGTTTTATCCTCCATGTGTGCAACAAGCATACAATAGTATATACCAATAGCATATGAAAGAAAACAAACATGCAGATAATATGATCCGACTTTAACTTTTGAAAAAACTCTCTGAAGCAGTTACACCCAGTATCATATTGTGTCAAGATCAGGGATCTTGTGGGTACCATATTGTGTCAAGGTCAGGGATCTTGTGGTGTGAAGATCAGGGATCTTGTGGGTATCATATCGTGTCAAGATCAAGGATCTTGTGGTGTGAAGATCAGGGATCTTGTGGGTATCATATCGTGTCAAGATCAGGCATCTTGTAGTGTCAAGATCAGGGATCTTATGGGTATCATGTTGTGTCAAGGTCAGGGATCTTGTGGTGTCAAGATCATGGATCTTGTGGGTACCATATTGTGTCAAGCTCAGGGATCTTGTGGGTATCATATTGTGTCAAGGTAAGGGATCTTGTGGTGTGAAGATCAGGGATCTTGTGGGTATCATATCGTGTCAAGATCAGGTATCTTGTGGGTATCATATCGTGTCAAGATCAGGGATCTTGTGATGTGAAGATCAGGGATCTTGTGGGTATCACATCGTGTCAAGATCAGGCATCTTGTAGTGTCAAGATCAGGGATCTTATGGGTATCATGTTGTGTCAAGGTCAGGGATCTTGTGGTGTCAAGATCATGGATCTTGTGGGTACCATATGGTGTCAAGCTCAGGGATCTTGTGGGTATCATATTGTGTCAAGGTAAGAGATCTTGTGGGTACCATATTGTGTCAAGGTCAGGGATCTTGTGGTGTCAAGATCAGGGATTTTGTGGGTATCATATTGTGTCAAGATCAGGGATCTTGTGGGTACCATATTGTGTCAAGGTCAGGGATCTTGTGGTGTCAAGATCAGGGATTTTGTGGGTATCATATTGTGTCAAGATCAGGGATCTTGTGGGTACCATATTGTGTCAAGGTCAGGGATCTTGTGGTGTGAAGATCAGGGATCTGGTGGGTATCATATCGTGTCAAGATCAGGGATCTTGTGGTGTCAAGATCAGGGATCTTGTTGGTATCATATTGTGTCAACATCAGGGATCTTGTGGTGTCAAGATCAGGGATCTTGTGGGTACCATATTGTGTCAAGCTCAGGGATCTTGTGGGTATCATATTGTGTCAAGGTAAGGGATCTTGTGGTGTGAAGATCAGGGATCTTGTGGGTATCATATCGTGTCAAGATCAGGGATCTTGTGGGTATCATATCGTGTCAAGATCAGGGATCTTGTGGTGTGAAGATCAGGGATCTTGTGGGTATCATATCGTGTCAAGATCAGGCATCTTGTAGTGTCAAGATCAGGGATCTTATGGGTATCATGTTGTGTCAAGGTCAGGGATCTTGTGGTGTCAAGATCATGGATCTTGAGGGTACCATATGGTGTCAAGCTCAGGGATCTTGTGGGTATCATATTGTGTCAAGGTAAGGGATCTTGTGGGTACCATATTGTGTCAAGGTCAGGGATCTTGTGGTGTCAAGATCAGGGATTTTGTGGGTATCATATTGTGTCAAGATCAGGGATCTTGTGGGTACCATATTGTGTCAAGGTCAGGGATCTTGTGGTGTCAAGATCAGGGATTTTGTGGGTATCATATTGTGTCAAGATCACGGATCTTGTGGGTACCATATTGTGTCAAGGTCAGGGATCTTGTGGTGTGAAGATCAGGGATCTGCTGGGTATCATATCGTGTCAAGATCAGGGATCTTGTGGTGTCAAGATCACGGATCTTGTTGGTATCATATTGTGTCAACATCAGGGATCTTGTGGTGTCAAGATCAGGGATCTTGTGGGTATCATGTTGTGTCAAGGTCAGGGATCTTGTGGTGTCAAGATCATGGATCTTGTGGGTACCATATCGTGTCAAGGTCAGGGATCTTGTGGGTACCATATTGTGTCAAGATCAGGGATCTTGTGGTGTCAAGATCAGGGATCTTGTGGGTACCATATCGTGTCAAGGTCAGGGATCTTGTGGATATCATATTGTGTCAAGGTAAGGGATCTTGTGGTTTGAAAAAACAACGTTGTGTTTGAAATAAATAGGTCCGGGACCTATAAAGTCAACAGGGTTGACAGAAGTCGGTAAAGACGTCATTGTTGGAGTCTGCATTTTTTTATATATTTTTTTATTTTATTTTATTTATTTATTTTTTTATTTTTTTCCTACTTGCTTTGATTCTGTTTTATTTTCCTATATTTTAATCACGTAAAGCACTTTGCATTGTCTTTGTACTGAATTGTGCTATACAAATAAATTTAACCTTGCCTTGCCTATAAAAAGACCCTGTTAGAGCAGGGTTAGGGCTTGAGGTTCACAATCATCATCACTAGACCTAGCAGTGTACATACAGTAGAAGCCACCAAACAGACAGACGTTCATCCATTCAAACAGAAATCCTGCAGGCATCCCAAAGAATATGATAAGATCAATGAAAATATCCCTCAACTTCATAATGACTTGAATGAAAACACCTGTCTTTATTACCTGTTCCCTGATTATTTAGTTGCATCTTATTTGTTGTATGAGTGGCGTTCAATAAATAATACCCCTGGGCCACTTCCAGATGTTTGATCGAGCCTAAATTTTGCATGTGAAGTATTTTAAATCTCTATAGATTAAATAGCAAATTACAGCTCTGAACTAATTGTGGTTTCTGATTTACTGGTTTTAAAACTGAGTCAAGTCTGAGTTCTTGCATTTGAAAGGATGCACACAATGAGAGACTTTTGATCAAGTGAAAGTAACTTATAGTGATAATGTCCCATAATATAACCTTGTAAAACATTTTGCAAGGTCATATAATGGGCATCATCATCATAAGCTACTTTAATTTCATCAAAAGTCTCCCGTGGTTTGAGTCCTTTTCAATAGAGAAACCGGATCACTGCTCAAAACTCAGAGTTTACTCAGTTCAAACACCTGTAAGTCAGAAACCCTAAATATTTCAGAGCTGTAATTTGCTACTTCATTTATAGAGATTTAAATAACTTCACATACACAATTTCAGCTTGATCAAACATCTGGAAGTGGCCCAGGGACATTACTTATTGTACGCCCCTGTAGCTTTTAGAATAAAAGTTATTACTTCTAAATCTAGATCATTTAGAAAACTGTATTTACAAAATCATTTTATTTTCAAAGTATCCCTAGCTACGACTCTGTATCCTACCTTAACTGTGGTTTTATTTAGAGTTACAGGGGCTTAGAGTAGAGAAGAAATACATTTGAAGTTATGTGCAGAAAAAGACAAATGTTAAAAATCTTTTAAAATCTAGATGAGTTCTGAACAGACCCTGTAAAACTTAGGACAGTTTTTTCATTATTTACGTTCTTTGTTTCTTGTATAATTTGTCCCCTGTTGCAAGGGACACCAAATCAACATAATAGATCCCTTCATCTTAAATTACTATGTTGCGGTTTGAGAAGTGTAGCATAAATTGACAGTTTTACAATAATTAGGGTATATACAGTATCTTTGTAGTAGTTCTGAAAAGTTTTGCTCTATTTAAAGAGAAATTATGAAGGTTCTCCTACAGTAACAGAAGGAGTGTTAGTAATTGAGAAAGGTTTAGCTTTATAAAGCTTTATCATTGTCTTGGTGATATTTTAATTAAAAGGATTTGTGCTTTTCCTGGAGTTCTAGATGTCTGATAAAAATCTATTATGTGTGGGAGCTTCCGATGCTAGGGAAGAGCTAGTTAAATTGATAAGCATACACCTTACTTTCACCTGGATATTTTTGATAAACCCAACAGGGTCTCCTATCATCCCATATTAAGGCTCTGGGGGAAAGCTAATCTTTGCATAGCATCTGTTCAGTTTGGCTTCAAGTTTCTCTCAGGGAAGCACCAGATGTTTTCATCTGTCCCAGTTGTTGGTGTTCAGTGGTTGCTCTTTTAAGAATGACATTTTAAATAATACAAACACAATCTTGTTAGAATGATAGATTTAATCCTTCACGTGTTCATCCATATGACGAAAAAAAAAAAAAAAAAAAACTTACCGTACTAGAGATTTTATGAAGGTTAGCAAGAAAACAAAACAATTGGTAATTACATTGTACAAATGTACAAAGCACAACCACATACCTGGCTGTTGGTGCAAAATGTTTCTGGCTCATCTTTCTATCTGAATTATCTTTATAGAGATATATATATATATATATGTTACACATATATATATATATATGTTACACATTATAAAATTTGGTACGGAGTTTCCGGGAAATGTAATAGTGGAACAACACCAATCAAGACTGAGGGAGAGTCTATATTTTTATGTTTAAGTTTCAAAGCAGAGAACATTTTTGAAAATCTGTAATATTATTGGAAGATCAAAGTAATACTTGTAATTTCAGATCAAAATTTGTATTTATTTCAAAATTTAGAGAATAATCTGTAAAGCTTATTGAGATATAAAAGATTAACACATTTCAGTTCAAGGAATATTTTGTCACCTCCTTCAATTTATTGATGAGAACATTTGATCAACTTCAAGTTTCTTAAATACTTCAGGACCTTCATCTATAGCAAAACTCTTCAGTGTGATGGTGGTTGTGACTTTACTGCAAGGGGACAGGGGATTTTTTATTTTTTTTATTGCCATTAAACTGTCACAAGTACAGAGCAACGAAATTAACTCTGTGCATTTAACCCATCGCTTTGGGGAGCAGTGGGCTGCCATTGTGCGGCGCCAGGGAAGCAGTGTGGGGTTAAGGGTGTTGCTCAGGGACCCAGAGTGGCAGTCCGTGGGAGTGGGGCTTTAACTCAGAACCTAAGGATTCCAAATGCAATGCCCTAAATACTATGTCGCCACTCCCCAAAGCAGGCTTTAGTGTGAAGGGTCTTGCCTAAGGACCCAGACTGGTAGCTCATCCCCCCCAGCTGGGATATGAGCTGCCAGTGTGGATCCTTAAGGTTCACTCCTTTCTATTAAAATATATCAGGCAACATAACATCTACCTCATACCTTAAATAACAATAAAAAAACAACCTTACAGCTTTTAAAAAGTTGCATTTAGACCAGATAACTCAGGTGAAAGTCTGATGGACAGTTCACTGCCACAGGCTGTTAAAATACCGAATGGCTGTCTGAATGATATAATTTTGATTTCTTTTTTTATCTGTTTCAGGTTTGAACAACAAACAATCAATTAAAGTAATAGAATGGTTTTAGCTTGAATAAGGAATTGTATTAATTGAGATAGCTGTTTGTCTAACCTCTCTCAGTTTCAATGGTTAAATTAAATTTGTATATTTGTTACTGTTACTTTCACTGGAAAAGGATGGGATTTTTTTTGTTAAATATTTAACAAAAAAGACTATTGAGCCTGTGGTTTGAGGTAATTAGAAAAAAACTTCTGCAGTGGTGGGAATCAATTTTATCTATGTTGGGAACAGTAATTACCAGGAGATAAGCTCATAATTCCCCAGAGTTTTGCTCAAATAGGATCACAGCAATAGACAGGTCAAAAAAGGTTAAAGCCTCGCATCGATTCAAAAGGTAATTAACTTGGGCTTTGACAAGTTGTTAAACAAACAATGTTTTGATAATTATTGGCAAGGTTTGGTTGAGGTTTGAGGAACCAAAAGCAGAGGCAGGGAGGCAGGGGTGAGTTTTTTGTAGATTTAATGAGTGATCACAGGTAGCAAAAACAGGAATCCAAAACTCCAACTCAAAAATGTTAAACTAAAAGGAAACCAAAAATCCAACGTAAAAATTAAACTCAAACCAGAACAATGTAGACATCAGGGGAAAACAATCACGAGGAGCCTGGGTAAGACGAAGACAAACTACTTTTAGACAGAGCAGGCCAACCTGTGGCAAGCCGGGCAATGGAAAAGAAGGAGAAGGCAATTGGAAAAAGTGAAAGAAAGTGTGCACTGCTGGAAGAACTGGTGACAGAAAAGTGAAATGGTGTGCTCAAAGATGACCCTGCACATTTTGAGTATGTTTGGCTCAACCTGCTGCTGAGAAGCAGGATTCTCCACCATGAACAGAATCAAAAATAACTTTTGATCCAGGCTCAAAATGAGCACCATGATATGTAGTTAAGAATGGCTTTGTCGCCATTCAAACCGAGGTTTAAAGTCTTGTAGTTAAGCCAAAAGCGCACATCTCTCATTAAGTCATAAAAAAGGAGGAATAAAACAAACAAACGGTCAGTTCAGGTGTTTTATAAAATATGTGAGTCAGGAAATTGTCTATATAACAAAATGAACGATTGTTGTTCTCTACTTGAAAAAACACTTTGTTTTAAACTTTTAGTTTTTTTTATTATTTAAAAAGTCATTGTATAACATGGATGCATAAACACCTCATTTTATTTCAGTGTTAAATTCTGTTTAACGAAACAGATTATAATTAAAAATGTCTCCAGACCTTTACTGGTTGTGGATTATCTTTATTCAGACCCCGCTGATTTTTAATTGGTTACTCCTGTCTTAGACCATTGTTAGCTTCAGCCCCCTGCATGGTAAATTCTAATTTACACTAAACGTAATGCTAACAGGTGGGATATTTACTCTCTACAACATTGTGACCAAACCTAAC
Source organism: Cyprinodon tularosa (assembly GCF_016077235.1). Classification (NCBI taxonomy): domain Eukaryota; kingdom Metazoa; phylum Chordata; class Actinopteri; order Cyprinodontiformes; family Cyprinodontidae; genus Cyprinodon; species Cyprinodon tularosa. The sequence goes on from NW_024039396.1 coordinate 377,211, forward strand.
ATTAAGGAGTACAATTTTTATTAATAAAAGGTGGGATCCTTCATTGATTGCCCAATAAAAGAAAGAGAAAAAGAAAGAGAAATTATAAGTATTTTATTTTGAGGTATTTAAAGGGTTCCTGTCAGGTTGAGTGAAGGTTTCAAATGCACAGACAGAAGAAGGCAAAGAGGAGTTTTGCTGATTTAATGCTGATTCAAAGGAAACAGAAGCAAGTCCAAAACAAAATAAACTCGTACTCGTCGTACTCGTACTCGTCGTCTCCCGCTTTATCCGGAACCGGGTCGCGGGGGCAGCAGACTAAGCAGAGACTCCGAGACTTCCCTCTCCGCAGACACCTCCTCCAGCTCTGTTGGGCGAAGCCCTAGGCGCTCCCAGGCCAGCCGAGAGACATAGTCTCTCCAGCGTGTCCTGGGCCGTCCCCTGGGCCTCCCCCCGGTGGGACATGCCTGGAACACCTCCCGAGGGAGGCGTCCAGGGGGCATCCGAAGAAGATGTCCGAGCCACCTCAACTGACTCCTCTCGATGTGGAGGAGAACCGGCTCTACACTGAGCCTCTCCCGAATGACCGAGCTCCTCACCCTATCTCTAAGGGAGAGCCCAGCCACCCTGCGGAGAAAGCTCATTTCAGCCGCTTGTATCCGGGATCTCGTTCTTTCGGTCATGATCCAAATTTCATGACCATAGGTGAGGGTAGGAACGTAGACCGACCGGTAAATTGAGAGCTTTGCCTTTTCGCTCAGCTCTCTCTTCACCAGGACAGACCGGTGCAGCGTCCGCATTATTGCAGCAGCCGCACCGATCCGTCTATCGATCTCCCGCTCCATTCTTCCCTCACTCGTGAACAGGACCCCAAGATACTTGAACTCCTCCACTTGAGGCAAGGACTCCCCTCCAACCCGAAGGGGACATGCCACCTTTTTCCGGTCGAGAACCATGGCCTCGGATTTGGAGGAGCTGATTCTCATCCCAGCCGCTTCACACTCGGCTGCGAACCGCCCCAGCGCACGCTGTAGGTCTTGGCAGGAGGGAGCCAGCAGAACTACGTCATCCGCAAAAAGCAGGGACGAGATCCGCTGTTCCCCAAACCAGACCCCCTCCGGTCCTTGACTGCACCTAGAAATCCTGTCCATAAAAGTTATGAACAGGACCGGTGACAGAGGGCAGCCCTGTCAGAGTCCAACATGCACCGGGAACAGGTCCGACTTAATGCCGGCAATGCGAACCAGACTCCTGCTCCGCTTGTACAGAGAACGGATGGCCCCTAATAAAGGGCCTCCGACTCCATACTCCTGGAGCCCCCCCCACAGGGCAGCACGAGGGACACGGTCGAATGCCTTCTCCAAGTCCACAAAACACATGTGGACTGGTTGGGCAAACTCCCATGAACCCTCAAGCACCCTGCAGAGGGTGTAGAGCTGGTCCACCGTTCCACGGCCAGGACGAAAACCACACTGCTCCTCCTGCAGCCGAGGTTCAACAATCAGCCGGACTCTCCTCTCCAGCACCCTGGCATAGGCCTTTCCGGGGAGGCTGAGAAGTGTGATTCCCCGATAGTTGGAACACACCCTCCGGTCCCCCTTCTTGTGGAGGGGAACCACCACCCCAGTCTGCCAATCCAGGGGAACTGTCCCCGACCTCCACGCGATGTTGAAGAGACGTGTCAACCATGACAGCCCGACAACATCCAGAGCTCTGAGATACTCAGGACGGATCTCATCCACCCCCGAAGCCTTGCCACCGTGGAGTTTTTTGACTACCTCGGTGACTTCAGCCCGGGTGATGGACGAACCCAGCCCCAAGCACCTCGTCTCTTCTTCCCCCACGGAAGGCATGTCTGTCGGGTTGAGGAGATCCTCAAAGTATTCCTTCCACCGCCCAACAATATCCTCCTTCAAGGTCAGCAGCTCCCCACACCCACTAAAAACAGTGTTAGTGAAGCACTGCTTTCCCCTCCGGAGGCGCCGGACGGTTTGCCAGAATCGCTTTGAGGCCAACCGATAGTCTTTTTCCATGGCCTCTCCGAACTCCTCCCAGGCCCGAGATTTTGCCTCTGCAACCGCCCGGGCCGCGACACGTTTGGCCTTACGGTACCTGCTTGCTGCTTCAGGAGTCCCACAAGCCAGCCAGGCTTGAGAGGACTCCTTCTTCAGCTTGACGGCATCCCTTACTATCGGTGTCCACCACCGGGTTCGGGGATTGCCACCACGACAGGCACCGCAAACCTTACGGCCACAGCTACGGGCAGCCGCATCGACAATAGAGGCAGAGAACACAGCCCATTCGGACTCCATGTCTCCAACCTCCCTCGGAACCTGAGAGAAGCTCTCCCGGAGGTGGGAGTTGAACACGTCTCTGACCGAGGGCTCCACCAGACGTTCCCAGCAGACCCTCACTACACGTTTGGGCCTGCCGAGTCTTTCAGGCTTCCTCCTCTTCCAGCGTATCCAACTCACCACCAGGTGGTGGTCGGTGGACAGCTCCGCCCCTCTCTTCACCCGAGTGTCCAAGACATGCGGCCGAAGATCAGAAGATACGACTACAAAGTCGATCATCGACCTTCGGCCTAGGGTGTCCTGGTGCCAAGTGCACCGATGGACATCCTTATGCCTGAACATGGTGTTCATTATGGACAATCCGTGACTTGCACAGAAGTCCAATAATGAGACACCACTCGGGTTCAGAGCTGGGGGCCCGTTCTTCCCGATCGCGCCCCTCCAGGTGTCACTGTCGTTTCCCACGTGGGCGTTGAAGTCTCCCAGCAGAATGATGGAATCCCCGGGAGGGACGCTTTCTAACACCCTCCCCAGGGATGCTAAGAAGGCCTGGTACTCCGTACTGCCGTTCGGCCCATAGGCCGAAACAACTGTCAGAGTCCTCCTTTCAACCCGAAGGCGAAGGGAGGCGACCCTCTCGTCTACCGGGGTGAACTCCAACACGAGACGGCTGAGCTGGGGGGAGACAAGCAGCCCCACCCCCGCCCTCCGCCTCTTCTCGCGGGTAACTCCAGAGTAGAAGAGAGTCCAGCCTCTCTCAAGGAGCTGGGTTCCAGAGCCCTGGCTGTGCGTAGAGGAGAGGCCAACTATTTCTAGCTGGTATCGCTCCACCTCCCGCACAAGCTCGGGCTCCTTCCCCGCCAGTGAGGTGAAATTCCACGTCCCCAGAGCCAGTCTAAGCGCCCGCGGATCAGGTCGCCGAGGTCTCCGCCTCTGGCTGCTGCCCAATCCTCTTTGCACCGGTCCCTCATGGTTCCCCCTGCAGGTGGTGGGCCCACTGGGGGATGGCCTCGCGTCGCTCCTTCGGGCTGGGCCCGGCCGGGTCCCACGAGGAAGAACCCGACCACCAGGCGCTCGCCGACGAACCCCAACCCCAGGCCTGGCTCCAGGGTGGGGTCCCGGCTCCGCCGTACCGGGCGACGTCACGTGCCTCGTTTGAGTCCTCGTCATAAGGGTTTTTGAACCGCTCTTCGTCTGACCTGTCACCCAGAGCCTGTTTGCCTTGGGAGACCCTTCCAGGGGCATTTAGCCCCCGACAACATAGCCTCTGGGATCACCCAGGCACTGAAACCCCTCCACCACGTTAAGGTGGCGGTTCAAGGAGGGGAAAAAAAAAAAAAAAACAGGAGATGTCAGGGAAAACACACATGAGGGGCAAAGAAACAATGAGGTACCAGCGATGAGAAACTGCACAAGAGGGGTATAAATGGGAGACTGAACAAAGACTAGGCTAATTAGCAGACGAGGAGCAGGTGTGGATGGAAGAATCTAGAAGAGAGTTAAGGGAAGGAGACAACAGAGGGTAAACAAGAAATACATAAAAACTCAAATAACACAAAATGGAAATCAAACCAATGAAAACTCAAATAGAAAACTTAAACAGAACCATGACAGTTCCAGCTTATTGACTAAAACTCCAGATCCTAATTCACAACACTGAAGCTGGTATAGCCAAAACATTTATGTCCAAAATAAGTTGATCGAAACCTCTGGTCCAAATGTAAAAAGGCTATAAAAAAACAAACAAAAAAACATTCCTAAATCTATGCAAAGTGTGCTGCGAACTAAAGGACCAGGGTAGACAAAAGCCATTAGGGTATTGACACCAGGGTTAAGTGAAAGAACTGAAGCTGGTATAGCCAAAACATTTATGTCCAAAATAGTATCCCAATAGTAACCAGTATTTGTTCCTGACTTTTGAAGTACTTTATTGCTAAAAACTGAAGGTTCCCACATAATAAGGCATACTGTGCATGAATGTGCACAGACTCAAATACGCACCAGTATGTAGAAGCCATAAAATGGAGATTTACATTGGAAGGTTATTATTTGACCTCAGGTCACCGGAAATCTCTGTGAGTCAAGCTGTTTGTTTATATAACTGAACCAAACTACTAACTCAAATGCCTGTTCCTTAAAATAAATCTATGAACTAAAGAAACAAAACAGTGATGATTAATTGAGTGATGATTTAGGCTTTATCCTCTCCATGTGGAGTATTTTTCTGTCCCAACATAGAGCTGTACACTTCTGTTTTTTTTCCACTGCTGTTGAAAAAATCTGAGACTTCAGGTAATTTGAAAACTCTTCTGATCTTTCTATATCACAAGTAAATTACATTGTGCTCTGAGGTGAGACTTCTTTCACACATGCATTGATTTAAACAGTTCTGCCAGTCATGAATAGACCTCAACATTCTTTGTTAATAACTGGCAGCTTCTTTAAATGAAAGAAAAAAGTCTCTATTAACTTTTCAGCAGAATATCTTGAATCATAAAGATTCCTTAATATCGCATGTATGGCCTTACATACAGAGAAATAAAAAAAAAATCCTGCTATTAGACATTTGTTTTCTAAGCCTTTGCTGTATCAGATTTACCTAAACACATCTACCTGGATGTCAGTTTTTTCCCCGACACTTTATTGCACTGCCTTGTCTTTCTCAGTTTAATCTAAAATCTATCTTATTTGACAGGGAATCCAATTTGAAAAAAAAAAAGCATCTCAGATAATGATTATCCTGCATATTCTACTTGAAATGCATGTTCCTGTTCTGTTTGTGTCTTGGACCGGTTACATTCCAGTTGCCAGGTTGAATGAGGGGATTACACTTTCAGACGGTGCCTGTGTCATAGAACCAAAGCTGACAACAACAAAAAACAAATCAGCTTTTGAACAAAAGACTTGTTGTTTCTGGCAGTTCCAATACTTTCTTCTTACCTTTGTTTCATTTTTGTAGCTATTCTTTGTGGAAGATGCTAAACTTGAATTATTTCTTATTACAGAAGAAAAGCTGTTTTTACAGTATGGGCCTCAATTTTTAAAAACTCTTAAAAAAAAGCATTTAATGCATTTCTATAATCTCACACAGAAAAGTTTAGAAAATAAAACCTTTATTTAGATTTTTTTTTAACTGTCAATCAATCAGTCAAAGTTTATTTATATAGCACTTAAGCATAAAACAGTGTATCCTGAGTATTAAAAGTCAGTTTGAAAAAATGTGTCTTCAATCTGGACTTTATTTTTATTTTATTTTTTTTACAGTGTCCTGTCTGGCAAGGTGGCAATAAGAATAATTGTCTTGATGCCAAAAGGAGCCCAACAGATTTTACTTTCACAAGTGTAGCGGTATCGCAATTGCCATACTGCTCCACTTGTTTCATGTATATAAATTGCTTTATTATAATTATGCAGGGAGTTTTACAGTTCATATGGACACTGCAATGTAAGTAGAGCAGAAAAACAGAAGAAGAAGAAGGAAAAAGAAAAAGAAAAAAAAAGGACAAAAGATAAAAGAAAGAGGAGATAGGAAGGAGACAATGACAAAACATTTTCAGTCTGCTTCATCACCTGCAATGAGATGAGAAAAAAAAAAAAAGAACAGCACAACCAAAAGAGCTGGGGGGGGGGGGGGGGGGGGGGCATGGACATTAACACCTATGGCATGTGCTTACCCCCTCATGGGTTTGCACTCTGTATGTGGGGGATGGGGAGGGAGGGGGAGTAGGTATGATCTCGGCCTGGATGTCTTCTGTCGCTTGTGTGGTGAGTAGCTTGATTGTTATTGTAGGGGAGGGATTACATCTCCAGAGGGGGGGTGGTGATAGAGGGAAGAAGATCTTGGAAGGGCTTCGGGTCTGGCTCCCTGTCTTGGTCCTGGTCCGTGCTGCCCCCTGGTGGGGCTTCGTCCGGGGTGGGGGCTCTGCGTGTTGCGCATGGGCTGGCCGGCTGGGGTTGTCCCCCCCCTTATTCATTTATTTATTTATTATTATTATTATTTTTTTCTTTTCTCCCTTTTATATTTTTTATTTATTAATTAATTAATTTTTTATTTATTTATTTATTTATTAATTTTTTTTTTTATTTATTTTTTTTTTATTTTATTTTTTTTATTTTTGGATGGACAGGACGGGGGGAGGGTGGTGGTGTCGGCTCCGTGCCCGGCTGGCTGGTGGGTCCTGCTGCCGGTCCCGAGCCCCCGGGCTATGGTGGTGGAACTGGTGGGGCCCCCTTCTCTGGGGGGGCTCTCGGGGAACGGGGTGCCTATTGGAGTCAGCGGGGGAGCTGGCTCCCTGGGAGTGCAGCAAGCACCCCAGTCCTTTGCTCCCCATCCCCGAAATCCTCCCTCGGCCTGCTCCATCACTCTGCCACACATGTAGGTTTTTGGGGAGGGGGTCGTTACTGGAGGGCCACACCTTCTGATGACGTCCCCCACACCAATTTTATTTTGCATTTTAGACATTTCCATCTACATCATTTTCACAACACACATCTATGTAGGGCATTTTCGGGGGGTGGGGGTCAGGGCCACCGGGGGGGGGGGGGCTTATTTTATGGGCCTCACCACGGTCGGCCTCCTCCATCCCCTCTCGCATCTACACATTGAGGGTTGTCGAAGGGGGGGGTGTGCTGGCACCGTCTATCTCCTGGAGGGGGGGTGGAGTGTGCCTTCTTGGTACTCCCAGTTTTAATTGCATCTGAGAGCAACACGCAACAACACCCCATTCGAGCGGGCGCAGTGAGGATCGGGGTCTTCTCACACCCCTGTTCTCCGGCTGCCGCCTGGAGTCTGGGGCCTGGAGGCTTTTTTTTTTCTTTTTTTCTTTCTTTCCGGGGGGGGGGGGGGGCGGTTCTGGTTGGGTGGCCGGCGCGGGATGGGTGGGCCCCGGTCCCGGGGGGGGCTCTTGCTGGGGGTGGTCCGGTCCGTGTGCGGGGTGGGGGGCCGGGCTTGAAGCAGGAAAGAGATAGGTTGGTGTGGCGGTGTCGCCGCTCCCCTCCCCTCACTTCCGGATTTTAGGTTCACTTATGGGGTCATCCGATAGTCCCGGGACCGACCACCGGTGTCACCGGGTTTTTGGTCCTGGTATTATTGGATGTGAGTGTTATGTGTGAATGTGTGTCCGCGTTGTTATTTTCTTTATTTATTATTATTATTATTTTATTCAAAATTTTTTTTTTTTTTTTTCTGTGGTACGAGTGGGGGCACTAGGGAGGGAAGGCATGATTAAGATGGTGTGTTCTTTTTTTTTTTTTTTTTTTTCCCAGGTTGGGATCTCAACCGCACCCTCTCCCAAATACATCTCAAGTCTCCGCTAAGTGCGGAGCCCATTCCCCCCGTCCTGCTCTCCCTCCGCTGGCTGGCGTCGGGGCTCACCGGTGCACTGGTGGAGCTGGGGGTGGATGCCCGGGGGACTGCTGGCTAATTCCTGGCAGCCTCTCCGCTGGCCCCGGCCAGCCGGGGCTTTGCTGGGGCTCCTGTCTGGGGATCGGGTGCCCTTGGGGCCTCGGATCCCTAGGGCCTGGGACTGGATCCGTTCGGGGGGGGACTGGCTGTTGTTTGGGGATTTTCGGGGTCGGTGCCGGTGCCTTCGATACGATGCCGGTTCCTGGGCGGTGTTTCTTTTCTTTCACAGGTTCTGTGGTATTGGTTCGGGGGGGGGGGGGGAGCTGCACGGCATGGTGGGGTGCGGGTCTTGGGTCCTGTTTTGGGCTCCGGTTTTTCCGCTCGCACTTCTCCTCTTGCCTATTTATTTTAATTGTAATTATTAATTTATTTACCTATTTATTTATTTATTTATGTTTTTTTTTTTTCTCTTCCTCGGTGGGGGGAGCGGTTGCGGGCGGGTCGGTGTCTGGTGTCCGCTGTCGCATTGTGGGGGCTCCTTCTTTTTTTTGTTTTTTGTTTTTTTTTTTGGGGGGGGTTTGGCATGTCTGTTTTCTCGGGGGCGGGCGGGCCTGCTGGGTGGGGGTCCTGCTGGCGGCGCGGCGCTGGTGTGTGGGGGTCCGGGCGGCTCCGGCGGGGTTCGTGTTGGGGGGCCGGTCTGGGCGGGCTGGCTGCGCTGGCTGGGTATTCGGGTGGGTTTTCCCTCCTGGAGGCATGGCGGGGCTGCTCTGTTCCCGCTGATCGCGGCGGGTGGGGCTGCGGGGCGGGTGGGGGCCTGGAGTGGCTATGGCCGGCGCGTGTTGGGGGGCCGGGGCGGCGGAGCTGCTCTGGCCGCGTGTCAGGGCCTGGTGCGGGCGGCGGCGGATGTGGCTGAGCTGCTTTGGCTTCGTCCGGTGGGGGGGCGGCGTGGTTCGCTCCGCTCTGGCTTTGTGCTGCCCCTCGGGCTGCTGGGGGGGGGGTGGTTGCGCCGGCTGCGGTCTGCTCTTCTTGCAGTTTTGCGCCGGGCTGCTTTTCTGCTCTCGGGCTGATTCTGTGCGCGGTGTGTTTCGTTGCGCGCTGTTGGCATCGGTCTTGGTGGGGTGGGGCTGCGCTTTTGGCCGGGGGGGCGTTTTGGGGGGGTCCCGCGGCGGTCGCGGCCGGTTCGCGGCGGATGTGCGTGGGCCCTGGCCGGGGGCGGGGCCGCCTGAGTGTTTTTCCTGGGTGGTGCGGTCGCGGTGGGTGTTGCGGCCGGTCGCCGGGGCTTTGATGCCGGGGGGCGGGGCGTGTTTCGGTGCTCTGTGGGGCTGGGGCGTTTCGATCGGCGCCGTGGGGGGGCTGGTGTTCGGTGCCAGGCCCTACTTTGGGGTGGCCGGCTGCCGGCGGGGCCCGCGGACTCGTCCCCGCGGCTCCCCGGGGCGCCGGCGTGGCGGTGGCTGGGGGGCTTCTTCGTGGCTGTCTCTCCTCCTGCCTTGGTGGGGTCTGATTTCCGGGGCTGGCCCCGCCTTGGTGCCTTCGCTTCTGGGGTCCCTTTGGGCGCCTGGGGCTTTGGGTCTCCCGGCGCTGGACTCAGTGCTCTGGGGGGTGTGCCTCTCCGGCTCTCCACAACCACTATTGAGCATTTTTTCTAAGGTTAAAACTTTACATGCACAAGTTCACCCTCACAAACAACTACAGGTGCTAGGCTTCAGGTACTTAGAGATTCACTTCCAAACAGAAACCCCACATTCATATCTTCAGGTAACACAGAGTACATGTCAGACTTAATAATATTACTTTAGCGATAGTTTCAAGGTGTTTGCTTTATTGTATATCTCGTACCATGTCTTTTGGTTTAATCTGGACTTTAAAAGGAGTAGATCTGTGAGAACCTGCAGAACGGGAGGCAGGCTGTTCCAGAGTTTAGTTGCAGTAACCGGTACCTGGGCATGTTCAGAACCATTTGATCGACAGACTGGAGAGCTCTGCTGGGGAGATGTACATCTCAGTTAAGTATACCAGAGCAAGACCAAGAAGGGCTTTAAAAACAAGCATTTAAATTTAAAAATCTATCCGAAAACGTACCACTACTAATTTGACTAACTGTCAAATCTGCATATTAAAAAAAGCAGAGGTTCCAGTAAGTTGATTTTCTGTTCTGTGAAAAAACTAAATCATATCTAAAGTGATGTGAGTAAAATGGTGGGGTTAAAGCCTAAATAGAACATCTGTGGAGAAACTTCCCTCCATCACAGATAAAGCAGACAATGTTGAATGAGATTGAATTAGATTTATCATTGGACCATGCACAATGATGTTTTAATTAATCCGTTCATCCTCTGTTCAGCATGCAGATGCAAGCTGTGCTTTTACATCTAAATAATAGAAGATCCTCAGGTAATTGAGTTTTATCTTCTTGACTATGAGACTGAACAAATTTCTGACATTATTTATTATTTCATACCTTTAACTTATACCTCAGAAACATATTGAAATAGGGTGTGAAATTAAGACGTGATTGAAAAAGCTGTGTAAAGCCTATATACCAGTCACTAAAAATAGAACCAAAAAGACATAGATGTTAGCAACATAATATTATCATAAAGTTTTATCAATATGCAAGCACACGGAATATTTATCACTTTCTACATTATCTTCAATAACTACTCAATAGGTATTAATATTAGAAAAATTGAATAATTTATATGGCTGAACTCCTCTCTGGGAAAACATTTCTGTCTTTTATAGAATTCTCCTAACGTGACTGATACATGTGACATCAGTAGATGATCTTATAGACAAGGCAATAAGCTGATGAGCTTTTAAGAACATTTTAAATGGATTGTAACTCTCACAGGATGGTAATATTTCCAAAGGACCAATAAAATCACAGGTGAGCAAGCATACATTACTGTAACTGTCCTTCATTATCTAAAAAAAAAAATAATCCTTTAAAAATTGCATTTTAGATAAATGCATAAATGTCTCGTGAAAAAACATGTTTAGATAAAATCTACTTTTAATGCCTGCTGCTCGGTTTAGATAGTATATTCAGACGCCCTGAAAGTGGTGAATCCTGCACTCTGCAAAAAAAAAGTGCTCCATCTATGTCACTGACAATGCCAAGCCGCTGGTGCAAAGCTCGATGACCTTTGGCGATATTTGGATTGAGCTTATCACAACAATATTTCAGTGACCCATAGTAAGAACATATCTGCAAATAATCCAGCTGCTTTCCTATAGAGATGATGTAGCAAGTAACAGGGATGGTTTGTACTCAGTAACCCAATACATACTGTACGTCCTGGGACCTAAGAAGGGAAAACAAACATGTCATCCAGCACTGGGATGCCATCTATTTTTAGATTATCTAAATAAATGCACAGCCTGCTTTAGAAATAAGATAAAAGTGATGAAAGCCCACACCACCCCCCCACCAAACCCAGCCCCAGGTTTTGAATGGGAATGGAGCTGCCAGTGATATCAGATGTGTCTGTCAGATCAGAATCAGCACTCAGTATTAAATGAGGGGAGAAGACCTGGAAATTAAATTCACCTGTCAATCCACATGTGTTTGATCCTGTCTGACTGCTATTCTGCATCAACATGTAAGAATACAACATAATTTTAAGTCTTAAAAACATAAAGCATGTTCAAACATATTTTGAGGAAGTTTTTGCTTTGTCAAAAATTATCAGTGGTCTTTTAGAACCTTCCAATTCATCGTTGTTTTTCTGGGGTTTTAGATATTGTTCCTTGTAAAAGCATTCATACAACGCAATCCTGAAAGTTTTACACAATGCATCACATTTAGCTATATAAATAAATACCCATCTATATAAATATCCATGTAAATACCCCATGCAATAACCCTGTATAATAATTCTGCTTGAAGAAAAAAAAAAAAAAGACTTCAGCTGTCATATATGTATATATATATATATATATATATATATATATATATATATATATATATATATATATATATATATAACACAAGACTGGGAATTTTGTGTGATATATATACTAACACAAAGTGATGTGTAATTAAGAGTGCAGAAGACAATTTGTATGAGTTTTAGAAACTTTTCATGAATAAATTGTCATTTTCAAGACTTCATTTTTTTATTTCCCTTTGAGATTAATTAGTACTGAAATGAAGGGAAATCATTTTCGCTCTGATAGTCTTTAAAAAACGTTATTTGCAGTGTCTTCTAAGAGACTTCGGAATTAAATGAAAGGTTATGTAAGATTACATATTCCTTGCCCTCAAGTGTGGGGTGTCCTTCAGTTCACAGCTCAGGAAGCTAGGCAGCAACTCTGTGATTTGTGGGTCAGAACCACTCACAGCGTAGAAGGGCACACCGGACACAGGGTGTTTGGCCAGAACAGGTAGAGTGCTATCTTAGTTTAAAACTCCTCATCCATTATATCAGAACGGATACCAGCAAGGATTGGGATATATTCCTTTTGCTGGTATAATTGGGCTACGGTTCCAGAGATTGCCCCACGTGGGACATGATGTCCAGCTGGAAGTTCAGGTCTCTCCTCTACATCCAGACTGAAGTCCAGGGAAAGAGAGACAAAAAGGGTTTCCTCGGTGGATTTAAAGATGCTGCAACTTGAAGATGTGTTCTGTGTTAAATCATATTCTTTTCTTTTTTTTCTTTTTTTTTAACAGTGTCCTGTCTGGCGATGTGGCAATAAGAATAATTGTCTTGATGCCAAAAAGAGCCAAACAGATTTTACTTTCACAAGTGGAGCAGTACGGCTATTGCCATAGTGTTCTGCTTGTTTTATGCATATAAATTGCTTTATTATAATTATGCAGGGAGTTTTACAGATTATATGGACACTGCAATGTAAGTAGAACAGGAAAGGAAAAACAGGAAAAAAGGAGAAAAGATGAAAGAAAGAGGAGATAAAAGGGAGATAATGATAAAACATTTTCAGTCTGCTTCTTTACCTGCAAAGAGATGTAAAAAGAACAGCACAACCAAACAACATGGTACGGGACATAAAATAAAGTAACACCTTGATATTTTTGCTGAAGTATAAGTTGTATTATTTAATCTGACATGTACTCTGTGTTATCTGATGATAAAAATATGGCCTTTATATTTGTAGCCAATATTAAATCACATCCTTAATTGAATGCCCTGTAATGGGATTTGCAATTCCCTACCAGGAAGTTGTAGTTCTGATCCGTAATATTTGATAATGATCCAGATCTTGTAAGTAGGGCAAAATGTGCTGCTTGTTGAAGGTCTGTGCTCTCCGAGTGCTTCTCTGTTTTTTTTTTTTTTTATGAAACCATATCAAAGGTTTTCAAAAGTTGATAATATTATATTAAAAAAGGAAACAAAGAATTCCTAGCTGATTCCACCCACAGATGAAGAACAACTGCTTACAATTTTGAAAAGCTTGCTACACCCATTGTCTTGCATGATTATTTCATTGCTTAACCCTCCAGGCTATAGTAGCAATTCATCCCATCATCGTATTAGAATAATAATTATGAATATTTTCTTTACATGACCACACCAGTTTTGTCTATAAAATCAACCACATCAAAATCTGCACAGCCTTTGAAGGAAAGCTATAAAATATTAATTTCACCACAGCCGTCTTGAGCTCTCTCTTGTTTGACATTGGCTGTCAGGCTTCTAATAATCTTCATGGGTTTTGTTTCATTTGCGATGCCCCATCGAGAGGCCTGTAATCTCCTTCCATATTAATCTCACAGAGCAGAAATGTCATGCAGGCAAACTCGGAATCATTTAAATTCTTGTTTACCAGCCCTCCTATTTCACCGCGGTGCAGCCACCCGCTGGAGCCTGAGCAGCAGGCTCTCCCTCTAAAGAATACTCCTCTCATTCTGTCAGATCCAAGAATTTGCATCCAGATCTATAGTCCTCTCAGCTCCACATCCCTCTTATCATTCCCCTAATGGATCACAACAGCCATTGTGCCATGTGTCTGTGTGTGCTAGTTGGTGTGTGGTAACTGCTTGAGTGAAGATACCTTCAGATCCCCCCTGAGGGAATTCTTCTAGGCTTATTTTACCCTTTTGTTGCATGTCCTACTTCCTGCTCCCTCATCTCTTTTTCCAAGTCCCTCGACTTCCGCAGCTTTCATGTGGCATTACAGGTTTGCGTAAACTTGGCTTGGACCTGTGATTGGATTGAAAGCTGATGGTTTTGTATAATTTGGTTCTTTATTGTGGATATAGGTTTTTTTGAAGATTCAGAAGAAGCTTAAACATTCGATGAAATTGCAGATGCCTATATGAAGGGAACATTTTATTGTAACGGTTTGAGGTCTAGTGGGAATATGATCAAAAGACATTATTTCAGGATGATCCCATGTTAAAACTACACCTTAAAAATTATGGCATACTGTATATGATGCTTTTTTTCATGGCCATTCTCCTTTGTTCAGTTTGATAGAATTAATTCATTTTTTCAGGGTTGTTAACACGCTTGCACAAAATTGTTGGTAACCCTCGTTTTATATAAGAAAAACTCTCAATGGTCTCAGAAAAAAACTTGAATGTGACAAAAGCAGTAATTGCATTCTATACAATATATTGAAAATCAGACATTGCTTTTCAATAATTAACAGAATGGTCAATCTTTTGTGGTTGAAATTATTCTGATAACAGAATAAGTTTAAAAAGAAACTTATGAAATAGTAGAAAATTATCTCACCCCTAGAGCAGACTAAAAAGAATTTCATCTAAGGGACATGTTACATCAAGAAAAAAAAAAAAAAAAAACAGTCTAATTGAAAAGTCAAACGTGGTGGTCGTATGTATAGACGCCAAATAGTATAGCAAGGGATTGCTGACTGCGTAAATGAGCAAGTTATATATCAGCGTCATTTAATGCACCCTGATAACTGTAGTGCATGTTAATCTGGTTCCCCCTGGAGTGTAGAGGATTTAAAATTTAAATAAAACACAAAAAACACAATTTCATCTGGTTAGTTGTACTTCTTAGTTCAATAATGTATGGAAGCTGATGCCATGATGCATCATATGGATACAAGAAGGGGCCGCCTTTTACAGCTGCTTTTTGTGTCTCTGCTTCTGTCTCCTTGAACCCCAGTCGGCCTCAGCAGATGGCCGCTCACACTGAGCCTGGTTCTGCTGGAGGTTTCTTCCTGTTAAAAGGGAGTTTTTCCTCTCCACTGTCACTACAAGCATGCTTAGTGTGAGGGATTGTATTTGAGTCAATGAGTCGATGCAATCGACTGGTTTTCTTCAGATAGAAAACTTTGTATCAATTTGACTGTATGATCTGGTTGAACTGTAAAGGGCCTTGAGATGACATGTGTTCTGAATTTGACGCTATAGAGATAAACTGAATTGAATTGATCAGTCTAAGTCAAGGTGGCAAAAGTACTCACTTTCCATACTTGAGTAAAAGTACAGATACTTGTGTTAAAAAATACTCTTGTAAAAGTGGAAGTACTGATTAAACTTCTTTACTCAAGTAAAAGTAACAAAGTACAGGCTTATAAATTTACTTAAAGTATAAAAGTAAAAGTAGAAACCACTTTTTTCATGCCGTTGCCTACATTTTAAATGGATGTCTGCCAATAGGACTAGATCTCCGTTGTGTTCATTTTCAATCATCTCGTCGTCCATACTACTATGCTAACGCCACCGCCACCAAGCTGCAATGATTTGCCGCCAATGAATACCGCCGAATCTGTCGATTCATTTTGTAGTGGTGCGTCAAATGCAACGTAGATTCCCATCCAATTAGATTGAATTTGGTATTGATGACGTGAAAAATAATAACGGTAACTCCATTGAAATGATTCAAAACTAAAGTAACGAGCCAATTTTTAAAAATGTAAGGAGTAGAAAGTAGAGATATTTGTGTAAAAATGTAAGGAGTAGAAGTAAAAAGTCGCCATAAAAATAAGTAGTAAAGTAAAGTAAAAATATCAGAAAAATCTACTTGAGTACAGTAACGAAGTATTTGTACTTTGTTACTTCCCATCTCTTGTCTAAGTGAAATACTGACTATCCTGCGATGGCATAAAATCCCTCATTTATAGACTGTCTTAATGTAAGTGGCGATATGCCATGGCCGTACATCCATTCTGTGATACAGTGAGGAAGACATTCCTGCGGGTCACAAAGCCAACACATGTTTCCAGAATCTGGCATATATGCCAGTCCGGTTTTTGAAACTCTGTGACACTAATAGTCATAGGGCCGGATTTATCAAGATCCAATTTTGCGTGCAGTAATTTGCGCTCGCAAACTGGAATTTTGCGCGAGGGGCTGAACCATGGTTTGCGGGTGATTTAACAAGAGCGATTGCGTAACTGGTGGCAGGTGCAAAACTGTTGGAGACGCCCTATTTAAATGATGGTTTTGCGCGTTTTGTGGTTTGCGGCATGGCGAGTTTGGACAGCAGAAAGCGCAAAAGGAAATTCGACCCCATGGAAATGGAGGTGTTGGTGGATGAAGCCAACAAACATTTAAGTGAGCTACAGCAAAGAAGGGTGACTGTCACACAGAGGAACGCTATATGTGAACAAATCTGTAATAAAGTAAACGCTGTCGGTGAAACCTTGCGAACAGTGGATGAAGTAAAAAGAAGATACCAGGATATTAGAAGGGCGAACCAAAGAAAAACAGGCATATAACAAAACATCTGCGAACAAAACAGGAGGGGGCACAGTAGATAAGATGCCTCTGACCAGCATTGAGGAACAAGTACAGCTGACGCTCTGTGAGGAGCAAATCACTGGAATTGCAGCATCAAAATGGCAATGCTGGATAAACGATATGTTTTGATGATCGTTTCCTCGTTCATTCCAAGAATATTCACACGGAGTGAAAAAATGTGTTCTCTGCGTCTCCTTGCTTCATTTCCATGTCTCCTTCTTGCCACAATAACCGCTGCCATGTGTGCGCAATTACGCATACAGACCATTTGCACCTTCTTTTGAAACGTGTTAAATATAGAGTCAGATACTGTTAGCAAAATTGCTTTCAAGTTTAATAAATCACTTTGCGAGTGCTAAATTAATATATTTACATGTTCTCCTCCCACAAGACGCACTTTTGCGTGTAAACGCCCCCTATTGCATATTCATTGCAGAAAAAGTACTAAATGGATAAGAGGCGCTATTTAGCACGTTTTAAAGACCAAATCCTTTTAGCACGCTGTTGATAGATCAGTTTGTACATTTTTTAGCGTGCGCAGTGAAATAGCTCACGTTTTTATACACGCAAACCTTTGATAGATCCGGCCCATAGTGATTCAAAGGATCTTCTCACAATTTGCACTCTAATTTTCATTATATATTTTTTATTTTGCTTCATATATGAAGTATAAACGAACCAAGTGGATTCCAGTGGTGAATGAGGACATCGTACTGGAGAAAGCAAATACAAGGGAGTAAAAGGTTACTATGTAATAAAGGAAGAATGACATGATTTCGGATCAAGACTCTGGCGCAGCAGCAGTACGTACGACAGGAGAACTGGTTTATTTTAAGAGTTTTTATTGTTCAGACTGGAAGCAGAGAAAACAGGAAAATCCAGAGCGGTGTCTCACTGCAAAACAGGTTAGGTGATCAGTATGAGTACCAGCTGATGTTGAGATGAACAGTGAGGCCAGACTTACTTCTCAGGGCTTGGAAACAGGTTGAGGGGGAGCAACAGTGTCCACAGAGAGGGGGGAATGAAGACCTTGGAGTTACCAGTTTCTTTAGGCGTTGGAGGGTGGACAGGCAGGCGAGTTCAGCTTTTGCAGATCTTGAAAGACAGCTCTTGGGGAGGAGTGGAAAGCACCGTTGAGGGAGGAACAGGAGCCAGCCTTCAGCAGGAGGAAAACTAAAGAAAAACAGAGACAAGACTGGTAAGTAAGACTATCAGAACAAGTTCAACTTAACTTGGAAGTCTTGAAGAGGGACCCAGTTACCACTGGTATAGGTAACCATCTGTCGTCTGCCTCAGGGAATCCACTCCTATAAATACTGCTTGCTTGATTGTGGCTGATGAGTAACAGCTGGGAGCCTTACCTGCCTGGCACACCCTGAAAATGAAGGGGAGAAAACAGAAACTCCAAACCAAAGCAGCTCTGTGAACACAACAGTACCCCCCCTCTCAACGGACGCCACACGGCGGACGACCAGAGGAAGAGGCAGAGCGACGCTCAAAATCCGAGGTGAGGGAAGGGTCCAGGATGAAAGAGCGTGGCACCCAGGAACGCTCCTCAGGACCATAACCTGCCCAATCCACCAAGAACTGGTGCCCACGCCCCCTAGGGCGAACATCCACGATGCGCCGCACCGTAAAAGCAGGATGTCCATCAACGACCCGGGCGGGTGGAGGGGGCTTGGCAGGAGGGCACAGGGCACTTGACAGAACTGGTTTGATTTGTGAAACATGAAACACAGGATGAATGCGCAGATGAGAAGGAAGGTTGAGACGGACGGTCGTGGGACTGATAACTGTTTGGATGGTGAAGGGTCCCAGGAACCTAGGGGAGAGTTTCTTTTTGTAACCTTTGAGAGGAAAGTCCCTTGAGGAGAGCCAGACCTTTTGACCCACCAAGTAGTCTGGAGCTGGGATGCGTTTACGATCTGCAGTTCCTTTGTTCTGTTTTGCAGTGCGATTGAGTGCAGCCTTGGTCTGGCTCCAAATACGATGACAGTTCTTAAGATGAGATCTGACTGATGGAAGAACTGTGTCTGGGAAGGAGGAAGGGAGTAAGGAAGGTTGGAAACCCAGAGATGCTTCAAATGGAGAGTGCCCTGTTGCAGCTGAAATATGGGAATTGTGGGCATACTCTACCCAGGGTAGATGTATGCTCCAGGATGATGGATTGGAGGCACAAATGCAGCGAAGAGCATTTTCCAGCTCCTGGTTCAGCCTTTCACACTGACCGTTAGTCTGTGGATGGTAACCAGAAGAAAGGCGGGATTTAGCTCCAAGAGCGGAGCAGAAATCTCTCCACACCTGGGAGACAAATTGTGGCCCCCGATCTGAGATTATTTCAGTGGGTATGCCATGGAGACGGAAGAGGTGGAAAAACAACAGACGAGCAGTTTCAGAAGCAGATGGTAGTTTCTAAAGGGCAATGAGATGACAGGATTTTGAAAGTCTGTCAATTATGGTCAGAATGGTTGTCTTATGGTTAGAGATGGGCAGACCAGTGACAAAATCAATGGCAATATGAGACCACGGTCTGCTGGGAATAGAGAGAGGTTGTAGCAGCCCTGCGGGAGGACGGTGAAGGTTCTTGTTCTGGGCACAGTTGGGGCAAGCAGCAACAAAGTCAGCAACGTCTTTGTTAAGGGAAGGCCACCAAAAGTAGCGGCGGAGTAACCCTATGGTTCTGCTGACACCAGGGTGACAAGAGAAACGGGATGAGTGAGCCCACTGGATGACCCGAGAACGACCAGACATAGGGACATAGAGGCGATTGGGAGGACCGCCTCCTGGATCAGGCTCATCTTTAAGAGCCCTTTGGATGAGAGTCTCAAGGTCCCAAGAAAGCCCCCCAACAGTGCAGGAGGGGGGAAGAATGGGTTGGGGAGATTCTGAAGGTTCGTCAGGAGAGCACTGACGTGACAGAGCATCTGCCTTCATATTGCGAGAACCTGGACGGTAGGTAATGTTTAGGTTGAACCTGGAGAAAAATAGAGTCCATCTGTATTGCCTGGGGTTGAGTTGCTTAGCATTTTGAAGGTAAGATAAATTTTTATGATCTGTCCAAACAATAACAGGGAGATCAGTTCCCTCTAGCCAGTGCCTCCATTCCTCAAGGGAAAGCTTAATGGCCAAAAGCTCTCGATCACCAATGTTGTAATTTCTCTCCGGAGGTGTAAACCGGCGGGAGAAGAAGGCACAGGGGTGCATCTTCTTGTCACATTGGGATCTCTGAGAGAGGACAGCTCCGACCCCTGTATCAGAGGCATCCACCTCCAAGATAAACTGCTCTGAGGGGTCTGGGTGGATGAGGATGGGAGTTTGAGTGAACATCTGTTTTAGGTCAGTGAAGGCCTTGTCTGCCTCGGGTGACCAGGAGAAGGTTCTCTTAGTGGAGGTGAGAGCTGTCAGGGGAGCAGCAATCAGACTAAAGTTCCTGATAAACCTCCTGTAAAAATTGGCAAAGCCTAGAAAACGTTGGAGCTGTTCCCGGGATTCAGGAACCGGCCAGTCCACTACAGCTTGGAGCTTGGCTGTGTCCGTCTTCACCTGTCCACCCTCAAAAACAAAACCAAGAAAAGTTATGGATGGCATGTGAAACTCACATTTCTCTGCTTTCACATACAGATGATTCTCCAAAAGTCTTTGCAAGACCTTTCGGACGTGTTCCTGGTGCTCTTTGGGGTCCTTAGAAAAGATCAGAATGTCGTCAATGTAAACAAAGACAAAAATGTTCAGGAAGTCCCTTAGAACGTCATTGACTAGGGACTGAAACACAGCTGGGGCGTTGCAAAGCCCAAATGGCATAACGAGGTATTCATAGTGACCAATGTGTGTTTTGAAAGCCGTTTTCCACTCATCACCTTGACGAATTCGTACAAGATGGTACGCATTGCGAAGATCTAGTTTTGTGAAGATGGTAGCTTGTCGGACTGGTTCGAACGCAGAGGAAATGAGAGGAAGGGAATATTTATTTTTGATGGTGATTTGATTAAGCCCTCTGTAATCAATACATGGACGGAGAGTCCCATCTTTCTTCTGTACGAAGAAAAAACCTGCTCCTAGAGGGGAAGACGAAGGTCGAATGATGCCAGCATTGACAGAATCAGATATGCATTTTTCCATTGCTTCTCTCTCTGGTCTGGATAAGTTAAATTAACGGCTCGAAGGTAGAAGGGCCCCAGGTAAAAGATTAATGGCAAAATCATATGGTCTGTGAGGAGGGAGAGAGAGAGCCAATTCTTTACAGAGAACCCGCTGCAGATCATGATATTCTGAAGGCACATTGGCTAGATCTGGAGGAGTGGGTTTTGGGGGTGGAGAACTGGGTGGAAGAGCTGAATGAAGGCACCTATTGAGGCATTTAGGATCCCATGACTCGATGCGTGACTGAGACCAGTTAATGTGTGGGTTGTGCTCCTTGAGCCAAGGGAAGCCCAGAACTATAGGAGAGTTCCTTGTAGGGAATATAAAAAAAAGATATGAGTTCATGGTGATTGCCTGACGTTATGAATGTAATGGGTTTGGTTCGCTGAGTGACTGAATGGAGCGCACTACCATCTAGTGCAGATACTGGAACCGGTGCAGGGAGATCCTCAAAAGGGATCTTGTAGTGGTTGACGAGTTCAGGACTAATTAGATTCTGTTCTGAACCAGAGTCAACAAGGGAGAGGACTGGATAAGTCTGATTATTGACACAAACAGTAGATGGGATAGAAAACCGGAGATTATCTTTTAAGAACTGCTTGCCCGCCAGTACCCCCAGAATTACTGGCGGGCTCTGGCTTTTGGTCGCACAGGGCATTGAGGAAGGAAGTGGTCAGGCGATCCACAGTACAAACAGCTGCCTGAGTTAATGCGTCGCTGCCGTTCCTCAGGGGTTAGGTGAACGTGACTAATTTGCATTGGTTCCTGAGGTGGAAGGGGAGACGGATTAACAGGAGGTTGTGGCAGAGGAACCTCTGAACGAAAGGTTGATTGAGAGGGCTGTGGCTTGAGTCTATTTCTTTCCCGCAATCTATTGTCGATGCGGATAGCTAAGGCAATCAGATCATCCAGAGTATCTGGTTCATCCCGGCTAGCAAGCTCATCTTTGAGTTTTTCGCATAGGGCGTGAAGGAATGCTCCTTTAAGGGCAGGAGCGTTCCAGCCTGAATCGGCAGCAAGGGTCCGAAATTCGATCACTAATTCAGCTGCAGATCTATTGCCCTGCTTGAGAGTCCAAAGCTTCTTGGCTGCTTCTTCCTCACTAATTTTAGGACTGAATGTCTGTTTGAACAAATCCAGAAAATCATCATAGGAGTACCGATAGATTTTTTCTTCATCAATGATGGCTTCAGCCCATCTAAGAGCTTTGTCACGTAGTAAACCAATGATATAGGAAATCTTAGAAGCATCATCCGGAAAAGACTGAGGGGACCTCCTGAACACTAGGGAGCACTGTAACACAAAACCTCTACACTTACCCAGTTCCCCCGAAAAGGGTTCTGGAGGTGGAGAGGCGGCGTCACGGAAAGCAGCAGGGGGGGGCTGAGCCACCGGAGCGGGAGACTGAGAAGGAGAAGCAGAAGCAGAGGATGAGGAAACAGAAAACTTGGCACTCAACTGTTGCACCTGATGAGAGAGCTGAGTAAGTGTCTGCTGAATTGAAGTCTGTTGTTGGGCCATAGTAGTGATAGCATTTTCGTGATGCCCGAGAAGAATCCCCTGTTCAGATAAGGCCGTACGTAACGCAGCTGCAGAGTCGGTTTGGACAGATGGTTCTGACATGATTTCGGATCAAGACTCTGGCGCAGCAGCAGTACGTACGACAGGAGAACTGGTTTATTTTAAGAGTTTTTATTGTTCAGACTGGAAGCAGAGAAAACAGGAAAATCCAGAGCGGTGTCTCACTGCAAAACAGGTTAGGTGATCAGTATGAGTACCAGCTGATGTTGAGATGAACAGTGAGGCCAGACTTACTTCTCAAGGCTTGGAAACAGGTTGAGGGGGAGCAACAGTGTCCACAGAGAGGGGGGAATGAAGACCTTGGAGTTACCAGTTTCTTTAGGCGTTGGAGGGTGGACAGGCAGGCGAGTTCAGCTTTTGCAGATCTTGAAAGACAGCTCTTGGGGAGGAGTGGAAAGCACCGTTGAGGGAGGAACAGGAGCCAGCCTTCAGCAGGAGGAAAACTAAAGAAAAACAGAGACAAGACTGGTAAGTAAGACTATCAGAACAAGTTCAACTTAACTTGGAAGTCTTGAAGAGGGACCCAGTTACCACTGGTATAGGTAACCATCTGTCGTCTGCCTCTTCTTCTTCTTATGGGATTTTATGGCGGTTGGCAGACTTGTGAATTGTGCATTACCGCCACCAACTGATATGGAGTAAAGCAAGAAAACAGGAAACGATTCACCCCCCCAAAAAAAAAAAAAAAAAAAAAAAAAAAAAAAAAAAAAAAAAAAAAAAAAAAAAAAAAAAAAAAAAAAAACCTGTGTAACTTAAACCAACATAATACTAAATCACATTTGCCCATATAATTTTAATTTACTCTAGGTCATCTTAACTCTGCCAGTTTCTGATGGTCCCATCGGTCCTCCCATCATACTTCCAACCATCTCCCAGTTCAAATCTTTAATGTCCAGATATTTTTCTGCAGCCTTCACTATTATTTTGATTTTTTCCGTTTTTTTTGTTGTCTGTGCAGTACAATTAATAACTTCTACCATGAAAAGAACAAAATTTGTCTTTTTAACAATAAGTGAGTCTTCATCAATTTTTAGAGATTTCTCTAGAGGTTTGGAATTTGCTGTGTGTTGAACTGTAGGTTTGGGTTTTTCTGACTGAGATGGGATCCTTTTTGCAGCTTCAGCGTAGGTTATTCCGAGCTCAAATTTCATTTTTTTAATTTCCTCAGACCTTTTGCTTGCTTCACAGCCGCGATAGGCAGCAGTATGTTCTCCACCACAATTACAGCATTTTATTTTAGCTTCTTTTCCACATTTTCCGTACTCATGTTCTCCTGCACACCTTCCACACCTCTGTTTCCCTTTACAAACTGCTGCAATGTGACCGAATTTTTGGCATTTGAAACATCTCAATGGTGGAGGATTGTAGATTTTGACATTATAGCTTATGTAACCGATGAATACTTTGCTTGGTAATTGCTCTTCTTCGAATTTAATTAGCACAGATAAACTGTCAGATCTTTCTCCGTTTCTTGTTGTTTTTAACCGTTTTACTTCTTTTACTTTTGCACCTCTTATGTTTTCCAGAATCTCTTTTTCAGAAATTTTTAGAGGAACTCCTCCAATGACTCCCCTGCTGAACTTTTTGTTCTCCATTAAGCTGCACTGAACTCTTATCCCGTCAATTTTGTTGATCCGTATTGCTTTGCCTTGCTGGGCGCTGTCTCTGCAGATAATTAGCAGGTCTCCACTGTACAGAATTCTGGCACCTCTGACTTCTCCGACAAGTTTATTGATGGTTTTTGTTAAGTGAACCGGATTCCAATTTGTAAAAGAGTCTGCCTGATTAACGACTTTGAATATGACTTTGAATTCAGTCGTCTGCCTCAGGGAATCCACTCCTCTAAATACTGCTTGCTTGATTGTGGCTGATGAGTAACAGCTGGGAGCCTCACCTGCCTGGCACACCCTGAAAATGAAGGGGAGAAAACAGAAACTCCAAACCAAAGCAGCTCTGTGAACACAACAAAGAAAAGGAAAAAATTAACTACTCAACTTGTTGAGAACATATTTTGTTTTAACTTCTATTTGTTTATTAGAGTTATTCTATTGTGATGCTTTTTTTTAAAAGTTCTTTTTGAAATCTGAATTAAATCAGGTCATTGTTTCCTGAACAGCCGATTGGCTGCTGGGAGGATTCATATAAATCCTGAAAGCTAGTCTGCTCCAAAGCAGGTTTGCCGTTCAGAGTATGTTACGAGGGTGACTAGCCTCGCTAATAATGAATCCAGCTTTGTGGTACCAGAAAGTTAGGGTTAAATCCAAAGTTTTACTGCTAACCCATTATTCATGCTTCGTGGTACAGGCCTTAGGCAATACAGGTGAATTTTATTTACCTGTTAGGTGAATTTCAAAGGCCAGTAGGCTATACTTGATTCCATTAATAGTATCAGAGTAAGTTGCCTCTCTGCAGACAAATACAGTCAACCTCTTTATTCTTGTTTTTTATAAAAAAAAAAAAATAAAACAATAGAAGCTATCTAACCTTTACTTTTTTTGCACTGTTTTGGAAAAGCTCATGGGGTATGAATACTTCTGCAAGAAACAGTGTTCTATAAGCAAGAAGATAACTGTGATTACCTCTGGGCTAAAGTTCCACACAGTTTAATTGAGGAGTTTTAGCATCATTTAATTAAGTGTTTTTAATGGTTTTGCTTTGAAGCCTCAGAAATTTAGTGTTTATGTTTTTACCAACTGCTTTCATCAACAAAACATTTCCCTCAAGCATTAAAAGTTTGTTCATTTCTGACTCTTTCTTCTAATTCCTTAATTCTTTAAACACATTTCACTCTTTTCCAATGTGAAGAAATTTTTATGAGTTCCTTATCTAAAAGCATTTACCCACCTAAAAGAGTTAATTGTTATAAAAATGCAAACTTTCTGCTGTTACATTCAATGTCTCTGTAACATTTGCACAACTTAGATGGTATTTACCAATATCTAATTCTATCATAAATGATAAGTTTGTCAGTCTTTTGTACATACACACTTTAAAAGTTGATGTGGGCCTTAGTATGAAACCCAAATAAAAATGTTGAGAAAGTAGGATGCAGGACACTTACTGCAACATTTGCTCAAAGCATAGAAAAAGGTTCTAGAATCTCCCACCACATTTTATTTGCAGATTTGCAAAAACTCAATATAAACTAAAATGCATTAAAGCAGCAACCGGTACAGCATCAATGTCTATCATAATATTTGCTGCGGTCAGTAGCAGTTTCATTCCCATTCTATCTTGTTCTCTGAGTTGTAAAAATGAATTTGGATCTTTTGTTTAGCCTTGTCTGTCACAGTTTCAATTATTTTTTATTTGTCTGGCCAGCCAGACTAATACAATGTATACACGGCATATCTGTTTGGTCAAGCTCTCGCACAGCTCAGTTTCAACAGCAGGACTAACAGGATCAGTGTCATCAGGTTAAAACCAATCAGAAAACTACGGATGTGATGCAAAAACCTCAGAGACACACTCTGTTTTTATAATTTTGTGGTAGTAAACATGTCAAGCTGAGAAAAGAAAATACCTCCTTTTTAAAAAGAAATAAAGCTATCAGAAAGGGCATCATCTGCTATGTTATATTAGCAGAAAAACAGTAAAAAGCTGAGAGTGATGTATCGTTAGGCCCAGTCTCCCATGGTGTGATTGGTCTGGTGGAGGTTTACCGGATTGAATTCATCTCTGTTATTCAGCCTACTGTTCTGAAATATTCTTGTGTCTTTCCTGTTTTCAAGACGGGCAGAGAAGAAATATTTATATCCCAGGATGGCAGGGTGTGCTCTATTAATAGTTCATAGACAAATTAACTTTCAAAAGTAAAGTATACAACATTTGTTTGGTTTTTGTGTTGTATCTTGAACATTTGAGTATTACCTATATCTAAAACTAGTATCTTTAAATACTTTTTTTTTAGCGATGACATTTTATTTGACTAAAACTTTTGTTCATTCTACAAATGGAATAAAAAATGTTTTAGTTGCGGGGGAGTTGAAAAGGACAACACAAAGGAGGTAGGTTCAAACACTAAGTAAACAACAATATCACAATCTTAACATCTTTCACTATAGCACTATCAAAACAGTAAGTATTTTGCAAAAACGGCAAATAACAAAAATCCCTGGTTACTGTAACCAAGATATGTGAAGTCTATTGCAGATATGAGAGAGCATTACAAAAGCCTTTACTTTAGCAAAACACAAACTGGATGTTTATGGAAATGCAAGACAGAGAGGAAGCCCCACAAAAAGCCGTCTATGAGTTCGCTAAAAATCAACAAATGACAATTAGAAGCATTACAAACATATTCTTTAAACCATATTATGCAATTGAAGCTTTCAAAATAGGAATAAAATAAAGTAGTGCTACCAAAAAAAACAAAAAAACGTTGCAAATGTTAGAACTAATTGAGTCAGTGTAATGGTCTCAAAGTGCTGGAGCCTTGCAGAGCAACACTTACAAGTCTTAAGAGACCCGCTGGACAATTACAGCAAGTTAAGCTGAAGTGGAAATAATCAGGGCTCAGTTGCCCGCAGCAGCTTAAAAATGGTAGAAATAACTCTCATTATGTTCCTTTCACATTCTAACACAAAGGCAGTTTTATTTAACCAATATTATAATTTAACCCCTCGAGACCTTTAAATATTAGGCTATACTGAACAAATTTCTCAAAATTAGTAGAATATATTATTGCTCCATATCTCTGATCCAAATTTCATCAGATGTAAGCCAGAACTAAATGTTTTGACCAGATTTTAGATTAAGACCTCTAGCCTGTATAGAGGTCCTGGAGGGACTGAACCACAGAGGTCTTGGCAGTTCACTGAGCCGGTATATTGGCACTCACCAGCTGTTCTCTCTTACAAGCCAGCTAAACCTTTGTTTGCTGAAGGGTTCATTGGCAGATATGGGAAGGCACCTGTCAGAGTTTTCCACTGGGATCAAGCAGCTCAACATAATTTCACAACAGATGGGGAACACTATATAGCCTGTTTCGTGTAAGCTCCTATTTTAAAATATGTATGTGATAATTCTGTTATATATATAAAAACAATTTTAAAGGGATGTATAGCAATAATGCTGACTATCAATCTTATAAGAAAAAAATGTATTTGCTAAAACTGTTGCTTTCATTACAAAATGAATTTATTATGTTTTATAGCTGAACATTTCCCATGCCGTCTGTTTAATAATTAAATTAATAATTAAAGTCTTTTTGTTCCTGTGATATAACTATGATGTAACCGGGGCCATCTATTTTAACCACTATTAAACGAAGGAAAAACAAGAGAACACACAGTTTAATACAGCAGAAGTGTGTTGATATTCATAAGCCAGAGATGAGAGCAAAGACGACATCTGCCCACATAAACTTCAACATCTCTACAGCCAGTTTTGATTAAAAGTATAAAAAAAGAAAAATATGAAATAGGAATAAATATCTGAAAGCAACGCTATCCTACGTGGTTATGTTGATTTTTTGACTTTAAATGGAACCATATGCTTTGGTTAGATAAGAGAAAAACAAGGTTTTCAGGATTAAACAAGTTTCCTGCTGATCATGTGGAAAAGCTCCTCATGCCCAGTTTTAAAGTTAATGGACAGAGGTGCATTTGTTTTTCAAAAATCATGATTTTTTTAATTGTGTAAATAAGTCAGTTGGATAATTTCCAATGTGGGAATTAATAAAAAACAATATTTAAAGTACGATGAAAATATGTTCTATATGTGAACTTCTATATCATACAGTTGGTATATCAGGTGGTTTTAAGGCCTAATGGTAGAAAGGGAGAACAATGTTAAACACTGATGGCTGATGCAAAGACTCAAGCTTCATTTTTATTTGATGGCTTTAGTGAAAACAATGTTGCAACCTGATAGATCTACATTCTGAAGTATGTTGTGTTCTTGTGAGGGGTCCATCTCCAGCAAAGAGAAAGTCTTCCAGCTGGAAGAAGAATGTTGTAAAATTTAGGTCATTCTTAGGTCTGCGGAATTTTTTTTTCAATTTTCATGTCTTAGAAAAAAACCTTTTCTGTCTTAGCTCTCAGGGAAAATTACTATGCTGTATTTTTAAGTTAAGTGAAAAATTAAGGAGATATTTGAATTGTAAAAAATGTAAAGCTGAGTAATTAATTTTTTTCTTAAAATAAGTGCATTTTCTTGAGCAGTTAAGTGAGACACTTTACCTATAGAATAATACAATTTACATTTAAAATAAGAAAACAAGAAACAACTGCAGTCTTATGGTATTTCAAGTGCATAATATCTAAAAATTGTATTTTAATGGTAAAAATTGCTAACCTGACTCCGCCAGATGGATTTGCTCCGCATATCCATCTGGAAACCTTCCGTTGAAGTAATTTTGGGAAGAGGTGAAAATACTGGTTAGCTGATTGGCCTATGTTGGTGATAGACGGGCCAAATAAACCAATCAGATCAACGAAGCATATGACGTACTAACAGAGCGACGACGAAGAGTAGACAATTGATAGATCAAACTCTTGCCGAAACCAGTCGGGAGAAGAGCAAAAACATCTTTTTGTAATGCGTTCAAAACCTTGGACCCAATATTCAAAAACAGACAGATGTGGATAGTTCAAAACTAGACTTTATTTAACTCTCAGTATGGCTGCTCGTCAGCTGGGGCAGATAAACTGGATCCTATGTGGGAACAGAAACTCAGGTCAGTGACTAATAAGGGTTGATAACAATTAAGAGAAAATAGTCACTGTCCTGTTTCTGAGTGGAGCTGAAGCCAGCTGAGGCCGAGGGGCAACAGAGTCCTGAAGGGAATGTCCAAAGCCGAAGTCGAACCAGAACCAAGTTCACAGACCAGAGGATCAGAAAGCCGATGAGGTACAGAAGGGGAATCCAAGCCAATGTCAGAAAAACAGTCCAAGTTTGGTGAGCCAGGTGAATCCAGGAATCAGTCCAAAACAGAGCAGATTAAAGAGCAGACTAGGGCAAAGCAAAACTAAGGATCCACAGGACAGAAACAGGTCACAATTTAGATAATCAGAAAAACCAACAGAAGGCTAGAGTTACTCACACAAAACAGCTTGAATATTCTGGCACTGGTAGCTGGAAAACACACAGCATATATAGGAGCTGAAAGCAGGTGGATCAGATAAGCAGTAATGAGAAAAACAGACAGAGTTAAACAGGTGAGTGGAATGAGCAATCAGGGCAGCCATCAGTGCCAGGATCATGACATTTTTCCTCTGAGAAAAGCCCCCAGAGCAGTGTTTTGCTCTTCTTTCAGTGAAGAAATACAGTGTAATTCCAATAAAACTTGCTCGTTAGCCACGCTAACGCTAGTTTCATCGGCTGAAGACGCCATGTTCTTTAGACTGAACTGTCGCGCTTCTCGTTGCGTCACACCTCAACCTGCCTCAAAGCCAACGCTGATTGGACGTTCGTTTGGTGAACGGCTCCAAATTTTCTTTAACGGAGAGTAGCCAGACTGATCTGCGAGTGAAATCTTGAAAGCTTGCGAGATCAGGATGGTCTCACGAGGCAAAAAAATTGCATTGCATTGTCAGATTTTTTTTTTTTATCTGCCCATCTCAGCAGGTATTGTTATTTTGAATATCAAAATAAAACGTAAAAAAATATAAATCACATTTTACAAATTAACACATTTTTGTAAAAGAAATACATATTTGAAAATCTTAGTTGTCCCCAACCTAATGCTTTGAAAAATCTTCTATCAGTTAATGTTTGTATTTTTGATGGTGTGAGGTACATCTGACAATACCAACTTTTTATTGTGTGTTCAATTGATTCTAAAAATGACAACAGAGCAATAGAAAATAGAATAATAGAAATATAAAAAGTGGAGTTCATTTACAGACCACAAGTCTCACCAGACATTTAATGAAGTAACTTTAGAGTACAGTAGCCAAAGTTTGTAGTCATAAAAATATTTTCAAAAATATTATTCAAGTAGAATTAAACAGTATAGTGCAGTAAAAATCCTCCTTAAAGTAATTTCTTTAAGTAAAAGTAATTGAGTAAATGTAAATTGTTAAAACCAGCTCTACTTAAATCACTAAGCAAGAATGTGACTGATTATACATGAGCCATTGTGGATGATAACATGGAGGCTAAAATGCATTCATTTAAACCCATTAATTTATGTACATTCCAATCTGCTGCTTTTAACTGATTAATTTCTTAAACCCCTTTTTTTTCAACTTATAGTCCTAGGATTTAAATATCTGATATATTTTTACCTGGGTAAAATCCTTAGTATTTTAAGTATAATATAATTCCATTGCTATAAAAAGTCTGCAAAAAATGTACAGTATTTCACCTACCCTAAGTTGGTCATGCTCACATTGCCTCCATCTGAAACTTACACATGTCTATGGTCAGGAAAAGAGCAACTGACATCTCTGCAGACCCCCATGCTGCACATAAACTGTTTAGATTTTAACCTTGCGGTAAGCCAAAACCGTTATTAATAAAAACCAGGCACCATAGAGACAGTTTATTCTCCCCTTACAACTACGGTAGTCAGCTACACTCCCTTAGAACAAAATAAATATACTGCACTTTCATTGCTTTCCTTTTCCTTTTCTAAAAAAAAATGTTTTATCTCTGTATACTGTTTATATGCTTTGTGCACTGCAGCTAAAACCAAAAATGAATTACTGTGGACAATCCTGGCAGACTAAATTAATGATACAAAGGGAACTTTTTGAAGAAAAAAACATTACAGTGCACTCCAGTCCAGTGAGGGGGCTAATAAGAAACCAAAGGCCAAACAAACAAAGCCCTTATCCTATCATTTCTTTACAAAACAAGATGGAGAACTCTAACCTCGATATTTGATAGTTTGATAGTTGTCACTGAAGCCCAGCTATCTGCAATGGAAAGGACACTATAGACATCCTGTCAGTGCTGTTGCACATACAGAATAAAGCACATTTGTTATATTTGACAGAAATATCAGCTTCCTTATTGTATTCACGTAATTCATCCAATATTTTACTTCAACAATATAACCAGATTTGAATGACTAGTAGGTCCAGGTATCTTTTGAATCATTGAAATTAATATTACCGAAGCTATTCAGCATACACTTTTGAATGGAATCTAATTTACAACATGCCCACAAGACCCTTTTTTTGTGATATGAGGTGAGAGTGTGCAGACGTGGGGGACAGATGGGGGACTATGCAATAGAAAAGGAGAGGATATTGAAAAAGGCTACTATTCATAGGCACTTGTGCAAAGCAGGTTTTATCAAGTAATAAAAGCTGCACAGAAAGTGAAGCCACTCTTCCAAAAAAAAACATAAAACACATACTATGATAAAACACTCATGTTATAAACACAAACACAATATAGAGGACAGGTTAGCACTCCACTTTTATATGAGTAAACAAACAGTGACAGAGGGAAAAAAATGGTTGATAAAATATTTATCTCAGTGTTTGATAAAAGTTGTGTTGCTATAACATATGTGAAAACTAAGGGGAAGGGTTTTATTTCACATAACTGGTTTATCTTAAAATAAAAATAGAATATAGAGGCTTGTGTTGCAAAAAAACAGCTGTTTCTGAATTAAGCACTACACATTACCCAGGAAATGTGTAGAGTAGGGAAATTCATTTCAATTCAATTAAGTTTATTTATATACAGTAGCACCAATCGACTCATTGACTCTTCAGCAATCACTCACACTAAGAATGCTTGTAGCGACAGTGGAGAGGAAAAACTCCCTTTTAACAGGAAGAAACCTCCAGCAGAATCAGGCTCAGTGTGAGCGGCCATCTGCCGAAATCAATCTGAATGTTCTTGTAAATAACAACAAAATATGTAACAAGTGAAATACTTTCATTGTCTTGAACGGTCTACAAGAACTTTTTGTTATCATTTTGTTTTCAAGCCAATTGCTGTATCAAAAAAATTACTGAAATCATGTAGATTAAATTTGCATTTTCAAATATCAGTGCTATATTAAGCGGTGTCAATATATTTGATAAATCAAACTGCAGATTGAAATGCTGCTTATGATAATTAAAACATCAAATGAGCTCCTAAAGCATAGTGCTGCATCTTGCTGTGGGTGTTAAGTGAAAACATTTTGGAAAGCCTCAGTAGATATTGGTATTTTGCAAAAAACAATAAAGAGCCACACTTTAAAACAGAGTAGAATAAATTGATCTGTAAGAACATACATTTTGCTGCTATGTGCTGCATACATTGATGAATTTAAAAGAAAACTTAAGAAGATACAACTTTTTGTATTCAAAAATACAGTAGCATCAACAAAAGCTTGTAAATGGGCTGTGAAAAATATGGCACTGTATATGTGGAATTATTTTTAAACTGCATATAGAATAGATACAGGGAAATAATAGCCAAATAACAGTAATAAATCAAAACAATTAATATTTGACCTCTTGGCCAGGTTCCATAAATGACTGCCAGTCACTTTGATTAAATGCATGCCGATCACTGAAAGCTAACCCTAAGGTTTAAATTACTGAATGGAACCACCTGATTAGTCTAGGCTGCACATTGCAGAGGAAAATGTTCTACTGTTGACTCTGAGCGCATTACAATAACATCAAAATACCTGATATAAGCTTTTGTGATGTTTATTAACCCACATTGTCCCTCTTCTCGGTTATCTGATATGTTTCTTACCTTCATTTTATATATTTTGCTTTTCAGAAGTTCACCTTTCTGGTTCTGCTTCTTAATTTCATTCTTTTCCTCCTTTTCTGCTTTTTCTGCTGCTGTAAGCTGAAATATAACCTGATACATTGATCCATACCACCAACAGCATTTGCTGTTTTCCTAAAATTCTTCTTTTAAATTTTTTTTTTCTCCAGAAAACAGATTTCTTTGTTAGCATAGATCTAAAAACCCAAAGATACACACTAAAGATCCTTGGCACATATCGGAGACTATATAATGTGTAGTTCTTTATTATTTCAGTCAAGGTCAATGTGTAATGCAAAAATCAATTGTGTAGGAAAATCACAAAAAAACAATAAATATGCTCTATTGTTTTTCCGGGGCTTATACAGTCAAACATAGTGGTATATATATTTATCAGAATCAGAAATACTTTGATAATCCCAGAGGGAAATTACTTTTGTTACACACTCCAGTTACAGTTTTATATATATAAACACACATCCAACTACGCAATATAATAAGGATAAAAAATAAGAATAAAAAAGAGATAAAATATATACACATATAGCTCTTCTGTATATATATATATATATATATATATATATATATATATATATATATATATATATACATATATATACATATATACATATATATACATATATACATATACATATATATGTATATACATATATATATATATATATATATATATATATATATATATATATATATATATATATATATATATATATATATATATATACTGAATCCCTTGAGGGAGGCGTTATAGACATTGATGACCACATAACGCATCAAATGAGTAATTACGAAAATATTCTAAGATTTGCAAATATATTTTTTAAACCATTCTTCTCTCCACCTGTGAAATATATTCTCCAAGGCTCCCTGCAATAGAGGTTGTACAACGTCTGTGATGTTTTGAAATGTCCATTGTTTAAAAAAAAAAAAAAATGAAGTCTATGTGAACCTCATGTAAGCACTAATAATAATATAATGCCAAAAGGTCAGGCTTGTAGATAATGTTGGGAAATGAAATGTTGCCTTGTCTCAGTGTTTGGTTCACTCTTGTAATTATTCAAATAATATTCATACCATAAATACTTAACCTCAGCATGGCTCATGCCTTAGGATAAGGGCTTACTGCTCTTCCCTTTTACTAAAGGTTTTCACCTACACAAAAAAATTTTCATGCTTTATGCTTATTTAAATGATCACATCAACCAAAACATAACTGATGTGGCTTTGTAGAACAACTCTTAACTGATTTAATCACAGTAAGCAGCAGATGTCCATACCTTTAAATACTTAAATATCCAGGTGCTTAAATACCAGATGCACATAAGGAATATAAGACTAAAGGAGACAATAAAACTGTTCTCAAAAGAGAGGTGCAGGCTGCAAATCATTTAAAGTGAGAACTACATACTCAGTTTACAACTACAATTCTGAAAAAGATATGCTTTTTATAGTTTCCAATGTACTGAAATACACTGTAATATCCTCCTAAGTGGCAAACAGTAAGTATCTTTGAATTTCTCTGCACACCGCTGCATAAAGATCACAAACCAATCCACAGGAGACAAATTCTTGCAGCCAGTTCACTATAGAATGCAGATAGAATATTCAAAAATAACGCTCAGGATGACAGTGATACATGGCGTATTCATTTTTTGTGAAATTTTTTCAGTTTTTCACTGCTCCATTTACTGATACTTGTTAACAATCAGTGAGAGTAGGATAGAAATTAAAGCTAATAGCAGCATTTAGCTGCAGTCCGTGTGATATTCACTTTTAGTCAAAGGGACCCTTTCTGGACCATGGAATAGTCATCCATTTGGGTAAAAAATAGTACACAGTGTAAAGGTGGAGGGAGGTGCGAGGCGTGCTGTAATCTGACCCATTTTTATGTTTCCATGTGGATGATAGCATAGACCAAGGACCATTCGTTTGTGGTTATCAAGTTAGTAGCTCATCATTTTCAACAAAGTGACAACAACACAGCATTGAAGGCAGCAAAGCAACCAATTTCATTATTTTTTTCTTTCAAAGGCCCTTCCTTGTTCTTTTAAAAAAGCTCTTTAATGCATATTTCTGCTGGTCTATAATGGTTATGGGGATAAAGTACAATGCCATATCTTAAGTGCCATAAAACATATAAAATGCATCATTTCCAGCCTTCCCTTTGTTTTTCATTGCAGTTATTTATTTCTTATAGATTTTATGTCAAAATGCCCCTGTGGTGCTGTGTTTGTTTAAAACAGGAAGCAAGAACCATTATGACAGGCCATCTGGAATTGCAATTGCTGATGGACCACTGACGGCTTTCTTGATTAAAAAATAGATTTTTTTTTTAGCTTGAACTGTCTGTTGGGAACAAAGAAAATTGATATAGACTAGCAACAGTTTTTTTTTTTTAAAGGATAATCTATTAAGTAAATATTGGTGAGCCCCATGGAAGCTAGCGGACGAGGAGGACATGTTCTCTCTATGAAAGCCATTTTACCCTGGGAATATTGTCAAACAACTGAAAAAGTATCAGCATTGGTGTTCTCAAAGTAATGTCTTAATGGTTTCTTTACTGCAGGGCACAAAGTTGAATTATAAAGGCACCGATGACATAGTAAATAAAAGACAGAAGCTATATAGAGAGCCCTTTGAGCAGCTTTTTGAAGAAAAAAAAGCCTTTGTCTGACCATACTGCAAAAAGCAGTGAGTTTATCCTTTGTAGTGAAGATGGATATATCATTATATAAAAACTTGATACATAAGAGATTTTGGCTGTCAGGTGTTGAACTTGTCTCCTTGGAACCAGTGATGGGAATGCTTCAGCAAAACAACAGTATTTTTTAATAATCTGATGTTTCATATTTTTTAGGAACAGTTCAATGATACAGACTTCTCATTCGAGGTTGGCTAAATGCATGGGTGAGAACGGGGCATTGCTCCCTCAAGCAAATGCTTAGCCCCCTCAAATTAAATCTGTCATGCACTTTATTAATTATCTGCACCTTTTGCTTTGTGCTGTTCTGAGTTCTCTGGAGTCAGCAGAGAGCCCATGCACATTTCTGATGTTACTGAGGGGAAAACGATGCTGCCACCCTGCTCCCACAGCCCTAGACAGTTGATGTCAAATTTATATATTAACCACAATGCTAAAATTATAACGCTGCTGAAAACTTTATGTGGCTTCTGGCCTGGTGCTTTTTTAAATAATGGTTGGGAAGGGAATTATTCTATTGCTGCATCTGTTAGGAAAAAAAAACGTAAATGTATGCATGTACATTATACAGTTATGCATAATGTATATGTATACAAGTTCTGTACTTAAGCAATCCATGATTTCAAAGCCTTGTGCAGCTATTCATCATTTTTAAGAAAGAGGGGCAGAGAGATAACAATTGTGATGTAAAAACCTGAAAAAGAAAAGAAAGATAATGACCACAAAGATTTTGCAAAGAATATGTCAAGTAGCTTGCGAAATAACCAATAAAAAAAATAAATGCATAGAATATTTTATAATTACAGCATTCCTACTCAAAACTCTCTTCTGTATAAGAACAATCACTTTTAATCAAATAGTTATTTTCATTCAAGCATTAATTGTCAACAATGGGTGGTGAGGTTGCTTGAGGACCCAGATGCAGAGACCAGTGAAGCAGAGATGAGTTCTGAGAGGTTTAATTGCAATCCAAATAGCAGCAGAGGCAGAAATCCAGAAATCCAACTTGAAATATAAAACAAACCAAAATCATGGAGACATCAGGGGAAAAACGAATCTGAGGAGCCGAGGAGAGACGAGCAGAGTAGATAATACAGCAACAAGAAGGAACCAGCACTGAGTGACTGCAGAGGTGGAGCATTTAAGGAGAACCAAACAAAAGGATGGACTAACGAGCTGAATGGGAGCAGGTGTGGGTGGAACTGGCAAGAGGGAATCCAAGGGGAAAGAAAACAATCACAAGGGGGCAACAGAGAGTAACTAAAGAATGCTTGAAGATTATGGAAAATAAAAACAACTGATAACAGAAAACTGAAAACTCAGAGTCACAACAAATAAGAAACATAACATTAATACTTCAAAATCTGAGGAATCACTTTGGTACCTTTTAACATTTCTACGGAGCCCCTCTTATGACATGGTCAAAAAAAATGTGTAATTGTGGCCACGAAGTAGTATTTCGTGCGCAAGAAGTAGTATTTCGCGGCCACGTTATACTTATAGCGTGGCCGCGAAATACTACTTCGTGCGCACGAAATACTACTTCGTGGCCACGCAATAAGTTTAACGTGCGCACGAAATACTATTTCGTGGCCACGCAATAAGTTTAACGTGCGCACGAAATACTTATTAATAATATCAATAAATCCGCCCCTGTTTTCAGGCTTATGTTAACTGTAATTACTTATCTTGGACAGGCTGCCATGTAAACGGGCCTTTAGTCCTTCGTTTAGCTATGCTGCGGTTGTTTACACTACGCCGTTTCCACCTAAAATAGCGTCTTAGCAACAAATGTCACGTGACTGGCGGAGACCGACTGGGTAAGCAAATCGAGCGCGCCTTAGACCTTAGAGAAGGCGCGCTCGATTTGCTTACCCAGTTGTCCAGGAATGATATTAATATTATTAATAAGTATTTCGTGCGCACGTTAAACTTATTGCGTGGCCACGAAATAGTATTTCGTGCGCACGATAAACTTATTGCGTGGCCACGAAGTAGTATTTGGTGCGCACGTTATACTTATTGCGTGGCCACGAAATACTACTTTGTGCGCATGAAATACTACTTCGTGGCCACAGTAAAAAATTTTTTTTGACCATGTCATCAGAGGGGCTCCGTACATTTCAGACAAATATATGAAAAATACGTATTATAATGTTCTATAATATAGAACACATTACATGGAAAATGTTTCTGAACTGTCTGTTCAATGTTGATAGCACACAATGCAAAAATTTTTTTATCTAAATATGTAATTTTTTTTCTTAAAATAAGTGCATTTTTTCCAGAATTTAGGGGGCAAGTGAGATACTTTTTGAGCTTTTTATTGTCATTACATTGTGATAAGACAGTGTAATGGGGAACAGTGGGCCGCTATGGTATGGGATATTAAATAAGTTGGAAAAGTAATATTGCTCTCTGATAGAACCCATCTGTTCAGCGTTTATTACCGCCAGTAAGACAAGTTCAAGAAGCAGAGCAAGCACCTTTGCAAGAATTTTACAGTCAACTTTGATAAGAGAAATAGGATGACAAGAACTGCAGGAGGGGATCCTTGTTTTTCTGCAGTCATACAAATATTGAAGCCTGTACACAGATTAAGGCAGAGAGACAGCATGAGGAAGAAACAAAACAACAACCCAGCACTGAGTAACTGCAGAGGTGGTGTAAATATGGGAGACTGAACCAAGACAGGCTAATCAGCAGATTGGGAGCAGGTGTGGGCAAGACCAACTAGGCGGAAGCCAAGGGGAAAGGAAAACAAGCACAAGGGGCAACAGAGGGTAACAAAAGAACTCAGCTCTGGTAGAAATAAACTACAAAGACACAAAACACAAATAAACTTCAAAATAAACCCAATCAGAGGGCAGAATACTGACAATAAAAATATAATATTTTGATATAGAATAAAAAACTTAAATAAGGCATTTGAGAGAAGTGCACAAATTGCAACTCAACACTAGTTTATTAATTTGATTTTGGACCACTTTTCTGCCACTTTTATTGATCAAGCAAATAAGCAAAACTATTCATCTGTAATAGGTCAACGACTTAATCAAACTGAGATGTGAAAAAACACAAAAGCATAAAAAAAAATACTGATCAGGATCTCTTTTGGGGATTACAAGTCTGATTCCAAAAGAATCTTCACACATTTGCATTTAGAGACTGACACGGGAGTGGATTTTCACTCCTGTCCCGTCCCACTCCCACAGAAAAAAATTGTGTCCCGTCCCGATCTCGGGCCAGAGTAGAAATCTAAATCCTGTCCCGTCCCATTCCTGGTGAAATTACTCCCACTCCCATCCCGCTCCCATTCAGAATGACTCCCGCTCCTGCACCACTCCCATTCTTGTTGTCTTCAATAATATTTCTGCCAATATATTGAATCTGAATTTCTATGAAGGGTCAGTTAAGTTTCTGTTTCTAACTGTAGTAACTGTTGGTCCCTCCATTGTTGTTTTTGAGCTTGGGTGAAAAACTCACTGTTGGTTTTTGGGTCGTGTAGTTTTTTTGACTCGCATTATAGTGTAGGCTTCAAGGAAAAAAAACTACAAAATGGCGGCGCCAGTACTGGATTTTTTTTCTTTCTATTTTATAAAATTTTTTGGCATCGATCCTAATTTTTTTTAGTTACTATTGGTTTGCTACCGCTCCCGTCTGTTCCCGTTAATGTTTAATCCTGTACCGTCCCAATCACGTGATCGTTACTAATACCGACTCCCATCCCACGGGAATCCCATGACCCGTGGGATTCCCGAAAAAATGTCAGTCTCTAATTTGCTTCATTCTGTTCATCCACAACATTGTTGAATGTAGATGAAGTTCTTGACTATGATATTAAACAGTGTCTGAGCATTCCCTTATTGAACTGCTGTAGATGATTGCTCTTACTTAATTGGCTTTGCTAGTTTTGATTAATTAAAGATGGTAGCTTGAGTCACATCAGCTTTACTTTCGATCAAAGACTATCTGCAACAAAAGTCTTTGCTCTGATAGCCGATAGCTGCTCCTTTGCTTTGGTACGTATTCATCATAAGAACCAGTGTTGTCAAATGGTCTGCAAAGCACTATTAAATGAGTAGCCATGGATCATAAAGCCTGCATAGACTATTGTAACCTGCTCTCATAAAGGGTAAGGCTGAGGTCTATTATCAAGGTCAGTCACTATAAAAAGCCTGCGCTATACAGGTGACTGCATTTCTAACTCTTCCTCCACATTCACCGCTATATTCTCGTGGTAGATTGCCATGTTTACGAGCTAAAATTCAATTTCTTTTTGTGAAGCCATAAATGAAACTTCAAAAGATCTAAAGTTATAAAACACCAAAGTCACACCCTAATGGTAACTAAAGAGAAATGCATTATTGCCTGAAATAGAGGCCATCTTCTGGGGAGAAGAACTGATTGAAGTTATAAATTCAAAACCAGCAGTCAGGCTTTGATGTGTGCGTCTCTTCATCAATTTTCAAGCAAAGCACGGGATAACGTGCTGTTACAACATCTACAGGTTTTAAAGGCAAAAGAGAACATGGTTCAGAATAACTGTATTCTAGGAGGATGTAATAAAGCAAAATAGTTTCCAACATACCGCTTCAAATTCATTTTACCCTTTGAATTGTTGTCTCATTACAGTCATAAGCTCAACTGGACAATACTATAGAAAGAGATTTCCTCACTATAGATTAAATCTCATCTCTAAATATTCTAATATTTTCAAGCCTATTCTTTTATCAGAAATTATAATCCAAAGTAAATAATGTAAAAAAAACCGTAATGGGAAAAAACTATTCAGGCCAACCTTGCAATTTTGTAGCAGTTTGTTAAACTTGTAGGTGTAAAGTTTAGTTTCTAGGATCATTCTGATTAAGATTTGGTTGGAAAGCAGGTCTGTCTGCTTGATGTTGAGGTCATAACTTTATGATATATATCCAACTACAGTACTGAGCTTAGTTCCCTCATTAGGTTCCAGTACAAAAGCCTACGAGAAGTGAAGAGCTGAACTTTGAGCAGCATGTGGTTAGATTCTTATTATTTGCCACATATATCCCATATATACACATACCGGTATATCAGTGACCCCTTCTGTGCCATGTTAAACATATTTAATTTTTAAAAAATACAAATTCAAAATGAGCCCCTTGATATTTGCTTTAGAATGGCACCCAGGTTTAAAAAGCCTTGCAGGGCAGCCTCAAGCCCACTTCTCTCATTCAGCCATAAAAAA
The DNA here is from genome assembly GCF_016077235.1 of Cyprinodon tularosa. Lineage (NCBI taxonomy): Eukaryota > Metazoa > Chordata > Actinopteri > Cyprinodontiformes > Cyprinodontidae > Cyprinodon > Cyprinodon tularosa. The sequence goes on from NW_024039396.1 coordinate 417,855, forward strand.
GAAAAAAATTTTTTTATGTTTTATAAAATATGGGAATCTTCTATATAATAAACTGAACAATTGTTGTTCTCTACTTAAAAAAACACTTTAGATTTTAAATTGGGAAAGAAGTTCTATATTCTTTTTTGTTTTATATTTTTTTATTTAAAAAGCCATTGTATAACATGGATGCATGAACACCTCATTTTATTTCAGTGCTAAATTCTGTTTAAAGTAACAGATTATAATTAAAAATGTCTCCAGACCTTTACTGGTTGTTGCTTTTCTTTATTCGGACTCCGCTGATTTTTAATTGGTTTCTCCTGTCTCAGACCATTGTTAGCTTCAGCCCCCTGCACGGTAAATTCTAACTTACACTAAACACAGATGCTAACAGGTGGGATATTTACTACCTGCAACAGTGTGACCAAACTTAAATGAGCCGCTCCACTAAGAAACACACTTTTAATTAATAAAAAGTGGGATCCTTCATTGATTGAATAAAAAAAAAGAGAAATGATAAGTATTTTATTTTGAGGTATTTAAAGGTTTCCTGTCAGGTTTAGAGGAGGTTTGAATAGGACCGAAATGCACAGACAGAAGAAGGAAAAGAGGAGTTTTGCTGATTTAATGCTGTTTTAAAGGAAACACAAGCAAGTCCAAAACAAAATCCAGAAAAAACAAAAAACAAGAGACGTCAGGAAAAACACACATGAGGGGCAAAGAAACAATGAGGAACCAGCGATGAGAAACGGCACAAGAGGGGTATAAATGAACAAAGACTGAGCTAATTAGCAGACGAGGAGCAGGTGTGGATGAAAGAATCTAGAAGAGAGTTAGAGGAAGGAGACAACGGAGGGTAAACAAGAAATACATAAAAACTAAAATAACACAAAATGGAAACCAAACCAATGAAAAAAAAAAAAAAAAAACTTAAACAGAACCATAACCATGACAGTTCCAGCTTAATGACTAAAACTCCATATCCTGATTTCACAACACTGAAGCTGGTATACTGTAGCCAAAACATTTACGTCCAAAATAAGTTGATCGAAACCTCTGGTCCAAATGTAAAAAGGCTATAAAAAAAAACGAATTCCTAAATCTATGCAAAGTGTGCTGCTAACTAAAGGACCAGGGTAGTCAAGAGCCATTAGGGCATTGACACCAGGGTGATGTGAAAGAAAAAATAATTTATTATTGATAATCTTTAACAAAATAAGTTAGTTAAGCCAAGTCAATGCACTGACAGTCAGATACTGTATTTGTCAATTCCGAAGCTGAAAGCAGAAACAGACTGAATTATAATAACAGCTTCTATCAGACAGAGACTCTGACCTGTGACTTCAAAACTTTACAGGAATTTTAATGGGATTCAACCAGACAAGAAACACACAAAGGTTACAAAAGTGTGACATTTGCATCTCGGCAAGAGTTTGCATTGTCTACCACAAACAAGTCTTTTAATTTCGAGATTTAATAATATTGAAGAATAACATATAAAATATGACTAAATAAGTCATAAAACCATTTCTCTGCCCTGAACAACTACAAAGCTATCAAAATCTCCATTATGTAAGTGAGGAATTAAGCATGCCTTAACTTAATGTGTCGCTTTAAATTTGAAGTAGACGTGGCTGATGCACAGACTTGTTTGTTAAGTCCCGGTGGGCACAGTTTGCTCAAAAATCTGAGCTTTTTTTCTTTTTGTCCGAGTCTTCCTTTGTTAGTTAATAAAACTCTTCCAAGAGCTCTGCTAAACTGGCATCAGAAATACCAGTAGATGAGTCTGAATAGCTCAGAATAGTACTAGCAGTAGACATGCAGGTCTGTCATGCTGTTTGCTGTATAAGTGTCATAAAACCTGATGTTATCCAATGAAAAGTGTCGTTATCAACTGACTGCAATTCTCTCTCATTCTTCTTAGAGTGAACGCCACTGTTGTTCACATTCACTATTTCAAAACTGATCCATTCAGTTCACTAAAAATATGAATGTATTCAGTGAAGGCTGTATATTGAACGCATTTATTCACAATACTTATAATATCATGTAGCATCAGTGGTACAACAAAAGTGAACTACGGGTGCATCAGGGTAACCTGTTTTCATTTTTCAGCAGCCTATATATGTAAAGCTAAAAGAGCCTATTTTACACCACACACCACCTTGTGCACAATTCCGTGACCACGAGGGCAGCTAGGCTGCGTGAAGCTGATACCCCACCCACTCGTGGAAACAACTTGACAAATACACTGAATGGTTAGTGTTTTATTAGTGCAGGTTTTTGCAGTCAAAGTTATCGTTTGAGCAGAGATATAGAGATATAAAAGATTATTTTTAGGTCATCCACAGGTCAACCCTCCTACCTTTAAGCTTCAATATAATTTTAGGAAAAATCATAGAATTTCTTAAAGGAACAGTACACCCAAAACATGATTAGCCTTCATTTTCTACTCACCCCCATGCTGAACAACACTCTTGAGTACTTTTTTGATATCTCAAATGCATCTGGAGATCTGGGAGGCTTCTTGCTGTCTGCTGACATTCAAATAATGGAGGTCTATGGCACCCGAGGCAGAAAGGTTCATAAAAGTCCACAAAAAACGTGTCAATATTCCTCCATACTGCTCGTCCAATGTATTCCAAGTGTCCTGAGTGGGTAGCGTCCATAATTTACTCGAAACGAAGTCATTTAGAATGTTTTTAGAGCATAAACAGTAGTGTATAGGATTTCCTGAAAGTGCGTTCACAACGCTACGGAATCCGCGGCAGACCAAACCAGATGAAAGTGTGCATTCAGCTCGGCAAAGAACTCATGCTCTTCCTCAACACTGAAGTCCTCAGACATTTTTCTTTCGTTGTTTCTTTCTTTGCACAGGTAAACAGCACATTTCTTCTTCTACGCTTGCATTATCGGCAGAGCAGACGCTGAATGCGCACTTTCATCTGGTTTGGTCTGCCGCGGTTTCCGTAGACTCGTGAACGCGCGTTTAGGAAGTCCTATACACTACTGTTTATGCTCTAAAAACATTCTAAATGACTTTGTTTCGAGTAAATTCTGGATGCTACCCACTCAGGACACTTGGAATACATTGGACGAGCAGTATGGAGGAATATTGACAAGTTTTTTGTGGACTTTTATGGACCTTTCTGCCTCGGGCGCCATAGACCTCTATTATTTGAATGTCAGCAGACAGCAAGAAGCCTCCCAGATCTCCAGATGCATTTGAGATATCAAAAAAGTACTCCAGAGTGTTGTTCAGCATGGGGGTGAGTAGAAAATGAAGGCTAATCATGTTTTGGGTGTACTATTCCTTTAAATTCTAGGAACTTGTTTAATTATTTTGAGCTAGTAAAATTTGAATAGATCACAAAGCACCTTAGGGCTTAATTAAGAGAGATTGAATGTTAAGAGTATTGATGAGGACCTAAGATTCTCTTCTAGGCAAAGAGAATAACAAAAACAGTGGTTTAGTTGATCCGCAACTGAAACAGTGGAATAAATTAGGAGGAAAAAATCTCTCATACAAAAAATGATATGGAGATAAGATAAACTAAATCATTAGTTTATGAGGAAGTTAATTAGTTTTGATGGGTTTGTAAAAGTAGAGAAAAACAACATGCAGAAAAGGAGTCTGCTTTTTACAATGATCCCAGGACCAATTTACTTTTCAATGCCTCTCAGTTCTCCTTGCAGGGCTGAGCCAACAGGAAACACTCACCCTCTTTTCAGTAAGAATTTCTCCACCTTTGTTTCTCCATTGTAAGTTTGTCATTCTAACAAATCACACCACTTTATAAAGAAGGCAATCACAGTATTTTTTTCTAAAGATAAATGCATATTAATATCAAATAGATTCAGTGGATCAGTGTTTATGATCTATATGAATCATCAGTATAGTGAGTCAACACAAAAATAAGCAAATCAAGTTAATAATGAGAATCTAAAAGTGTTCAAACTTTTTAAACAGTTGAATTTTTCCATAATTCATCTTCATCAGATGTAGTTCTTTATCCAGTCCGAAATCTATAGAAAACAGATGCATAGCAGCACTACGGTATGCAGAACAGTTTCACAATCTTTATTTTAAATGATGCTGGGAGGCAGATGTTTCTTAGAAACAAGCAAAGATTTCTGAGTTATGACTCACATACACATCCTGCAGAGTCTGAATTCACAGAGCCATGATAAAGCCGAGAGTGAGACAACAAAACTATTCGTATGTATAAATAATATATTAAGAGCTGGCTGTAACCCAAGTTCTTTCGTGATGTTGTAATAGTAAATGAATTAAACATGAAATCCTTTGGTATTTCTCTTTTTTATTAAAGCAGGGCAGTGAGCTTGCAGTTCTTATGCTATATTAGCAGCTGCTTTCATTTGTGAAAATTTTAATACTACTGCAAAGTGGAATTTTATTTTACCCTGAAATAACTAAACTACCAACTGGATTTCAAAATTGCAAGTATAATTCAGCAGGTGGCTCATTGGTTTGAGAGTTTAACTTTCTTTTAATGTTACCCTGAAGGCTTTAAGAAGGGTAGAATAAACACCGGAACTATGAGGTTAATTGTGAAAATAGAATGTTTTATGATTTTAAAAAAAACCCTTGATATAAATGTAAATTTTGTAATTAGCTTCTACCATATATCAGACACCAAGAATCGATAATCAATGAAAAATGCTTCTAATCTTTCAATTCTCCTGAAATCGTTCAATAAAAAAAAAAAAATTGATTCCTGGTTTCAATGCACAGTGTTTTCCATTTTGTGTTATTTTTATGCAGTTTTGTATTCTAATAATTTGAAGAAAAATATATATTACTCAAATACATAAATATATATATATATATATATATATATATATATATATATATATATATATATATATATATATATATACAGGTGCTGGTCATAAAATTAGAATATCATGAAAAAGTAGATTGATTTCAGTAATTCCATTTAAAAAGTGAAACTTGTATATTATATTCATACATTACATACAAACTCATATATTTCAGATGTTTATTTTGTTTAATTTTGATGATTACAAATGACAACAAATGAAAATCTCAAATTCATCATATCAGAAAATTAGAATATTACTGAAGACCAATAAAAACAAAGGATTTATAGAAATGTTGGCCAACTGAAAAGTATGAACATGAAAAGTATGAGCATGTACAGCACTCAGTATTTAGTTGGGCCTCCTTTGGCCTGTATTACTGCAGCAATGCGGCGTGGCATGGAGTCGATCAGTCTGTGGCACTGCTCAGGTGTTATGATAGCCCAGGTTGCTCTAATAGTGGCTTTTAGCTCTTCTGAATTGTTGGGTCTGGTGTATTGCATCTTCTTCTTCACAATACCCCATAGATTTTCTATGGGGTTAAGGTCAGGAGAGTTTGCTGGCCAATTAAGAACAGGGATACCATGGTCCTTCAACCAGGTACTGGTAGCTTTGGCACTGTGTGCAGGTGCCAAGTCCTGTTGGAAAATGAAATCTGCATCTCCAAAAAGTTGGTCAGCTGCAGGAAGCATGAAGTGCTCTAAAACTTCCTGGTATGTGGCTGCGTTGACCCTGGACCTCAGAAAACACAATGGACCAACACCAGCAGATGACATGGCACCCCAAACCATCACTGACTGTGGAAACTTTACACTGGACTTCAAGCAACGTGGATGAAGTGCCTCTCTTCTTTTCCTCCAGACTCTGGGACCTTGATTTCCAAAGGAAATGCAAAATTTACTTTCATCAGAGAACATGACTTTGGACCACTCACCAGCAGTCCAGTCCTGTTTCTCTTTAGCCCAGGCAAGACGCTTCTGACGCTGTCTGTGGTTCAAGAGTGGCTTGACACAAGGAATGCGACAGCAGAAACCCATGTCTTTCATACGTCTGTATGTGGTGGTTCTTGAAGCACTCACTCCAGCTGCAGTCCACTCTTTGTGAATCTCCCCCACATTTTTGAATGGGTTTTGTTTCACAATCCTCTCCAGGGTGCGGTTATCTCTCTTGCTTGTACACTTTTTTCGACCACATCTTTTCCTTCCCTTCGCCTCTCTATTAATGTGCTTGGACACTGAGCTCTGTGAACAGCCAGCCTCTTTAGCGATGACCTTTTGTGTCTTGCCCTCCTTGTGCAAGGTGTCGATGGTCGTCTTTTGGACAACTGTCAAGTCAGCAGTCTTCCCCATGATTGTGTAGCCTATAGAACTAGACTGAAAGACCATTTAAAGGCTTTTGCAGGTGGTTTGAGTTAATTAGCTGATTAGAGTGTGGCACCAGGGGCCATCAATTTTGAACCTTTTCACAATATTCTAATTTTCTGATATGATGAATTTGAGATTTTCATTTGTTGTCATTTGTAATCATCAAAATTAAACAAAATAAACATCAGAAATATATGAGTTTGTATGTAATGTATGAATATAATATACAAGTTTCACTTTTTAAATGGAATTACTGAAATCAATCTACTTTTTCATGATATTCTAATTTTATGACCAGCACCTGTATATATATATATATATATATATATATATATATATATATATATATATATATATATATATATTAGTGCTGTCAAAATTATCGCGTTATTAACGCGTTAACGCGAGGCCATTTTAAAGGCGATAATTTTTTTAACGTGAGATTAACGCTATGTGGTTTTATGGTACAATTTTCCAAGTACATCCCGCTGCAGCCTGCGGGAAGGCGGGGCTATTTTCCCCCAGTCTATGCATTTCTCATAGGCTTCGAGAGCGGACCTCCTCAAGGGAAAAAGACGCTCATACACTGGGTGACGCTAGTGCCTTTTCTTTAAGCCCCACCACCAACCAACAAGTTGAGTGTCTGGTAACTAGTAGCAACCTGAAATTCGCTGAGAAAACAGATTACTGAGGTGAAATGGAATCTCGTAGCAGCACTCTTGCCGTCTGTGTACGCAACAGGTCGGTATCGTGTGTGTGGGTGGGTGTGTCTGTGTGTGGGTGAGTGGATGTGTGTGTGTTCTCATTTTTGTTAAGAGGCTGAAAAGTAACTTTCTAGAGCATAGACTACCTTCATCTAGTGATGTCGGTCTATTGATTTTGATGTATTGATTGAAAATTGTTCATTATTATCTTGGTTAATTAACATCTAATGTTAACTCTACTAAATTTTATAGCAGTAGGGTAAAATGCTTGTCTTTGTTCAAAAGACTGTATTAACTGTAAAGACTGTCTTTTACATCAGCCTGTTTTCAGGGCCTTTTTTTTGGCTACATATTTGTTATTTTTTGCTACATGCCTCCCCATCTTCTTGCCATATGTTTCTATGGCATAAATCAGTATCTGTGACCTGTTTTCATTTAAAAAAAAGAACATTGGCACAAACCTAGCCTGTATGTATTTTTTTGTATGTCATCGAGAGTATTTAAATGATTTTCAATCAGGAAAAAAATGTGCGATTAAAATGCGATTAATCGCGAGTTAACTCAGGCATTGATGCGATTAATCGCGATTAAAAAATTTAATCGATTGACAGCACTAATATATATATATATATATATATAAATAATTTTTTTGTATTATTAGAGGGCCGCAAAGGTTGTAAACAGAGGAGCTGACAATATATAAAAAAGATTTAAGCTGAACAGTGTTCGATAAGCAAGTTGGTAAATGAGGCCATTTACATCACTGTCAGAGCCCAACACACCTTCCTACAGTACATTCTACAGTGTGGATGAAAATACAAACAGCACTCTGTCTGCTAAAATAAATTACTAACCACTGTCCAACTTAGTTTCCTTCAAACTGAGCCAATCTTTGATTTGAATGAACTACATTAGAGTGTCTGTTCAGCTGACTTGTACACAGAGTGCAGAGCAAATAAATTACCATTTATTGAAGAGAGCAGTAGTTTTCTCTGCCATTAGCGCTGGTTTGAATGTGATTTATGGATAGTCATTGTCTGTCATAAACTCATATTCATGTTTTAAGCTTATTTATTCACTAACTGAAATTTGTTTGTATTTTAAAAGCAGTTCTGTTTATTTTTATTATATTTTGGAAACTCCTTTGGGCAAGTCAGCAGTTGTAGACCTTTACATTTAAACCATCCTCCACAGACTAAAAAGGTTTAGTTCAGATTCTTGAGAGGAATCTTTAAATCCCTGTACAAATTTATAAGTTGCAACATCTTTTCTTTCAATTTTATTTTGATGTTTGCTTTTAATTAATCAGTAAGAAGCAGAAAAAACTAATCTGACAGAAGATGATTATCCATGTGAGTCACTTACCTGGTTTAACAGTTCAGTCCATCCTCTCGAGTGAGGCAGGATCTAGCCGATGGACCTCCATTGAGATTTGGCGCTGAGTCGACCACAGTGTCCTCCATACAACAACCCCAGTTAGCAGGCAGGAGACCGATCAAGGACAGGGAAACAGTTCAGAACAGGACAGTTCTGAGATCCAGGGATCCGTAGCCCGGTCAGGAGTTTAGATCTAAACAGGAACAGACTGATCCAGGGTTCCAGGAATCCACAGAGCATTCAGGCCAGCAGTGAGCTCAGATAGACATGCTCAGATGGAGACAGGCGGGCCCAGTGGTTGAAAGGAAGGTTGAAACAGAGACAAGACATGGTACCAGGAGAACTGCAGATCTTTTAACGGCTACATCCAGGAACCAGGATCACTGGACTTAAAACTGGCTCTCCCTGCACATCGAGCCGAAACCGAGCGGGCTCCACGGAGAAGAGCTAGGACACCATCAGGAGACACGAGACAAATACTAAAACCCTCTCGACACACAGGCCCCCAGGAGCCAGGACATGAACCACTGACTTAACTAACGAAACAGAAGAAAATTAAACAGGCAGAAATGATGATCTGGCCCCAATAGCTGGGCTGAAATGTATATAAAGCAGAAGTAGCACGTGGATAAGATGAACGATATTTAGAGAACGGGGAGAGTACGGCAAGTGAATGAAGTGAGTAATTAAATCAGCTACCGGGGCAGCGATCATGACAATCATATCTGAGCAAGTCATAAAAACAGACTTATAAATGCTTTTTTGCAAGGCTTTTTGTGGTATAATGCAATATTCAGATTTTTTGACAAATCAGCTGTAAACTATGATCACGGAAAGTAATGCAAATAAATTATTGTGATGTTTTCTGAGCTTTTGTTATTATATTTTTTATGTTTGGGTGCTTTTTTGCTGAACTATAGATTTTTTTCCTGCTGTCTGCCTTTGGTATTTATAACTCATTTATGGAATTCCCGTGAACAAGGTTTTGTTCTTCACAGTTTAACTGGGAGATTTTATAACAGTTATTTTGTAAATTTTTTTCTCCTCTAAATTAAATGATGTTAGTGATTAAAGAGCCGCCATTTGAAGTAATACTAACCATTCATTCCTGCTATTCACTCCCTTGTAAACTAGCTGATTCAGCACCAACAGTTTGTGTGTGTTAGCTGCATATATTACACACTGCTACATTTTGTTTGATCAGACAAATTACCACAACAAGGATTGTATGATAGCAAAGATCACAGTTGCAGTCAATTTCTAAATTGACAACAAGGGATATGCTATATGATGGAAATTACCAGTTGGTTTACATCTGATATTAGCAGAGGAGAGGAGTACTGAAAAGTACAGGCTCTATCATGTGTCAAGTGGATCTAAATGTCAATAAATTCTGTCCACTGTGCATGAATAACAAGAAAGAATTTGTAATTTTTGCCATTCTGGGAATCCTAAAGGTTATAAGCAAACATTCATAACAGCAATAGCTATGTGTAAATGTGTGTGTATGTGTGTGTGTCGACCAGTGGAGCACTGAAGAAGAGACAAGCCACTGCTATCTGCTTGACATTTCTGTCAGTACCGGTATTTGAACCGCTGGGTAGCTTTGATAAATACCATGGCTGTCACAGGTTCGATTTTAATTACACCTGACTAAGTCTTTCAGGAGTTCATGGATGAACTTAATTAGCACACAAGCACCCAGCATTGTTATACCACATACACAGCTTCTTCTGTGGCTTTTTTTATTGCTAGCATTTTAATGGTCTTGGTCTATACAAACTCTGAGACTTAACAAACAAGGGTAAAGAAAACATACTCTAGGGAAATCAGAAGTCTTACTTTTAATACAAAATGCAGAGTTGACCTGTCACTGCTGCATTCTTTTAAATACCACAAAGTATTGGACAAATGAAGTATATTGAATATCTAGTCCAGAAAATCATAGTATGTGTTGCTTTGGTGTTATAAAAGATGAATGAATCTAGTTTAAGTTCAGCTCCTGGAAAAAGTAAATACCCTAATGACAAGATATCTGTTCTGACTCTAAATTGCGCATTAAGTTAAAGCAAAAATAAGCCAAAAACCTTTTCTCCACATCTGATATTGGAATTTACAACATTTATTGTTTCCAAGAAGTGTTTTTTAAATCATTCAAGGAATTTCTTTTGGTAATAAAGTGCTACATATAGATAAGCAAGATTTGATTTTGTACATATATATACCATTCCCATTATTTTTTTTCCACCAATGGGAAAATTGTGACTGGGGGACCCTGCCTTGTCAATCACACTAGAAGCAGATGGGAGGCTTTTTTGTGTTGGGAGGCTCTGGTCATGGTGAACTGCAGCCTTCTGCTAGAGAAGAGAGTCTAAAAAAGTTCAGTTCAGTTGTCCAGGGTGGGAGGGGGTCCTGGAGGTGTACAGTTACTGAAGAAAAGGAAGAACACAGCTAAACAACCACCTATTCAATGTCTAGTGGATGAAAATGTAGTGGACTGAAAACTTCCCACATTACCACTTGAAAGGTAGTGCACAATCATGTACCCTAGACGCAGCAGATATATCCCAGAATCCCCAAAACTCTCCTTGCAAAGCATCATGGGATTTATTTTTGGGGTGGGAGAGAACAAAGATGGTGTAGGCACCATGCGGGGAGCCAGAGTCAGGTGACCAACTTGGAGTGAAAAGTAGTGATCTGTCCAAACGGTCAATTAACTGAGTGCACTATAAACTCTATATTATGATAAGGGGGTTGTGTAACTCCCTTTACTGTCCCTCAATGGGGAAATTAGCTGCGTTTCACCCATCCCTTTGGGAAGTAGTGGTGTGCCATTGTGTGGTGCCCAGGGAAGTGTTGGGTTAAAGGTCTTCTCAGGGACTCAGAGTGGCAGTCTTTGGGAGTGGGGCTTGAACTCAGAAACTCTGGATTCCAAGTGCAATGCCCTAACCACTAGACCACCACTCCCCAAGAGCGGTTAGCGTGGATGTTCAGACACAGCCCATCTCTCTCCCAAGGCAAAAACATACATAAAATGTTGATGCCAGAACTCTAATTTTACAAACTCAGACAGACCTAAATATTCCACAGTCCACCATATATATGCAATATAATAGTCCACAATATTTTGCCCTAACCTCTTAATGATTATATAGAGGGACTATATAGTGGACTTTATAGTGAACTCAATTAACTGAGGGATTACCTTTGAGTCAATGAGTTGACACAATCAACTGGTTTTCCTTAGATAGAAAGCTTTGAATCAATTAGACTGGATGATCTGGTGAACTGTAAAGTGCCTTGAGATGACATGTGTTGTGAATTGGCACTATAGAAATAAACTAAATTGAAAATAAACTGAATTTAACTGACTGTTCGGATAGATTAGCACTACTTTCCCCGTTGGTCACTTAACTCTGCCTTCCCGCATGCATCTTTGTTCTTTCTCGTTGTCACAACAAATCACATGAAGCTTTGGGGGGAGAGCTCTTGCAAAGCATTCTGGGTTATTTCTGCTCGTCTAGTGACTATGGATGTACACGACTTTCCAAGGTGCATTGTGGGAAATTTTGAGTCCACTACTTTTTCATCTCCTAGATGTTCGGACACTAATCTAATATGGTGTAACCACTATATAGTGTTCTATGTAGTGATTAGGGCGGTCGTTCTGTCTCACCATGGTGATGAGATGAGTTTTGCTGAACTTTCCATCCTTTTCCTGTTTCAGATGTTATTTCAATATTAGCTGGACCTCTTACTGCTTGTTCTTTTGATGAAATTACAAAAAGATAAACAAGTCTCCTCTTAATACCTACATGTCAGCTGAAAGTATTGACAGATAGAATAGCATTGATTTATAATTGCAGAGTTGCATAATATATAATGATGTTGCCTCATAAAATTGACAGTTAATTCTAATAAACACAGATGTAGTCATTTAGTGAAAACCTATGCTTGGATAACAGATAATGATTGAGCAAGACTTCTAGGTCAAGTCTGGAGCGCTCGTAAAAATTTGTTCATACCCAAGAGGTCGTGATAAGACTCTTTTCAGTTTAGACTCACAGTATATAACATAAATTGTTCTTTGCGCCAATATACATGGTAAAATTTTTCAAGCTTAAGATGTATCTAAGTGACAAAGAGCTATCTCCATTACAGTTTGGCTTTCTGAAGAAATCCTTACTGACTCTACAAAGCCCGGAGGACAAAAAAAATGTGATTCTTATTTTTCTTTATTCACCGCTGACTTTATTTTTCACACCTGCAATAATAAGGGGTATTTCAGGCACTGTTTGAAACTTCTTCCATTTGAAGCCTTAAGTGCACTCACAAGTTTGCACGAACGTATAAATAGAGATTTCTAAGTCAATGTGGCTAGAAAATGCCTGTGCTATAACATTAAAACAATGAAATACTGAAGATGTACATCTTGTTAAATGGAGAAAAGCAATGTGTCTGCCATTTAATAAATTTCTTGCAATATTGAGTTATGCATTATCAAAATTTTATTTCTAAACAGTTTCTTAGCTAAAAAGCGGGAAATATAACATGTTCAAGCCAGTGATTAGCAACCTCTTTTATGTTTTACAGTAGTCTTAAATCAGGTATTTTATGCATTCATTTACCTACTACAGCCTAAGTAGAAGTTTTTTGGGTGATACACAGTTAATTAAATATAAATATGTAAGGTGAGAATAACCTGATCAAGCTTTTTGTGTTGAATATTTATGCCCTTTTATCTTTAAAGAATGATGGAAGTTTTAAGGTGGAATATTATTATTCTGTCTTTCTCATACTTGATCTTTCTGCCCGAAGTGTAAAATGAATGCTCCTCTGTTTAATACAACTGCCTCTAAAGGTTCCTTTAGTCAGATTATGAGGGAGTGATTTGGGTCATAGTCTCCAGGCATATGGATGGGTATGAGATGCTGTGCATCACCTCGCTACTTTGTTTGAGGTTTCCATGGCTATTGATGCATTACTTAAAGAACATGGGGGTCCGCTTTTAAAGATGGTCCACAAAAGATCAGCTACAAGTGAACCTCAAACCCAATCACAGACCCCACACAACAGAAATAAAATAAGATATTTTTTTTCCTGTGCAACTATAATTGCCAAACTAGAGTCTAACTGGAGGTCAAATAAGATAAAAGTATTAGGGGAGCTTTAAACAAATGGAGGGAGCTCAGGTCTGCCCTGGGAATGGAAAAGGGACCCCCAGTTTTGCTTTTGCTAAAACAACAAGCTATAACAGAAATCATATTTATGACAAACTGAGGAAACGTTTATGTGTATTGCTAATTGTTAGCTTGTGCACAACACTGGTGTAATTTCAACTTCTTGCCATAGGGTCCAAACTTCCAAAAACTCTGGGACTTGTGCTCCTCTAGAGTTTAACCTACCAAGTACACGTTTGGACAGATACCGATTCCTTTTAGAAAATAATAACACCATATATAGAGAATTATGCTGCTATTGTGCTGCAGGTTGTCTGACAATGGTTATGGTTTAGAATCCACCTGAAAATATATTATTCAAATTATTATCCCCATAAATACAAATGAAAAAATATATAAAGCAAGAAAGGCATCATGGCGCATGCTGTTGGTTGATACATTTAGACTACGAACTGTGCAAGAATAAATCTCTTATGTATTTAAAATTATTTTCTAAAGAATGCTCCGAGCCGTTTATTAAAATAATTCTGATTAACCCTAACCTTACACATAGTTATATTTCCCTTGTGGTAAATCATCTCATCAGTGAATAAAGTTTATTTTTTCTAATGATCTGAAGGTCAGTTAATGCAGTTTGGTATTCATCGTAAACATATAATTGCAATAAATGGGGCATTTCCACTTAGAAAAGGCATCAAACAACCCATAAATATTTGTAAAAAATGACAAACTCCTTAGATTTTGATCTACACACTATAATCTGATATAAAACATAAATCTAAAAAAAATTGTAGAATGTGCAATTAAAATAAAAAATGTATCTGCTTAGAGAAAACAAATATACCATTAGAATGCATACCCTTTATTTTCTTTTTAGGGAACTTTTTATTTATTTATGTAATTGTTTTGATATTTCGCCTTTATTATGGCAAGTTCTCAGTCTAATGAAAAGAAATATAGGGTAAAAATAATTTAAATCATTTATAGTTTAGTTGAGCAACCTGACGACTAAAGATAATACAGAGAACGGAGTCCCACTAGCTCTCCCCTGTACAGTAAATGACAAGGCTATACTGATGATTAAATGTCTGGTATAATTTAATGAACACAAAGCCACCCAAGTGCAAGGACATTTTAATTGAAATCTCCCTCTGTTTAATAACTTAATATTTTCTGAGTGGGATGCTACAAGATATATCTGAGGGAAATGTGTGTTCAACAATAAACATGTAACTCTGGTTCATTTAGTCACAACGGTCTTTTACCCCTTAGAGGTTTGCTTACTCTTCTCTACACTGTTTATTTCAGGTGAAATTACAGTTTTTTGAACAAAATCCAACTCTTTGCTTTATTCATGTAATAGATGCCTAAAAGAGTAGAAAGCTATGATCGCTAACTTTCACCCACATTTCAGAGAAATCAAGATTCAATTCATTTGTTGAACAAAAATAACTTCTCTCTGATTTCTTTTCATGCACATTTTTTCTCCCTATTTTAACAATATGCAACTTATATGAAAAACTTTAAATTCTGTCTGTATCATTTGTCCATATTTGTATCAGCAGGTAGATAAACAAAGTATACACCTTAGTGCATTGTCATACCAAAAACCATAATTTATTATCATTTCTTTTGCAAATTTCACAATCACACATTTCACCTTGCTACAAATGTGTCACTTATGCGTTACTCCAGACATGAATCCAAAACGTACAGGTTCAAACCTCAAATTTACAATACTTTAGTTAAAAATGAGGCATTTCAATGATCACTTTACATAATACTGAACTATAAAGACATTTGATTAAAAAAAAACTCCAGTTCTAAAGTGTTCTGACTCCTGCTCGGTGGCAGTTATCCGAAAACACCAGTTTAAAGGGCAAATATCATTACATTTTAGAGCAAGAAATCCAAAATATCTTCAATTTAAAACACAAATAAATCCAAATCAGCCTATCCATTGTTTTTTAATTGGATATTACACTTTAAAACATATTTTCTTGGAGTGGAAATGGCCTTAGCAGCCATAAATCTGTAAAATGGAAAGGCACATCCATATCTGGTGGATCACGTTATCGTCTGGAATAATGGACTAATAAGATTGCTTAAAACAGAAATTTGATCATAGGCTGGGGGATAAAAACTTACTTCATTCCACTGTCATGTTAACACATTTGGCAGCAGCCAGACCGCTGAGGCGACTGTGGGTGTTGTGTGTAACAATAGAAGTTTTTTGGATAAAGAAATGTGATGTTTTATAATGGGTTAAAATAGCCAATAGGATGGCAGATTATGAATCACTATAGTTGTGTGTTATGTTCTCCCCTTTGTATGATTTTGGCATTTAAGGGTAAATTACATTTTGGTATGAGAAAATTACCTCATGGAAAGGAATTTAAGCTACAGAGGATATCTTTGAAATAACAAGTAAAACATGTTTTGATTATGCGTAGAAAACAAGAATTCATCTATTCTCCCCCCCTTGCTGTTATGTTCTCACAACCAAACCATGGTTGAGTGATTATTATTAAAAATATTCAAATGTCACAGTTTGGTTAGGAGAAAAAGGCATTGTTGAGAAACAAAGTTGGTGAGAACAGAACAGAAATATCAATGTTTGTCATAAGCAGCAAGATTTTAATGTCCTTTTTTCATGTATTTTTTTAAGGAGGGGTTCATAAACCACTGTGGCTAAATAGAGGCAAACAAAGCTCGACACAAAGCTTCTGAAAACATGGCTACATGATGACCTCTCCACGTTACTGGTTCTCGAAATTTTTTAGCAAAATAAATCTTCACCTTATAAATTTCAAATCCAGCAACCCTATTTCATTCTATGATGTTTTCCCCTTTGGTAACCATTGTGTAATGAATTAATGGGTAAGTTTAGTGTTCCAGCTCTAACTTTATCACTCCTTAAAAGATTTTAGCGGTGGCCTCTGCTGACTTCTGGCTGGTTTCTTTCAATCATGCTACATTTTCTCCCATTGAAACCTGCAAATCAATACAGCTAAATGAGCTATAAAACCAAGTATATCTAAAGAATCAATAGATAAAATGATGATATATGCCCCTTAAATGCAATTTCAAAAACAATTCAGAGACACCTTTATTATTTCCAGCAACCGAATAAGGCAGAACAAAACCTCTCAGCTGGAAATAGATAAATTATATGTAAATTAAGAACGAGCCACAAATACATTATTGAGGTCAGATTTTTAAGGCTATGATGAATTAAGTAGCTTTAAATTGATGTATACAAAATCCAAGCGTGTAAAATGTATGGTCCTGTTCATCTTTTCTTGAATATTTAGAAAAAGAAGACTGATGTTTACAAACTGGTTATCTTTAAATTAAAAAATGTCAACTTAACTTTGGAATCTCAAAAAAACAATAAATAAATAAATGTATGCTGATTTTTTAGAATTTTAATTATTAGTTTCTAAAAGACAAACAACAAACCAATCCAAATGTAGTCTAAACAATAATCTAACCAGTTTGAAATCGTCCGTTCTGCTCAGGTGGTTTTTGGTTTGCTTTCCTGATAAAAGTTGATGCTTTTTCACAGTAGAAAGTAGGATTTTTTGCAAAACCCTATCTGTATAGGAAAGTAAACAGAGACTAGAAAATCCCTAAAGATTGATATGTAATATGCATGTGGACTTTTTTTTTTATCTCATGTTAGCCACTGTATACCTTTTGAAATAGAGTTTCAATCACTTCTGTGTTTTCTGATGCAATATTTCAGTTGAGGTATGTAAAGGTGTGCTATGAAGAATCTCAATGAGCTAATTTATTATGCGACTGGCAATTGTGGTTTGCATAACTTTTATTTATTATCTCCAATTATTTAAGAAAAAAACAAAAGATGATTAAATCATAATTGTTATTTTAGAATTTATTTGTGCTTTTTTGACATTTACATTTTTCTACAGCAAACCCAAAAAGAAAAACTAAATGGTGTCTCCAATAGTTTGAAGAGAAATTCTAGTCACAAGGTGAGTCTAAAGGATTGTATTTTACACTTTCCAGGTAGATTATATGTCTCCTGATCAAGGTGGTAAATGTTCTGCACCGATAAAGGTTTGGAATCAGAAAAAAAAAAAGAAAAAAAAAAGAAAAAAGAAAAACACAACAGATGTTGGTCAATAACTTGTAAAACAAACATTTTAAAACAATATTTTATCAATTATAAAAGACAAATTTGTTTTGTGTCAAATTAGATGTATTTTCTGCAGCTGTTGAGATTTAAAACCTTTAAATGTTATTGATTTAGGAGACTAATGCACAGAAAATAGCATGTTTCTTTAAAACGTTATGGCACCTTCACACCTATTGCACCCCCAGTAAAGACTTAGTACAACATTTAAAGTAAATTTGTCTTTTTTGTAGAAACATAAACCACAGAAGTAAGCCTAATATTTAATTTGATAAAACTTATTAAACGGGGAAAAAAACATCCTGTGATGAAAGAACTGGCACCTTAACCACTCCTTTTGAATATATGCAGCAGAAAAAATTTAAAAACTAATAATTTTATGCTGTTTTTAATTAATAAGAGCTGATTTTACCTTCTGATCACATACGCTTGCCCTGACAAGATAGTGATGCCTACTCTGCCACAAAGATGTTTTGCCATAAAGCATGATTTGGACATTGAGAACCATACTGATGTCCATACTGATATTTTACATAACCATGGGGTCAGGAGGATGATTTACCTGCTGTTTGGATTTTCCAGCATCCCATGCAGCCCACACATGTCCAAGGCTCCTCCACAGGACATGTAGTCCTGCCCCCCGCAGTGTTTAAAGAGAAAACACATATCTCACAGGTATCCTGACTATTTTCCTTAACCCTCTCCTGGGGTTCATATCAAAGAGGAAACCATCATGGCCCCCTTGCCCAGGGACCACAACCCCGGACTGGCCAAAAACTAATCAGACCCGGTGGCGCACATCAGATGTTGCATCAATGCTGCAAATTGACTGTTTGCAACATTTCTCTCTGAGTTTCAGTATTTTCAGAAGCTAAGCTGGAGGTATGAAGCTCCAGAGAAAATAACTTCTGTGCTGTGATCCTGCAATGTTAAGCTGCTAAGTGTGGATACAAAGAAAAAAACCAAGCCTTCCAAGTTTAACAGAGGTTTGCAGGTGTTTCTTTGAACTTTGATAATTTCATGTGTTTAGTGCTGAGTAAAGGCATACAGGTTGAACCACATGGTACAGCATGACATGTTTTTTGAACTGTTATTTATAAAGCTAGAACAGGTTTTATTTCACTAAGCGTTTAGATTAGATTAGATTAAATATTACTTTATTGATCTCAGAATGGAAAAATTCAATTGTTGTTTGATATAAAAAACTGATATAACATTAACGCCCATGTGTTTTCTCATATGCTCATTAAATTTTGATTACCAAATTATGACCAAAATTCATTCAACAGGAATCCTCATGTTTGGTAGCTACTAGCGAAATCAAAGAAGGCTGAGAATCAGTTAACTAAAGGATATTATTTTGTAATTAAGCACATCATTTGATAAAACATTATTTTGCTAAATAATGTTTAAGATAGAAGTTTAGTTTTTTTCCCCTCTGCAATTTGTGAGTATATCAGTGATTTTGTTAAAAATGACTGGAAATAATTATTTTAATACTTAAAAATTTCCTTCTTTGTATACACTATCTGAGAAACATCCCTTCTCGGACTGAACCGCAGTAATTAAATAATGATCAAACAATTGTGAATTGGTCTGAACACATTCTAATTGCTCTAAATTAGCCAAAACTAATTTGACCACATTTCAAATTCTTCAAGATAAACGTTGGTTTTCAAACATAAACTCGATGCTGAACTGTGATATCATTGCATCATCTCATTGATTATGGTTTCCAACAATATTTTTCCTTCTTCTTCTTTGTGTACAGATAGATTAGATGAGTTGAATTTCCTAGTTTAGTCGAGAGTTTTTAATTGAAATATATTTGACTTGGAGCTTAATTATTTTTGTCAATAAACTGTTATATTTAATGGAAGTTGTGGTTTATTTATTCTATATGTGCAGAGTTATCTGTTCAACCTCGATTTGAGCCCGATTCACACTTTCATTTGTTGATCTGACACACAGCTAGTGGGGCGTGTTCACAAACAATATATGACATTCAAAACATTGAATAACATATTTACCACCCCTACCAGAGTGTATAATAAAAACATTAATGTTGCATAACAAATGGAAGACAAGATAATGAGTCATTCAGAAAAGACAGGTGTGAAGGGCTTTGAAAGTGCTACAAGCCTTAAATTACCCCAAACCTTGATCAAAACAGTAATGTAAAAAAATTTTAAACTTCAACTGTGACAGACAAAGCTTGATGAATCAGTTTAATCATGTCACCAAGCAAATTGAGAAGAAAAGCATTTAGTATTTTCTTTTTGAAGAAATCACAGTTGAAGAATTACATCTAAGAGTACTTTCTTTGGGTCACCAAAGTTCTTACCCTAAATGCATTATAAATTACGGAGCCCCTCTGATGACATGGTCAAAAAAAATGTTTAATTGTGGCCACGAAGTAGTATTTCGTGCGCACGAAGTAGTATTTCCTGGCCACGCAATAAGTTTAACGTACGCACGAAATACTTATTAATAATATCAATAAATCCGCCCCTGTTTTCAGGCTTATGTTAACTGTAATGACTTATCTTGGACAGGCTGCTATGTAAACGGGCCTTTAGTCCTTCGTTTAGCTATGCTGCGGTTGTTTACACTACGCCTTTTCCACCTAAAATGGCGTCTTAGCAACAAATGTCACGTGACTGGCGGAGACCGACTGGGTAAGCAAATCGAGCGCGCCTTCTCTAAGGTCTAAGGCGCGCTCGATTTGCTTACCCAGTTGTCCAGGAATTATATTAATATTATTAATAACTATTTCGTGCACAGGTTAAACTTATTGCGTGGCCACGAAATAGTATTTCGTGCGCACGTTAAACTTATTGCGTGGCCACGAAGTAGTATTTCGTGCGCACGTTAAACTTATTGCGTGGCCACGAAATAGTATTTCGTGCGCACGTTAAACTTATTGCGTGGCCACGAAATAGTATTTCGTGCGCACGTTAAACTTATTGCGTGGCCACGAAGTAGTATTTCGTGCGCACGTTATACATATTGCGTGGCCACGAAATACTACTTCGTGCGCACGAAATACTACTTCGTGGCCACAATTAAAAAAATTTTTTGACCATGTCATCAGAGGGGCTCCGTAATAAATAGGTATTGTTTCACCAGTTTTACCAGGGGTGCGGATAATTGTGGAGAGCACTGTGCATATGGAATGCATTTGTTTCTATACATACAGAGTAAATATATGTTGTTATAGAAAAGAGTCAATTTTAGTTGAAAATCTATTGGCAAAATTTACCTAACCTTGTCAAAAGTTTTCTGTGAAACAGCATTTAAAAGAGAAAAATAATAAACTGTTAGGATTTTAGTAACTCAATTAAACTGTTTGTGATTTGTTGTTTATTTACCCACCTGAAAACCACAAAGGAACCTGATGCAACTTTAACTCCAGAACAAAGGCATATAAAATCTGTTGACTTAGAAAGACTTAAAATCATAAAAATGAAAGAAAGTTACCCGCTGGTCTGTGAGACCATTGTCAAACAACCCTCATAAAATATAGCATAACATAAATATGAAAATATAATTGAAAAGATAAACATGTTTAGAGTGAAGTATTAAAATAATTGTCATTGTTTCTTAGAAAATGTCATTTTCCCCAGGTCATGTGAAAAACAATTCTCAAAAACATCACAAAAATGTTATGACGCCACTGATAAACTCTTTAAAAATTCTTTTTGGGATACAAAGAGTGAAAAGTACTCCTCTGACTGTCCACTTAAAAATGCCACATTTAACGAGGCAAGTATGTTTTTACCACATGTGGTACAATGTAAGCTGTCTTTATCCTATACAGTAGTGACTGAGAGGAAAGCATTGTGAACCTTTGCTCCCTCAGGAGCCTTGGTGCCATGAGTCATCAGCTCCTGGATAGTCATCCAGTTGTCCAAGATCTTCTTATTGCGTTTTTTCAGCATCTTCTTGTGGCTGAGCTCTATAATACTGACCTCTTTACGGCCCTCGCTGCTGCTTTGAGGGTTCTCCTTCAAGCTTTCCAGACGACTGCGCTGCATGAATTCTCTTCTCCTCTTCTGTTCTTTTGCCCTGACCAGATGTTGCTTCCTTTCCTCTTTGCTCCAGTATCTCCCCATCTTCATCTCACTCATTGCATCATCATCTGTGGTCATTCCTCCACTGCGCTCTTCTTTAATCTTTAAGGCCCGTTCCCTCAGGATCTTGTCTCTCACAGGCCTCTTGGTAATGTAGCGAGTGCCATCGCTGCGGATCTTGACCTTCCACTCCATCTTGGGCTCAGTAATGGGTCTCTGAGGCTCTTTGCAGACACTAAGCAGGCTGAGCTGACTCTGAGCATACTCAACAGCTGAACGCTGCTGGATCAGCTGCATGTAGCTCTGGTAGTGACGAGCATGGGCAGGAATGTTGGCCTGTCTCTGCTGGGAACTGTGCGAAGGAGAGAAGTAAGGAATCCGAGAAGTGCATTGTTTTAACTTTTTTTTACTGTCCTCAGCATGAGTTGTCTGATCAGACTCGGAAGGGTTGCTGTGGTCAGGGCTGCTGCTTTTGCCTGGAACAGGGGTTCTACAGGTTAGGATGGGGCTTGGGCTAGGGGAGTATCCAGTAGCAAGCCCACCATAGAGGTTCCTCTGGTTGGTGAGGCTAACCATTCTCTGGAGAGAGTGCTCTGGGGAGCGGTCCATTGCCAAAGGAGTGCTCCGAGAACTTTCTGCAGTGTTGTAGGCACTGGAGCTGTCCTTGTCAGACTTTTCCATCCTCTCATTGATGTCTGCAAGCTTACCCTTAACAGACTCTCCATGGTTGGGGCTTTGATTTTTGATGGAAGCTGCAGAACGTCCCATTAAAGGAGACTGCTGACTCTTACGCAGCTTATGGGCCTGCATGATGTTTTGGCACTCAAGTTCAATACTGCGCAACTCCTCGTTAAGCATACGCAGCTCATGCTGGACGTCGCTCTGCTCTGCCATGCTACACTCTATAGTGCTGCGACGGCTGTAGAACAGGTCGTACTCGCCACTGTTGCGTATCTGACACTTAAGCTCCAAAAGTTGCTGGAAACGATCTCCCTCTGTCTCATCGTTGTCCTCATAATCGTTATCTTCAAAGCGTTTGCTACCACTGGTAGACTGCGAGTCCTGACTGTCTCGTAGGCAGCGGGACAGATGTCTCTGGATTTGGGCTAAGACGTTATGGTCTGAGCTTTCTTTTCTCTCTTTTGGATTTT
This sequence comes from Cyprinodon tularosa, assembly GCF_016077235.1. NCBI lineage: Eukaryota > Metazoa > Chordata > Actinopteri > Cyprinodontiformes > Cyprinodontidae > Cyprinodon > Cyprinodon tularosa. The sequence goes on from NW_024039396.1 coordinate 440,690, forward strand.
GTACACTGTCTTTTGAACAAGAAAATGTAGAACATGAAGGCTTGTCATCCTCTGACCTCTGAAAATATAAAATGACAAAAAGAAAACAGAAATGAAGGGCCTGATCCTTGCAAAATTGTTAAAAATTTTACAGTGTTCAAAGACAAAAATATAACAAAATACTTTTAGTAAATCCAATCCCAGGTATTGGCTTGGACACTGTTTTACCCATAAGAACATTTTTATTTGATCAGTATAGGACTCCCTGACAATATTCAATTTCTGATTAGTTTAACTGTAGAGTTATGTACACTATATTGCCAAAAGTATTTGCTCACCCATCCAAATTATTGGAATCAGGTGTTCCAATCACTTCCATGGCCACAGGTGTATAAATTCAAGCACCTAGGCATGCAGACTGTTTTTACAAACATTTGTGAAAGAATGGGTCGCTCTCAGGAGCTCAGTGAATTCCAGCGTGGAACTGTGATAGGATGCCACCTGTGCAACAAATCCAGTCGTGAAATTTCCTCGCTCCTAAATATTCCACAGTCAACTGTCAGCTGTATTATAAGAAAATGGAAGTGTTTGGGAACGACAGCAACTCAGCCACGAAGAGGTAGGCCACGTAAACCGACGGAGCGGGGTCAGCGGATGCTGACGCGCATAGTGCGAAGAGGTCGCCAACTTTCTGCAGAGTCAATCACTACAGACCTCCAAACTTCATGTGGCCTTCAGATTAGCTCAAGAACAGTGCGCAGAGAGCTTCATGGAATGGGTTTCCATGGTCGAGCAGCTGCATCCAAGCCATACATCACCAAGTGCAATGCAAAGCGTCGGATGCGGTGGTGTAAAGCACGCCGCCACTGGACTCTAGAGCAGTGGAGACGCGTTCTCTGGAGTGACGAATCGCGCTTCTCCATCTGGCAATCTGATGGACGGGTCTGGGTTTGGCGGTTGCCAGGAGAACGGTACTTGTCTGACTGCATTGTGCCAAGTGTAAAGTTTGGTGGAGGGGGGATTATGGTGTGAGGTTGTTTTTCAGGAGCTGGGCTTGGTCCCTTAGTTCCAGTGAAAGGAACTCTGAATGCTTCAGCATACCAAGACATTTTGGACAATTCCATGCTCCCAACTTTGTGGGAACAGTTTGGAGCTGGCCCCTTCCTCTTCCAACATGACTGTGCACCAGTGCACAAAGCAAGGTCCATAAAGACATGGATGACAGAGTCTGGTGTGGATGAACTTGACTGGCCTGCACAGAGTCCTGACCTCAACCCGATAGAACACCTTTGGGATGAATTAGAGCGGAGACTGAGAGCCAGGCCTTCTCGTCCAACATCAGTGTGCGACCTCACAAATGCGCTTCTGGAAGAATGGTCAAAAATTCCCATAAACACACTCCTAAACCTTGTGGACAGCCTTCCCAGAAGAGTTGAAGCTGTTCTAGCTGCAAAGGGTGGACCGACGTCATATTGAACCCTATGGATTAGGAACGGGATGTCACTTAAGCTCATATGTGAGTCAAGGCAGGTGAGCAAATACTTTTGGCAATATAGTGTATATTAGCAGGTATTTACAAGTACGCCTTTTGATGTGGATGGCCTAAAAATTGAGTTTTAGTTTAAGTCAAGCTTAGGTATTTCTAATTGAAAGCCTTTATCCTTTACAATAAAGTTAACAGTGAGGGAGAAAGGTTGCAAACCCCTTTCTGTCACCTGACCTGCAGATATCCAGACAGCTCTCAATGCTCTCAAGAACTGAACCTGGAACTGTAACAATTCTTAGGTTTTTGTCAATACATGTAAAATATAGGTGACAAGCCAAAATATCACTGAGTCATATAGAAATAAAGAGTAAGCATGTGAACATCGGCCTTGCTCTAAATGGAACAATAACAGAACAGAACCGTGGGACATACTGAGCACAGTATCAGTCTGTTTTGCAAGAAATTTGCATTTATTTATTACAATCTAATCATAGCTTTTTAAACTGTTTATATCTTTGTTGTAGCAGAGCAGTAGCCTTGTGAGACCATCCTGATCTTTCGAGCTTTCAAGGTTTCACTCGCAGATCGGTCTGGAGACTCTCCATTAAAGAAAATTTGGAGCAGTTCACTAAACGAACGTCCAATCAGCGTTGGCTTTGAGGCGGGTTGAGGTGTGACGCAACAAGAAGCGCAACAGTTCAGTCTAAAGAACATGTTTTACAAGGCTGTTAGCAGAAAGATGCCTTGATTTTGATTTTAATGGTTTCCCTTTATAACTTTGATCAGGAAAGTAGGTGGCAGCAACCAGAAGCTCATCTCCTAGTTAAAATGTACCTGATTCCCAATCTTGCTCCAAACTCTTTTCAGCAAACTAGATAATAATCTTCACTAACTAATGTGCTTGTATCAATACCTCTCCCATGGACATTGTCTTTTTCATTGTTCAGGGTTAAATTGTCTTTTTTTCTATGAGAAATAAATCCTCGTTGTCCGGTTATGCTGAATTAAAGCTGAAATATGGACTCCTCTCACCACATATTTCTTTCAAATCTACAGGTGAAGAAATAAGTGCATTTATTCAATTTGTAACGAATGTTTTTGTAGTTCTCTCTGAATGTGTATGGGTTTTTTTTCTTCAAAAGAAATCTATACAGACACAATAAAAATGCATCCAAAATCATAAAATGTTATTTCAAAAACTATTATTTTTAAAGATTCATTGAAAAAGGAAGATAAAAAGACAAAATAAAACTTGCATTGCTTTATTCTCTCTGCAGGAAGGGCAAACCAATACCTCACCCTCCCAAAGGACACACATTAGGTTTTTCTTTGTGAGTGTGTGTATAAGACTGTGTTACAGCTCTCATACTTCAGAGATCATCATGTTTCTGCCATGTCTTTGAAGTTTCATTTGTATGGATTGTCAACGAATGCTCTCATCCCACCAAAAGAGAATTTTAGATTATGATTATTATTGTTTGGAATCTGAATGATTCAGTAGTCCCTCTTCATACATATTCATTAAGAACTTTTTCTTTCCTCAAAGGGACTGGAGCGCCTGTTTTCACCTGGCACTCTAATAAAGTCAAGGGAGTGTTTTTCCTTTTTCAAATAACATTTTTTTCTATGTAGTGTGGAACACTTTTGTTTTCTTCATTTAATTTAACTGAGCAAAGTCTATTGCTTATGAAATTGATATTGAAAAGCATTGCAATGTGTTAGGCCATCAAATTCTATTTCTCTGACCTGCTGCTTCTCCTGTTCTTCTTGCAAGGCAGCTAATTCCATCTCCTCTCTCTGCTGCTCTTCCAACATTTCCATCTTCAGCTGCTCCAGGAACTCGCTATGCTCATCATCCAGCCATGCCTCTTCCAGCTGGGGAGTGAAAGCATAAGGAAAACACATGGATGAGGAAAATGGTGATTGCTGGGAAACAGAAAAAAAAGAAAAACCATGATTTTTTTTCACGGCCCAGAGCCTGTGACAATGCAGTGCCTCAAAAACAAATAGTTAGATTTTCCAAATGGGTGCACAAATGGGATTTCCTGAAAAATACCCCTGCATGGGTTTAAAATGGGAAACCGCCGCTATATTTGATATTTGGCTTTCTTACCAAGAGCTGCTGATCTTTAAAATTGGCCAATTCAGTTTGATGGCCGTAAACCAATGGCTTTTGACCTTTTACCTTTGCATCATCCATCAGGCTGCTTGATGTGAACCAAATGCTATCCTTATCTGATGACTTCACATTCACTACTGGAAGAGCTACTTAATTACAAAGCCCCTACTCCTGCTTTCTCTGCTCATCTGCACTGCGGCAAAGTCCTTCCACTTACTCGTCTCTGGCCTTGGGCCTGAACTCACTCCACATTAGCATGCCATTAGCATTTATGGCTTACCATTGCAAGTCAATTACAGTGGTGCTACATAAAAATAAAATATTATGGGATGTCCCAGCAGTGGCTTCCATCAGCAGAAGTTGTGTGCTTGATGGGAGGGGAGAGGTTGCTAAACTGGGAATAGTAAAGCTTGCTCTACGCAAACAATGTTAATGGCAAATCCCTTTTAGTTGTATTTCATAAATAGTTTTCCTTTAAGCCAGCTGTTACTTGAATATAAAAGCTGAGTGATTGTAACCTGCATCTCAGGTCGGGCAACTAGTAGGATGATGTTCCTGAAGTCATCACTGGAGAGAGCAGCCATTGCCTCTTCTCTGTCCTGCACATCTTGACCGTTAATCTGCAAATTAAGAAAATATGATTATTTGACTCATAAGTAAGAAAGTACAACAATAACTCTCATAAATATCAACTGAGGTCTTGCTCTCACAAATGAGTACACCCCTTACATTTTTGTAAATGTGACAGGCCGGTGGGTTATTTTGAGTCACTTATAGATCCTGGAAAAGTGGTGTCCAAGCTTTCCAATGATATACAACTTGTAACACAGGGAAGCAGAGCATGATGCCCTTGCTTCAGAAACTGGGCAAATGGGCAGTATTTAAGCATTATAACAACCAAAATAAAAGAACTCTCTCACAAGATCTACAGAACGTTACTACAAAAACTAAGGGGGGAATGCTGGACTCGCTAAACCCTTCTCAAACAGAAGGTGAAGGATCTCCAGATATTCATCAGCATGTGATTTGCTTCAGGGGGGATTTAGGATGAGTCCTGCGGCAATCTTAAGATCTAATATACCGTAAATTCCGGACTATAAGCCGCTACTTTTTCCCCGCTGTTTGAACACTGCGGCCTATAGTACAGTGTGGCTAATACATGTTTTTTTTCATGTAAACATCAAGCATCACCGGCGGGTTTTGGAAGGCTGGGCTGCTGCGGGATGAAGAGGACCGGGAGTGCTCAACTGAGAGCGAAAAGGATGAGACTGAAGTCAGTGACAGCATCCTGAAGCTGTTCCATTCAGACACCGAGGAAGAGGACTTTGAGGGTTTTAGTGCGCAGGAGGAAGAAGAAAGTAATGACTTTTCCTGGTCGGCTGCAATGTTCTGTGCGTTGTTCAATTAAAAGTACCGGTATATGCAGCGTTATTTGCGTGTTACCAACACATACGTATATTTAAATGTGTTACAGGTAGTAAAAAAAAAAAAAAGCATTCATAATATGTACCGTATTTGTTTGTTTTATCATACGGATTAAGTCAAACGTTAAAAAAATGCTCACGTGTAATATCTTTAATTGTAAATATCTCGTACAACGTTGGAAACCTGCGGCTTAAAATCTGGTGGGGCTTATAAAAGTACAAAATTTATTTTATTTCTAAAATTAGAGCATGCGGCTTGTAATCAGGTGCTCTCTATAGTCCAGAATTTACGGTACTTAATGTCCAAGAGTGATAAATGCAGTGCAGGAAACTACTGGTGGCCACACAAAATACTGACACTTGGGAACATCACTTCAGCATCTATCTAATTGTATATTTAGTTATCTTTAAGGGCACAGAAAATTTACACTGTTATACAAACTGTACAAACTTGATACTTTCAGGTGCTGATCCATGAAAAGATGGAATATGAAAGATAAATATTTACAAAGATATATGAGGGATGTACTGTAGATAATTTCCTCTCTTCAGGAGAAAGGACACACTTCTTGTCTCTTGAAAAATACATGTATAACCCACTACCCAAGCTGTTATCATGTATGAAACAGCAGACTTGTGGTGCTCACCAAAGTTTCCACAGTGTACATGCATCTAGCTGTACAATTAGCTGACCTCTGGCAGGCGGCTTCCATCTTTTTGCCTTTAGAATAATGGCCCTGTCAGTGGTGGATAATGGGGCCAGAGTACTGGTCCGCCTTACAAACATGTGCCTCATTGTAGCTAAAATCAGCCTCGCAACTCATAAGCTCGAACAGTAGCGCTTATGCATCCAGTCCCCTCATCTTTTGTTCAGTAAAATTAGTTTCTTAGTCAATTTATCATAAGTATCAAAGTATATTTGCATATAAATGTACTGTTTTCCACTACCGGTGATGCTCAGCAACATTCGGGTTTAAAAAAATTGCTCTTCTGTTATGTTTCTCACTCCACGGACCCTTAGGGGAACTATTGTTATTACCGGGAATGTCCCAAATTTAGGTATGTTAAAATAATATTTGTTGGCATACCAGATGAAACGAATCACCATACACTTTTTGTGTGCTGCTGTGTAATTTTAACGGTCATATCAAGGCAACATTAAAACTGTATAATTTGATGGCATGTGTTATATGCAGAACAAATGTGCATCATTTATTTTTATTTTTATAGTAAACTTGTTAGTAGAGCAACAATTGATTTATTTGACCTGCCAAATCAGCTTTTACTGCTTGAACAAAGTAAAGTTTTTGACTTCTGAACAGATGCATGTTTTGTACAACTACATTAGTAGTGTAATATTAAGGTATTCCAAGTATTTAAAACCAAAAATCTGTAAGGAGCCTAAAGTGCATTGTAGCAAAATGCTAGAAAAAAAGCAAAGTTGAGCAGAGTTTTCTTCACTTAAAGGACATACTGTAAAATACCAAAGTTATGCTTCTAATCCACGTTACAGCACACTTCCATATGCCTAATAGAGAGCTGCTATATTTACTCCCTGAAACGAAGAGGATACATTCAACTAGAAATGTTTTTTGGTACAATCATGGATATGTTTTTTCTAATTTAATAGCTTATTTCCATCTATTAGAATAAAAAAACAACAACCAAATAATAGCTTTTGGTTAATATAACTGTGATACAAATAATTGTATAAAATCTTTTAAAAATTAATATGAAATCTTAGTTGTTTTTTTCTTAAATAATAATATATATGTTATGTTTTTTATACTTTATGTACAAACTGTAATTTTGTAGTTATACACTAATTCCACTGGTATATATCTAGGTTGTTAATGCCTGCTATACTCATTTTTTCTTATTACCGTTCACATTTTTCCACATTTGTTGAACTTTGACAGTTTTCTTAGTGTTGGTATGTGTTTCAACTTCCTCTGTGTTCCCCTTGTTAATTAGTCCTCTTCCCTTTGAACACTCTCCATCGGCTGATTAACATTCCTCTGATTAGACTCATCCAGGTTAAATATCACTCTCCCTCAGTAGTTTATATCCCTGGTTTCCATTGTTTCTTGCTGGATTCTTCTGTTACACTGAATCTGATTAACCTTTTCCTTCATCTTGCACATGTAATTGAATTAATACAAGCTGTTTTGTTCTGCTTACATTTGTTTCCATTAAAACTGCAAACCAGAATGCAAAGTTAACACAGATAATTTTATAACAGACCATGAGATGCACAGAAATGATAAGTTTGTCGATAAATTGGTCACTTATGTCTCAAAACATACATGTAGCCTAAATACATGTATGTACAACTAATGTAACTATAAATACAAATAAAACGTTAGCAGTGAGTCCTATTTATGAATATAAACATATTTCAGTTTGAGTTTTTTTTACAATTTCAAAATCAGCTGTAACAAATTGGTACTTCTATGTAGCTCTTAGTTTTTACCTACTCTTTACTTTTCCAAAAGTTAGCAAGTTTTGTATGCATTAAAATGATCCACAAGCACACAATAAGATATTTAAGTGTACAACAAAATGCACAAATATGTTTTAAAAAATACATAAATGCATATTATAACACTAATAAATGTGGAAACAGATTTTAAAATTTACACGATTAAAACTGGAAGAGATATAATACAAAACGCACACACACTGAAAAATGTAATGTTTGATTTGCCAGCTGCAGATGGATCGGTCAACATGAGCAAACAGATCAGCTGTCCTGTGCTTAACGACTTTGATTTTCTAACTGAGGGGTGATTCGTGAATGACATGATGCATCAAAGGCTGGAGAAAAGCTCAGATATCTGAGAATGCGAGAGAAAACTGTGATGTCTCAGCATTATCCACTTTATAGGAAATAAAGTTGTTTTTGTTTTTTTGGCAAAGTAGTCCAACAAACATTATATTAAAAATGTTCACTTGCTTTAACTTTACATTACATTTATTGTATTGGATTCTAAAAAAAAAACTAACAAAAAGTAATTATTTATAACATACTGCAAAAATAAACACATTTTAATTGGTATTTTTTCTTCTTAAAGTAAAGAATAAAAATTACAGTTGATATTGATGGAAATGAACATTTTATAAGCAAATAGCCAAGTACAGGGTCAGAAATACTTGACACTTAATGTCTGCTGTAACTTTATTTGTCTTCAGATGATAAAAGGCAATAATACAGTCATTTTCATTTACATCAACTGTTAAATTTATTTTCTGCAAATGTACATTAAGACCACTCATATACTTCAGAAGATTGACTGCGTTGTGGATGTCCCGCCAACTTGTGCACGTCGTCCCATGATAAAGGCTAAAGTGCTGCTCGAAGATGGTGCTATTGCTCGCATTAGTTTTCAGAGTTTATTTTTGTTCCAGAAAAAGAAGAACCTAAACTTTATTCAATTCAATTCAGTTTATTTATATAGCGCCAAATTCACAACACAAGTTATCTCAAGGCACTTTACAGTTCAACCAGATCATGCAGTCAAATTGATTCAAAGTTTTCTATCTAAGGAAAACCAGTTGATTGATTGAACATGATATATCATGTTGATACATGAACCAGTTGACTCAAATACAATCCCTCAAACTAAGCATGCTTGTAGCGACAGTGGAGCAAACCTACACTTCGCTTGTTTTAAAAGTAGTTTGAACCATTTTTTTTTAATCCAGAAAATGTATTGTAATCTAAAAAGTGCATATTTTTAACATAGTGTATATTGGGCTGCTGGGCCAAAGAAAAAGTAAAACACAAAATAAACTATATTTTCAGTAAATCCAGCAAAGCTGAGACAGTGGGGCAAAAAAGTATTTAGCCAGCCACCAATAGTGCAAGTTCTCCCACTTAAAAAGATGAGAGAGGCTGGTAATTTTCATCATAGATATACCTCAACTATGAGAGTCAAAATGAAAAAAAAAAATCCAGAAAATCACATTGTCTGATTTTTAAAGAATTTATTTGCAAAATATGGTGGAAAATAAGTATTTGGTCAATAACAAACAAGCAAGATTTCTGGCTCTCACACTCGTTACCTTCATTAATGGCACCTGTTTGAACCCGTTATCAGTATAAAAGACACCTGTCCACAACCTCAAACAGTCACACTCTAAACTCCACCATGGCCAAAACTAGAGAGCTGTCAAAGGACACCCTAAACAAAATTATAGACCTGCACCAGGCTGGGAAGTCTGAATCTGCAATAGGTAAACAGCTTTGTGTGAAGAAATCAACTGTGGGGTCAATTATTAGAAAATGGAAAACATAAAAGACCACTGATAATCTTCCTCGATCTGGGGCTCCACGCAAGATCTCACCCCGTGGGGTCAAAATAATCACAAGAACGGTGAGTAAAAATCCCAGAACCACACAGGGGGACCTAGTGAATGACCTGCAGAGAGCTGGGACCAAAGTAACAAAGGCTACCATCAGTAACACACTACGCCGCCAGGGACTCAAATCCTGCAGTGCCAGACGTGTCCCCCTGCTTAAGCCAGTACATGTCAAGGCCCGTCTCAAGTTTGCTAGAGAGCGTTTGGATGATCCAGACGATGACTGGGAGAATATCATATGGTCAGATGAAACCAAAATAGAACTTTTTGATAAAAACTCTACTCGTCGTGTTTGGAGGAGAGAGAATGCTGAGTTGCATCCAAAGAACACCATACCTACAGTGAAGCATGGGGGTGGAAACATCATGCTTTGGGGCTGTTTTTCTGCTAAGGGACCAGGACGACTGATCCGTGTGAAGGAAAGAATGAATGGGGCCATGTATCGTCAAATTTTGAGTGAAAACCTCCTTCTATCAGCAAGGGCATTGAAGATGAAACGTGGCTGGGTCTTTCAGCATGACAATGATCCCAAACACACCGCCCGGGTATTGAAGGAGTGGCTTCGTAAGAAGCGTTTCAAGGTCCTGGAGTGGCCTAGCCAGTCTCCAGATCTCAACCCCATAGAAAATCTTTGGAGGGAGTTGAAAGTCCGTGTTGCCCAGCGACAGCCCCAGAACATCACTGCTCTAGAGGAGATCTGCATGGAGGAATGGGCCAAAATACCAGCAACAGTGTGTGAAAACCTTGTGAAGACTTACAGAAAACGTTTGATCTCTGTCATTGCCAACAAAGGGTATATAACAAAGTATTGAGATGAACTTTTGTTATTGACCAAATACTTATTTTCCACCATATTTTTCAAATAAATTCTTTAAAAATCAGACAATGTGATTTTCTGGATTTTTTTTTCTCATTTTGTCTCTCATAGTTGAGGTATATCTATGATGAAAATTACCGGCCTCTCTCATCTTTTTAAGTGGGAGAACTTGCACTATTGATGGCTGACTAAATACTTTTTTGCCCCACTGTATATCAGAGTCTTTTTTTCCAGCCTTGTACACATCATCTTATCACCTTGCTGTAAGAAAGTCCTTAAGCACAGCTGATCAGTATGCTTGTAAACGAGCCATCAACAGTTGGAAATGTAAGCATTCACATTTGCTGGTTTGTATAAATTGTGTACCATTACTTTTGAAGTTTGAATGGTGCAAATTTGAGAAAGTCGACACATTTGTGATTTTTAAGGCACTCTTTTATGCCTATTGTGATACACATTTGTGAATTCTGCAGCATACTTCTAAATAATGCTGTACGCTAATGGATCTGTTTTTATCTGATTAAGTACAAGCAGTGAATATATAAACTTTAATGGTATATTCCAATGTGGGAAATTTCTGTTGTTATTGTTATATTAAAAAAATCAGTCCTTGTTGATATGTGCCAGTGCTTTAGATCTTTAAATTACACTATGGAATGTAGTCATGTTAGCTTTTTCATACTATTTGCATTTCCCTTCCTGTCAAATTGACTGAACACAAAGAGGTTGAAAGGGAAGTTTTTTTTAAAGACAAAACTGAATGCATCAACAGGAATGAACTGCAAGTCACCCTGAAGATGCAGCAAAGCATAAAACCAGAAAAGATTTAATGTGCTGCCATAAACTGAAAGCTGTGTTTACCACATGTTGTGGGCATTGCAGAGCTTTAGATGAATTAATTAAAACAAAAGAATATCTCTGTAAGTAGATGTGAAAATCAGATGGAAGAAACAGTAATTAAAGGACAATGGTCATGTATCTGTAGGCAGCAACAACAAAGATTCTGATTTTTAAGACCCTCTAATGACAGAGGTAAGAAAAGTGAAGTAAAATCATTAATGGAAAATCATTAAAATGTGATACAATCCGTCCCTTTCTCACCAACACGACCCCCCAATCCTGCTCTTATTGAAACAAAGACCAGCCTTTAGCTGTAAGGCCTGACAAATCTCGCTCTCTGCTCTCAGGCTGAAGATGAAGTTAAAGGCTAATGGTAGTCACAGCCTCTGAGCCATCACACAGGAGGCAACGAGCTGCAACCCATAGCTGTCCTGAAGCAGAACCCTTAAAAAAAAAAAAACCCTGTTGGTGCTGAGTCGGTAACTAAAACAGCCAGGGGGGCATTTCCTCCTCCTTAACAGTCGCAGTGGGGGCAAGCTCCCACTATAATGTGCTGCCATTAAAGAAAAATGTGCTCTCTTAATGGAAGATACTTGTTAGTAAAACAAGACAACAGAAAAATTATTTTGCTAAGGCAAAGAAGAGCTTTTTTAGGAGGTTTGTGAGTGTATGGCATACTGTACCTGTAAGATACGATCTCCTTCTCTGATCCGTCCGTCTCTGGCAGCTATGCTGTTGGGACTGACCTGTACATCAAAGAAAATGCTTTTACCCTTTATGTTTGGGAGAATCAAGACTGTTTTTATTTGTTATTTTATGTATTATAAGTTGTAGCTAGCTAACTTAAATTTTTTATGTTCATGGTGTCGTTGATAGGCTGTCAAACAACTTTAAACCAGGAGTTAACGATATTTGAAATGCACCACAAAATCAGAAGCTTACAATTTCAGTTTTTAGCTGCAATTGTTTCACTCTTTTTTTCCCAGGAGCAACTACAAAAAGCAATTCCATTCTTCAAACCCACTTCAGCAGACAATGCACTTGTTCTTCTTGAACACAATGCTTTCTAACAAGGACACAACTTTCTTCATTCCACAATAAACTGGTTTTCAAGGCAATTTGTTTTACTTTCACCAATTTGTGAGGATGTTGAGGCACAAAGCTGCTCCATCTTCATAATAGTTTCCTCCCACACTGAGGAACACTCATTAAACCAGAAGCGACGTTACAAGACAGGAGTCATAGAAAAATGGAAAACAGAAAAGAACTACAGTGTCTTGCAAAGATTTTAATTTCAGCTTAACTTTTATAAATTTCATTGTTTTTCATTTGAATCTTTTTGTAAAGAACTTTAAAAAGTAATCTACAAGTCAGTGAAGTCTGTGTTTGTATTCTGCCCACTTTAATTCAATACCCCTAACAAAGTTACTGCAACTAAATGGCTCTAAATAGAGTCAACCTCTGGGTAATTTAGTCTTAGGATAGATCCAGCCCACTGTAATTTGCTAAAGAACCTTAGTGAACAAACAGCATCCATGAAGACCAATAAACAAACAGACAGGTCAGAGAGGGAAGGTTAGGTTATAAACATATACCTGACTGAATATCTCACTAAAAACAAAAAAAAAAAAGAAGTCTGATTTATAAAACACTTTCTCACAAGCTATGAAGGGAACTGAACAAATATTAGAGCAAAAGCTTCTCTGATAACTTAAGACCAAATTCTTTTGCTTAGAAGAAATCAATGCCTGGATGTGCCATAATTTTCTTCAACTGAATAAAAACAAAACTAAAGTAATACTCTTTGGACCAATAGAGGAGAGATCTAAAGTTAGCACACAGCTTCAGTCGCTTCAGCTAGTAACCACTGATCAGGCCCGAAATCTAGGTGTAGTGCTGGATTCAGACTTGAACCTCCAAAAGCATTTAAAGACAATTACAAGGTCAGCTTTCTATCACCTCAAGAAAATTTCCAGGATTAAAGGACTAATGTCTCAGCAGGATCTGTAAAAACTAATCCATGCGTTTATTTTTAGTCGAATTGATTACTGCAACGGTGTTTTCACAGGTTCAAAAAGTGGATCAGACAGCTGCAGCTGATCCAGAACGCTGCTGCCCGTGTCCTCACTAAGACTAAGAAAGTAGAGCACATCACCCCAGTTCTAAAGTCCTTACACTGGCTCCCTGTATCTCAGAGAATAGACTTTAAAATACTTCTGTTAGTCTATAAATCTCTGAATGGCTTAGCACCTAAATACATCACAGACTTGCTATCAGTGTATCAACCCTCCAGACCACTCAGGTCTTCTGGCTCCAGCCTGCTCTGCATACCTAGAACCAGAACTAAACATGGAGAAGCAGCATTTAGTTCCTATGCTCCACTTATCTGGAACAAACGTCCAGAAAACTGTAAAAGTGTGGAAAGTCTGAGTTCCTTTAAAGCTACAGTGTGTAATTTTCAGCGACATCTAGCGGTCAGACTGCAGACCGCAGCAACATGAACATCTCCCCCCCACCGCTTCTCCCCCCCAACAGTACGGCGAGCGTTACGGGACAAAATTTCTTCCACGACGTCCACATCACCTACCTTCTCAAGTGATGAGGTTTGTTTACATAGATAATTTTACAGATAGTATTTCATTAGTCTGAGTAGGGTATAGATTTCATGTAGACTTAAGATAATAAATATACCCGTTATTTTTTCTACATCGTTGTGACGTTTTGGTGAGCTGCTTTGCATGGTGATATAAACAGACGAAGTAATTGTAGTCATTAGTTTAACAGCGAGATTGTGTTCGCTGGAAGAATATATATTCCCCGTTTACAGAGTCTAAGTCATTTTGGTGGCACGGGGGTTACAACGCGAGGAAGAGGGAGAGGACGAGGGCGAGGGCAGGGAGGCCGTGCAGCTAGGGCCAGGCGAGAGAGGGGAGCCAGCGGGGTGAGAGCAGAGGAGGAAAGGCTTGAAGATCTCCAAAGGAGCCGGAGAGAAGTAACCGAGGTATATATCCAGAAAATTATTTTACAGAAAATTACTGAATCATTACCTATGAAACGTCAGGGACGTTGCTGAATAAGTATACTGGAGAGGAACAGCATCATCACGCCGCAGCATGTTATTGTTTTAGACAGGTCTGAGCATCCTGTACTCCAAAAACTGCAGTGATATTAGACAATTGTGTGTGTAGGATTAATTACCTGTCCAAGAGAAAACTGGCAACTTGAGCGTCACTTTGAAAACCTTTTTCCTCCATCAGTGACTTCCATCGTGTAAATGCCGTGCCAATGTTGATCCGTGTTTTTTGCCGTTTCTTGTCACGCTTGCGTTTATTCTCGTCGTGTTTCCGCTTCTTAGATGACGGGGGTTCGGTGTCCGCCGCTTTTCGTTGTGATACAGAGTAGGCATGATCCTCCATTCGTCTGATGTTTGGCCACACAGTGCCAAACAGTTTGCAAAGTCACTCACGCCTGCCGCCTTGTTCACCTTTCTTGTTACTGAGGCGCAGTATACCTGCTTCTTCTTCTTCTTCTTTGGTTTCAGGCAGACTAAACGCTTCTCAGGCATAATACTGCCATCTACTGTTCAGTACCGTCTCAGTTCATCTCTCTCAACTTGCCGTAGTTATTTTTGAGCGTCATGGGAGATCTCGCAATCGCTAGTTTGTTGCCTCTGCGCTTGCCGTAGCGCAAAGATGTCAGCCTCCATGGCTGCGAGACCCGCTCCTATGTAATTATAAATAACGAATTCTAAGGCAACGCAAATATTATGGTTAAAAGGCTGAGCTCATAGGTGATGATAAATAACATAGTTATGTATAATATATTAAATTTCTGACTTTATATCCCTGTAATTATTACACACTGTAGCTTTAAATCAAGACTAAAAACACATTTGTTTAGGATTGCCTTCCACTGTTCTAGTTAAACAATTCAACTAAAACATATTTTCTTTAGTCCAACTGTTTTTAATACTGTTTTTTGTTTCTGCATTTTTTATTTTATTTATTTCTTTTCTTTATCTTTTCCTACTTGCTTTGATTCTGTTTTATCTTCCTGTATTTTAATCATGAAAAGCACTTTGCATTGTCTTTGTACTGAATTGTGCTATACAAATAAATTTGCCTTGCCCTGCCTTACTAGCGACGCAGGTGTGTATTAGCATATACAGTTTGCACCATAATAGGAAAACTCATCTGCAATAGCCACCATTTTGAAAGCAATGCAGTTATCTTGAGACAAATATTGCAAAACTAAGAAACACTGCATGGAAATATATAAAACTAAACAAAGCAAAACCCCCCCTCAAAAAAACATTTACACTAAAATAGTCCCAAAAGGACTAGTTTATACTGTTTAAATGACCAAAATAAATTTTAGGTACAGTTACACTTAAAGTGTATTTCAGCACCTATCATTGAAAAATGACAAACAGTAATGTTAGGAAAAGCATCCCATCTCTGGTCCTTTTGCATTTAATGATCACCTCAAACATGCTGTTGAGATTAAGTCTACTCATCTAATAATGTTAATATTTAGTCTTAATTTTTTTCCTGACCCAATAAAAGAAACAAGAAAAAAACAGCTACGTTGTATAAAACTAATCCTATACACATTTATATTCAGCTAGCCTCTCTACTTCAAGAGTAAGTTTAGGAGATTTGTAAACAGGATTTGAAAAAGATGAAAAATAATCAATAACTGAGTCATTTCTTCTGTCTGTCAAATATTTTCTTTTTCCTCAGCTCCTCTAAGGATAAATGAATAACAAACTACACCCTAAAAACCCTTGTTTTATTCTTATGTTTTGTTTTGGGATTTTTTTCTTTGCATGGTGGCCGTCTCATCCTGCCAGCTGATGGCAGAACCATACGGTTAAATCATCTGTTTGGTAATGCAATTTGTGTCAGATGAGAGTTCAATTTTGAAGCACAGCTAGCAATAAAGTAACCTGCATTGCTCACATGCATACCAAAGTAAATAATAAAATGTTGGATGAATATTAAATGTCACATCTGATTCGGGCTGAGAAGTGCAACATTTTACCTGGATCCTCAGATCTGGATAGATGATGGTGGGTTTATACAACAGAGTTTAACATGTAAATGTGACTTGAAAGAGTTGTAGAATATGCATAGAGCTATTGCCTTGGGAGGTTTGATATTTTCATTTTTCAAACAGCTGGTAATCACCGATATTTAAGAGGAAAATGCAAACGGTAGATAGAAAGCTTTTTTAGTTGGAGAAATTTGCAATAAAATCACAGTTTCAATATACATTCAAAAGATTTTTTCTCTATATTGGCTTGTGATGAGTAATCCACCTGCCTAAAGCCTAATCCCACCTCTCACCTATTCATCCCCTAAAGATAGGACCCAACCCCCTCATAACCCTGTAGGTATTATGATGGATGAATGGACGGCAGGTGGATGAAATTACAAGACAACAGCTTCAATTATTTTGCATAAAATTTGGAACAAATTCAGTAAATCCTTTTCCAATCCATCACAATCAAGCCACATTATAAATACACTATCTAAAAGTTGCCAAAAGATGCCCAGCTCATTTCAGAAGGCTTTACTGGTTTAATCATCATATTTTTCAGTAAGCTGTGTTTTCTACCTTTAATTTGTTATCTTAAGGTAATTAAGAATTTGAGCTTCTTGTCTGTTTAACAATTTGTTCTACAGCATTTTTGCACCATATGTCTTTGCACTGCTCTGAACTTCCATATCAATGCGTTTTGCACCATGTGTTTCTCCCACGATGTTTATATTTAATCACTGCTGCACTATATGAAATTGAAATATTCATTTCACTGCTAAGCTGCTGCTTATTTACAGGTGCTGGTCATAAAATTAGAATATCATGAAAAAGTAGATTGATTTCAGTAATTCCATTTAAAAAGTGAAACTTGTATATTATATTCATACATTACATACAAACTCATATATTTCAGATGTTTATTTTGTTTAATTTTGATGATTACAAATGACAACAAATGAAAATCT
The DNA here is from genome assembly GCF_016077235.1 of Cyprinodon tularosa. NCBI lineage: Eukaryota > Metazoa > Chordata > Actinopteri > Cyprinodontiformes > Cyprinodontidae > Cyprinodon > Cyprinodon tularosa. Next base: position 457,725 of record NW_024039396.1, read on the forward strand.
CAAATTCATCATATCAGAAAATTAGAATATTGTGAAAAGGTTCAAAATTGATGGCCCCTGGTGCCACACTCTAATCAGCTAATTAACTCAAACCACCTGCAAAAGCCTTTAAATGGTCTTTCAGTCTAGTTCTATAGGCTACACAATCATGGGGAAGACTGCTGACTTGACAGTTGTCCAAAAGACGACCATCGACACCTTGCACAAGGAGGGCAAGACACAAAAGGTCATCGCTAAAGAGGCTGGCTGTTCACAGAGCTCAGTGTCCAAGCACATTAATAGAGAGGCGAAGGGAAGGAAAAGATGTGGTCGAAAAAAGTGTACAAGCAAGAGAGATAACCGCACCCTGGAGAGGATTGTGAAACAAAACCCATTCAAAAATGTGGGGGAGATTCACAAAGAGTGGACTGCAGCTGGAGTGAGTGCTTCAAGAACCACCACACACAGACGTATGAAAGACATGGGTTTCTGCTGTCGCATTCCTTGTGTCAAGCCACTCTTGAACCACAGACAGCGTCAGAAGCGTCTTGCCTGGGCTAAAGAGAAACAGGACTGGACTGCTGGTGAGTGGTCCAAAGTCATGTTCTCTGATGAAAGTAAATTTTGCATTTCCTTTGGAAATCAAGGTCCCAGAGTCTGGAGGAAAAGAAGAGAGGCACTTCATCCACGTTGCTTGAAGTCCAGTGTAAAGTTTCCACAGTCAGTGATGGTTTGGGGTGCCATGTCATCTGCTGGTGTTGGTCCATTGTGTTTTCTGAGGTCCAGGGTCAACGCAGCCACATACCAGGAAGTTTTAGAGCACTTCATGCTTCCTGCAGCTGACCAACTTTTTGGAGATGCAGATTTCATTTTCCAACAGGACTTGGCACCTGCACACAGTGCCAAAGCTACCAGTACCTGGTTGAAGGACCATGGTATCCCTGTTCTTAATTGGCCAGCAAACTCTCCTGACCTTAACCCCATAGAAAATCTATGGGGTATTGTGAAGAAGAAGATGCAATACACCAGACCCAACAATTCAGAAGAGCTAAAAGCCACTATTAGAGCAACCTGGGCTATCATAACACCTGAGCAGTGCCACAGACTGATCGACTCCATGCCACGCCGCATTACTGCAGTAATACAGGCCAAAGGAGGCCCAACTAAATACTGAGTGCTGTACATGCTCATACTTTTCATGTTCATACTTTTCAGTTGGCCAACATTTCTATAAATCCTTTGTTTTTATTGGTCTTCAGTAATATTCTAATTTTCTGATATGATGAATTTGAGATTTTCATTTGTTGTCATTTGTAATCATCAAAATTAAACAAAATAAACATCTGAAATATATGAGTTTGTATGTAATGTATGAATATAATATACAAGTTTCACTTTTTAAATGGAATTACTGAAATCAATCTACTTTTTCATGATATTCTAATTTTATGACCAGCACCTGTATTTATAAAACGAAATTTCTTTTTGTAAACACTGTTAATACAAAATGACAATAAAAGTTCTCTGAGTCTTAATTTATGTCTGTCTGACCAGATCTCTTCCTGGTCTAATGAGATGTACATGTACAAAACTAAAGATAAAAGAGAGTTGGCTCCCTGCTTCTCCCTTTGACTGATAAATTCTTACATAGTAGCTCCGCCCTGCTTACAGCAGAGCTTTGCTTTGTCTGACAGGACGGTAGCGTTGTTGCCAATTGCATGTAATTTCATGGTCGACTTTGCTTCTGTTTTGGCTATGGTTCTGTTCAATTGAGTGCTTTCAAGTTTTGTGTTTGCATCTAATTGAAGTTGAAAGTTAAAATAAATATAAAAAAGAAGGAATACCTCTTTCATTAAAAAACAAACAAATAAACTTCCACAAATAATGGCTTATCATAAAGACATTAAATTCAGGCTCTGCTTGGCCTTCTTCAGCAAATCAGAGGTATTCATGCTCCAAATAATGAACTCCCTGATATAGACTCCAAGAAAGTAGAAATTAACCATCCTATCCACACATCGGATCTATGGAAAAATGCTTGTTCATATTTTCTATAATCAGTGATAATAACCTTGGTGTTGGAGTGTATGAAATTGTACTCTGTGCACCTCAGTGTCCCTCATCCTCATAGGCATAATTATACTCCTTAGAGATGAGCCCCGTCACTGTAGTTTCATCTGTAAACTTGAACAGAAGTAGAACCAGAAAAGGTGGTTCAACACACAACCTTGTAGATAGGTGAAGTATGCTGGGGACTGAGTCGCAGTTTGTCCACAAGCCTGATGGTTTTAAATGGTGACCTATGGTCTACATAAAACCTTAGTGTATCCTTAGTGGATGTATTAGTCCTTTAAGGAGACAGGTGGATGTTGACACTTTTTTGGGGGAGTGAAAGGATGTGAGCCCTGAACAGCATTTTAAAGCATTTCAAGACCACTGGTGTCAGTGCCACTGGCCAGTAGTCATTGAGACTGGGAATGTGGGGTTACCTTGGCACAATAGGGTGATCGATTTCAGATATGATGCGACAGTGGATTGGGACAGGCAAAGGTAAAAAAAAAAAGCCTATTGAGAACTTCTGCCAGCTGCTTAGCCCAAATTCATTGGCAAATGTCACAGTCAAGTACAGCAGCCTTCCTAAGCTGCATAGCCAAGAGAAAGTGCCTCACTTCAGCAACCATCAGCCTGATGCTGTGTTTCATATACAATGGTTATATGATTCTAAAATAATTTGAATACAGATCAGATCTGTTTAACACTTGGACTAATAATCACCTTTAAATGTCTGTATGATGTCACATAGACTCACCTCACTGACATATATGGCCACGTCTTCTTCTTCATCTGTCCTGTAGCAAAGGGTAAGGCCAAGTTTTTCTTGACTGCTGAGACGACAAAGTTCAACCTCCTACGGAGAAAAAGGGAAGAATAATTTAATAAATCAGCTACCAGCTGGGATGAGTAAACATTTTCTAAACACATTTGAATTGCAGTTAAATTGACATAGAACTGCGCCTAGTCATGCAAGTATTTGATCATTAAATAACTTTAAAACATGGGTAATTTTCTTCAGAGGGTTCCATAATTATTAGACATTATTAGACATCCTCAGATTTTACAATGTTAATTATACTTGTAGCTAGAGTATGTACATTTGAAACAGATTTGATGTATTTTTTATGTCAATGTTTTATCGTTAAACTGTATCATTATTTTACATTGTAATAAAACTTGATTAACTGTAGATGTTAATCCTATTATATTATTTTATTCCAATGGTTTGCCAACATCAAGCCACTTTAGTTGAACTCTGCACTTTCACTTTTACCACAACAGGGGTTGCAGCAAAACACCAAACAGCACTAGTCCCTTTCCCATTTCCAAACCTCTGAAACATATCAACGGTGTTTGAGGGAATCAAGTGTGAAATGGCCTTCCCTCCCAAGGTCTTCATTAGAGCAGAAACAGAACGTCTCTCAGCAGCAGGAGCGAAGTGGTTGAGTGGAGAGGACGATGGAGCAGGGTAGAGAGAAATGAGGTGGTTGCAAGAACTCTGGCAGGACTCACAGGGGTCTCGTACAAAGAGAAAAATCCATTTTGTCTGTGACAAGTGTAGGTTGGCTGGTTACATGTGTTAGATATAGCATTGCTTTAGGTATGGGATGGAGAAAGGGGAAGTGACGGGATGAAGGAGAGAAGGAGGAATAGGTCAACACTATGTTGGCTTTTACTTCTTTTGCGGTTTATCATTTCTGGCTTCCTAGAGACACAACATTTTGGCTAGAATACCATTCTTTAAATCTCCTTTAATACATCTTTCTGTGCTTTAAAGGTGACCATCCATAGGTAAGAATAGACTGATGATGTTTATTCATTTCAGGAACTTTATTAAGAAAGTAAAACTCATATAATGCCTAAAAAATGTGATGCTCTATGAGAGAAGAAGAAAGAAGTAGGCAGAAAACAAGCAAAAAAAAAAGAGAAAAGAGTGATTTTCATATTATTGTAAAATGTGCAAGTTGGAGATTTAAAATAACCACTCAGTCCTCTAAAATATAGTTTTGGAGGTTTTACATGGTAAACATTGTTTTTAAAGTGAACCTGTTTTGAGTAAAATCTCAATCTGCAAATTCTCTGTTTTGCTCCACATACACACTCTATTCTGTGACCTATGATATATTTATGACTCAAACCATTACAGATTCTCCTCACCAGTATACGATCTACTAACCCTAACAACATAGGATTTATACCTAAGCCTAATGTCACCAAACTAATAACTAAACCAAAAGAAATCTGCGGTTATAAAAAGTGTAGCGCCCCCTTAGGTCAGAATATGATGTAAAACCTTTATTTCTACCTGCATCCCTGCCCAGACTGACCAACTTTTCAAAAGTTTACAGCTTTTAGCCTGCTGGAAGGTAAAAAAAAAAAAGTAACTTAAAAGAAACCCCATTGCTTTGACACAAAACACTTTCCGTAAAGTCATGTGATTGTATGAGTTTTGAAGAGTATATAAATAAATCAACAAATCTGTAATGAACTACAGCAAAGATAAATTATAACAGCAGAGCACCAACGACCCCCCCCCCCCCCCCCCAACCTGGAAATGAACAATACCACAACACAGCATTTCTTAGTTCATCTGTATTTACTTCCAATACATCTTCTCAATATTACTATTTTAAAAAACACATTTAATAAGAGGAGAAATTAAAAACTTGAAAAAAAAAATATAAACGGTATATAATTTTCCACAAACAATGGTACATATACTTTCAAACAATAAGATATGTTATCTGTCAAGAGGAAATTTGACAACAAATTTTTAAGGTATTAAAATTACGAAACAATTAAATTAAAATTACTAAAAGTGTACTACAGAACTAAGACTCATCCTATAGATGTAGCTAAAATCAAGTTTTTAAATCCCTTTTTACAGCCCTCTATACATAACTGTTGATGGGTATACAGTAGATAAGTCTCTCTATTTATAGTTATCTAGATATGTAAATCTCTCATAGATTAAAACCTATATAACTGCTCTCTTTCAGACTTTTCAGGTCTTTACCTCATATTAAATGATCAATTACTGAAAAATCTGTAACACTTTAAGGGTTAATTTCAGATCCAGTTGCAATCGTGATGCAACTTCCAGGCATCGAAAGCATTGATATTTACCAGATTTGTAATTTCTCTAAATTTTTAACTTAAATATTGTTTGTGTTGTTACAGTAAAGTTTGTGTTGTAATCTTTTGGACATTTCAATGATGTCTGTCAGTGCAATGCACTGATATAACACAAATATCATAGAAAAACTGCATTTTGTTGGCATGAACTCTCTGTTTGCAAATACTTTTAAGGAAACTAAAATATGCAAAAGTATTGAAAATCACAGCTTTTGTTACCACCCAGTTGGCTTCAAATGTGATTTTAAAGATTCTTTAACAGCTGAATTTTCCTTACAGTGCTGTGTACAGTGCCCACATTCACATACTTATTAATCCTTTTTTTTATTTTAAAAGGTTGACGCCCTTGCAAACCTTAGACTCTCTAAGTATTTGTAAATAATTCAAAATGACCCTGACTGGAATTGCTCCTGCCTTTGCAACAGTTTGGTCACAAATTCTTAATGAATAAGAATGTTTGTTCAGATTTTTGATAGATAAACAAAAATTTAACACAGAAATGCGGCACGACTGATAAAGGATGGGGAGTAAATTCATTCAAATACAGTACTTGGTTGGGCATCCTTTTCAATCAATTGCAGCGTCTCTACAGCTTTGCATGGAGAGGCTGAACCTGTGGGCCTGCCCAGCTCATTCACATTGTCATCTCTGATGCTACCCTTGTCAATGGTTAAGACATATTGTCAGGGGGGCTTGCTGTCGAAACAAGCATACCAAAATGTGAAACCGAAAGCCAGCAATGTAAACACACACCCACTTTTTGAAGCAAATCATTGAGATTAACAAAATTATTTATGAAGAAATTTCTATTTTCTTTACATGAAACTTTAAATTTGAACAAAACGCTCAAATAGGTCATTCAAGTGTCTCTGAATTTAGGTTGCTGCAGCTGCAAACTCAACTACAAACACTTATCCTCAGAAGTAAATCTGTGCATAAATACAACTCTTAGCTTAAGTACCCTTAAATGATCATGCATATTTGTAAACTGAAAAAAAAAAGATGAGAGATATCATCTGGCTGTTATGGAACATTGATAGACACAGTGGTACTTTATCCCAGCTTATATCCCAGTTGGAGATCGGCCTGTTTTCCAGTGTGGTCCTGTTTCTCTGGCCGTGACTGAGTGGATGTGCTCTCTTCGTCCTCTGGCATGGGAGCTGCCTTGGAGCTCGTCTGCCTGGCTGTGTGTTTCCTGGACGGGGCCGCCTTTTACAGCTGCTTTTTGTATCTCTGTTTCTGTCTCCTTGAACCCCAGTCGGCCTCAGCAGATGGCCGCTCACACTGAGCCTGGTTCTGGTGGAGGTTTCTTCCTGTTAAAAGGGAGTTTTTCCTCTCCACTGTCGCTACAAGCATGCTTAGTGTGGGGGATTGTATTTGAGTCAATGAGTCAATGCAATCAACTGGTTTTCCTTAGATAGAAAACTTTGTATCAATTTGACTGTATGATCTGGTTGAACTGTAAAGTGCCTTGAGATGACATGTGTTGTGAATTTGGCGCTATATAAATAAACTGAACTGAACTTATAAATAAGGACATAAGTTAGGAAAAACCACATGTTAAGTCTAAAAAATAGTCATCATCTTTATTAAAGATTTTTTTTAATTGATGGGGTTGGTAGCTGGATTATTAAAGCAGCCTCAGAGGCATTAAACCCGTTGTAGCTGTTAATTGGAGGTACTATGTACACATCTTGCATGCTAATATAACGCGTATAGGGATATCAGTGGGACATACTGAAATTTCTAGAGGTGTCTTTGAGGTGTCTCTAAAAATAAACTCACACGAATTAGGTGTTGGCTGCGAGATTAAGGAGAAGTGAGAGCAGGTGCTGCATGAGCTCTGTCTGCAAAACAAGCCCCAAGTTACTTTATGACTAATTAATAACTGGATGTAGTGCAGGAGACCTTTTGGTAAAATAATCAGGAGAAATAGATTGTTGCAGTGCACATGCTAAATGAAGCACAGTCTGTGTGTATTTAACAATGTGACCCGTTTTTTCTATTAGATGCCTTTTGAGTATTTTTTGCTGTAAGAAAAACTCCCACTCACTTAGATACTATGTAAAAGCATCTGAGCGAGTGCTTCATCCTGAACCATCAAAAACACCTCATCCGATTTCTGTCTCTCTACTATCTCTTTTATATATATATTTTTTTTTTCTCCCTCTGTTTCCTTGCCGAGCTCTCTGCCTCTCAGACAGGAGATTGCAGCGAGTCACGGGACGAGGGCTGACAGTAAATTAATAGCTGGGATGGCGTGATTAAGAAGAAGATTGCTGCCCACCATCAAAGCACATCTGATGCTGTCATGATAATCGTGCCTTTGATTACTGGTAATTGAAAAAGCAGTTGCCAAATGTGTTGATGGCTACCAATGGCAGAATGAGAGGGAAGGCTTTTTTTTTTTTCGAGCCCTGAGTGCTTCACTTCCTCTGAACACACCAAAACAAATCAAGGGGATGGTAACTAACATGGTTCAGTGGCAACACACATCAAGGAGTTTTCTTGAAAAGTATGATGTAGGGCCGTGAAATTGTAGCAATAATAAATGGCTGACAAACTCTAAGAGCCTGAGGGAAGAGCAAAGAGTTTGTTTTTTTTACGCTCCTGTTGGGAGATACAGAAGCAAAATTAAATTATTGTTATAATACCTCAAAACTTGGTCAATACAATTACCTTATTCCCTTTTCTTTTGCAGATTAAAAAAAAACAAGGTTTCCAAATGAAATCCAAATTAAAGCAATGGTTTCATAACATGAATTTCATTCAGATATTTTATGTTGGTCTTTATTTATAATGTCCTTAATGTAAAAGAAATCAAATGGCTCCTAATTTTAAAGATACACAGGATGTTTGCTGATAAGTATAATTGATGTGAGGCTAACAAATCTGTAGCATCTGCATGATGCTATTATGTCAACATAGAACCAACTCTCTGAGGAATGTTTCCAGTACCTTGTTGAATCTATGCCATGAAGGATTAAGGCAGTTCTAAAGACAAAAAAGGACCCAACCTGGTACTCGCAAGGTGTAACTACAGTAGCAGCCATTCAAAATGTCCCTTCCGAGTCAAACACCAGCCTATGGCAGCGCACTTTCCTCCAATTTCCAGCAAAATCCCCTCCAAACTAGAGCTGGAGTGACCCACTCTTGCATATTTTCTTACTCTGACTCCACCTTTTCAGTGAATTACAGGGTTTGACCAGGAGATGACGCTTCTCTTTACATCCAGAATCCAGAATCATGATATAGAGAATATTTTAGTACAAATATTGATGTTTAAAAAGGAATTGTAGGGGACCAGCCAAGGGCCCATAAGGAAAGTGGAGGCAATTTTGAATGGCTACTACTGTAATAAAGAGCCCAGTGAGTGAATATGTTATAACTGTGAAAATCACAGTATTTAGAATTCTCTATGTTTAGGTTTTTTATTTTATTTTAGCCAAAGAGTTAAGAAAGTTCAATTTCCCAGCAAGAATAAATAGCTATTACCAAAAATGTGTTGCTGTTTTTTTAAACATCCTCAAAATAAGATTCAAGTTTTACCAGTGGTGCTGATTAAAACCAGTGAGTTCAAATGCATACCAGCAGTTCTCAACTTCCTACATTGGCATCATCTACACCAGTGTTGTGCATTATTGTTGTTGGTTTGTGTCTTTTCATAAAAAGGTTTGCTCTAGTTCAATCTTTTTCTCAGTCTAAAAAAGCAAACAGCAACGAGCAATAAAAACCCTAAGGTTTTATACCTTAGGCTTTTATTGTAGGTTTTTACCTAATACGATACCTGCCAACCTGATATGTTCTGGCCGACTTAGGACAAACATTACAGAACTGAATAGGGTCAGAACTCCAATCCTTACAGAGTAATTTTTTCAATCCTTTTCCAGTGTTAGGCTTAAATCTGACATAACCTGATTTTAAGTATCTGCAGCCATCCTTAATATTCTAACTGTAAAATCCACTCTGGAAGTGTCATAAAACAACACTCCAGCGTTTTAGGGTGTGATAATCCTTTCACTCAACCAGCCGTCTTGGCTCTGTTTTCATGTCTTCCTCATACTTCATTCAACTTGCTCACATTAATGCTGCCTTTTATCGTACATTAATGCAGGGATGTTTTCTAAATGGGGCTAATTACTGAGTGCTGCACAGTTCACATGATTTGTAGCCACCTGATTGACTTTTAAAAGAAAAGTATTGATTCCGGAAGCTGTAAATGAGTGTAAACAAAGCACCCATAGATGTAGGGATCAACAGTTATTTGCAGACAGCATGTAGCATCCACAGTCCCAATACAAGGACATAATGTGGTTCATATGCAGGCATTTTATGTAGTCCTGCATGTGTGTTGTTCACATTTTAAGAGAGCTTCACAAATGAGTGAACATTGTATGTTATAGTGCTATACAAAGCATACTTAAGACTGTCTCAACTTCATTAACTTCCATTTCCACTGAATTAGTAAATCATATTTCGTTAATTCCTGACTTTGCCATATGATGGCGAAGGGCTTTCTCCCACAGCATTTCCACCTAGCAGAAATATTTTCATGCATCTCTCCTTCAGCAAAAATCTGTTCCATTCAGAAAGAGGCTTTTTAGCTTCGCCTCATTCTCGCTCCAAGCGTTGTGAGCTGTCATACAGTAAGTGGGTCTGCATTAGGGTGCTATACCCCCCTCGGATCATGCATAAAGCTTTGAAGCCTACTGAACATACACATTGTAAAAATGTTTTTTTAATAGCGACGTGCCATAAACAGATACTAAACAGTTCTACATTCTGTATTTGACATTGGAGCCGCAGCAATACGAGTGGGTGAACAAATCTGCTTAGGATGTGAAGAAAAACCGCACGCTTTGTGGTTAGAAACATTCTGCACAAATTCAAATTAAACGCATAGAAGGAGGGAGAGTTGAGCAATCATCATACATCAGAGCAGTCAGAGGCCAGGCACCATGTCTGCTCAGCCATTAGTAACTCTGAACTAAAGAATATTGTACTGCAGCAATAAGCAGGCAGTGAGTGTGTTGATCCCTTCCTGTCAAGTCAGTACATATTGATTTTTAGAGGTGTTTGTTTATTTGTTTGCTGGATTACATGAATAGTTAAGAACAGGTTTTAAATAACTTTTTATAGTGTTGCACCGATACTGATACAAGGGTCGGGCGGGGTCTAATCTGACGCCGCCAGATGGATTTGCTCCGCATATCCATCTGGAAACCTTCCGTTGAAGTAATTTTGGGAAGGGCCAAAAATACTGGTTAGCTGATTGGCCTATGTTGGTGATAGACGGGCCAAATAAACCAATCAGATCAACGAAGCATATGACGTACTAACAGAGAGACGATGAAAACACAACCACAAGCAAGGCTACTCTCGCCGAAACCAGTCGGGAGAAGAGCAAAAACATCTTTTCCTCTGAGAAAAGCTTCCAGAGCAGTGTTTTGCTCTTCTTTCAGTGAAGAAATACTCTGTAATTCCAAAAAAACTTGCTCGATAGCCATTTCATCGGCTGAAGCCGCCATGTTCTTTAGACTGAACTGTCGCGCTTCTCGTTGCGTCACACCTCAACCCGCCTCAAAGCCAACGCTGATTGGACGTTCGTTTAGTGAACGGCCCCAAATTTTCTTTAACGGAGAGTCTCCAGACTGATTAGCGAGTGAAACCTTGAAAGCTTGCAAGATCAGGATGGTCTCACGAGGCTAGGTGGGGCCCCGATTAGCACAGAAATTGTGGTATCAGTATTAGCGAGTACCAACAAATAGGGCACGATGCCATTTTGAGAGCCAAATGTTTATTCAGCTATTGTCACCCATTTAAGGTAGGCAATAAAAAGTAGGGATGGAACGGTTTATGAAAACCGTCCGAACCGTTCGGTTCGACTGTCTCGGTTCGGTTCGCGTGTGTCGCGTTCGGTTCATGCGCTGCTCCTTTTTCTCATAGGTGAAGCGTGTACACTCCAGAGCAGAAGGTGGCGGTACTGCTACCAAAGCCAACCACCAGTAGTAAACAAGAAGAAGCGAAGCAGCGTAGCTGGGTGTAGCAGAAAAAAATCAGTTGTTGTGGAGAATTGTGTGGGTATGGCGAGTGGGAAAGAACAGGAGTTGGAAGATGCGCCAGCAGCACTTTATAGGTCTGCTGTATGGGAGCGCTTTGCATTTAGAGTGACCTACGATGACGGCGGAAAAAAAGTTGTGGATAAAAACAGTGTGCAAGCATTGTGCAACACGTTTTGTTTATGCTAACAGCAACACAACAAACATGTCCGGCTAACAATCAACATATACTGAACCGAACCGAAAACCGTGACCATGAAACTGTGAACCGAACCGTGGATTTTGTGAACCGTTCAACCCCTATCATATATATACACATCAATTTCAAACAGACGGTATTAGCATCGGCCAATACTGCACAGCCAGGTATCGGGTATTAATATCAGGGCAAAAAAATGGTATCAGTGCAACACTAACTTTTTACCAGAGGTGCATCTCATGCCAAGGAACAATTCATCAAAATCTGGTAATGATCCAGATCATGAGGTAGTTTTACCTATGTAAGTCGTAATATGCAGTAATATTTGCTACTTGGCTGAGGTTTGTACTGTGATAGTGCTTTCCTAGTTGTTAATCATTCTCAAGGCAGCAGACCTGTGGTTAAGATCAAAGCATGCTAATGTTTTAGAATTGACCAGTCTAATTCTAGAACTAAATCTGGTTTAATTTTTAAGAATTTTTTGTACGTACAGATTCTCTTCAGCATTCTGGTTAATTTTATGCAATTTTGAAAAAGACAAATGGATATAATTTTAATCTCTAAATGTATAAAGCTGTATGAAACATACCTCTCAAGGACTGTGGCTGCACTTGCAACGAAAGGTGAATTTTCAGAAAAGCTTTTTTTCTGATTAAAAGCATTCATCCTTCACCTTTCAATTAACGATGTGTGCTACTTTGTGTTGTTGTCATAAAAATTTAAAGACTATGTTTTCATGCGGCTAATTAAACGTTTGCAAAACTTCAGCATTCTTTGGCCATCACATCAGATTTCTGCTCCTACCTCATACTCAAGCTCCTCTGTTCTCTCTCCTTCAGCCGGGACCGGGGAGAGGTAGTCCGTACCCTCGTAGTAATCTGGATCTATTGTATGAATGGAATGACAGCTGTCAGGGCAGAAAGAGACAGAAAGAAAGATAAGTAAGACAAAGACAAAACAAGTTTAAAATAGAAAACTGGTGGAATAATAATAATAATTCTTTTAGTCATTTGTCAAACTCAAAACCTCAAAGTGACAACATTTTGTTGCTTTTGTCTCAACTGCACAATGCAGAATAATAGATATGTTAAAGACTTCATGCAGCTGTAGAACATGATAAAAGCACAGCCTCTTATTATTAACAGTGTAGCCACACTATGTAATTTGCTTCATGCTTTTGACAGACGAACCCCCAAGACTGTACAAAGTAATTCTATTATCCCTTTTTCAATCACTTAACAAAACTCTATTGTGGGGGTCTAACAGAATGTGTGGCAGCTTCAGCACCACCCAGGATAATGACCGTAAATAAATAATCACAAAAAATGAAAAATAAAACTGTTAGCGTTAAATAAGGAGAGGAATGTGTCCTATCCAAAAAGACAGCTTACTTATAAATTTAACATTTGGAAATGTCAGAATTTTTCCTACTAATTATGTTTTTTTATGAGGAGATTGAACATTAAACAATAAAATAACAAATGAAACAATCTAGCCTCAACATATTAGTATCTATATGAAGTTGGCTGTTTATTGGATGGTGCGTCTGAGCCCAGAACAGGAAAAAGAAAATGTTGCTTTATGAGGCACGTTGATTAAGTTTGGACTCAGCCTGTGGCTGTTGCTTTTAGTTGCATTTTTTTGTTTTTTTAATTGACCATTTTACTTTAATCACCCTGTAAACATTACCTGAGTCCAAAGTGAACCTCTAAGCAGCTCCAATTACGGCTAAATGCCCCCCTTGGGAATTCTGGTTTTACGACACATACATAAATCCATAGTGTTTCTGATTGGTTCATGTACACTAGTTTATAGCTAGAATCCAGCCTTGTTCATATTGGTGAGTTTTATTGATCTTTTACACAGATGGAGAATCCAGCTGGGCTTTTATCTCTGCATATCTAACAAAGCCCCAAATTACAAATGATGACATGCACACATTTTAAAAAGTTTATTGTGCTTAGAAGTAATCATATAAGCTGGATGTAGATTAGAATTGAATTTCCCAATCTTCCTCTGCTTTTGTGATGTTCGATCCCTTGAGGTGAAGCCCAGATATTTCTCTATGCTTAATGTTCCTTTTTCAAAGCTTTCTGCTCTTGTGAGATGAACCAAAAATAAACTCAAATGAGGAAGACAGAATAATGATCAAATTCATTTTTTGTTGTTTGAGGAAAACCCTCTCTTGACACTTTGAATATCTTTCAATTCCTTGGCTCTTTTTCCACACATAACAAGAGAAGAAAAAATTTGTGAATTGAAACTCTTTCAAACGCTTACAATTCGAAATGTGAACTCTTTAGATTTTGTTTTTACATTTTACAACACGAATAGTTGAGATAGATTTCCATAGAATAGTCCAGAACATACAATCCCTCTAAAACAGACTGAAGGTCTTGTTTGTCAAAGGGAAATCGAAGGAAATGTGTTAAATTAGGTATTAATGTATTAATCGTAAAACAAACCTATGCTTCTGTCTATGCATGTAAAGTAAAGCTTAAGCTGATTTAAAGGATAATCTTCATAAGGTGATTTAAATCCTTTACCTGTATATATAAAATGTATCCATAGGAAAAAGCCTAATCTAAGTGGAGCTTGGTTAAGAAGAAAAAGCTGTCGGCTCCAGAAATCTCAGAATATCATACAGATCACTCTTTGGCTGTGAATTCTTTACATCCTTTATCTGAGGGCAATATTATTACTGTATTACTTCTTTTTTATTATTATTTTTTTTTTAAAATATTTTTGTTAGTTTTTTGTGACAATTTCTTAGGCTGAATTTGGATTTTTTTCATACTTTTAGAGAATCAACTGGTTTGTTCAAGTATTTATATCAAGGGTTTAACATATTTCTTAACAACTTCTGATAAATAAGAGAGCAGGTTTATACTAAATAAAAACATAGAAGTCTAACACCAATACGTGAACAAAAAAAAAAACGAAAAAAAAAACAACAGAACAGAAGAGGTCAATGAAAGGTGTTAATTAAATCCTCCACTTTCTGTTATGTAGAAATGACTTTACCCTATAAGAATGCTTATAATTAAAGTTGATTTTTGTAAAACTTTTAATTAAAATAAGCCCTTTGTGAGTCTGATATTTAGACAAATATCAAACACCTTTACTCTACCATAGGGATTTACCAAACTGATATTTCTCTTTTTCTTTAAACTCCTCTGTAAAAATGTATTGTTTCAATAAGGAAGTTGGAGTAATTCTTAGATCTGCAAAAAATAAGCTGCGCTACCTGCCATAGCTGAAATTCATGCATTTGGGGGGATGAAGGGTGTTAACGTCAAGCCCTGACTGCAACCTACATGTCTTAGAGAGAACTTATTTGTTCATTTGTTTTGCTGCAGTTCATCTTTGCAAATCAGTATAAAATACAGTATAAACTGCTGTAACAGTAACTAAAGCTGTCCCATTTAAGGGGAACTGTAATTACTTATAAACCCAATCCTGCTGAGTTGCAATGAAACTATTAGTTTTTTCACAAAATCTAATATTTAGTTGGTTGAATATCCATGTCAAGTTAAACTGTGATGTGGATCAATCCTTTACATGTTTATAAGATCAAACTTTAGAGGTCACCATGTGTATTCATTAACACATAACAGCCTGCTGACCAACTGTCTTTTCTTATCTAATTAAACTATTTTAATTAAGCTAATTTCTCTGCATTCTTTACCTTCTGAGTCTCGGGCAAAAAGATGGGAAAGACATCAGAGAACCATTTATCAACGAAATCTATATTTGTAGAAATCCCATCGGAAGCTTGTTATCCCATTTATTTATTTATTTTCTTTGTATTTGTAATGTAAGTCACACAAACAATGTTGTTTCTCCTTCATGGTTTAATGATGTCTTTTCCTATTTTTTCACATTAATTAGACTGTCAAAGACAAAGTCATACCAGTGAAGCAACAACAAATTGTTTTCCTCAGTATGGCAGTCAACCAAATGAATAAATAAAAGTGAAATGGAATTTATCATAATAATAAGAAATCACTGAACAGTTATAATCACTGTTACTCGTAATATCTATTACATCTGTGAAGGAAAGGCTCAGGATTTGTCTCAATGTCAAATTATTTTGTTAACTTTCAACATTTAAAAAACAACAACTTACCAAAGTGCTTCACAATTACACGAAAATCCTTAATAGAACAAAAAAAAAAAAAAAAAAAATTGGAAAGATTTCCATGGACCAATTGCAATTAAAGTCAAAACCCAGGGAAAAAAGTTGAGTTTATAAAAAGCATTGAAATGATTCTATGCTATGAGCAGAGCAGATATGTAGATAGTTATATCACAGTCTTAGAGCAGCCGCAGTGAATGCTCAATAACCTCAACGTTTTAACTTTGATCTCAAAACGTCAAGGAGAAACGGGCAAGCTGACTGGAGTTCTCTCAAAGGTGTGTGGATCTTGATGAGATCAAATAGATAGGATGGGGCTACACCATTTAGATCTCTAAAGGTAAGCAATAAAATTTTCAAATCAATGTGTGAGCAGAGGGGAACCCAATTAAGACATAACTCCAGAAGGCTAGACTGATATCTTTATGGTTCTTTGTACCAGTTTTAGGATGAGCTGCAGCATTTTGAAGCATTTATAAATGTTATAAGGATGATAGATCTAGTCTGACATACAGACGCTTCTATCAGTGAGCCCCAGGGCAGCTGGGGCTACAATGTAGTTTGCCACCATCAGTGTGTCAGTGTGTGTGTGAATGACTAAATTTAGTATAAAGGGCTTTGACCAAGTCTCCTGACTTGAAAAAGTGCTATATACACTCACCGGCCACTTTATTAGGTACCCCATGCTAGTAACGGGTTGGACCCCCTTTTGCCTTCAAAACTGCCTCAATTCTTGGTGGCATAGATTCAACAAGGTGCTGGAAGCATTCCTCAGGGAGTTTGGTCCATATTGACATGATGGCATCACACAGTTGCCGCAGATTTGTCGCCTGCACAGCCATGATGTGAATCTCCCGTTCCACCACATCCCAAACATGCTCTATTGGATTGAGATCTGGTGACTGTGGAGGCCATTTGAGTACAGTGAACTCATTGTCATGTTCAAGAAACCAGTCTGAGATGATTCCAGCTTTATGACATGGCGCATTATCCTGCTGAAAGTAGCCATCAGAAGTTGGGTACATTGTGGTCATAAAGGGATGGACATGGTCAGCAACAATACTCAGGTAGGCTGTGGTGTTGCAACGATGCTCAATTGGTACCAAGGGGCCCAAAGAGTGCCAAGAAAATATTCCCCACACCATGACACCACCACCACCAGCCTGAACCGTTGATACAAGGCAGGATTGATCCATGCTTTCATGTTGTAGACACCAAATTCTGACACTACCATCCGAATGTCGCAGCAGAAATCGAGACTCATCAGACCAGGCAACGTTTTTCCAATCTTCTATTGTCCAATTTCGACGAGCTTGTGCAAATTGTAGCCTCAGTTTCCTGTTCTTAGCTGAAAGGAGTGGCACCCGGTGTGGTCTTCTGCTGCTGTAGCCCATCTGCCTCAAAGTTCGACGTACTGTGCGTTCAGAGATGCTCTTCTGCCCACCTTGGTTGTAACGGGTGGTTATTTGAGTCACTGTTGCCCTTCTATCAGCTCGAACCTGTTCTCCTCTGACCTCTGGCATCAACGAGGCATTTCCACCCACAGAACTGCCGCTCACTGGATGTTTTTTTATTTTTCGGACCATTCTCTGTAAACCCTAGAGATGGTTGTGCGTGAAAATCCCAGTAGATCAACAGTTTCTGAAATACTCAGACCAGCCCTTCTGGCACCAACAATCATGCCACGTTCAAAGTCACTCAAATCACCTTTCTTCCCCATACTGATGCTCGGTTTGAACTGCAGGAGATTGTCTTGACCATGTCTACATGCCTAAATGCACCTAGTTGCCGCCATGTGATTGGCTGCTGGTGTACCTAATAAAGTGGCCGGTGAGTGTAAGTACAGGCCTTTTATAATTTACAACACAGAGTTGCAAAAGTGCAGTAAAGAAGGGATAACGACAATAATTTTCTTGAGATACGGTTTTGTTTATTTTAGTAAGTCATAGTTGGAAAAAGCTTGATTTAAGGGAATCATGAAAAACAGCATGATTCCCAAATTCAGTTCAGTTTATTTATATATTGCCAATTCAAATCACATTTCATCTCAAGGCACTTTACAGAGATAATTCAACCATATCGTACAGTCAGATTGGTTCAAAGCTTTCAAAGGAAAACCAGCTGACTGCTTCGACTCATTGACTCGACAGCAACCCCTCACACGTCATTGTAGAGTTTAAGGAATGACTTAAACCAGGATAGACCTGTACCCTTAATACTGACATGTTTCACCTGAATAACAGAATATAGAAATCCATAGCATCAAAGTCTTCTGATGAATTTAAAACACGCAAAAAATGACAAAGGTTAATTAGTCTACTGCTAAAATGTTTCCTATTTCTAGTGTTTCATTAAAACTCTTTAAAGGGAAGTTTCTATGATAGCTGAAAAACAGAGATAGGAATGGCTGCAGCATGGAACCCTATCATAACACTCGTATAGTGAACTAAAAGGTACATGGAGATGTTATTTGACTCTAACTTTTGTATCTATTTGTCAGTAACTCACTCGGAAGGATAACAACGACCTTCTGGTATACTGTTATTATATATTTTTTTAAGCTTTAGCCCTTTGTGTATATCTACAATAAGAACAAAGGTATAATACTGTGCATATGCACAGGGGATAAACAAGGAAGAAGTCTTCTGCAGATTAGCCATAAGTGACAACCAGGAAATGTGGAAATAATAAAGGTCCAAGATCCAGTATGAAAAACATAAAAAAATAAAAATAAATAATTGATTCCAAGAGGGATAAGACTTCTACACAGTTCAGAACACAGTGAACTTAGAGTGGTAGCTAAAGCTGACGAGGCATTCAGATGTGGCTACTATTTAAATAGGTTGTATGATTAAACGTCTTATTAATACCCCCCCCCCCCCCCCCCTCCATTCTCTGATAGAAAACTCTGTGGAGGACTGACTTCAACTTGTTGCTTTAGAACAGTTTATTTAATTAATATCAGTTGGTCTTCGAACAAACCAAGCTGTTGTTTTTCGCAAGGCATTGCAGGAAAGTCCGATATTTAATAATCACCATCTTGCCTTTATGAGAGTTTTGTGGTACTGCAAGCACTCAGCACCATGTCTGCTCATCGCAACCGCTGCTGACTTCTCTTTCTCAAAAAGGATTAAATAAAACACTATCAGGATGGACACTTGTGTAATATAACCTTATTCCATGATGAATAAATTTTTTTTTTTTTTTTTTTGTATCAGCATATAACCTTACTATACACCTTTAAGCCACACCTTCCAAGTTCTTAGCTTTTCAAATAAAATTTCATGTTGCATATCATTATCACTTGGCTTATTTTGGAATGATACAAATGTTGGAAATTACACCAAATTCTGAGACGCATCACAAGCCCCTTTCCCAATGAAAGACCTGGGATTCATCAGGATCCATCAGATTATTTCCCCATTACTTCAAATATTTTTCTTTAAACTGTGACGAAAGAGTTTATAATTATCACCTACACCTACAAGGGATGCTAAATTGCACCTGCAATTTTTTTATGTGTGTGTGTGTGTGCTATAAGTGTGATAGTTGCAGGTGATCTACAAAGATTGCTGTGCAAATGTTAAGATGTGCAAACTGTTTTGGTTTCTGCAATTTAATTGAGCAGCTTGTGCATTCTAAAGGCAAGTGAGAGAGGTCGTAAGAGAAAGATGGGGTTCAAAGTCATGTTGCCCACTTATTGCACACACACACACACACACACACACACACACACACACACACACACACACACACACACACACACACACACACACACACACACACACACACACACACAGTCCCTTTACAAATATCTTGTAACATTTATATGAGTCCTGAGGCTGATGTATGATGTTAACATATGAAAAAAAAAAACTTTCACATCTATCATTGCCTTTCTCAACCTCTCAGCTAATGTGTGCTTGAAATTGTCATTTTGAAAAGCATTCCCCTTATGATGTCATAGGGGGAAACAAGCTGTCCAGAGCGGTCTGTTGGAGCCCAGTGGTGAAGCTATGAACTTCATCTCATGTATTATTCCATGTTTCCCAGGCTTTTTTTATGAACTCTTACTGGTTGTCATGGTTGCGGGTTGTGGATTCATGACAGATCCAAAACAGCTTATCAAGAGAGGCTGAATAAGGAGATTTTCAGTAAAGGCTGCTTACCTAGTCTGTAGGCCTCATTGTTAATGCTTTTTATTTTCTAATGTAGCATAACGTAGCATAACATGGGACCAAACATTTAAAAATATATATATAATTCTATTATTGTCATTGAGCACATTACATGAACAGGCTGCCTTAAAGTGCAATAAACAAAAATTAAATCATAAAAAAATACAATCATGTAAACAGAATTAAATTAGAGGCAATAAAGTCTGGTTTCCACCGAATTAAGCTTTTTATGTGGTGACAAAAAAAGAGATATTAAACATAAGACGGTTTTCTTTGTTTGCTTCCTTCACATTCTCCCATGGGTTTGAATGTCATGAAACAGGTGGAAACATATAAAACATAATCATGCTTCGTTTTTATAGAATGATAGAGGAAAACAACAGAAAAGGGTACAGTATTTTCACTTTCTTTGCTAATCTTCTCTAAAAAAAAAACCTAACAATTTTCCAAAACAACTGGTTTTATATAAACATAACTTTTCCTGCAGCATGACCTTATTTATTAATCATTTTTATAAAACAATTTCATTTTTATTAATCAGTGCTGTGTGTGTCCAATAAAAAACATCCACCAGAAAGGAGTGATATGAAGCAGTAACCTGACTCCGCCATCTCATCTCAACGGAAACCTTCCGTTGAAGTAATTTTGGGAAGGGGCGAAAATACTGGTTAGCTGATTGGCCTATGTTGGTGATAGACGGGCCAAATAAACCAATCAGATCAACGAAGCATATGACGTACTAACAGAGCGACAACAAAGAGGAGCCAATTGATAGATCAAACTCTTGCCGAAACCAGTCGGGAGAAGAGCAAAAACATCTTTTCCTCTAAGAAAAGCCTCCAGAGCAGTGTTTTGATCTTCTTTCAGTGAAGAAATACTCTTTAATTCCGATAAAACTTGCTCGATAGCCACGCTAACGCTAGTTTCATCGGCTGAAGCCGCCATGTTCTTTAGACTGAACTGTCACGCTTCTGGTTGCGTCACACCTCAAGCCGCCTCAAAGCCAACGCTGATTGGACGTTCGTTTGGTGAACGCCTCCAAATTTTCTTTAACGGAGAGTAGCCAGACCGATCTGCGAGTGAAACCTTGAAACCTTAGCTTGCGAGATCAGGATGGTCTCATGAGGCTAATGAAGCACGAGGATTACGGCTTAAAGTCAGTAGACCAAGAGGCTCTTTTAGCAGCTAATTTGCACACGTAAGAAACTTTTCTTTTAAAGTTAATATCTTAGTCGTGAAAATATATAGGTCTTGGTCTTGGTTCAGCCTTCAGAAGTAATCTGAATCGTAAACATCATGAAATGGATTTGCATTGAAAGCAAGTGTATTTCTTCTGGGTTGAAAGATAGACAGTTTTATATTTCACAACAAATTAATACACACGGCGCTAAAGGCATTGTTGGGTGATATTTAACTGTAGGTGACTTTGAAAGGCTTGATAAAGGATCTTTAGTACCTTTGCAAGGCACTGCTGCATAAAACAAATCCCTATGGGTTCAGGTTGGACATACCTGTCAGAGAGCAGGAAGGGACAGACATCAGGCACAGGAGGGGTCGAAGGCTGGAGTTTTGCCAGCGCCATGATGTGCTCAAAGGTGATGTCTGTCTGTGTGCACACATCCACCACATGGATTTCCTGAGGGGGGCCGTGAGGGCGGCCACTGGGGGTACGCCTGATGACCTGCACCACGACAGGGTCCCTGGAAGCTCGGAAGGCCTCCACAGTCTCATCATGGCTCGATTTTGACAACTCCTTCCCATTTACCTAAAAACGACAGAAAATATTGCACACATTTTAACATAGCAATTTAAAAAGTGCTTTATTTTGACTGAAATGCCACAGATGAGGTTGGATTCAAACTTTGTCAGTAATTGAAATGTTGCCATGTTCTCTCTGTACAACTCCAACGTGCATAGATGCATTCAGATAGAATAATTAGTCTTCCTTTTTTAATCCCTTTTAAGTCTTCTCAACAGTCAATCACAGAGAAATCTTCACCAATTCAACACACATACAAGTTACGAGTTTGATGCAACATTATCAGAAGATTAGATCAAAGCCCAAATGGCTTCTGTTCACTCATTCCATCTTCACCCTCATCTCCACAAAATGAGCAGATTTTCAGTCAGACTGAAAACCATTTGCACTGCAGCTGGCTCACATAAAGAAAATCATAGCTTCATTTAGCCTAGTAATTTCTCTGAAGGCGAAACCACGAATCTGGAATACCTCGGGAGAGCTTGCTTTAGAAGAATTGCTGAAAGCAGAGATTATAATTTAGATAACTAAAAAAAGTAAGTCAAAGGCAGCATAATTATAGATAGTGGTTGATTTAAATGTGGCTTTGGAGAAAAGTATTTTCCTCACAAAGCAAGGTGAAAAAAAAAACAGCTAAAGGAACCATTTACCTTCACGTGCTTGAAATGAAGAAGCATAGGAAACAGCTGAAAAACATCCAAATAAGCAGATTGGGCATACTGGCAGAAATAAAAACACATCACCTTACTGTTACTAGAACACCATGACCTAAATTCAGAAGCAGCCGACGAAGCAACCAGAAGGGAACTGTTACAGAGGAGCTTTGTTTGTTTTAGAGTTGAGAAAAATTCCACCACTAATCCTTTGTTCATGCTCGTCACAAAAACATATCTCAGTGATTTAAACCCAGTGGGAAATGGCTCAGTATGATATCAAGTAATCCTCAACACATCCAAGCATAAATGATCTCTGGATCCCAGTTGAATGCCGACACTTTCACACGTTTTCTGTAAATCCAAAACACCTGCTGACTATTAAAAGTAGATCATTTTTATACATGATGATTTTTTTGCAGTAAATGTGAAAAACTTTGCTACTATCATTGATTAGCAAAGCCTTTTTCAAGTGTAGCAATGCTATTGAATTATTATGTTTTTACCAACCAAAATTGTGTCCTGTGTTTGGAGGTGTACCAAATACAAAGTGAGGGAGAAAGGTTTGAGCAAGTCATTTGACCTTTATAAAATTAAGGGAGTGCAATTTTACTATTATTTATTTCCATTTGCCTTTTTCACATTTTCTACAAAATGTTAAATACTTGCAATCTGAATTAATTTAAAACTGCATACAGAATTTTCACTTCTGTTGCACTTTCTACCTTTGAATGTTTATATTGGAAAATTCAAAGATAAATCTAAACTAATGGGGGTTTAACCTTAAATGTAAAGAAACCCCTCAGGTTTCTGCAGTTTTTACTTTTTTGGAAGCCTAATTGAGGGAAAGGTAATAAACATAGCCACGTGAAGCGAGTACAGTCAGAGAAATACTAGCAAGTATTAAAAAAAGAGAAAATAACACCTTTTGTTTTAAAGTGATTAGAACGAGATAGAGTTTAGTGAATTTTTAACACTTTTCATGTATTATTTAACTTAATAATGTATTAAGTAACTCTAAGCGTGAAGCCTGAATGTCGTTTTGATGCGCTTGTTATTGTTGAACGATTCTCCGATAGAGATTAGTAAAATATTTGGAAGAAAGTTCGAACCAGAGGAGGAAGCAGGTGCAGAACTGATTTATGAACCGTTACATCATCCTGACATGAGCCTGCAATGTACAATTTATATGTAGGACAGGAGACACAACAATGACCTGCCCAGCATGCAGTCTGGAAAAGCAGGGCAGGCAGGGGTAACCTGCATGGTTGGAGACACTATAGAGATTTCTGCATGAGGTGACTGTGGCTTGGTAGGAACGGTATCCTGCAATGCAAAAGCTGCAGGTTCATGTCCCATTTCCTCCTATTACTCTAGATATTAATCTGTTCCTGTGATGCACTTAACTGTATTGGTGTTTTGGTGGTAAGCATCTTGAATTGTTGATACAAAAATACAATAATGACACAGATTAAAAATCAATTTAAATCAATTTATGGATGTTTTCCAAAAATATCTTTTTAAAAACATGTTATTCTGAAGCCTACATTGTGTCCATCTTTTCCTGTTTCTTTTAATACTCTACTTGGATCCCCAGAGACTTAGTGATGCTCCACCAGGAAGATTTTATTATCTGAGCTGTAACATTCCTCATAGACGCCTCCTTTAGCTCTAGTTGTGCTCTGACCTGCTCCAATGTCTCCAGAGGTGACCTTTGTTTGCTGTGAAGTTGCATTAATCACCTGCGTGGGAGATAAACTGGGTCAACAGTACTCAAGTGAAACTGCAAGACGATTTGGAGAAAAAAAAAGGAAAGAAAGTGTGTGTAGTTTAACAGCCCCCCCTATTCCCTCCTTCCCCTGTTTTGCATATATTCTTCATTTTTTGACAACTCAGTATGTATGAAAAACTACATCAAATATTTTAGAATTTTGTAACGCATTAAAGAATCATTGAGCACCATAATATTTAGCTTTAACTGTCCCCCTTATTTTTTTTTTTCTTTGCGTTTCTGTTTCCTGCTCCTCAGCCTAATCCTACAACATCCAGCCTGGTGGAAACAAAGGAGCCGAACTGACAAATGAGGCAGCCTATAGCGTTTGACAGAACCCAAGAAAAATTATCACATTTCCCAGCTCTCCCTCCGGTACTGACTGTCTGGTCCAGCCTCCTCCTCCTCCAAGCCACACCGTTCAGGAATCGTACTTGACAGCCACAATAAAAACAGCAAACATGTAAAGGAGAACAGAAGGAGGGGGAGTGTGAGTTTGTTTTTGTTTTTATTTACTGAATTTGAACAGAGCCAGATGGAGCAATTAATCCCAAATAATAGCATGAATATTAAGCAGTCTTAAGTCCTGCATGAAGGACTTTGCCATATTTATTTTGCCCGCTTGAATGCAATAAGCATTGTTAAACTGTCAAGATGTGTAGGTGTCTCACAGATGGGATGGAAGATCTTTAAGATATGTTTATAGAAGAGATCAAAAATTCTGTCTGCGGAACATGTCATCAAGTCAGGTTTTTAAACTGATTTCCCACCATTAACCCGTTATCCATTAAAGGAACATTTTCCCAGTTTTAAAGTTAAATGCCACAAAAAGATTATAAGTTATTTCATATGTTACTTATCTTGTAATATTATATCTTACTTGCATGTTGTCTCAATTTACAATATATTTAGTTTAACTAGTCACTGACACTAAAGCTGCTGATCAGTCAGAGAGGGATCCGATGTTTTTCACCATAATTGAATCTTTAGTATAATCAAAACACATAATAATAATGACTAACAGCCAGTGATTAACTTCTTGCAAATATGCAACAAACCTGCTGCATTATGTACACAGCCATGATGAGAATTGCATTCCCTCACTACAACTTTTTACACATTCAGTCTCTGTTACAACAGGTTATTAACGGTTTAAGATATCAGTGACTCTTATAAATGTCCAAAAAAAAAGTTAAAAACAGTCCACTGGACTTTGTTTCCAAGTTTGAAGATGATTTTGTTTCCCATCCAATTCAAAATGTCAGGAATAGCGTTGAGTTCGAGGTTTGATACAGTAGCCCATCAAAGCCTTGTTTTTGTTTTGAAAACATGCAAATTGGAATGAACGAACAGGTCCACCCGTTCATCCTGGATTCCAGGATGGGAAGCGAAACTTCTTCAGACTTGGAAAACAAAGTCCAGTGGATTGTTTTAACTCTTTCTTTTTTGGGAATGAATATGACCTGGATGACTGAGAATCTTCGCCTTCTTATAAATGTCACAAATCTGTAACATACCTACATATATATACGTTTTTGAGATAAATATAAAGTTTGGAGATTATTACCAGGATTCTGGTTTTGTCTGCATTAAAACAAGATCCAGCGAATGCAGATGAGAAAGAATCGATGGAAATTCTGGAATCTTAAACATAAAACAGCACAGGGCATTTCACACATCCTGGCTCAGCACATCCTTAATTATCCCTCTAAAATAGCATTTAAGTTACATAAACACAAAACAGCAGTAAGAATGCAAATATGATAATACAAACTAGATTCACGAAAAAAATTTGGCTACCAAAATCATTTGCAACAAATTGTTTAGCAGCTGCAGCTGCAGCCGTCAGCGGGTCCAAAGCAACCTCACAGCTGCTTCATGTCCCCAACTGCTCCATATGCAGCAAGTCAACATGAATTATCTTATCAGCCTGGAACCAAACAATGGCAGTTACTCAGGAGAGATCATTTGTTCACCGATTGGGATGGGAGTCGATCAGGTAAATGTGAAGTTGGAAGAAAATGGGACGGCGAGACAGGAATCCTGGATCAAGACACATCTGCTGGCTGTTTGTATGGGGATATGAGGCGGCTGCTGCCAGGAGAGAAATGTGTTTTCATTTAAAGCCCCTGAGACAAACACCCGCTTCCCAACAACAAACGCAGTCAACCAGCTTAGCATGGTGTTACAGAAGAATCAAGCCACTTTTTTCTGTTTCCTTCATTTCTCAGTTGCAAAGTCCCTCAGCTGCCAAAAACCAAATAAAATAAGGTTGTTTTTGGCAGAGGAAGGAAGTATGTCTTCGCTCTGGTTAATGTCAAACAACAGTTAAAGATGTCCTAAGCTATTGCTAAACTACAAACCTAACTTTGGGAAAAGTCACTCTTTTTTTCCAATCAGTGCTCTTACTCTGAGGCTGCTGTTGCCTACAGCGTAACACGGACTTGGAGATGCTCTTACCTCCGTTCCATCTTATCATTTATCCTCTAGGATAGAAGACAAGCATAGTGGAACAAACATGAAGCAGCTTTGTGCCTTTCTTCAGGTCCCTCCTTTATCACTGCTGCTGTCTCATCAACTGCTGCCATCCTATCAATATTGCCAGTGACTGGGGGCAGATTAATATAGTGATGGTAGTTGGAAAGTGCAGTCTGTTTATCTGTTAACATGACAACTTCAGCCACATCAGACTCTGCTTTGGTTGCTTTTTTTTGTTACAGGGGGGACAAACACCGCCAGCAGCATCCAAGGAGTCACAAATAGAAACGATTAATATACTTCCTCTGCAAAGGGAGAAAGCAAGCCTAAGGCAGCAAACACTAATAGTCCATTAGCTCTATGCCCCTGAAATAACTGCATGCTCTAACTTTGCAGTTTGCATGGAGCTGTTTGAATCTTAATGAATTGCTTTTGTGTTTAAATCTGAGGTTTACGATGTGATCAGGATCGTAGCAGCACCTTATGCTCCTCTTTGTTCAGCCTTGGGTGCTGTGTGCAGGCAGTAAGCCTCCGTTACAGACAGCCTACTGTGTCTGCTGAGTGCCATCACCTGCTGGTTTGAGTGGCAGCCTGCAGAGATGCAAGTGTGTACAGACAGATGGAGAAAGTTAAATATGTAGGTCATCCAACCCCAGGAGTGCTGTGCTTATGGCTGCCAGTTAGAATCCTGATCTAGGGCCTCATCTTTTGGGAAGAGGCAACATGACCCCTCACTGTTAGGGTCTACTCAGCTGTGTGGAGCCCCGTAGATGGAATAGCTGGGAGTTTTGAGCAATGATGTCAGCTGCTTAGAGTTGCATTTTTCATTTTTGACCTTTTTGGGGAGCTTTTTCCTAAGTATGTTGTCATCTGTTGAACCTTCTCTGTGTTTGTGTAGCTTTTTTATTTACTATTACATAAAAAGGCACCGAAAATTGAGAATGAATGTGAATAATAAAGATAACCAGAATTGAAAGAGCTTAAGCTTGATTAACCTGGACAGATGACTAGTGGGTTGGGAACAAAAGAAAAAAACACTACATGGTCTATTATACTTTTTCATTGTTCTCCCTGCGCTGCAGTGAGGTTGTTTTTTTCTAGACCCAATCATTTGTCACATGATGCTTAGGTATGGATCCTTCTCTTATTCTGAAAAAGGTTTCATTTTGGAAAATATGTATCCACCCATGGTCCACATTCACTGAACATTTTTTTTAACTGCACAGTTTAGAGTCCAATATATAAAGGAATTAACATGGGGGCAAAATAAATAACCACAATCACCTATTTGTACATATGGCAAGAAAAAAAAACATAAAAACACACACAAAAAACTGCTTCTCTATTGTGCACCAATTTGTGTAGCTGTGTGATGTCGAGGGGATTCCAGCTGAGAAACTCCGTCTTCCTGGGAGCTGTTGGGAAAATGGATTAATAATATGCTTTCAAGGATTCCGAGTTTTTTTTTCAGTTTCCTTTGTTCTCTCTGTGTAGCTCAGTCATTGTCTCATCCAATGGCCGGACTTAACTGCTCTACCCTTGTTTTACTTTTGTAGATGCCTCTGGAGCTTAAGTCACAGACTGATATTCGACTTTTCTCCACAAGATTGAAAAAAGGCTCAAAGACAATCAAGAGTGTGAGCACTAAAATGGCTTTTTTTTTATTTTTATGTTTTTAACTTCTCTTGTTTTTTTTATGCATCTGTGTGTCTTTACTAACCTCCCTCCCCCTTAATGCTAACACCTTTTAAAAGCCTAACCAGGGACGAAGGCTGCAAATTAGCCCATGGCTACAAGCCTTATGTACTTGAACATCGGCCACCTGTTTGGTTGCAATGTTTATTTGTACTGTCCCTGTCAAATAAACAAATAATAAAAAAAAATAATAAGTGTACTGGGGTTTTCTATTTTTCCTGTTTCTGATTCTGTTATCTGAATACCCAATAAGTCTGTTATCACCTCATGCAGACTCAGGATAGTGATATGATTATCTTAATTAGACCGTAATTCATTATAATGTAGAATTACAATCTGTCAGCTTTATCTGATTGTATGGGAATGGAAGGAATTGATTAACATTTGGATTTAATAAAACTGTTTTAGAAGCTGATTTGAGCTGAACATGTTTGGTCACAAGATGTCTGATTTTGTGACTTGTTGTTAAAATCATATTTGTATATGGTATATCCTGTAAACAAATATTTCAGAAAGTGACAAAGAAAATACCTACTGTACTTATCTTTAAAATTTTCCTTTTACTGCTAGTTAGAAAAAGAAAGAGTTCTCTGACAGATCAATGAATTTAAAGAATATTAACAGCATTGGCCTGCTTAAGGTATAATATTGAATTAGTTATAAATATTACTTGGCTGCATTATTGTTTATTACACTTGTGAACAGATAGTGGTTACTAACAAGCATGATTTTCTAGAAAGCTAATATTAATTCTTTCTGATAGTAATTCCAAGCAAACTGAATATTTAAGCATGCCTGCAGCTTGGACTAAAATATTCTGTGTGTGTGCTGAAAACCAACAGAAAACAAATATCCTCCCTTCTTTTTCAAACCCAATAAAACTCAGCCCAGATTTTCTTCAGGATCATAGCAGTAAAACTACAAAGTGTGAAGCATATCCAGCAAACAGATGTTGAGACGAACAAGCTGTGCTGTATTTATCACTGAAAAGACGACGGTGAACATCTTTCCTTCTTTAGTTTGTTGCCTTCCTCCATCTTCCCATTGCACATAACTGCCCTGTATACACCATTGCTTTATTATCATGTATTTATTTCTTCATAATTGCATAATAATATAATATATACATTCTCTTCATGTAAGAATTGTGGTGGGTCCTAAAGATTAGGGTTATGGCAAGGAGGTGTTCTACTACCTTACGTATTACTAAAGATAAATCATTAAAACAACAGTGGAAATATGCAACCATAGAGTTTTAGGAAGCATTTCAGAAATGGTTTAAACCATTTTTAACATAGTTGGTTGTCTTTTGTTAAATAAATATATAACCAACAAATTATATGTCATTTCTAAATCTGAGATTTTCTATGTTGCTATTAGTTTTTTTTTTTTAACCAGATTGTATTTCTTATAAAAAAAAAAAATCACTTTAAATTGAAATCTGTCAAAGGTGTTATTGATCTTGGCTCTAGCTTTACTTAAAGATATTGGTGCTGACAAGGGTTCAGGTTAGCCTCAGCTCTGTATATCAGTAACTATTTAAGCATCAGTATGCTCAAACCTACGGAAGAGGATTAGGGCCACTGGAAAAAAAAAAAGTTTACTGATTTTTAAATTTTATTTCAGTTTACCGTACATGGGAAAAAAGTCAGAATTCTGACTTTTTTCTCTAAATTCTGAGATTAAAGTCAGAATTCTTACTTTTTTCTCAGAATTCTGACTTTAATCTCAGAATTCTGACTGAATTCTGACAATAAAAAAGATTCAAGTCAGAATTCTGACTTTTTTCCCATGCTATACTGAAAAAAAAAAAAAGTGGCCCTAATCCTCTTCCGTACAAACCACATGACACCTAACTGAACCAAAGTTTGATTTACATTCTAGAATGAAACGACAGTTTCCTTGTATAATGAAAAAAACATGGTTAGATTTCCTCATCTGAACCTTTGCAATGGTAGAGAAGATTACAATGATCTCCTTATAGAAGTTCACTGCCGCCTGAATAAAGAACACTAGCTACGTTTACATGTGCAAAATTTCCCCGATCCGATCCAAACCTTGGTTGATCGGAAACTCAAAATCTCCGTTTACATGGACACTAAATGAAATGATCCGATCATGACGTGTGTATACATGTACCAATCAGATTAAATCTTTTAAGCATGCGCAGAACTTCCTGCCAAACTTGGCAGTTCTGTCTGCGTCTGGTTTTTGGGAGGCCTGACAAACGATGCGCTCGGAGCGAGCGGAAAGAAAAAAGGAGAGAGGAGGAAAAAAGCGCTTGGCAGCTAAATGTCCGAGAGAAAATGTAGAGAATGAGCGATTGAACCGGCGTGGGAGAGCGAGTGGGCTGTGGAGAGAGAAAAGAGGAAGAGGAGGAGGATAAATTCCTGCTTCCTGCAGCTTTAAATGAACTTGAGTGTATAAGTCGGCGTTCCTAGACTCCTCCCGCCATGTTGTTCACAACAAGAGCGAGAGCGACCGGTGGTTTCCTGTTGTTGACAAGGCGGAAAAACGTCACGCTGACATCGCACACATGCGCAGTGAAGATTATTTTACTCTTAAGATCCGAATGGGTGTTTACATGGACGCCAATCGGAATGGCGATCAGCAAAAACCACCTCTCTCTTTCGGAATTAAATTTAGATCCGATCGGACCGAATCGGATTAGAACCTTCAGTCTGACATGTTTACATGAAACATTTTTGATCTGATCAGGCCTTCAATCCGATTAGTTGTGTCCATGTAAACGTAGCTAGTGTCAGGTTGCTGTAATTCTCCCATCAGCGTATGACAATGAATAAGCATTTTCATCTTTAAAAGCTATATAAAGGCAAGAATAAGATTATTTACATGAGAAATGAAATGAAATACTCCCAAAAGACTTTGCAAATATGAGAGAGAGGAAATTCAATGTGAACATGACTTGTACTTTATACACTGAGTAAAAGAATGGATTGAGTTACTCTTTACACCCAAATGTCTCATTTCAATAATAAGTGTCAGAATAAAATACGGGCAGAGATATGCTACAGTACAGCCCTTATGACTACATAAATCATTTGTCGACAGTCACCGTTACTGTCCCAGTGACTCCAGCAACGCTCCAGTGACATGAAACAGAAAGAGAGAGTGGTCATGCCACCAGGGAAATCTGAAAATCACCTCAACATCTCTACATAAACCAATGCACAGGCCTCCTTTAACCCCTCCAACCACATAAAACACACCCCACAAGGCCCCCTGGGCTATCTTTCCCATTAAAGACCCAACGTGCCACTGCTGAGGTTTAATGTTGGCAGAACATTTGATGAATTCTGCCAATTTTCCTCTTTGAGCACCAATCTTGAGCGGAGTACTCCCTTTATTGCACAACTCGCTCAAAGTGTATCACCTCTCTCAATATGCTGTGAAATTCATTGGATGCCTTTTTATGTGTGTTTATTATCCAATCTCTTGCTGTGATCGTTCAGTACAAGGACGGCTATTTTAAGAGGACAAAGGCAGAGGAGCTCCACATGTTAGCTCTCCTCTTTGTGTTTTTTGTTGAGCAGCAGAAGTGGTAGAGTGTCACTTCATGAATGCACTGCTGCTTTCATATTTAATTGCCATAAACGGATTGTAGATTACTCTATTACCTGTTGTCCTTGGGTCTAATAGATTTGTTATCTGTAGACACACAGATTTGTTATGTCTAGCATAAACAGATTTTTGTGTTTGCAGCAAATGTTTTCATCCAATGTGGACAAGTAAGCATTAAAAACAAAGGATTTTGTTTAAAAATAGATCAGGGGTGCTCATTTCTTCTTATTTCTTCTTATTTTTTTACGTTTAGTTCTAGCTCCTCATCTCATCAGAAACCAGGGCAGCAATTAGTTGAGAAATTAACTGCTAATGTCCTCTCAATGATTGGAGGGGCAATCTACTATATCATCTAGGTGCTGAGTTATCAGAAGGTGACTCTCCGGCTATAAACAAGCTGACATGTGTTAATTAATATGACCTGATAAAGAGGGGAGTTATTAAATCAATCAACGTGAATTGTATGAAAACACTATGGCTGCTAAGATAGCTGGTCTTTTTCATATACTGTACATCCAGCCAAAGCTTTTGGCTTCTAGAGTGGGAAATCTTTTCAAACAACTCCACACTTTATCACCTTAGAAATCATATTTTGTATCTTAAGTTGTATCTTGCATAAAAAAAAAAAACCTTGGTTTTATTTTTTATCAAGAGTGGTCATTTAAATCCCATAGCAAAAAGGTTTCCTGGATTCTTTTGTTTCATCTCTAGAATATTGAAAAATTAGAAATAGCTTGCACAGCAGGGATGCTAAAAAAATTTCAACATATTTGTTACATCAAGGCTGGACTATTGCAGGTATTTCCTACCAGAAAATCCACAAAATCTATATCCAACTGTAAAACCACCTGATGCAAATGCCACAGCCAGAGTCCTGAGGTAAATAAAAAAGAAATATCATGTTTTTCCTGTTTTATATTCCCTTCCTTGGCCTCCTGTTAAATGCAGAATACATTAAAAAAATGTCATTCTCATTTATAAAGCCATAATTAACCCATCTCTATTATATCAGAGATCTGATTGTTCCTCATGTTCCTAACAGAGCACTTTACTCCCACTCTGCTGTGGAACTAGTTGTTCCAAGAATTTCTAATAGTAGAAGGGTAGGCAGATCTATAATTAGAATGGCTCTTATCCTGCACTATCTTTATAGTTATGCTGCTATAGGCTATGGTTTCTGGAGGACATAGTGACCACTTTTTATTATTCTGCTTGATTCTACTCCAAATCTACAGTATTTGAGAGGTGCTTTTTTTCATCGTAGTAGCTTCAACTCACCTGGCACTATGTTTGTCTCTGACACCACAGATGGAGGCATCAGCTGGGCTGCTGCTATCACCAATTTCCATTATAGATCATAATGTTGGGCCTTCTTTCTTTTTTTAGTTTCTGTCCTAGACAGCTCTGGGCTCACCTATGAGAGTGACTAACTGTGTGCACTCTTTTCCATCCTTTTTGATATGACTTTTTATTTTTTTTTCTAGATAAGTCACATGGAAATAGTGTAATGTAACCTTTTCTAACATTGAAAGTATCTATGGATCCGTACCAATGAACATGGTTCTGCTGGAGGTGTATTCCTGGTAAAAGGGAGTTTTTCTTCTCAGCTGTCGCTGCATGCATGCTTGATATGTGGGATTGCTGCAGAGTCAACTACAAAATATAAGCAAATGTCAACTGTCTCCACAAGCTCATCCAACTGGGTTTCCTTAGAAAACTATTTGAACTTTAAAACAATTTGACTAAATTGTCTCTGTAAAGTGTCTTGAGATGACATATGTTATGATTTGGCGTTATATAAATGAACTAAACTTTGAGGGAGAGTGAATACTGCAACTATTCGACTTGATGCAAACTGATGAATTTTCTCATATAGAAAAGGTTTTAACCAATTTATCTGAATGATTTGATTGAACTTTCTAAGTAAAGGGCCTTGAGATGACGTGTTGTGAATCATTACCATATAAATAAACAAATTTAATTTGAAAACAAATTTCTTACTTTGTTATTCCTAACAGCATATATACTGTATATGTAATGAGCGTCCTTATTGTAAAGTGACAACATGTAAAAATGGGGTATGAATACTTTTGCAGAGCACTCTAAATATGTAAGCTGACTTAAATTAAGCTATTTCCTGAGTTGAGTAAATATCATTTCTGTGTTCTTACTGGTCTCACTCCAAAGATTCAGCCTTTTGATGGAACACTGCCTCTGCAGCAGCTTCTCCAGCTCCATCTTTAACTGCTGTTATGCTTATGATCACTTCTGCGTGAAATTAGATCCGCAGAGTATTCCTATTTGATCAAAGGATAATGCCTGGATGTGAGACGATTATGCTAAAAGTCTTGTTTCATCTCTTCTATGCGACTGTGCTGCAAAGTTCTGAAACCGACTTTAAGGGGAGCTAATTGGCCACTTCAAGGTTATTGATAGAAGTAGGGTTTATTTGTTTAAAGGATTTACACACGCATAAACTAATCCTAGTGCTTAATTTGAAAGATTTCACCATCCTAGATATGGGTACTGTGTAAAATGACAGGAGTGAATGCAATTATGGACAAAATCTGCATTTAGTCAGGTGTAACTTATGGATGAACAGCTTATTTGGTTATAGCTGGTAATTGTTTTTTGGGGGAAGGGGTAGAATGTAAGGTGGTATTCTTAGCAAAATGGCCAAGCTGGCATGAGCATACAGTAACACTGCTATCCATTTGCTAATTGAACCCAAACCACTTGGGTGCTTTGATAAAATACCTTTTATGGGCTGGAAATAAGAAATGGTAATTACAGAAGGAGGCACACAGTATTAAATTACTTGTATATATTCAGTATATTAAGTATTTATTGCAAATTCCAAACACTTTTACATAATGTTTAATTTAGTTGTCATTATGGTATTATTAACTTGCTGTAATTGCTTGTTTTATTTTCATATTATAACAAATCCATTGAACCATTAATTTGATAGATTTTTTAAACAGATGAGCATTATCCCCAAATTAGACAAACTAGGGATTTTGCAGAAAGAGAAGCTTAATGTTTCCTTGTCTATAAAGTGCAGATAAGCTGAAACTGCTTGCAGATTGCAGTAGAGATGGCATAAAATGCCAGGTGTCATTACAGTTTCTTTTTGCTTGGAGAAGTAGTGAATTGTTTCCCTCACGTCTGATATTCTCATCCTGCTAGCGGAGGCAATTAGCACCAGATAGGCGTATTTACATAATGCCACACTTAATCACCACAAAGGATTCCCATCCGTTTCCCTAACACCTCTCTAACAGGATCTTTGTTTGTGTTCTAGTATAGTGACAAATTTGGGAATGAAGGAGGATGTAAGGTGGTGGCACACAGGCTTTGACAATGAAAACAATTACCAAGACAGCTTTAACAGGTCAGTTAGGACCCCTGCAGCTATCCACTGATATGCATCATAGCCAATAACTACAGAGCAGTTCAGATGACTTTCAGAAAATTTCTCCACTGTTTGCTACATCGGCTGCTCCACCGTAAATGCTGTTAATTCTGTTTACCCAAAGTTATAGAAGTTTTTTTTTAATAATTACTATATTTTGCACACACCATATAGATGCAATGTCATTTGCTATCTAGATGGCAAAATTTGTACTTACAATTACTGTTGATTAAAAAGGAATGTAGCAATGAAACCTGAACTTAGTTCCATGACGTTGGGGTTCACTTCTGATTTTGACCAATTTTGTTGTAACAAAAAAGCCCAAATCAATAGTAGCCAAGAACAATTAAGCTCTCATCTAGGTGATTTGAGTTACAGTAGCACCTAGTATGTGATTTGATAAAGAACCGCTGGAATTGGAAAACTTTTTGTTGCTTGATTGGTATCACCTTACAAATGACAACTGTGAATATTTCTGAAGTGCAAGTCTCAGACAATAAGACATCGTATCTCTTTTTTAGGGTAAAGGCCACACATCTAAGACAGAAACAGAAGGAACAGTAAAAACTGATGTTCAAAGCCATTTCTGTTCAATGACACGGAGAGGTACAGGACATCAAATCCCCAAACAAAAAAAGCTAATCTGTCCAATTAGGGTGGCATTCAGGATAAGACAGTGA
Source organism: Cyprinodon tularosa (assembly GCF_016077235.1). Taxonomy (NCBI): domain Eukaryota; kingdom Metazoa; phylum Chordata; class Actinopteri; order Cyprinodontiformes; family Cyprinodontidae; genus Cyprinodon; species Cyprinodon tularosa. The sequence goes on from NW_024039396.1 coordinate 493,501, forward strand.
TAAAGCTTCTGATGATAATCTCATCTGTAGAGTGCAGAGGCACAATGCATGATTACAAGGAAGGACATTATCTGAGACGAGTGATCACAAGTGTAATCAATCTACTTCACGGCTCCCTGTTGTGCTGTTCGTTGCTCCACAAAAGTGGAAACAAGAGACTAAGACAGAGTAAGGGTGATGGTGTCTGTGGTTTCATCTCAGCCGTCTTTGGCCTCAATCCTCTGTATGGGATTCAATCATTACACAGTAAATTGGATATAACTCAGTGTTTACCACTGTGTCCTGATTACACAAATAAAGAGGGGAAATTAAATTGATATTTAAGGAAAGTTATACTTTCCTTGAACATCAAGGGAAGTTAACTATAAGATATTGTGCGTGATTTCATTACCCTCTCAAAACCCACTTTTAAAACAGGTCGCCGGCGACTAATAACTCATTTTTACTAATAACTCAGAATCCATAAAAAATTACACCAGTAAAATGTTTACCAATATAGACATGTTAGACATTGTTGGAAAGCTTAGATTCTCCACAATTCAACCACCAAGTAAAATTTCTGGACACAGCGAACACCAAAGCACAATTAACACAGATATAGCAGCATGTACGTTCAGACCGGACGCAGCAAAAGCAGCAAAATCGCATCTGCTGCTTCCTTTTTGCTGCTTGTACCAGTTAGTTCTGACGCGCGGCTGAAGCAGCTTTGCTGCTCTGGCTGCGCGGTGCAAAAGTGTGTCTGATGCGCGTTGGGCGGAGCTTCACTATCCTTTGTCTGCCTTGCAGCTATATTTGCTGTGATCAGTAGGAATAAAGTAGTTTTAATATGTTTTTAAGTGAGAAAATACACCTGAAAACTTCATCAGTGCAGTCAGTTCATCCAGATTACAATCCTGCCTCCCAATGTTATTTCTGTCGGAGCCGCTCAGACCCCCACATACCGGCGGTGCGCCGACAGAAGGAATCCCTTCAACAGCAGCCTCTGGCTGGGTCGCCTCCTCGCGGTTCACCGCGGCAGCTGGTGGTGTTTTTCATCTAAATAATCCGATCTGCAGGCACCAGAATAATAAGAGCGAACATATTCTGCCGGCAGATGTATGCATTTTAAGTTAATTATGCGTTAATAAACTGTTTAAGAGGAGTGGTCAGAGCAGTCAGTGTCATTAGCGCTGTGTCGCTCTCCCAGCCAGCTCCCAGATCAGCTTCTCTGATTGGTTGACGCAGCGCGTCGAGCAGCAAAAATTCAATTTTTCCATCTCGAGCAGCAACGCGTTTGCGGGACCTTTTGCCTTTTGACGCGCGTCAACCATTGACTTTGCATGTAAACTCGCTGCTTCTGTCGCGCCAGCTGCGTCCGGTGTGAACGCAGCATAAACAAGACAAAGCAGCCACAACAAGCAAGCATGTCTTTATTACTGCTGTTCAAAAATAGACCTATTATTTTCGAGAATAAAAAAAACAAATTTGAGTCATGTTTTAACTAGGGTGACCAAATGTCCGTATTTCCCGGGTCATATCCGTATTTCACGTCCTGTCCCGGGCGTCCCGGGTTTTTTTTAGAAAGTGAGGAAATGTCCTGATTTTTAAAATTACCTTAATTGGACCAATAAATTTACAGGCACTAGGGCACTGCGCACGACGCTGCGTGTTACGTAATCCCTGAGCAGCGTCAGTGCGGGTAGCCCTGTTCTTAATCAGAATATAGATAGCGTGGCTGTCAGTACGCCAACAACATGCAAAGCCTCAAATGTATGTTTACCGACGATTTACAAAAGAGTTTCCCCACTTTCAGACCAGGTCGAGACACATGGGAGGCCTTGTGCACAATGTGCAAAGCAGTCATAAATGTCTCGGTGTACAATGGAGGTGCAAGGGATCTGAAAAGCCACCTGGACTCCGAAAGTAAAGATAGTCTATTGATATGTTTGTTCGTTTTTGGTACATTTTGAATAATTTTTGCTACACAAGAGGTATTTTTTGTTAATTAGCTCATTTGTTAATTTATTTTTTCCAATAACCTACAGAACAGACATTATTTCGTTCATTGCTGAGGCTGAGTATCATCTGTTATTGGGAGTTGAGAGTTATTGTTAACTTTTATTGTTAAGTGAGGGATGTTTAGATGAGACATTATTTCTTTCATTGTGCTATTCATTCATTACAGGAATTTTTAATAAATACATTTTGAATTAAATTATCGTTTGTTATTGGAGTTCTTGCTGTTGACTTGTACTAAAAAGCATTTTTAATAAATCAACTGTAAATATAATGTTATTGTAGGAATACCTAGGTCTATGTTAAGTGAGTGCATGCCACAGACATCTCTATGCATGGGAACAGAGATCCATCCCACCGCCACCCCCACCGCTCCAAGGTGTCCTGGTTTTCCCAAATGAAAATATGGTCACCCTAGTTTTAACTGATGAAGCTTGGACTCTGTTTTAGTCAGCAAATTTCATGTCTATATTCAGAAACTAGAAGGTGTGAACTTTCAAATAATGTATCACACATGTAATTTAGGCTTACAGTTCCTAAGTTATTTGCTCGTTAACACTTAATCTCTAAGCAGCCAATCACATGGTGGCAACTCAGTGCATTTAGGCATGTAGACATGGTCAAGACAATCTCCTGCAGTTCAAACCGAGCATCAGTATGGGGAAGAAAGGTGATTTGAGTGACTTTGAACGTGGCATGATTGTTGGTGCCAAAAGGGCTGGTCTGAGTATTTCAGAAACTGCTGATCTACTGGGATTTTCACGCACAACCATCTCTAGGGTTTACAGAGAATAGTCCGAAAAAGAAAAAAACATCCAGTGAGTGGCAGTTCTGTGGGCGGAAATGCCTTGTTGATGCCAGAGGTCAGAGGAGAATGGCCAGACTGGTTCTAGCTGATAGAAGGGCAACAGTGACTCAAATAACCACCCGTTACAACCAAGGTGGGCAGAAGAGCATCTCTGAACGCACAGTACGTCGAACTTTGAGGCAGATGGGCTACAGCAGCAGAAGACCACACCGGGTGCCACTCCTTTCAGCTAAGAACAGGAAACTGAGGCTACAATTTGCACAAGCTCATCGAAATTGGACAATAGAAGATTGGAAAAACGTTGCCTGGTCTGATGAGTCTCGATTTCTTCTGCGACATTCAGATGGTAGAGTCAGAATTTGGCGTCTACAACATGAAAGCATGGATCCATCCTGCCTTGTATCAACGGTTCAGGCTGGTGGTGGTGGTGTCATGGTGTGGGGAGTATTTTCTTGGCACTCTTGGGCCCCTTGGTACCAATTGAGCATCCTTGCAACGCCACAGCCTACCTGAGAATTGTTGCTGACCATGTCCATCCCTTTATGACCACAACGTACCCAACTTCTGATGGCTACTTTCAGCAGGATAATGCGCCATGTCATAAAGCTGGAATCATCTCAGACTGGTTTCTTGAACATGACAATGAGTTCACTGTACTCAAATGGCCTCCACAGTCACCAGATCTCAATCCAATAGAGCATCTTTGGGATGTGGTGGAACGGGAGATTCGCATCATGGATGTGCAGCCGACAAATCTGCGCCAACTGTGTGATGCCATCATGTCAATATGGACCAAACTCCCTGAGGAATGCTTCCAGCACCTTGTTGAATCTATGCCATGAAGAATTGAGGCAGTTCTGAAGGCAAAAGGGGGTCCAACCCGTTACTAGCATGGGGTACTTAATAAAGTGGCCGGTGAGTGTATATATATATATATATATATATATATATATATATATATATATATATATATATATATATATATATATATATATATATATATATATGTATAGCATCTTGGGTCAAATGTAAAGTTTACAACAGCCCATTTAAGAAAAGAACGTAGTCATTAATATGGCTGCAAGTGTCATTTAAAATAAAAAATCTGCAAAAAATTTTCCCTTCTTTGATTTTGAAGTCTTGGAAAAGGAACTAACTTTAAAAAAAAACACCTTTCCAATGTGTCATTGCACTAATCCTATAGAGCCAGTGCTGACTTTGTTGTGTTTAGGCATGCATTTTTCTGCTCCTGACAGCTTTATCAGTACAGCTGCAAACACATTTGTGTAAAAGTGGCTGTGAGTTTAGATTTGGAACATTTTTATTTCTTTTACACCAGACAGAACCTATTTCACACTTTTCATGGCAATTAAATGTGTGTGCTATAAAACTGTTTTTTTTTTTTCACATAAAATACACATCCAGTAAATAAAACATGTTCTTTTATAAAGAATTTTGTAAATCTTTAAGGGAGAAGCAAAGCTTTGCATGTTGCTTTAGTCAGCTAAGAGCACTATGTCACCTTATTTTAAGAGTAGGCAGGCTAAGAAAGCATGAGACAATTTCAAATGAACATACCAGAATCCTGTGTTAAAAGGATAGGACAAGTAATTAACTTCAATCCTGCCATTAACTATGAGTGATAGACAAATTTGCATTTGTTGTGCTCAATAATAGAGAATTATCAATAACAGTGGTGCCTGAAGCACTACTTATCTCAAAATCAAGTTTTTTTCACAAAAAATGTATAAATAGTATATTGTCCCCACCCACAACATTCATATATCTATATATATTTCCAATCTATTTGCTGATAATTGATGATTGACTATAAACAATTAAGAAACTAAAAAAAAATGAAGAAATTGACGGATTGATTGAAAGGTTTAAAAGCCATTAACCAGATTATAACCCATAGGTTCCAATATCAACCTGAAAGTTCAAAAGACACAGGCACGTTATTTTTGTAAAGCTCATAATAATCATCCAAAACATTTGTTATGTTTTGGGGTTTATTTTGGATAAAGAAAATTAGTACAAAGTGAACATTTTACACTGTCCCCAAATCACATGCGGGTTAAGTGCATTTAGGATTAATTGGTATGATTCATGTGTATTCTATGGAAAATGTAGATGTTTTCTTTAAATTATATTTTCATATACTGCCCACAATCAGAATTTAAAATCTCAAAGCGATAAGAAAAAGATACTTTTCTGTTAAAATCTTTGCGTTTGTTTTATAAACTGAAAGTCTTATTGTCCTCACAGCCTAAATCAACTGCTAACATGTCTCAACATGTCGAACAAAATACAATTTCTTTTGGAATAGGTTCTTACTGTGCTTCCTCTGACTTCATTTACAAACACAAAATGGTCTTGTCACATCTTCTAGAGGTGCATTCACTGATTTGAAAAGTAGATTTTTTTTGTGCCCCCATGTTAGTTCAGCTTCTTCTGGATAGCATCAACAGTACATTTCACAGAGGGTTTCCAGTTATGACTAAAGATTCACCAATAACCTCCTGCAGAAGTGACTGAAAATTATACCTGTCCCTGGCAGCACATCTCATCACTAGGATATTCCCAAGTGTTGTCACTCAAAAAAATACAAACTACTTCCTGCTCTCAGAAAATACTAGCAACTGCCACCTACTCAATAGCAGTTTAATTGTTTCCTTTGATTGCAGTCTTGACCAGAGATTTTGGGGGACAAAGAAAAGGTCTCTTGGGAATAACTTGCTCTAGCAACTGATATTTATGGTAATCTTCTGTAATATAATAACACTCTACTGAATAAAGATAGATAGATAGATAGATAGATAGATAGATAGATAGATAGATAGATAGATAGATAGATAGATAGATAGATAGATAGATAGATAGATAGATAGATAGATAGATAGATAGATAGATAGATAGATAGATAGATAGATAGATAGATAGATAGATAATAGATAGATAGATAGATAGATAGATAGATAGATAGATAGATAGATAGATAGATAGATAGATAGATAGATAGATAGATAGATTTTTGCTTTTACAAATATACTCCACAGAGAGAACACCCATATCCAGAACCTTAAATGACAGTTTAGAACTTCTCTGAAAATAATCCACAAAATGACCAGTAGAGTCTTAGTGTTGGGTTATGTGTGATGCACCTATGATCTGCATGGAAAATGAGCCCTCTGATGCAATATGTGCAGCTTTTATACTCTGTGGGGCTTTTTTCTCAATTTGGTCGACCCTGGGGTTTGTGTACAGCACAAACAGCAAGCTTACAACATCACACTACAGGAAGTAAAACATACAGCAGTTTACAACTTTTTTAAAGGCTCTTCTAGCCATACAGAGGCGACAATAATTTCTGCAACAGTTTGCAAGAAATTAGTGCAACAACTCTGCAACAGTTTTTCGCAATATGTTGATAGTGGTGGTATTTATGAGCTGTTGCTTGTTTGCCATGTTTTCCATGTGGATCTGTCTGCGTATATGCACATATTCCTAGGTACATGGAAGAGTGTGGAAGCTAAAAATTATTTAATCCGGCCATGTAGACCTCACCGATGTGTCAAGCATAAATAAAGCTTTAGTTTGAGAGGGATGTCTGAATTTTACTCCTGCAAGTTATTACCACTGCGACTGGATAGGTAGAAAACAATAACTGGATGAAAACATCTGGAATTTTGAGTATTATTTGAGCAGAAAAATACTGCTTCCTGTTTATGTTTAGTGCATTTTTAATCCTAAGTAAAAAATGTTTTTTGCATTACATTTGATGAGGTCAGTATTTGTATTTGGCTTTGCTTAGTCCTCTCTATTTTGGATTGTTGTCACTTAAGACATTTACAAAAATGTTCTTTCCAAATTCAGTGCAAAAACATCCTCTCTGATTATAAAAGTTTGATAAACAGAAGGCCCAGATAGCTTTGCAACTTTTCAGATGGATATAAAAACCATATTGTCAGCTCTAAATGTAATAAAACACCTGTCAAACATGTTTATATGACCCAGAGCTTTGCGCAGTAAATGAGCTGTAACATTGCTTTGCTCTCGCTGCAGCCTGCATTGATGAAAAAAATTAGTCCACCTGGCAAGTTTAATATATGCAAAAACAATCGAACAAACCAGTTTTGATTAAGAACACCTGGTGCTGTTGTTGTCTGAAGAGCGCTCCAAGGGATGAGTGTGATGATTTACAACCGATACATGGCAAAGTTCCTGATTAATGATCGGGTAAAAATTTCTACAGAAGAGAGAATACAAATGTTCTGATGGACATATTAGGCACATGAAGGCACTCCAGAGCTGCACTTATTAACTGGCACTTGAGAAATACTTTGACATGACAAGAAGTGTGCAGGCAACTGAATTGAATCCGCTGACTGGATAAACAGAGGAGAATGCGGTAATAATATGCAAGTGTAAGATGGGAGGGTTCACACTGTCATAGGAACCATAAGCAGGGCACATATGTGTTGACTGGGCTGTATGTTTGGTTTTCCTTGCTCTCAGACTCTGTATTTATTATCTAATAGGTGTAAAAAATGAATTTTAGTGCTTTTCTACATTCATTATTCTCATTTCAGAGATAAAGAGGAGCACAACTTTAGCACTTTGCCTCTCAGTACTCAATAAAAAATTCTGAAACAGATTTATCGTCTGACTGCAATGATACCAGAGCACACTGACTTCTTTTTGCTTTACAAGGCTTTATTACTACAATTGAAAGCCCAGGATTAAGCTTTAATCTGCTGTTAAATGGCATCACAGGTTCCACTAAGGCATTTATCCAAAGCCCACACCTAGACTATGCATACAGCTGCAGAGCTGTCATCTGTCCTGATGCAAAGATAGGGACCCAGCTTATCTGTATGAATAGTAATGAAGCTGGTATGAGTGCACAGTAGAGTAATACCAGAAGGGACTGCATGAGGACAAAAACAGAGTGATATTCTAGTGCCACTTTTCCATGACAGTAACTTGATGCAGCATAATTTGCTTCACTTTGAGTTTCATTTTTCTATGCACAAGATCTCATTAAAACCACATTTTTTTTTTTTCATGAGAATTGATATCATATTCAAGTTGCAATTTCTGACACAAGTGTTGTTGTGCATAATAATGTTGAGTAAAGGAAAATGTTGGAGCTTCCGAGGAACATATTTAGTAATTGACAGATTCAGAAAGAATTCTTTCTAAGCTTCACAGCAATTTCTAACCAATGGGTCATCAATTGCATGGGGATTCTTGTAGCATAAGAACATATGAATACTTAATATATAACGTCAGTTTGATCGAAATCCTGATAAATTAAAAACAGAGTAAAAAAAAAAAAAAAAAAAAAAAAAAGAAACAGGAAAAAAACCTATTCAATGGATTTTTTGTCGGGTAATAATCAAGATTAAACTTACTATATTGGCCAATAAAATTGCCAGCAATACACGTAGACATATTTTACTAAAGCTGTTTCTTGCTATTGTTTTTTTTTAAAAGCCAGCTGGGGGCACAGGTTTGTACATCTCAAAAAGAACAGGAAGTAGGCTAATGTTTTCTCATAAATCAAGCAAAGTAGGGCGCGTCTCTCGCAATCCAAAACCATGCGTTCATTTCCATCCCTTTGAGTACCAATATAAGTAAGTTGCTAAGTTGTTTGGTTATTGAAGTGGATAACCAGCATTTTTGTAAGCTTTGAGTATATTTGAACCCATTATGAGTTATTGAAACTTTATTGCCAAATATAAATTAAGAATTGAAAGCTCCACATACAAAAAGGGAAAGGTTTATTTGGTTTCATGCAGACATATGATTTAAACGCTAAGTATTTTTATTTATTTATTTTTTCTGCATTTCTGTTTCTCTTTATTGGTTCGGTGTCACACTTTTTTGCATTAAATCCAGACTGAATACTACAAATGCTTGCTCCTTGAAGGAAATGGTGCAAAAGAGAGTTTAGCTTGCTGTGAATCTGGGTATAGAACAAGGGGTCATATTAGGTGCAAAAGCACACATATAATGTCAGGTAATTATTGAGGGAAGACTGTAAATGAGAATGTTAAAGGTTTGCTCTGTTTAAAAAAACTTCTAGTGTATTGTGCTTCCAACTATTGAACAAAAGGTGAACACCAACAGGAGCTAGATAGAGTTGTCTGAAGTCTGCTAAACATATATATATATATATATATATATATATATATATATATATATATATATATATATATATATATATTTGTATATACATATGTATATACATATATATATGTATATACATATATATATATACACTATATTGCCAAAAGTATTTGCTCACCTGCCTTGACTCACATATGAGCTTAAGTGACATCCCGTTCCTAATCCATAGGGTTCAATATGACGTCGGTCCACCCTTTGCAGCTAGAACAGCTTCAACTCTTCTGGGAAGGCTGTCCACAAGGTTTAGGAGTGTGTTTATGGGAATTTTTGACCATTCTTCCAGAAGCGCATTTGTGAGGTTGCACACTGATGTTGGACGAGAAGGCCTGGCTCTCAGTCTCCGCTCTAATTCATCCCAAAGGTGTTCTATCGGGTTGAGGTCAGGACTCTGTGCAGGCCAGTCAAGTTCATCCACACCAGACTCTGTCATCCATGTCTTTATGGACCTTGCTTTGTGCACTGGTGCACAGTCATGTTGGAAGAGGAAGGGGCCAGCTCCAAACTGTTCCCACAAAGTTGGGAGCATGGAATTGTCCAAAATGTCTTGGTATGCTGAAGCATTCAGAGTTCCTTTCACTGGAACTAAGGGGCCAAGCCCAGCTCCTGAAAAACAACCCCACACCATAATCCCCCCTCCAACAAACTTTACACTTGGCACAATGCAGTCAGACAAGTACCGTTCTCCTGGCAACCGCCAAACCCAGACCCGTCCATCAGATTGCCGGATGGAGAAGCGCGATTCGTCACTCCAGAGAACGCGTCTCCACTGCTCTAGAGTCCAGTGGCGGCGTGCTTTACACCACCGCATCCGACGCTTTGCATTGCACTTGGTGATGTATGGCTTGGATGCAGCTGCTCGACCATGGAAACCCATTCCATGAAGCTCTCTGCGCACTGTTCTTGAGCTAATCTGAAGGCCACATGAAGTTTGGAGGTCTGTAGTGATTGACTCTGCAGAAAGTTGGCGACCTCTTCGCACTATGCGCGTCAGCATCCGCTGACCCCGCTCCGTCAGTTTACGTGGCCTACCACTTCGTGGCTGAGTTGCTGTCGTTCCCAAACACTTCCATTTTCTTATAATACAGCTGACAGTTGACTGCGGAATATTTAGGAGCGAGGAAATTTCACGACTGGATTTGTTGCACAGGTGGCATCCTATCACAGTTCCACGCTGGAATTCACTGAGCTCCTGAGAGCGACCCATTCTTTCACAAATGTTTGTAAAAACAGTCTGCATGCCTAGGTGCTTGAATTTATACACCTGTGGCCATGGAAGTGATTGGAACACCTGATTCCAATAATTTGGATGGGTGAGCAAATACTTTTGGCAATATAGTGTATATATATATAAATATATATATGTTTATATATGTATATACATATACATATATACATATACATGTACATATACATATATACATATATATATATATATATATATATATATATATATATATATATATATATATATATATATATATATATATATATATGTGTGTGTGTGTGTGTGTGTTTGTATGTTTGTGTGAATGTATGTCTGTATTTTTGTATGTATATGTGTATTTGTTTCTGTATGTATGTGTGTGCTAAAAAAATATGCACTGCTAAAAAAATAAAGGGGAGTTTCACATAACACAACTTAGATCTGAATTAATGATTTGTTCTGTACAAAATTGAATGTGCTAGCAACAAAATCAAACTAAAATCATGAATAGAAATCAAATGTACACTAATAATAAAAGGAGGCACGATTTTGGAGTCACACACAAAATTAAAACTGGAAACTACAACAGGCTGATCCAGCGTTCATGTAATCTCCTTAAAACACGTCCAAATGATGCTCATTATTGTGGGGGGCCTCAACGTGCCAGTATGACCTCCCTAGAACACCTGGGCATGCTGCTGATGAATTGGCAGATAGTCTCCTCTGGGATCGCCTCCCAGACCTGGACAATTGCATCCACCAACTCCTGGACAGTCTGTGGTGCAACGTGACGTTGGTGGATGGATCGAGACATGATGTCCCAGATGTGCTCAGTTGGATTCTGCTTTTCTTTAAAGATATGGAAACCTTGTGAAGATCAAGCCCTGAGTGTATAAAATATATTTTATTTACAGTATATATATATATATATATATATATATATATATATATATATATATATATATATATATATATATATATATATATATATATATATATATATGAACTTCAGTCAGGGGTTGCCTGTCAACCTTTTTAGTCGGAAGTTTTATATCAATTGGCTAAACTTTTGAACCATCCGTAAATCTTGTTCATGAAGCCAGATATTTATTTAGTGACGTTTTTGCTGTGTTTATTTCTGTATGGTGATGTCTGCAGGTATATCAAATAATTGTAGTGTTTGAAACATAAAAAGGTTTATTAGATCTGCTCTGAAACAATGTGACACACCAGGTGAGAGGAATTCTCTTTGCTCACAGTTCTGATGTCTAAAACGCCATCAAGGTGAATAAACAACATCAAGGATAGAAGAGGTAGAGGGGTATGATATTTGATACATTGTTTAGATCTGATCTATTGCTGCTACTATATAGCACAGTCATCCAGGAATCAATGCAACCTGATTTGGCAGTATTTAAATGGGTGCAGTTTATGAATGAATCAACAAAGCAGCCAGACTCTCCTGACAGCTCTGACAGTAATCGGTCACCACGATGCACAGGCGGGGGCTTCAAAGCTAGCCCTGCTTGAGTGTTGGAAATAGACTGAGAAAGCTAATCTCTCACTTTGTTAATCTTTTCAGTTCATCTCCTTCTACTACTGTAATCATATAAAAGAGGCCTGGGCTTCTGATACACTAGTTGAAATTTCAGATGAGATGTGGAATTTGAGTCTGTCAAGGATCAAAACCTGTTCCATTAACTCCAGATTGCATCTTATTCAATTCAAGGTTATCCATCGTTTGCACTTTTCTAAAACCAAACTTAATAAGCTTTATCTCTCCTATATGTGACAAATGTAAATCAGACAATGGGACTTTGGGTCATATGTTTTGCTCTTGCCCTAACCTTATGGACTTTTGGTACAGAATATTCAAATTTTATATTAACGCTTATGGCAGAATTATTTGTTGTCTTCTCTGACTCTGCCTCGTGCTTTAATATGCTCTATTAATATAATAATAATATAATTATTCTCTTATCAGTTCTTCAGTTTGCTGACACTGTTTTGTCTTGTTTTTGTTGTACTTTTTTTACTGTTTTGCTGTATTTTCTTTTTTTTTGTCTTGTCCATTTAACTCTGAAAATGCATAAATAAAAAAAAAGAAAAAAAAAAGAAATAGACTGAATGATCTTTCTTAATGACAATATATAGACTGCTCATAAAAACAAAAGGAGAATTCAAATAACACAGCCTAGATCTGAAGAATGAAATACTCTAACTGCATACTTTGTTCTGTACAAAGTTGAATGTGCTGACAACAAAATCAAACACAACTTCAATATAAATCCAATTTATTACCCAATGAAGACCTCAGTTAGGAGTAACAAACAAATTAAAAATGGAAAAACACACTACAGGTTGATCAAATTTCATTTAATGTCCTTTACATGGAATTTGCTGCAAAATAACTTGAAACTTAGTAAGTTGTTTCCTTTGAATACTTTTAAGCTGAGAACGAGATGTTTTGAGTTGGACTCCCTCACATGTCAATGTTTTAATTGAAATTTTATTGTAAGTGCATATTTGGCTTTTATGTGTGTGTCTTTGTACGTATGTAATGATGTGATGTAATTTTGATGCCTATCTTGGCCAGGTCTCCCTTGCAAAAGAGATTTTTAATCTCAATGGGTATTACCTGGTTAAATAAATAAAATAAACTGGTCTCACAAAACATGATGTATACAACGCGGTAAAAAGAGGAAATACCCACCATGCCACTGAAAACTCTTTTCTTGCCTTTTTAAACTCTGTAGTTTGCATATTTATATTATCAAGAGCAACACTATGATGATTTGGCAAAGGTAAAGTGAAAAAGAAATGCATTCTATAACAAATTCATATTAATACTAATCTCCACTAATAGCCGAATTTAGGGTAATTACTCTTTCCCTAGAAAAAAGCTCCAACAACAGACAGAACTAGCTGAGGAATTAGGCACCACTGAAAATACTACAATGCCTTTTGTTCTTGTTTTAGAACAGTATGCAGCATTGGCGAGCGATTAGGTCCGTTTATAATAAAGTTGCAACTTGGCAAGAGGCACTACTCCAGAATGAGACCAAATGGCTCTCTCAATTGGAAGCTGTGAGAGGGAAACAACGGGGGATTGGTGGAGGGCATCTGCTCAACTTTACCTAGTGTTTTATAATTAGATGAGAGCAACTGCTTAGCTGCAAAGCGTCTGCTCCGCTGTGATTCTTTTTTAGATAAAATTTCTAAGATTTTGAAACTGTGGGGTGGTGGTGGGGGGTGATTGGGTTGGTGGTTGAAAGCAAACGGAGGGTTGGTGATCCTACCAAATGAACTTGAAAATAAGTAAACAGGAGTTTGAAAATACAGTCTGTTATTGGAAAGGAAGTTGGATCTAAAAAAAAAATAATGCTAATTGGTCTCACACAGCAGTGAGGCCAGCCTGTTAAAAGCTCTTCACATCTGTCACCATTGGTTTGCGTTCTAAATCTGCTTTGGGCATTAAAGCAAACACCCACAAATAACAGCTCAAACTGTGCAAAGCAGCAATGAACGTGGCTGCTGTGTCATTCTTACAATAACAAAAAAAAAAGCTAAAAGTGCAGCCAAAATTAACTTTTGGAAAAAGAGCCTAGTATTATTATGCATCAAGAACATCTTAGTCATAGTTGTTAGGATCTACACCAAGTAATCGTTAGATATGTTTTCAAACGTCCCATTTCATAACTGAAACATTAAATTCTCAAATTAATCAATCAACAGAAACATTTCAAACATAGAAAGATTACTTTGTGTTTCTATAATTTCAATGTAACGAAACCTAAACTGAGCGCTGAAGGGCTGTGAAGTGGCGTGCGGTGAAAATCATACAGAGAAAGCGTTCACAGCTCCTACCTCACCTCATGCTACTATGTGATATTTACTCCAGAATAAACATTTAATCATGAATGTTTATTATATATTTAAGCCCACATAGTCATTTTTTATAGTGGGAAAATAACCTTAGAGCAGTGCTTATATACTCCTTTTAAATTTTTGCAGGTCCAGACAGTTTTTTTGTGTTTTTTGGTCCAGACTGGCTCTTTGAGCAGTTTGGGTTGCTGACCCCTGTCCTAGAAGGTCTGGAGATTCTTCAGTTACATGGATCATAGAGAAATGCAGCATTAATCCTCCTTGAGCCATTGCTGAGCACTGCTGATTATTATACTGAAAAAACCTGCTACTTTCTATCTGATAGTAATAGGAATGACACTTTTTGCTCTTTGTATGGATCTCTGGGCGAGTGGTCAATGTATCGTTAACAACTTTGCTTATTTATTCTGGTAATGGATTTATATGTTATCCAGTCTCTTTACTAGTTCATATAAAAGGGATTTGGATAAATTTGACTTTCTGCAAATTTTACTCCCATTTTGCACCAACTAGTTATCATTTCTTTGTAACCCATCTACATATTGTACTCAGACAACAACCACATGATATTTATTCAAGTTTTACACTGGCAGATTTGGTTCCAGATGGTCTTTTAATTTTACCAATATTTTTCTTCTGACAGAAGAAGTGAGTACTTATAAACTCACAGATAGTAAAGCCGAAAAATTTGTTTAAATTAGGGCTGCAACTAACGATTATTTTAAAAATCGATGAATCGGACGATTATTTTTTCGATTAATCGATGAATCGGACAAAAAATATTTTTTATATTAACCTCTTTATTCCAAAATAAACATTATAGACAGAACAAACAAGCACACAAGTACAGGTTGCTCATTAACTGTACTGGTGCAATATGAAAAATAAATGTTTGTGTTAAAACTACGCAAACTTACATGAGAAATGTAGCTGTACATCCACAAAATATAGGGTACTTTGTTTCATAAAGCGCAAAAAAAGACATTTTTGTTTTTAAAAGCCCCTAAGGGGTTCAAACAATAGGCCCCCCCATTTCAACAAATGAGTTTTTTTTAGACTAGAAGAGTTCTGCCTTTTAAGACAGGAAAGTACAGCAGTTAAAGTTGCTACTTTAGAAAATACTGAACCATAGAGATAAAAATAGCCCTGTGATTCAAATTATAAATTGTATTTGGAATAAAAATGAGAGAACTAGGGGTGCTAAAAAACACATTCTCCAAAGACAGATATTTACATGGGAATGTGGCATATAATTAATTGACATATTACTGATCTTGCTGGATTTTATTCTGCTTTACTTCCATAAATTGCAGGATCATCTTTACTTTATCTTTGCCAGAAGATTTAAACTTTAAAAGTCTTGCCCTCATAATTTGCAATTTAATTTATTTATAAAGTAAATATAAACGCTGCTTAAGCTAATTCAAATGAAATTAAAAGTAAAATAAGTAGCCAACCTTATCACTGTCTGTAACCTACTAACAAGGTAAGGAAAGCATCAGATGAGCTACCTGAGAAACTAACGTTACGTTTCCCCACTTTAAAACCAAACAAACATGGTGGTTCCGTGCCATGTTAATTTCTTTTGAAAAAAGTTGCATGTTATCACTTTTTTCGCTTTACAAAGCGCAGGCTATTTTAATTATTGTGATCAATTTGCGACGTCAATCCCGGTGCATGCGTGCTTCATTTGCAGTCTGGACGCTGAGGCTCTGACTGAGAGGGACTCCTGCAGGAAAACGCGGTTGGGGTGGGGGAGGCGCCCCACGGCAGAGTAGGAACGATGCATGCTTTCACGTAAGAGTCTCCAAAAGCCGCCAGTGACACCGAAAAAAGTCGCCAGATTTGTCGCTAGTCGCTTTTTTGAAAAATAGTCGCTGGAGGGGTCTGAAAAGTCGCGGAGTTGGCAACACTGCACCTGCGGCGCTGACTCGCTCTGCCGTATTTTTTTTTCTTCCTCTTTCAGTCAAGAGGCAGTGATGACGGCGCGGCGGATGACGCAATAATCGCGCGACACAACTAATCGATGATGAAATTCGTTGCCAACGCTTTTAAAAGTCGATTTTTATCGATTTTATCGATTCGTTGTTGGAGCCCTAGTTTAAATTATACCATTTTGTTTTTGGTATACATTTTGAGTTCCCATAAATTGCAGATTCAACTGGGAGGATAAAGGAGCGGTGTTAAGGAGCAGACTTGACAAACATAACATGAGGTAATATAACAAACTATACTATCACAGATGAGGAAGTCTAGTCTGCATCTTATGTTATGTTACCTTGTTTGCTTTTTCTTTTTCAGGTAACATAACACGATAGACTAAACTTTCTCAGCTGTGGAAGTTGCAGATTCGTACCAAGAAAACAGATTTTCAGTAAATATGTATGATATTTTCTGACTTTGTCTGACAATTAACTCTAGAAAAAGATGGGCTTGACACCTTGGTAACTGCATTGAAGTGCACAAACATTTTTACATCTTAAAACAATGAGTATATGCCAAGGTCGTTTCTTAATCATTTTAGGTCCCTGTTGGATAGCACTTCTCAGGTAAAGGAAAGTCATCTCTCCACAACCCTGCTATTGATTCATTTGCAAACAGTCTATAATGATCTCAGTATCTAAAAACAGGCAGTCCTTTATTGATTGTAACTAAGCTACTCCCTCAGCTCCTTCAGCTTTTAGCCCAGCCTTGGAGAAAAATCGTGCAACCAAATTCATCTTATTAAACTGCCCCCATCAATCGGAGGCAGTTTCCTTTCAATATAAAGCCTATTTCAAACTTTCATAACATTAGGTACCTACAGTAGGTAAAGCTCTTCTGGGGTTACTGGGGGATTTTACTGCAGTTTGACTGGCACTGATTGTTCATCATATACCAGTCTGATGACAGCAGTCAGTCCAAGTTTACATTTGACAAGCAGTGCTGAGACACTGACAAGGACCACTGAAACTCAGAGTTAGTGATGTGCTAATGACACTAATGGACTGCCGCTCTGTGACCTGCCTGACATCATGCTGTCAGAAGACAATCTGTCCTCAACTGTGTCTCCAGGACATGAGCCTCGCCACAGAAGAGAATCACATCGACATAAATAAATCCATAGATTCATGTCTTTTAAAAATTAAAAGATGTGGAAAAAATATATAATTTTTCTGTTGAAGATATTTTTCAATTTATTTGTATGTAAATTGCAGGAATTACTCCCAATGACCTGCTGATATCTGTGTTCCTAAATGAAATAGCCATTTTCCAAGAACCAGGTTTTCTTTTTTGGGGAATTTCGGATTAAAAGTTTATATGTTCAAATTAACATTTAATTATTTCCATCTACACAGACATTGCTTGAAAAATATTAATCTATCAATTAGGATAAAGTCGTTGTGTCATGATGGCATTTAGTTTTTAGTTATTAATTTTAACATTTTATTTATAAAAAGCAAAAAAGAATCTTGAAGCAGGGAGTCCAGGAAGTGACTTCCTGGTTGGTCTGAAGGGAGAAAGCAGACCAATCAGGAACGACTTGGTTGATGACAACTGATTGATTTGGCTTTCTTGAGAGATGAAGGAGCGTTTGCTTGGATCTATAAATGTTTGAATCAGCTGGCTTTACAGACTGTACCCCAGAGGTCCAGGTAAGTGTGATCTGAGAGCAATGCAAGAGACAATGTGCTGGAGAGCAGGGAGGCAGGTGATGAAGACTGAGAACTGCTGCACACAGGTGATGATCCTTTACAATGAAGTTTAGAGACAAACTGTTGTGATGTTACCTCCAACACTGAGGCTTCAAAGCACGTTTCAAACTCGACAGGGTAGTTATGATGAAGCAGTGGTTCAGAACTGGCTTTGTGTGATGTCACAGATCATGTTTTAATACCTTCACTGCTTTATTCAGACCCACTCAGCTGACTGCTTCAAGATGAGAGGTGGGGCTTTGAACATTAGGTGCGAATCAGTGCATTTAATGTGCATCCATGTCCCGGCTCTACAGGTATTATAAGTTAGGATCAGCTCTCGTTTTTTGACATTCAGAATTTTTATGGTGCATTTTAAGTCGCATGATTAGGTAATGTTCATTTAGTGTTTACTAGAAAGCCTAAAGCCTTTACCAGAGGTCTTCAACGTTTTCCAGGCCAAGGACCCCCAAACTAATGGCGAGATGGAGCGGCGACCCCCTAATTATATATATTGCATTAAATTGTGTTATGTCAAACTGGTCCTATAGTCACTTTATTACATACGGAGTAATGAAAAACAAAATTGTTTTTGCCCTGGGATTATTAAAGTTTTTCTGATTCTGATTCCTCATTGATGGGTCAGGTGCTTGAAAGAGCTCCTGTGTGTCGCTGAATGTGTGCATTGATGACTGAAAGGCATCTTTTGCTGCCATATATATGCAGTGTTGGGCACGTTACTTTGAAAAAGTAATTAGTTATAGTTACTAGTTACTTCTCCCAAAAAGTAACTGAGTTACTAACTGAGTTACTCCACAATAAAAGTAACTAGTTACTAGTAAAAGTAACTATTGCGTTACTTTTGCGTTTCTCGCCCCCGTAAACCTCACCACCCGGCCCCCACCTTCTCGCCTGTGTTTCCAAAGCCAGCTGAATAGAGCGGACGACAAAGACAAGAACCTGCAGACAGTTTAGCATTTATTGCAACTCAACGTAAATGACATCAGGGGGAACGCGATGTGAAGTTTTATAACAGGACATTCAGGTCCGGTGAGTATATGAAATTAATAACTGGGGATGTCTAATTCTGAAATCCTGTGTGTTTGGGTTGTTATAGATACTGCAACATCTATCATCTATCTATCTATCTATCTATCTATCTATCTATCTATCTATCTATCTATCTATCTATCTATCTATCTAGATGTATACTCTGTGTGTGACATAAAATATGGATCTCCATCCCTGCCACAAAGGCCATCAAATAATGTTTAAAATAAAAAATACAGTAGGTTGAGAAGGCAGAGTATCCATCCATCCATCCATCCATCCATCCATCCATCCATCCATCCATCCATCCATCCAGATTTCTCCCTTTCTCCATACAGGCTATCATTTCTGGCTGTTGTCAGGTTCATTTGATCGTTCACGCTCTCTATAGTTCTCCTGTGGCGCGAGCACAGAGCGACTGTTGCGCGCCTTTAGCGAGCATGCGCGTTTCCTGTCGCTTGCGCGGTGACTCTTGCCGCCTGCGCTGTGTGGAGATGCAGAGGTAACCGTTATGTGATGGGGAAACGCAGCTCGACGTAACACCGGTATTTCCATGTGGAAAACGCTGTTTTGCTGCTGGAGTCATCCTCACTCTCCATCTCTCTGTGTGTGCTGTACGTTAACACCCACCAGCAGAAACACCCACCTATTCAACTGACAGACGGAATCTCATCCTCCCCTCTCTCATGACAAGGCGCGCACCTCTGGATGACCTAAAAAAATAATCTTTAATATCTCTTAAACAAAAGTAGAACAAACAATATTTTTTTCTGCACAAATCTGCACTAACGTTGCACTAACCATTCAGTCTATTTGCAGAGTTTTTTGATGTGGGTGGGGTGTCAGCTTCACGCAGCTGCGCACGAGTCCTATAATGAAAAAAGGTTCATTGTGCGACCTGAGTAACGCGCAGTAACGGGGGTGCCTGCAATGGTAACTGCGTTATAGTTACAGTCAAAGTAATTAGTTAGATTACTCGTTACTAAAACAAGGTAACGGCGTTAGTAACGCCGTTAGTTTCAACGCCGTTAGTCCCATCACTGTATATATGTCGGCAACAGTTTGGTGAATTCATGTTAATGTGTATTTAACCTCTTGGACACTAGGCCTGTTTTCGAGAAATATGCTTGAAAATAACATGCCCAAAATGAATTGAATATATCTCAAGAACTACAGAGTTTATTTTAATTGTTTTGGTATCAAAATAAAGGCAAGACCCCAGAGAATATGTTACAGGTCTAAAAACCATTTTGGGGCGAGTGCTGAGGACCCAGATTTGGGTCCTCATGTTATGAAAAGGTTAAAGACATTTCAATTAGTGGGGAAAATTGCAAAACTTTCGTGACCCCCATGCAGTACCTCTGTGGACCCCCTAGGGGTCGCGGACCCCCTGTTGAAGACCTCTGGCCTATACTATCTAGTAGTACAATATCCATGGTATCATGTTATGCAAGAGGTGCAGATGTAACTAAAGCTAAATATGTAAAAGATAAGATGACTAAAGTAATAATTTGTGGTCTTGGTTTTACAGGTCTTTCAGATTCTAAAGTTGAGGTACATTATAACTTACAGTCTCTGCTCCTCCTCTGCACCAAGCAGAGCATCTGTTGAAATATCAGGCAGAGCACAAACTCTGTCCAAATCCATACCACCCAGTCAAACAGTGCCTCATAACAGCAGCCTCCTCTTTTTCCCCATGAAAGTATTTTTCAAAGCTGGAGAAATTGTTTCCAAAAAACACTTTTCTTAATAAAAACACCTGAAGTAACAGAAACACCTGATTTATTACACCAAATATACTGCAATGTCAAAAAACTCTCAGTACAGCAGCACAGAAAATATGAATGAGTTTTCTGTTTTCACTTATTTTTATCAATTAGTGTTTCATGGATAAATTACCATGAAACTTTAATAAGGAAATAAACACCTTTACAATACATAAGTGCTTTTATACACAGATGTGATGCATCACATTCTCCATATTTAATTTTGTGTAACAATAGGTGCTTCCAGTAAATGCCACCCAAGGGAACTGAATGAAGACTTTATGACACATTCATCCATTTTCCGTCACGCTTATCCCAAATGGGGTTGCGAGGGGTGCTGGTGCCTATATCCAGCTGTCTACCGGCGAGAGGCGGGGTTCACCCTGGACAGGTTGCCAGTCCATCACAAGGCACTTTCTGACACAATGGTTCAAAATGATTCAATGATTCAAAAAGCCTCATTTTGTCATCGCCAATGAACTGAGATTCACTAGTAGTCTGGGACAATTTCAGAGTCCAAGTTAAAGAGATTCACAAGAAGACAGATTCAACAAGAAAGATATTCCTTTGGTAAGATCTTTGGCTGGAATACCATCAGGGGTAACCATCCATCGAAGAGAGATGATCCTTAGCCTCCTTATATACACACTAGTCATCTTGATAGAGAAATGTTCTCAGGGGTGCACCAACATGGGTTGGCACAGCCACCAGCAAAGGTTCTCTCTGTGACAGAAAGCTCACTCTAACCAATACAAAAAGGAAAATCCCAGAGACCCTAATGATGGGTACAGAAAAAGTATGACAGTAAAGTAAACATGTTCATCAGATGTTTATGTGATTTAAGTTAGACTGACTGACTCTTTTACTTTCAAACATTCACAAAGAGACCAAATCTCCACTAAAGGGGAAAAAAGCTCCTCTCCTATTGGTTAGGTTTTCAGAAGGTACATTAATACTCCTTTCCAACTGGCAAAAAAAAAAAAAAAAGCCGTTTTAACCCAGGAACAATCGGCTTTTAATGGCTGTGAGAACAGCTCAGTGCGTCTACCAGTGGCGGCCGGCCCAAAGGGGGCGCTGGGGCACCGCCCTCCCTGATAAGAAGAGAGAAACGTAAAATATATTTTTAGAAATTAATTCATAAATGTCAGTTTTACTCTCTAGACTGTGTACCTATAAGCAAAACAAATTATATAAACTACATTTCCCTATCTACTGTCATTAATTTGTGGATTTCCACAGACAGACTCCTACCGTCTCTGTTCTGGGGGCGCCTATCAGACAGCCCCACATATGCAGAGAATCTGTCAATCATGTACTATTGCTAGGTGAATTTAATGGCCAATCAGCGTCTCGGAACTTTATGGTATTGGGGCGCTGAAAATACTGCGCTTTAACAGGCTTCTGCACCCAAGCGCAGGTGCAGACAGTTAGAGGGAAGATGGCGAATGTAACGACCGAGATGCAGCTTCCACCAAATTCGGTGAGATCCTTATTTATCTACCCGTTTGCCAGAAGAATATCCCTGTTGTAGGATATGAACATTTCATGTCATGGTTATTGTGACTGTGACGAATCCACCTCGTCGCTTAAAACAACCTCTCTAACTTTGCGCACCACACACACATTCCTGTTATACTGTGTTTGTGAGGACCAATACACTCGCGCTGAGACCAGTAGCTCCATGAACTTAAAACACACAAGCTGTTCCTGGTTACCTGCTGGCATATTGAGGGTGCACACTTAATATTTCAGTGGGGTTAGCCGTGTGTGTGTGTGTGTGTGTGTGTGTGTGTGTGTGTGTGTGTGTGTGTGTGTGTGTGTGTGTGTACGTGTTTATGCTACGGGGACTTGTCATCTTCAGTCTGGCTGCGTCTTTGCTGGGTTCAAACCCAGTTTGGTGTAATTGAATAAGTCAATGAATCTGTGTAAAAGAATTAAGTTGTAAAAATTATTTGTTTTTGTACATCAATTGTTTGTGGAGGTAATATATGGACAAAACTGATTAATGAGAAGAAATCAGAAATAAGAGAGCCTGATGTGAGGGGCGTAAACTATTTAATGAGGGCTGTGGGAAGAAAAGTGGCAATTTTTGTTTTCTGTTTCTTTGTTACATTGCTGGTAACTGGAGGGAGGCTGAGGCCCAGAGTATCTTGTACATATTTAGTTTCTTTTGCACCCTGTTTTGAGTTTTTGAGCTCAATAAATCACCAACACCGGTAACCCGACTGAGACTGGATTCTTGGAGGCCAAAGAACCCCGTCACAGTGACCCAAATCATCACTGTTACTGTTATTATATAGTAAATTAAATCATTACTGTTAAATTGTATGTATTGTCCAATTGTTTATTTGAATTCTTATTCCGGATTAGTTGGAGACATACACTAGGCTATATCAGCCCCACCAAAAATATTTTTCACCAGCCGCCACTGGCGTCTACCCTGTACAAACGACTCAGCAAGTTACCCGGTTCGTCATGTTATATTACGTGATACCATTAAGCACAATGTGCGAACGTCAACACGCTGCGGCAGCCGTGTCTGATGTAACAACTTGTAACAACTCTGATTACATCCGATAAAAGTGGCGCAGCCCTGCTGAGAGGGATTCGGATGGACAAAAGAATGAAACTATAAAGCTTACTACGCTCTGGCTCCCTTCCATGATGCTCAACATTCCTGACTTTTCTGATTTCTGTTGCACTGGTGGCATCATCAATGCTAACACAGAGGGATGGGGTCGCCAGATATGCAACAGTAGGGGCACAGAGGACACGCAGCTTGCCAGCAAGGGGTTAGACCCAGCTTTTTTTGCCAGTGGGAAGAGAGCAAAATGCAGATTTTTAGCCCGTCAACCTGTGTTTGAAAACCTTGAGTTAACCCGTTACTTTCAGTGGGCTTTAGATTTAAATTAACCCAAGACCATGGTTTGTAAACTCAATCTAAAAAGCCAGACAAAGCTCTGAGACACAGGTTCCCAAATTTACAAGCTGCATTTGGTGCACACGTTATAAATGCTGAAAAACTGTTACTCAGTCCAAATGTCGCAAACACAGTGAAATAATACCCTGATTTTGGTCATGTGTAATTTCGTTGTTTTTTGCAACTTACAGAAGAGATCAAATTGAATTTCAAACACAAGTTTTATTAAACACTGTACCCAAAGGTTTAGAATGGTAAGAGTCTGGAAAAGTATTGAATTTTTAATCAAAAATGTATCAGAATCCAGGATTTTTTCATACTTTATTCATCAGCTTGACTTCAGTGCAAGTAAACAGTATCAATATCAACCCTGGGCTTCCATTTATTGAACAATCTCTAATCATGCTGGTCTTCTGAGTGCTCATCAAATGCTAAAAAAACAGATGCATTAATATGAGTTTTTACTTCATCTGCTTTTCTCCATCTTAACATTCAAGCACATCACCTAATTAAAGTCAACATAACTTAAAAATCAGACTAAATTTCACTCACTCAAGGCAAAATAGGACTTGTGAGGAAAGGAGCTAGTAAACTACAGCGCAGCCAGTCCTTGAATGTGTTAAAAACAGGAAGGAGTAACATCTTTAAAAGAGAGAACACAAATGAACTTTATAAAAGAAGAACCTAAAAATGTTCAATCACAACACTTTCCCATTATGTTTACATATTATTTATCTACTCTCTCTCTAGTTAATTCTTAGAAAAGCAATAGTAAAGTTCATTTGAGCACTAATGACAACATCAGCAACAGCTCAACATCAATCAAAATCTAGGCTTAACCTCCTTAGGGTTCCACTGTTTGATCATTAGTTCACATTAGTTAGTACTGTTTCCACATTATGATGCTTCTATCACAGAGATTCACTCTGATTAAAAACACAGGTCAACATCCTCCACTTGCCCTGTTTTGTATCATCTATACCCCATAAACTACCCTTACAAATCAGTCACACAGCGGCTCTCACTCAGGCTTTTGGTAGCCCTACTATAGAGCATCTCTTGCTTATTTCTCCCCAACTACAGAGCAAACTGCTTCAATCCCCAAACAACAAAACAACTCTCATCCTCTTAGGCATAGCATCACATAAAAAGACTTTTCTTCTCCTTTTCAAAGCATTCACTAATCTTCCTGTTTCACACCTCTCTGAAATACTTTAGCCTTATGGTTAATTCTGAAGCCTCCTTTCTGCATTTTCTTCCATCTCTCTGTTGTATGTTGGACCCTTTTCGCTTGTTAAAAACTTTAATAAATAATTTTTTTGTGTCTTATTATTTCCTGGTATCTTTTAACTTCAAGATATCCCTGGGTATATAAAACAGCGCTCAAAGAGCAACATCATATTGTATGAAGGAAACTATTTTGGCAGGGAAGAATGGTTTTGGAATTTCCATTTCCCATTGATTTGCTCATTGCAAGCATATGGCACCATTCTTATTTAATTCAATTTAATTCAATTCAGTTTATTTATATAGCGCCAAATTCACAACACATGTCATCTCAAGGCACTTTACAGTTTAACCAGATCACACAGTCAAATTGATACAAAGTTTTCTATCTAAGGAAAACCAGTTGATTGCATTGACTCATTGACTCAAATACAATCCCCCACACTAAGCATGCTTGTAGCGACAGTGGAGAGGAAAAACTCCCTTTTAACAGGAAGAAACCTCCAGCAGAACCAGGCTCAGTGTGAGCGGCCATCTGCCGAGGCCGACTGGGGTTCAAGGAGACAGAAGCAGAGATACAAAAAGCAGCTGTAAAAGGCGGCCCCGTCCAGGAAACACACAGCCAGGCAGACGAGCTCCAAGGCAGCTCCCATGCCAGAGGACGAAGAGAGCACATCCACTCAGTCACGGTCAGAGAAACAGGACCACACTAGAAAACAGGCCGATCTCCAACATCTATTAACAAGGGTGTTGATAGAAGCAGCACAGCTGATGTTTTTTTCCAGGATGACGTCACAGCCAAACAGGAACAGACGAGGCAAAGCTACTCTGAGGAAAAGCAGAGAGAGCAGAAGGTTAGAGATTGAACTAACAGATTCTGCAGAATAGGAGAACAGAGAGAGAATGAAGCAGAATGATGAAATGGGGGTCCCTATGTCCTCCAAAAGTCTAAGCCTATAGCAGCATAAATATAGAGATAGCTCAGGATAACCTGAGCCACCCTAACTATAAGCTTTATCAAAAATGAAAGTTTTAAGTCTAGCCTTAAAAGTAGACAGGGTGTCTGCCTCACGGACTAAAACTGGTAGTTGGTTCCACAGGAGAGGAGCCTGATAACTAAAAGATCTGCCTCCCATTCTACTTTTAGAAATTCTAGGAACCACTAGTAAACCTGCAGATTGAGAGCGAAGTGCTCTGTTAGGAACATAAGGAACAATCAGATCTCTGATATAAGATGGAGCTTGGCGATTTAAGGCTTTATATGTGAGAAGGAGGATTTTAAATTCTATTCTTGATTTAACAGGAAGCCAATGAAGAGAAGCCAGGATAGGAGAGATATGATCTCTCTTTTTCATTTTCATTAGAACTCTGGCTGCAGCATTTTGGATCAGCTGAAGGCTTTTAACTACAGTTTGTGGACTTCCTGATAGTAAAGAATTACAATAGTCCAGCCTTGAAGTAACAAATGCATGGACTAGTTTCTCAGCATCACCCCTGGACAGGATATTTCTAATTTTTGCAATGTTCCTCAGATGAAAGAAGGAAATTCTAGAAACCTCTTTGATATGGGATTTAAATGACAGGTCCTGATCAAAAATAACACCAAGATTTTTTACTTTATTATCTGAAATCAGTTTAATCCCATCCAAATGAAGTGACTGGCTAATCAGTTTCTTTTTCAGAGACTCTGGTCCAAAGACTATAACTTCTGTTTTGTCTGCATTCAGAAGCAGAAAATTAAGAGTCATCCAGGTTTTTATGTCTTCAAGACATGCCTGTAATCTATGTAATGGGTTAGCTTCATCTGGATTTATAGACAGATATAGCTGGGTATCATCAGCATAACAGTGGAAATTAATCCCATGCTGTCTAATAATTCTACCAATTGGGAGCATGTATAAAGTAAAGAGAATTGGTCCTAGCACTGATCCCTGTGGTACTCCACAGGTAACCTTTGAGCGTGTTGAAGATCTATCATTAACATGAACAAACTGAATTAGATCAGATAGATAAGATTTAAACCAGTCTAGTGCTGTTCCTTTAATTCCAACAAAATATTCAAGTCTTTCTAAAAGAATATTATGGTCAACTGTATCAAATGCAGCACTAAGATCCAACAGGACGAGCACAGATACAAGTCCATTATCTGAGGCCATGAGAATATCATTAGTGACTTTCACCAGAGCTGTTTCAGTGCTATGATGAGCTCTAAAGCCAGACTGAAACTCTTCAAAAAGTTCATTATGGTGGAAGTGATCGCAAACTTGTTTGGCAACTACTTTCTCAAGAATTTTGGATAAGAAAGGAAGATTGGATATAGGTCTATAATTGACCAAGTCATCTGGGTCAAGAGACGGTTTCTTAAGCAGAGGTTTAACTACAGCAACCTTAAAAGCTTTAGGTACATATCCCTGTAACAGAGATAGATTAATCACATCTAAAATGGAGGAGGAGATCAAAGGGAATCCTCCTTAAATAACCTGGTTGGAACTGGATCTAACATACAAGTTGAAGGCTTAGATGAAGACAATAATTTTGCTAATTCAGAGAGTTCAACTGGATCAAAGCAGTCTAAACCCGGTTCAGATTCCATGACTACCTCAGGTACAATCGCGGATAGAGGAGTGCTTATGATCTTATTTTTAATAAGATCAATCTTATTTATAAAGAATCCCATAAAATCATTGCTGCTAAGAGCAGGTGGAATGGACAGTTCAACAGAGCTATGGCTCTGGGTGAGTTTGGCAACTGTATTAAAAAGAAATCTAGGATTATTCTTATTCTCCTCTATTAATGAGGAGAAGTATGCTGCTCTTGCTTTACAAAGGGTCCTCTTATACAGCAGTAAACCATTTTTCCAGACTAGGAAGGACTCTCGCAGGCCTGTGGAGCGATATTTTCTCTCCAGTTTCCTAGCATTTTGCTTCAAAGTACGCAGCTCTGCATTAAACCAAGGAGCAAGCTTTCTATTTTTAACGGTTTTCATTTTCAAAGGAGCTGCGTTGTCTAAGGCAATACGCAGAGAACTAGCAACCCCCTCAACAAAATCATCAACCTGTGAAGGGGAATAAGCTAAGCTTTTGCACTCTGCAGCACTGCTCAGTGACACAGAGCAGAGAGAAAGTGAAGCAGATTCTTTAAAATTTATAACTGCACTATCTGATAAAGATCTACTAAAATTGAACCTTCTTTTGGGGGAGGAGAACTCTGTTAAAGTAATCCTGAAGGTTACTAGAAAGTGTTCAGAGAGGACAGGGTTGTGAGGAAATACTGTTATTTCTTCACATTCTATGCCGTATGTCAGCACAAGATCCAAAGTATGAAGATGAGAATGCGTGGGACTATTCACATTTTGAACAAAGCCAATAGTGTCTAAGATAGCATTAAAGGCTGCTCTTAAGCTATCGCCTTCAATGTCAGCATGGATGTTAAAATCTCCCACTATGATGACCCTGTCAGTATTTAATACCAAATCAGAAAGGAACTCTGAAAACTCATCTAAAAATTCAGAGTAAGGACCTGGTGGACGATACAAAGTTACAAAAAGAAGAGGTTTTCTTGCCTTGAAATTTGGATCAGGGAAATTAAGGGTTAAATGTTCAAAAGAGTTGTAGGAATTAATTGTTTTGGGAGTAATCAGTAAGTCAGACTCGAAGATTGTTGCTACTCCTCCTCCTCGCCCAGAACTTCTGGGGATGTGAAAATTTAAATAGCTTGAAGGAGTTGCCTCATTTATGCTCACATAATCCTCTTGCTGCAGCCAGGTTTCTGTAAGGCAAAACAAGTCAATGTGATTATCACAAATCAAGTCATTAACTAGTAGACTTTTAGAGGAAAGCGATCTTATGTTAAACAGACCGCATTTAATTGTTTTAACTTTTTCCCCAATTGGAGTTATTTTGATTTTAATTAGATTATCATGATTTACTCCTTTGGGAATCTTTGCTAATTTATTAGATTTTGGTCGTGGGCAAGACACTGTCTGGATGGAGTAAAGAGTGGGTAACAGTAGAGAAGCTGCAGAGATGTGTGTTAAACTACAACTCTGCTTCCTGGTCTGCACCCTGGGTGGTCAGGGTTTTGGAGGACTAATAAATGTGGCCAGATTCCTAGAAAGAAGAGCTGCACCATCCAAAGTGGGATGGATGCCGTCTCTCCGAATCAGACCAGGCTTTCCCCAAAAGGATTGCCAATTATTAATGTAGCCCACGTTGTTTTCAGGGCACCACCTAGACAACCAGCGATTGAATGACGACATGCGGCTAAACATGTCATCACTGGTCAGATCAGGGAGGGGACCAGAGAAAATTACGGAGTCCGACATTTTTTTGGCAAACTTACACACCGAAGCAACACTAATTTTAGTGACCTCCGATCGGCGTAACCGGGTGTCATTACCACCAGCGTGAATAACAATCTTACTGTATTTAACCTTATCCTTAGCCAGTAGTTTCAGGTAGGATTTGATGTCGCCCGTTCTGGCCCCCGGCAAACATTTGACTATGGTCCCTGGTGTCTCTAATGCCACGTTTCTGACTATGGAGCTGCCAATCACCAGAGTGGGCTTCTCAGTGGGTGTGTCACTGAGTGGGGAAAACCGGTTAGAAACGTGAACGGGTTGGTGGTGACCAGTGGGCAGAGATCCACGACTACGCTTTCTGCGTACAGTTACCCAATCGCCTGGCTGCTCAGGCACTTTTGGAGGACAGCTACGTGGGGGGCCTACTTCAACAGCCTGAAGCCTGGATTCTAACTCTGACACCCTCGCCTCCAAAGCTACAAAAATACTACACTTATTACACATCCCATTATCACTAAAGGAGGCAGAGGAATAACTGAACATCTGACACAGAGAGCAGGAGAGAGGAGAGGAAGAAGGAAGAGTTGGAAAAGAGTCAAGGGAGGGAGAGAGAGAAGCCATAGCAATGCTAAGCTAGCGCTAGCCTAGGCTAGCTACTTCTTGCTATCAGAAATAAAACCGTGTGAAACTGACAAGTGCTCAGTAGAAAAGTGCAGCAGAAGGTGCTATGTTTTAAAGTAGTCAGTTAGAGTTACTTAGATACAGAGATATCACAGAGAAAATAACTTAACTTCAGATGGAGATCCTCTGAACAGCTGCACAATCAGTTGCACACTCAGTTAATCCAAACAGGAAGAAAATTTAGGACACATCTACAACTGTGAGTATAGGTGGCACCCAGTAATCTTTTTAAAGGTAAGGTCAAAACACCTCCGGCATTGAATTACTCAATCCCCAACTGCAACATTATGTTTCTGTAAGAAGAAATAGGGCACCATTCGCGGCAGCTTTCCACTCTGCCAGTTTGCCTCATGGTGTTGAGACTCTGAGGCAGGCAGCATGTGAGGAGATCTGGATTGTGTAGGAGGTGCCGGTTTGACTGCAGCGCTTTGAGGGAGAAAACACGGTCACCATTCCAAGAATCCAATGACTGCATCTTCTTCTGACTGTGAACTTCTGTGAGAAGCTGTTTAACAACAATGTGTTGTGTCCAAAAAAAAAATTTAATCTTTATGCATATGACCGAATTAACTAAGCAGGCTGGAAATATGTTTTCTACAATAAAATGGCGTCTTTCCTTGCTATGTTAAATGTTTGAAATATATCTTTATTGTTGCACAATGTTTTTTTTTCCTCACTGACTTTTTTCTTTTCCCTTTTTTTCATATTTAGTATCATTAAACAAATACAAAAAGAAGAGTTCACACAAAATAATATTTTCTTTTTAGACCAGGATCTAATTTATTGAAGGATCAACAAACACACATCCATCCATCCTTTCCAACTTATTTTGTCAGGCAGGATGGGGCAGTGGGGCCAGTGTCCTTGGTGGACAGGCACCAGTCTGTCGCAGGGCAACACAGAGACATTCAGCCATGCAAACACTCACACCTTATAACTGTTAGGAGAAGCTAATCACCCCAACAGTCATGTTTTCTGGAATGTGTGAGGAAGCCAGAGAAAAAATGCCGGCATGGGGAGAACATGCAAACTCCATGCCGAAAGACCCTAGGCCATAGCCTCGTGAGACCATCCTGATCTCGCGAGCTTTCAAGATTTCACTCGCTAATCAGTCTGGAGACTCTCCGTTGAAGAAAATTTGGAGCCGTTCACCAAACGAACGTCCAATCAGCGTTGGCTCTTTTCCCGACTGGTTTCGGCAAGAGTTTGATCTATCAATTGGCTCCTCTTCATCGTCACTCTGTTACGTCATATGCGTCGTTGATCTGATTGGTTTATTTGGCCCGTCTATCACCAACATAGGCCAATCAGCTAACCAGTATTTTCGCCCCTTCCCAAAATAACTTCAACGGAAGGTTTCCAGATGGATATGCGGAGCAAATCCATCTGGCGGAGTCAGGTTACCTAGGCCAGGAATCAAACCCGGAAAATTCTTCCTGCAATGAAAGACTGCTACAAACTGTGCCATCATGCAATGCAGTCATTCAATAAAAATATCTTCCCCCTAAATTATTTAATTGGTTGTGTCATTATTTACAGCAGACATTTGTCATAATTGCAAGGGTACCTGCAGACAGATGTTTAGTCTATATTTTTCCTTTAATGCCATCTTCTCTAGTCTCTCTTCCTAATAGCCATAGGCAATCAAAGCCTGTGTTTCTCCCCTTTTCGATAAACATTCTCACAGTGTTTCTCTAGAATCCAATGACCAAGGAAAAGGTATTTTAAACCTTTCCACAGTAATGGATGCCAATGCTTTTCTCAGTTATTTGGGGGTTTCTTTAAAATGACAAATGATGCTCCACCTTTTATGACTTTAACTTTCTTCAAAGTGTGTACAGGTTTTATTTTAGTGATTTCCAAGTGGTCTGGTAGTGGTCTGAGTTTAGCTTTCCAGAACATGGTTGGTCAAAGTGACTTCTGTTTAACTAAGGTGACACAGATTTGGCAATGTAAACCTGTAGCACATTTAAGCAAAAACATAGATGAGAAAACAATTGAATAAAGAAGTAGATTGCAGTAACATGATAAAGGAAAGAAAAAAAAATGCACGGCAGACTATAATTACGGATGTTTCAGTTAAAAGCTTAAATGGAAAAGTCAATAGCAACTCTAAACGGCTTATGCCTTAGGTTTGCAAGCTTTTTAAATTTGCCTTTTTTGCTATGTTATGTGATTTAGCTCCAGATAATGGGTTAAAAAATACTGTGTCTCCCTATTTGGATCTCATTCTGGAAAAGCAGAGTACACTTGAAGCAGAAGAACAATTACTTCCTGTAGAAAAGGGTCATGGTCAAAGAGGAACCAAGAAATTAGCTACCTGTCAATACCAGCACAGATTGAAGGATTGAAGATGCAAAAAAGTTTTGAGAAGACTAATTTATGAAGACCCCGCAACCAAATTCCCTCATCTGAGCTTCCGTGCCCCCTGGGGCAGCACACCTTGGAAAACCGTTACCTCCACAGCCATCTCAGCGCAGAAAAACATGATGGACAAGTAACAGCTCCCAACGGCAAGGGTTTGCAAATATAAACTTCTAGAGATGTCTTGTGATTTGTAGGAAACAGCTGTTTTCTACAATGTTTCCTAATTAAAGTGTTTGCTTATATTTAGCTTGGAAAATGTTGTGTCGATTAATTAATTACAAAAGCTGGTGTTTATAAACAAAAGCAACGTGAGGCTATGGACGTTTAAAACTTTATACACAGCATGATTATGCACATGAAAACAAAGACCATATTCACTCACCTGCTTTTGTCACTGTAAACGACACAATTTCACTCAAAGCCACCATGAGTGTGTTCATTATTCCTCTTCTGTCTATGGAAAGCATGAGCTTTAACTTTGATTTGTCTGTTGCTGTCTTGAAAAAACTTTATCGACTTGTTGTAGAAAAAAAATTTAAATGTTGTCTTTTCCTTATTTGCTGATCAGGCAAAATGTCTCATTAAATGCCTCAGGTAACAATGTGCCTCACTTTGTAGTGGTTAAAACTGTCCTGAGTTTGACGGAGCTTTGTTTTCGCTGGCTGGCATGACTATATAGGCAGAGCCATATTGCATTTTGTAACTCAAAAATCCTCGTTATGTATAAATAGCATTTTTTCTGAAAAAAATTGTAATTTTTAAAAAAAGTGTTTTGTATATTCTGTATATTTCTATTCCATTTCTGTCTATAAATTGTTTTTCCGTTTCCTTTAGCACTAATTCGGGTTGTTTAATGCTGGTTACATAAATCCATCTTGAAAATATATTATAACCTTGAATTATGTTTCAAATAGACCTGTATATTCACATAATTTTAGCATCTATTGCAGCTCAGTTGAATAACCTATAAACCAAGATGTCCAATCAATTTAATCCTACACTTATGGTACATTCATATCTTTATATAGAAGGAAAGATATATATTTAAAAAAAGGATATGTGAACATCTCAACATGTGGCTATTTAAAGCCTTGTATTTGTGTCAGTGTGTCAGTGTTACGGTGGCAGTTATAGTAAAACAACAGCATGCCTACCACACCACATTTCAGTCTGAACATATAACATTACCGTAAGCTTTAAACAACAACATCATACAAGTAGGGTATTTTTGGGTCTTATTGTTGACTGCTTAGGTATTAATAGCGGCTCTAACTGAATCCTCAGGGTTCAGCATCTTTAAATGCATCCGTAGATCTTCTTATCACTTTCCTCCCCAGAGCTTGGCTATGTGAGCCTCAGAGCAGGGAGGTGTGAGAGTGGGGCGGCCTTCCCATCAAATGGCTGTCAGACTGGGCTTATCATGGGAGCTGCAGGGGGGTGTCTTCTGACCTGTGGAGTGACACCCAGCAAGGCTTCCTTATCCGGGAGGGGGTGTGGGCTTTTTGTCACTATGACTCCCCCAATGCCCTCCACCCCCAAACAGGCATGCACAGAATGATTATCTGATGTGTGCCATCGATAGCTATTCCCTCACACAGCGGTGGAAATATTTTAAAGCAAGGCTTCCACAGTCATCTCACATTTTCTGAGTTTCAGCAGTCTGGCAGAGGTTGAAAAAAGAAGTAAGCTTTAGGATGTGAAGAGGTTAGTAGGAAAACAGGGAGATAAGGAACAAAAAATGCTCTCAATGAAAGCTTGTGAAACTTTGTCGCTTGTCTTTATCTAACATAGATGGTGCACCCAGCTTTTGGCTTGGCCCCTTTCTATTTCTCTAAATGTCACCAGCGATGTTGTTGCTGATACTTATCACTGAGGATGAGGAAGTTTCTTGTTATTTTTCTCTTAGTTGTTGGTAGATGGGAATGGAATACGTTTCTTTTTCTTTTTTGTCATTTCTTATTAAATGAGTGATTACTTGACCATGTGCAAATTCCCCCTCTTATTTGTAATATTCAGTATGCTAAGTGTCCAGTCAGACCATTAGATATTTAGTACACTAAATATTACCGATAAGAGAAATCCTGTACAAACAGTGTTATTAACTCTTATCTATTCAGAGCTGAACGGTTTTGGTAACATCACAGTGAGTATATTGCTAATTGTTAAAAAAAAAGAGAGAAATTAGAGCCCCACATCTATTAGCAATCCGGTTTGTGTGGGTTGTTTTGTGTTTGTCTCCCTCCACCACCAGGTGGTGCCCTGTCCTGCACGCCTGTGGCTCATTGGTTCATCACTGAGGAGTATTTGAGCCGTTGACTGCCACTACCTCGACGCCAGAGTGTTTGCCAGTTTTGGGTACTCTAGCCAAGCTGAGATTAGCTGAGTAACCTGAGTCTTTGTTTCTCTGAGTTTTAACATTGTTTTTTCTCTTTGCCTTTCGGCAGGAAACCTTCCTGCTAACTGGATGTTTGGCCTTCTCCCCCTGGAAGGATCGTTTGTGTTCACTCTGAGCAGGGGATAAACCTCAAGTACCTTCGGAATTCCAAGTGGCAGTCCGCTCAAATTGCTCCTCGGGTCCAACCAAAACCAACCTGTCCGCCCTCCAACGAGTTGCCCTTCCTCTGGATAAACCCACAATTTCTGGATTCAAGGGAAAGACCGAAACCCCCTCCAAAGTGAGTCCCGCTTCCTCAATATTGAAGAACTCAGTCGAGTTTCCTACTGAACTGCCACTGACCTAACCGCTGTGAACTTCCCTTCTCACTTCTAGTCCCGGTTCATCAGCTCTCTGAGTTCCAGATTCAGCTTCCTGTGGTTCTCCTCAATAAACCTGTTAAACTTTCCCCTGGTTCTCTGTGTGGTTTTCTTCATGTGGGTCAGATCACCTAAAAGCATCATGACAACATCCAAATTTCTAAAATTTACTGCAAACCAAAAACCAAGCAGTATAAACTTTGAAACATTTTGGTTTGTCCGAAGTGCAGTGATCTTGAGAACAAATCAAACTGACTTCTTTTTACCAAAATTGTACATTATAATTATAGAACAACCTATATATACATGTAATAACAGCTTTCCTTGCCAAAAAACTGTCACTTTTCACAGACCAACACACAAAGGCAGCATCCTGAATCAAACATTTGGAAAAATCTTAAGTAAAAATTTGGAGTTTCATGTCCTTATAGCCCCATTATAGGTTACAAATTGTGGGGTTGGGTGTAGGTGTGTAAATTTGGGTTTGTTAGGCATATGCCTTCATATACAGGTTTGGAACATCCATCTGTCTGCATCAAATGCATTATGGAGTGAAGGCCTGAACACACTGGACACAGTTTAGTTTCCGATCCAACAGAAAATAGGATCACATGCTTTCGTGGCACTTGAAGCTCATTGATAATGCAGGGAGTTGGTCAGAATGCACATCGTTCTCGGCCATTGTGCTTGCGTGGCTCCAACTGAGTTAGACCCCTGGTCTATTTTTGCTAGACCTATGCAGTTATTTGGCGGGCAATGTCATGCATCTGACACGGTGGCAAAGTAATACACACCTGCTTTGGGGAAAATACAAAATAAAATCTCTGAATTGCAGATAAAATAGCCAGTTTTGAAACTGCCAATGAGGCAGACTTGGACATACACAATCAATATAACAAATTAATCAAAAGGAATTGCATTTAATCAAAAACTAGAACCCATATATATACATAGTAAAAAATATGAAAAAAAATATATATATAATATATACAGCAACATC
Organism: Cyprinodon tularosa; assembly: GCF_016077235.1. Taxonomy (NCBI): domain Eukaryota; kingdom Metazoa; phylum Chordata; class Actinopteri; order Cyprinodontiformes; family Cyprinodontidae; genus Cyprinodon; species Cyprinodon tularosa. The sequence continues at coordinate 529,327 of NW_024039396.1, forward strand.
ACACAATATCGGCTGTAAAGAGAAGATAACGTTTTATTTCTAATACTGACCGAACTAGTTCAGCTCTGCATAAAGCATCGTCTTTAGGAGCTTAACAACTGCTATTCAGTGTGCAGCATTTAGTGCAATTAAAACATTTAGGCCACTGAAGCTGCCATTTCTCATTAAGCCAGTTGCTCGCACAAATATTCCATGTTCCTGGCCCTAGCGTCTTCCTAACTGCCAGCACTGTTATAGCACTTATTATGGCAACCGCAAACACACTTCCACCACAGCTTATATGTCCATACTGATTTGAGGTATTCGGTAAGTACACCTTGCCGCAGAACTTGTATTCACTTCAAGCCATGATGGTTTTAAGCTTGAATAACCACATTGGACCAACACCTGCGATGCTGCATGTGCGTCAGATTCACGGGTGTACAAGAAACAGTGAGTACAAAGGTGTCTGCTTGGGATTTTAGTATGTATATAAAAGAAAAATTTATTATTGCCTACATTTTTTTATATGTTAAAATGTTTCAAATGAATTAATCGAAATGAATGCGTTAAAGTCCCGACCCTAAATAAAACATTGCAATAAAGTCCTTCACCCATCGATAGGAGCTCATACAGAAAACAGATAAAGAACAATGTTTATCCTATTCAAAACAATTACTATGAAACAAAGAGGATGCTGATGATTAGGATGCGGGAGATGAACAGCTTCTTATTCCCAATCTTTACAAAATTTAATTTGAAAGAACAACAAACCTCACAAAAAGCTGTCTGACTATCACCTTTCACTGCCCTCATTCAGTATTTAACGTTCCATGGTCTTTGTGGCTGTTTTCTTTTCTTTAAACGCTGTCCCCTTTGTATTTTATATATTGGAATCCAGCCTTTTCTGTTTTAGGAGCATGATGTGCAGGTTGGTCATGAAGTAGGGTGTTGCTTTGTATTTTGATTGATAGTTCTGTACAGATCGGGACATCTGCTCAACCTATGTGTTATAGGAGCCTCTCTATGCACACTATAGCCAGTTTGAGATGAAAAATAAATACATTTGGGACTTGCAAGAGGTGCTACTCTGCCTTAAAATAATATCTCTAGCTGTTTTGGAATCAAGATCTTGAAAATTACGAAAGGGTTTAAAAAAAATATTATCTGAATGATTTGTCTGTCTAAAGAAGTTCTGTACCGCAACATTATTTCCCCCCAACTTTTTTTCAGGGTGATTTTTTATTTTTTTTTTGTTTCCAAGAGAATAGAGGGAAAAAGTGTATGACTAAGAAAGGAGCAGTTTATTAAACCCAGAATGCCTGTATTCAAGTTCAGGAGTTCAACTTTCTTTCATTACAACCTTTACCTCAGAGATGTCAGGTAATACAATAGAAAAAGACCTCAGCCTTACACCCTGGCATCTGATTAAAGTAGGTATTAGAACTCTAAAGGTTAAAACTGTATTAGCATTGTTTTCATGTCAGCATTTACCTCAGCTATTTGTCCAAGAAATCCTAGCCTCATTGTTTTCATTCTTGAGAAACAGTAATATGATCTACCCAAGATAAAAGAGGGAAGCTATATACAACTGATAGAAAGTGAGATGGATTTTATTCTCTGTTAAGAATGCCATCACTTTCCGATTACATAGCAATGGGTTGTTTGTTGCTCTCTCAGTTTACAGCCCCTTGTGTATTCAGCCTTCAGTCGCACTAGAGTTAAAACGCAGCAGTAGGTAATACAAGTTATCACAACTCCAGAGAATATCAGACATTGCAGACAGCAGAATCAGTGTAAGCTTGAGTGTCAATATTTAAAATGAGCTTCTGACATAAAACAAAGGGGGGGGGAAATCACATTAAAATATTAACCTGTTTTGATCAATTAACATGCAATACAAAATTGTGAGTTCATTAAGTAGAAACCTTAAAATTCTTTCTCACTCTTAACAGGTCTTTATTTTTGGACCTTGGTTGACATCCCACCACACAATACTCTCTAATTGGAAAAAGACGAGTAATGCATTAATGTGAATAGATAGAATTAATGAAGACTCCTCTGTCTGCTTAAACACAGATAATCAGCTAAGTGGCACCCTGGATGCAGATGCGTAGACTCCCCCCACTGTGGATCCCACCCAACAGCTATTTGTTTCTCCACTGTTTGTGCTAGCTGCCTGGTCTGTTCACACACTGATGGTACCAAAACGTACACATTTTTGAATATCATTTAGTCCGAGCAAAAACATAAAAATACACATGCATGTGCATAATTAAATGGCCTTAGTTGTATGCCGACTCTTTCCACACAAACACATTTCTAAGCCCACATCCACAGAAAGACTCCCATAAACAGCATGTTTTTACATATTTAACTGCACTGAGTAACGAGGGAGTAAAAGGCATGATGCAAAATGTATAATTTTAAATTTATTTGTGATAATAATAGTAATAATAACAAGGGAGAATATGTATATCTTCTTTGTTCCGTTTCTTTCTCAGCCAGTGTGAAAGCAAAGAAAAAAATAGAACAGAAAATATCTTATTTTTTTGTCAGCCAGAGTAATATCATGAATTCTCCTTTATTGGATTCATTCATTAAAATTATGATTTGATCCACTAGGGATTGCTATTGAGATAATAATGCGTCTAGTTCATTATTATTTATAGTCTGTTGTTCCCACAGTTGTACTGAAGTTGATATTGTGATTTTGGTGAGAATTAGTGAGTAAAACTGCTCTAAGAAGGGTATTACTCACTAAGGATCATATACTTTGATTTAATCCTCATGTTGCCATGGTTTTGGATCTGTTTAAGTTTTTTTTTTGTTTTTTTTTCATTAGTTTCATTTCCCCTTTTGTGTTTTTCTAGTTGTTTTTGCTTGTATTTTTTGAGTTCATATGTATTTCTTTTTTACCGTCTTTAGCCCACTTGTGCCAGCCTCCTTTACCCTAGCTCCCTTCTAGTTACTTCTATCCTCACCTGCTCCCTATCAGCTGATTAGCCTAGTTCTGTTTTCCATATAATCTCTCTGTGTAGTTCCTCAGTGCTGTTTTTTTGTCGTTTCTGGATTCTTATGTGTGTTTTCCCTGTTGTCTTCTAGTTTTTTGGTTTTCTGTATTTTTTTTTTTTTGTATTTTGTCTCAGTTTCCACCTTTTTAAATCTGCAATAAACCACTTCAGCTTCCGTCTCTGCATTTAGGTCCTCCAAAACCTCCACTCAATCTGACAAATATACAGAAAAGTGGCCCAGGATGTAGCACATCCAAAGTAAAACCTAAACGTACCTCCACTGGGTGTTAAACCCACTCACACAAAAAGCCTAATTTCTTTAACCCAAAAGCTAATTTAATGATGTTGAGACAGAAGTTAGTACTTTTTTACTAAACATTGAAAAACGGTTTGAAATTGAATTTTGAATCATCATCCATTTTTACAGATTTTTACAGGGATTTACTCTTAGTCTCCATCTTTTTAGATGCATCTGTTTATTTTTTTGTAGGCACATTTGATTAAGTTTTTGCAAAACTACATGTTAATAGAATGCAGTTTGATATCTAGATGTGGTTGTATGAGTTCCCATAGTGAAATCACATTTTAGAGGAAAGGGAATTTGAACATTAATTTCAGATGGTCTGCCAAGAAATCAAACTATCATCCCAAAAGGCCTATTACGCTATATCTGGATTGGCAACAGCTGCAAAAAAACAACAGCTATGACCACTTGGGTACTCTAACAGAAATCTGAGGGAAAATTCAAACACGCAGAAAAAAAAAACTTGGAAAATTAAAGTTCTGGAAAACATTGCCTGTACCAAAGAGTATCAATTTGAGCCGCAGCATTCAAATGGCAGACATCCATCTTGACTCCCATCAACGGTTCTGGCTGCTTGTGGTGGTGTTATAATTTATGGAATCATTTCTAGGCACACATTAGTCTCATTGATGCCAAAAGAGCATAATACTAATGATAAAGACCACATGAGTACTGTTGTTAAAAAAGTCCACCCCTTTATGACCACATTGAACCAACTTTCTACAGGTGACTTCCAGCAGGGTAAGGCTCAATGTAACAAAGCAGAAATCCTAACCTGGCTTCGTGAAAAATGAGCTTAATGCATCAAAATGGCCTCCTCAATCCCCACATCACTATCCAACAGGGAGCTTTTGGATGTGGTGGAATAGGAAATAAGCAACATGAATGTAGAACTAAAACATCGCCCCAAGCAAATGCAAACATGAACAGTTAATTTGGCAATTTCAGTTTTCTTTTGTTAACCTTAAGATTATACGGTCATTTCTCTAAGTATTTCAAATTTAAAACCTACAGGAGCTGCTGAAACCCATTAGTCAACTCTTACAATCTGGTTCAGTTCACGTTTGATCCAGGACCGGGTGGGCAAAACAACTCAAATAGTTTTATTATTCTAGTAATTTTTAGATTGAAAAAACAAATTATTTATTGCTTTTGTTGTTTATTGCTGTTGATTGCATTCCTTCCACAATGCTGCTGAATAATAGGCAAACAAAAATAGCTATCGGACACCTGCCAGTGAGTTATAGAGTAATTTCTTTCCCGATAAATGGCTTTACTCACCTTAAGAAAGTTGTTTTATTGTTTGTTTGTGTGGTTCTGTTTGGGGAGGAACTTTCAGAAAACTGAAAGAAAAACGTAAGATGGAAGCAAAGACAAGAGAATAAAAACTGATTCTCAAGAGCCACGTCTGTGTTGGGTTGGAGAGCAGCATGAAGACAACAAGGGAGGTTTGATATGAGGCTGAAAAGGGCAGCCTGGTTCTTACTGAGATAAAAAACACATGGAAGAAGGAAAGGTCATTTCATCAGCTTCCTCTTAAATCCCTTTTGCTCCTTCATAGTGAGATTTAGCAGTTAGTGATATAACCCGTTGACATTATGACACCTCGTGGCACATGAGGCATAGTCTCCATTCGAGGAGTATAGCTCATTTCTGTGGCGCAAAATCATATGTCCTGGACTTCAGTTATGTTTCCAATATCATCTCCCTATGTACAATAATGCATTGAAAATGTTTTGCTATTAGCCACTTAAATCTGAAACACTGAAACATGTCACCAAATGTATAATTCAGATCCAATTCAGTGCACTTTACATGAAACTTGTACAGTACTTATTTCTTTTTCCTGTTTATTTATTAGTTAATAATATAAAATACACTTATATTTGAGTAAAGTTGTTATCTTTTTTGTACAAGGCTAAAGCCTTCATTGATATGGCCAATATATATGGTTAATTCAATGAATCGGATCGGTATAGGATATTAGAGGATTACGATCAGCCCAGGTATCGGTATTAGATTGGACTAGAAAAAAAACCTGGATTGGTGCATCTCTTAATAAAACCTATAACTATGAGCTCACAGTGAGGCAATGAGAAGGCAAAGAAATTTTAGTTAATAGCATTATATACCTAAAAGAAAGCTTCTTGACCTCTAAGAGGTTAGAAGTTCATTTTGAGCAGCCAAAAAGCAAATATAAAACCTAAGCTTAATCACATCTGAATGTATAATGTCAACTGTAAATTTAAATCTCAATCTACATGAAAAGACATTGCGAAGCAATGGCAGCCAATAAAACATTGTGCTGAAATCAAACAACAGCACAGAAAGAGCAGAATATATAAATATAAAGAATAGAATATATGATAGGGACATGAGGGATATAGAAGGGTTAGTCTTCCATTACACATGAAAATGATTAGTGTGTCTGCATTTTGGACCTTTGTATTGTTTTGAAAATTGGAAAAGTGGTGCCAAAATTTCATCTCAGGCTAATCTTTGCAGGGTAGACAGGAGATCAATCAAAGCGCACCTTTTTTCTCTTTCTCTCTTCCCGCTTCTCTGTCTTTACTCCTATCAATTTTAATGGTTGGGGGCATCTTTCAAAAGAAAAAATAATGGGACGAGAAGATGGATGAGAGCATTTGCAACTAACTGTCTGGAGCTATTGCTGAAGATGTTGTATTGAGGGGGAACATGGTTCAACAGCATTAATGTACCATCAAAGCCATCACAGGAAAATACCGCAGCAGATGTTCAGGGAGCAGAGAAGCTGTAGAATCACCGGGTCATACAAAGAAAATAGAAAAATAAAGAGAAACTGACTTAATGTATCTGATTTTACAATTAACTGGCTCTGACTGATGATAACTAAAACTAAAGGTTAGGGTCTTTTTCTTTTGATGCTCTGTATGTAAACAACAAAACTGAAAATGGCTATAAAAAAACACTATTTGTTACATAGGCAAAGAGAAGAAAAATAATTAAAAAAAGCAACAACTTTTTATTGCAGATTGAGAGAAACTTGTGAGCTATTAGGAGAGAGAAAAATACTTTCTACATGTCATAGGAAGGTTGAATGGAATACTGCAATGTTTATCTGTTCTGTTGTTTTTTTTAGCTGTCATTTTGTTCTTTAAGAACAACTTTCCTTGTTAAACACTGACAAATTCCTAAAGACAATTTAAAATGTTTACTTTATGTTCATTATGTCTTTATTTCCTCTGTTATACACTGTGTAAATAAAATAATAATTATCTTGGTGCTTTTATGCCAGAATAGCAAAACTCAAGATGGCTTGGGATTACTGCTACCTAACTTACTTGTTTTATTAGTCCTAAAAAAAATGTTTGAAGGGAGACATTCCTGCTGTTACACTGGATTTTTATTGTTTAAAAAAAAAAAAAGAAACGCATAAAACAAAAAACATAACTGTCTTCATCTTGATAATATTTAAGTTCTCTTTATCTCCGAATAGGAAATATTCCTGCTTTTAATTTCAGATTTTCTCGATCTGCAAAATGAGACATATATTAAGAAACAAACAGCAAAGATATTTATGTTTTAGATCATGTTTTAGACTTTTACAGTAACCTTCAAAAGCAGATAATTTGCAAGAGCTGCACATTGAGACTTGCCTGTCAAAACTGAGACAAACTATCTGTAAACATTGACGGTTAAAGAGGCATATCTGAAACATTATTAGTTATTAACTGTTTTATTTTATATGCATTTTAGATCTACTTAAGTATATAGTGCATATGTTGATTTAAACTTAGTGAAGCATCAAACTCTACTGGACAGAGACATGCTGAAGGCAATGAGCCAAAATACTGATGGATGAATTAAATTATGTGCAATAAAATTATCTCACATTTTGCAGCGCTAAAGTCTTCATTTGAGTCTTTGACAGAAGACTCCAATGTAATCTTTTTTGTAGCCTCCCTGTATGTGTTGATTCAAGCTTCTTGCTTTGGTTTGCCAAGCTTCTTTCTTAGTAAACCTGGCAGTTCTGATAGTTCTTCAACCTTTCATTTAGTGGACATCCATTACACACATGGTTGGCGGTGTTGCAGAAGCAGCCGCAGCAACAAGTCAACTGTATCCTTCTAAGAACGTCTCTGGTCCACAGCTTTCAAATCTGCTGCTAGAGCACAAAACACAGTCTCTTCTCCGATATACGGCCAAGCTCTGGGGAATTGCCTTTCACCTCAGGGAAGAAAAAGAAAAAGCATCTGCTTTAGTTCATGTCCACCTGCCCAGTCCTGCCAACCCTGTCACCCAACTCAACATGGAGTCAATGTACTCTGACACTAAATTACAATTCAGTTGACTCTGAGAACTGTCACAGTTGGAGATTCTTCAACCCTGTTTTCTGGATTTATATTAAAATATTCAGCAAGAATAAGTTTTGGTTTCCTGTAGAGATTTGTGCATGGAGAGTGTGTGTGTGTGTGTGTGTGTGTGTGTGTGTGTGTATTGGTGCCTCATTCTCATTCATATGCATCAGCAAGTTATCAGGGACCGCTGTGCCTCATTGAGCCGAGAAGCTGCTTTCCATTTATTTCTCAAATGCGGTGGAAAGTGATTCTTCTTGTGCCTAATAAAACTTTGCAAACTTGCCTTGGTGCTTTAAAAAACGTCAGCTGGTATTTAGAAAAAAAAAAAAAAAAGATTTAAGGATCAAACATAAAACATGAGGTTGGAAATGTCATTACCCAGCAACATAACGTTTTTTTGGCTGCTAATATTGCACAGTGGTTCCTTAAATGTTGAGTTTGACAGATATAGCAGCTTCTCTTTGACCTTTATTTTTACGGGATAACTGTAGCAAAAAGACATTTCAGGTCATTAATGAACTTGTATTTTACAAAAAATCTCTTTCTGACTGATCTACGCTAAACCGCCACTCCTCAACATCTGCCATTCTGTTAATTAGGCTCCAAAGTGTCACACATCACTGCATTTAGCAGAACACACACAATGTGTACTGAAAATATGAGCCACACACAAGGGAACCTCATGGCCAAGGAAGTCACAAAGTCCTTTTACATAGCGAAAAAATAATAATAGTAAATTGTCTATGGTACTCTGTGTAATGAGCCACAGAAACTAAAAATATTATCTAACAAAAGATGAGATGTAAATATTTTAGATCTTTTAATAATATATTTATATATAAAAAAAAAACAGCCTTAAAGGTGGAGGCTATAAAGTAAAAACAAACATGACAAGACAGCTAATTAAAGACCTTGCTTTCCAGTTATCTCTCAATGTTGAGCTGATGTTCGATTGTGATTTACAAAACCAGTTTAAGTTTAATTGAGAAAGCAATTTCCATTCATCTATCCATGCATACATCCAAGCTAGTCTTTACTGCCAAATGTTTCTTAAATGTAAGGGCAGAATGGACTCCCTTAGGGTCGTCTTGCCCACAATTCCAGTCATGCAAGAACTACAATTGGTAATTAAAGAAACCCCAGGGAGAATGTTGTTTTTTCCCTGAGAAAATGGCTTTAAAAAGAAAAGAAGCTCAAGAAGTCCTTTTAAAGGATGAGTTTCAAACACAGACCCAATAGATGGCAATACTAAAGGATGCTCCCTGATAATCTGAGACAATACTATACATTTTTTCTTGCTTTATAAGATGAGAATGGATGCTGATACTAATAGGACTGTGCAGTAAAATAGAGAAATTTAGTTAGAACAGAATTATCGTATTTGCAAGATCTTGTGCCCCAGTTCAGACAGCTAACTTTGAGACAAAGGAAAGAAAAAGTTTTTCATCTCCCTGGCCATAGATGAGTAGGAAACTTCTGGGAGATTACCTAGAGAGAGGAATCCAACCAGGAGCAGCTTGAGGTGAGGTTGACAGTAATGCAATCAATCAAGAAGAGGAATCGAACAGAGGAGAAAGAGGACGAGAGCAGCTACAGCAAGACAGACAAGTGTTAATCAGTCGTAGGTGGCAGAAAGAGAAACGCTGCCACAAGGTTTCTGTCTCCTTGTTCAGCCAGAGTCAATAAACAAAAAAAAAAAAAGTCAGCTCTTTGAGATAGATCTGCAGTCCAGCTGAGAAAAGGTGAACAAATTTTGATGCAGAACACCTGCAGCTAAAAGAATAGAGGAAATACAGAGACATAGAGGGGGAGCTGGCAAGTAATAAATCTCCGACAGCTTGTGGGGTCAGGCTGTGGAGGAGAGTGTCAAAATAGTTTCTAAATGTGAAAAAGAATAGGAGGGTGCCTGACATTATCCCCTGCAACTAATTCATCAGCCTTATGCAAAGCTGCAAAGAAGCTGGTCAGTCAGGCTGCAGCAAACTACATTTAGCTAATTTGCATGCATTAATCACAATTAATGGTACATGTATGCATTTAGATGAGCGTCACTATACCTACATAAGAGAAGTTACAATACTAGACATAGTGAGGGAAAAAAACTAAGCATTCTGGACACAGTTTGAAAGAATAAAGCATAAATTACCAATGGTGTGAGCAGCGAGAACAGTTTCAATTGTCAAACCCACATATTTCCACACCAAACCGTGCAGTGACATACTTGCACAACTGCAGAGAAAGCTCTGCTACACAAGAAGCATCTCCTGAGTCCATCTCTGTATCGTTCTCTTTTCTACTTGTTGTTTCTTGTTTTCCTGAACTTGCTATGTTGTTGCCAAGAATGCACTGGTTGTTTTCTTGTCTCAGAGGACATCCTCTGGCAGTTGTACGAGTACATAGCTGTAAGAGGAGCTGTTTCTTTCACAAAATACACTGTGTTGCATCCCGCTTTAATTTCAATTCCTCCCCCCTTATGGCTGATATTTCACTTATTTCTTCCACCTTTCTTAATTTCCCTTCCACTCTGCATGTTTAATGGCTTACTATTCCCATCCTCATATTTATCCTCCTCACTCTATAACCCTACCATCTTGCCTCCCACAATAGTGATCAAAAAGTAGGTGCTGATGTTGCAGCTCGTGCCTGAACGAGCTCAGTTAAATAGTGGGTGGACAGACGAGCCAGAGAGCTGTTGTCAGAGCCAACAGCACCCAAGAGACCGGTCCCGCTATGCAAATACTGAGTCGCTGCTCTGAACTATGAGTAAAAAGGTTGAGACCATTTCTTAACAGCTGAAGCAAAGAGCAGAAAAAAAAGCAATAAAAAGGCACTATTTGCTTGCATTTTTAGTTGAAGGAAGCAGAAGCAGTCATTACTGACTAAGTACTACAGTTTTTTTAATCATTAATAGTGGACGGTATCATCCTGACAATGAACATCAACAGTGTTTGGAAGCATTTTAAGTTCCACAGAAGCTTAAAGCTATGGGCAGTGGTTAATGCAAACTGGTTTTACCTCCCCCGCGTCATCTCACCCTGTCACTTCACAAGGGTAAAGAGAGACGTTTCACGTCTAATTAATGCACAGGATGGTTGTATAAAACGGCTAATGAGGCTGTGATCACAGCGGCGTGAAGGCAGTCACTACCAGAGGGGAGGGGAGAGGATGAGTGCTACTCCACTTGCAAGCGATCCACTGTTTCACAGTTATTAGCCTGTCATAGAAAGAGGGCTTCTGGAGACACTGGAGGTGGTGACATGAATACTTGTTCAGCTACTTCCAATTGCTTCTGTCAGTAAGATGGCCTCCTCTGCATCCCTATTTATTTTTTGTGGTTTGGATGTTTCCTTTTTTATTTTATGGACCCTCAATCTTCTCTAAGGTTTTATCCACATGAAGTGGAAACAAGTTTAGCAAAAAACTTAGGTGCAAAGACGAAATCGCTTAAAGCCAACAAAGCTGTAATAGGCATTGTAATACCTATGCAACATCAATGGGTGGTGCACTAGTGCTGCCTCACAGATAAAGAAGCTAAAAAAGTGGAATGAAAAAGTGAGATGTATATACTGATGCAGAAGAGAGAGCAAAAGGTGTTTGCGTGGACCAAAATCAAATGAGCATCAAGTAGTGGGTGTATAATCCATAATAAATAGAAAGCTTTTTAAGCATAGATTCTTCAAATTCTAAAACTAAAACTCGAACTGAAGCACAAAAATCCACCTATGTTGTTTATGTTATTGCACGTCTGTAGAGGGAGGTCAGGGCCGTTAGGTGTATCGGGTAGCCTGACGGAATTGCGGCTTCAAACTTAGCCATCTTTGTTTTAATGTTTTCAAATGTTGTCGATTTTGCAGCCCCTTTGTCATGATGGGCCACCTAACTGACAAACTGTAAAAACTTAAATGCAGAGTACCATAGACAGAACCTAAGTTTACCTCAAATTTAAGGGGAACAAAAAAAAATTATAAACAAAAATCCCAAACCATCTGTAGAATGGCCACAGTGTAAATAATGTTAAATGATTAAAAATGTGGCTGTGGAGAATCTAAGCTAACCAGAGACATGTAAATTAATGTTCTTTTTCTTCAGTGGATATTCTGCCTTCGAGCCCACAGGTAACTAGTTTGGACTGCAGACTCCTTAAGGTACATAAAAAACAAGAATTGATCAATTCATTATTTACACAAATCTGGTAAAGCTCACCATAAACACAGATATACCGACCATAGGCTGTGAACAGGTGGACTTTGTGAGGCTTTGTGGTGGGGTTTGAGAATATGCATCTTATATAGAATGTTAACATGACAAGAGAGAATTTCAAATAAGCAGAAATATGTATAAGACCATAAAGGGGAAAGGAAGTGGTGGAGGAGCATTAATACCTCAGTGTTCATCTGGACAAAAGGTTACACTGAAGACAGAGCAGTGAAGCTGAAGGGACACGGCAGACTGTACTGCTTCTCGAGTAAAAATCAGAGTCTGTGACTTAAAAAAACTGGACAAGCTGATAGGCAGCCTCTGCTCTGAGAATTGGAAGTCTTAAAAGCATTTTTCAAATAAGGATGCTTTATAAAATGAAAACCAAAATGGATACCCCTGACCCTCCTCGGTACAATAAAGGATTTCAATGAAAGCCTTCTCCAGATTGGTTGCAAAGTAAGAAGCTGCATGAGATTCTCCCTGCCCACAGGCACAGCCATCTGCCAGGAGTTCTTGAAGAAACTTGAATCACAAACTCAAATAATTTGAAGTCTTATTGAATTGAATTTAACAGAATAGGTTGGTTTTCCAAACCTTTAAGATCTGCATGAATATATACTTGATTGTATAAACTGGGATGCAGAACATTAACATTAGGTGCTTTCTAAGAAACCAAGAACAAAATCAATTTGGATCCTTAAAGAGAGGCAAAAATATATATCTTTTTAAAAAAACAAAATATTTTCATTGACCCTGAAATTTGACTTACAAAGAAATGGATACAAACATTTAAACAGCAGGTGAGACTATTACATAAAAAGTTGCTCTCTCAGCATAGCTCATCTGGCAGGATGAATGGGCTGCACACGAGCTGCTCTCTAAGCAACTACTCATTACTCAAACACATTCTGCTGTTGGGTAAGTGCCAGTGCTCCATTTTTCTACATCAATTTCATTTTCTGCACTAATCCATCTTCTCTACCTTTACCTACATCTTGGACCTGATGTACTTCCACCAAGCCTCCGGAGTAGTGTTGCTCTCTGCATACATAAAGAATTACATAAACCTACATTGCGATTCAGTGCCACAGTCTGCCATGCCAGTACTCACCTGTGCAATTTCATACAGCAGCTTGTAGTGTTCCTCTCTCTTCTGTAAAGTGCACAGATTGCAGCCCATTATAGTCGTCGTGGAAACGCCAGGCGCCTAAATCTCCCCGAGTAGTGGTGGCACAGACACAGGGGGGTCACCATCCACGTTGGAGCGCTGGTTCTCATCAGTCACTCCTCAGCAAGCATCTCTTCGTGCCATCCCATTCACAGAATCGTGCACTCAGAGCCAACGGCTGCTCAGAGCGGCAGAAAGCTCCAGCTGAGTCTAACAGGAGAGGGGTTCAGATGTGGCAAGCCTCACAGCAGCCTCAGCGGACGGCACAAGTAGAAACAGGCGCCTGCTCTCTCTCTGTTTTACCCTCACACTCAGACGATCACACACAAGAGTTGTGACTCCCATTCACTGAGACACTCCCCCCTCTTTACCCCTCTCAGTCTCAGCACACATGACCACACCGATACCAACTTATGAATATTGAAGAAGATGCCTGTAATATTTATGAGAAAGGTGGGCAGAGAGGAGGGATCTCACAGAGAGGGAGGCGTGTGCTGGAGTGCTGCTTCATAAATATCGAGGCACAGTGTCACAATGCTCCTTTGTGTGAGTAGGTCCGGTGAGAAGCACAGATACTACTGACAGCCTTGAGACAGCACACTGTGAGCACAACGGATTGTTCTTAAGTTTGTAAAACATCTTATTCTACCAGCTTCACCTGTTAGCTTTCTGAGCATGTTAAATTCTCGGCTTGTCTTATTATTTAACTAAAACATTTTTAGAAAAAGACTGCCACACATTACTGATCCGTACCGATTTTTCACTTCTTTATCCGTATTAGTTATATTCATGATTGTAGCTCAAAATGGTTTTATTCTTGTACGTCCAATTATATAAAAAATCAAAGCATAAAGGAAAGAAATTGAACTGAAATCAGTTGAGCATGTTGCCAAAAAGTTATATAGTATTAATAACTTTACATCTAATCAAGAGGATCGATACAGCATTAACAATGTGTTCAACTAAAAGTCAAGTTTATATGGTAATGATTTATGAGGTAATATGTAAAGTGTCACTGATGTCTGGGAGCGGGCAGGTCAAATAGAGACTAGAGCAGGTGACACAGACTAACGGTGATGAGAAACTGGGTGGAGCTAGACAGGTGAATGGAATGAACAACCAAGCCAGTCATCAGTGCCAAGATCATGACAAGAAGACTTTTTATTGGTGAATCCTACAGCATTTATAAAACATAGCAGAAATCAATGGACAAAGTTTTAACGTCTACATTTTGTAAATGTTTTGGTAGTCACTATTTTTACTCATGAATATGTAACTGCCCTTTAATATTGTGGCGGAAAAAATGAAATCCCAAACACACTATCATTCAGGCTATGTTAAATCTGAAAGCCTATGTAATGCTGGGGCAACATTAAAATGCAAAATGTTAAAAATACAAACATGAACTATGCCACTTGCTTTGCCTTGACTAACCGAATCATGTAAAACCATACAAAATTTGAAGAAAGCAATTTATTTGATTTTAGAACGACATTTCAGATCACCAAACATTTTGTACTTTTAAACATAATGTCTGCATAAAAATCAAAATACAAAGATCAAATTTCTTATGTGTGAAATTTTATTTTAAGGAATAAATTGAAGTTGCCATGACAGTTTAGAACAGCTTCGCCGAAACTATGCGTTTGGTTGGTTCTCTCTGTTGTATGAACTGTATAGATGATAGCTTTTTGAACATACAGTATTGTCTTGTGCAACTATTTAAAATAAGTTGCCCTTAAATCGTATCTTGTGTCTAAATAATATATATTTGTTTATATAGAGAATAAATATAAAATGATGCTATGGTTAAAAAAAAAAACACCTAGTACAGTAAAGTGGAACACATCAGTCTGGGTCTGAAGTCTTTCCACTGGCTCCCTGTAGCAGAGAAAATAGACTTTAAAATCCTTCTGTTAGTCTATAAATCACTGAATGGATCAACACCTCAATACAAAACAGATTTGTTGTCAGTGTATCAACCTCCCAGACCACTCAGGTCTTCTAGTTCAAGCCTACAGTACTCTTACTATTGAGAATAAGGTGCTTTTTAATACACATATGCTGTTTAAGTCAGTCCTGAATAGTAATGTTACAGCTTTTATACATTCACAAATTGTTTTTAGTAATTCTGTTCATAATCACAACACTATAGGTTCCAGTAATGGGCAGCTTGTTTTACCATGTTAAAAAACCAATGCTCTAAAGAGATTTTTTATATATAGATATAGAAACTTTGGACTTTCTCTGCCTGACCGAAACATGGCAGAATCCTCATGAATTTATCACACTTAATCAAGCTACTCCCTCTGGATATTCTTACATCCAAAAGCCTCGCAGCTGTGGCCGTGGCGGCGGCTTGGCTGTTATACATCGCACTGACATCCAGTTAAAAGAAATCCCAGTCACAACATCATCATTTAAGTGCCTTCACTTCATGCTGTCTGGTGCCACACAGCTCCAGGTGGTTCTTGTCTACCGCCCCCCGAAAGCCTCCTCATGCTTTCTACAGGAATTCTCGGACCTGCTGGCTTCGGTCTGCCCCATGTCCCCAGCTACTCTCATACTGGGTGACTTTAACATCCATGTAGACTCCAGCAGCTGTTCCTTCGCTGTGGATTTTCTCTCATTGTTGGACTGTTTTGACATTAAACAACATGTACAGGGCCCTACACATGCCAAGGGGCACACCCTGGACCTGGTGTGCTGTGTTGGCTTAAGCCCCTTCAATCTCTGCTGCACGGACCTGGCTGTTTCTGATCACCAAGCCATTCTGTTCTCTGTCCCACTGTCCCTCCCTAAGCAGCCTAAAAAAAAGGTTGATCACATACAGGAACATAAAGCGTGTGTGCATACCTACACTGGCTAACATCCTAGCTGCCAACCTCGCCATCCACCCCTCTAACCGCACTGTTGACGGCTTGGTGGAACACTATAACAGCGCCCTCGCCCTCAGCCTGGACTCTGTTGCTCCACTCATCACCAAACTGGTCTCCTACACCCGCCCCGCTCCCTGGTTTACCCCAGAGCTGCGGAGGCTTAAGTCCATGGGGCGTCGGCTTGAGAGGCTTTACAAAAGATCCGGCCTGACTGTCCACCTCGAAGCCTACAGAGACCACGTCAAGTGCTACAAAGAGGCTCTCACCCAGGCAAAAACACTCCACTACTCGACACTTATAAATAGCCAACAAAAGCATCCCAAATTGCTTTTTTCCACCATCAATCGTCTTCTTGACCCCCCCGATGCGCCGCAACCTTCTGATGCCGCTGATCTCTGCTCCAGATTCCTGGACTTTTTCCAACAGAAAGTGGCCACCATCCACCAGCAGCTCCAGGCATCTACACCTCCCCCGCCGGCCACACTATCTCGGCAGGACATGTACTATCCCTCTGCCTGCCCACCACAGCACTGCCTCCCTACCTTCTCTCTGTTGGATGCTGATCAAGTCCTCGCCCTTCTGACCAAAGCTGGGACCTCATCCTGCAGCCTGGATCCACTACCCAAGACCCTTGTGAAGGCCTGTCTCCCCACCATCTGCCCCCTGGTGGCTGACATCATCAACGCCTCACTTGGCTCTGGTGTGGTACCCTCCAGCTTCAAGCTGGCGGGCGTGACTCCAACACTTAAAAAGCCAGGCCTGGACCCAGATGACCCCAACAACTACCGTCCGATCTCTAACCTTCCGTTCCTGAGCAAGATCTTGGAAAGAGCAGTGGCTGCTCAGCTACAACATCACATGTCCCACCATGAGCTCTTTGAACCTTTCCAATCGGGCTTTAGACCCCATCACAGCACCGAAACCGCCCTCATTAAAATAACAAACGACCTCCTGATTGCTGCAGATGACGGCCTTGTCTCCGTCCTCATCATCCTTGACCTATCTGCTGCCTTTGACACTATTTCCCACTCGATCCTCCTCTCCCGTCTCTCAGACCTCATCGGCCTCACCGACATCACTCTCTCTTGGTTTCAGTCTTACCTCTCCAACCGTAAACAATATATCACTCTGCAAGGCTCCAACTCATCAACTGCAACAGTTAACCATGGCGTTCCTCAGGGATCTGTCCTTAGTCCCCTGCTGTTTACCATCTACTTGCTCCCCCTCGGTCAGATCATCCGCAACCACGGACTCAGTTTCCACTGTTACGCAGACGACACCCAACTGTATGTCAGCACTACGCCCTCCCCAGAACTCCCACAAATACAACTTAACAACTGTCTCCTTGATATCAAAACCTGGATGACCAACAACCTTCTGAAACTCAACACCCACAAAACCGAGCTCATGGTGGTGGCCCCAGCACCGCTGCTCAGGAAGGTTGGAGACCTCACCTTGGTCATTGATGGCTGTCCCACCTCCCCATCGCCCAAAGTGCAGAACCTGGGTGTCATCTTGGACTCCACACTCTCACTCAGTTTCCACATCCAGAGCATCACTAAATCTGCCTTCTTTCATCTCCGTAACATCTCAAGACTCCGGCCGTCACTTACCGACTCAGTCACCGAAACTCTCATTCATTCATTTGTCACCTCCAGTCTGGACTACTGCAATGGTGTCCTGTCTGGGCTGCCCAACAAAGCCCTAGACAGATTGCAGTACGTCCAGAACTCAGCTGCCAGGGTGTTAACCCACACCAAGCCCTGGCAGCACATCACCCCCATCCTTAAGAAACTCCATTGGCTGCCAATCAAACAACGCATCAGCTACAAAATCCTCCTCCTCACTTACAAAGCACTTCATTCTCTGGCACCCAAGTACATCACTGACCTTCTTCACCCACTCACTCAGTCATGGTCCCTGCGCTCCAACAGCAAGAACTTACTTTCCATCCCCCGTACCAGACTCAAGACCTTTGGCGACAGGGCTTTCTGTGCAGTGGCCCCGGCTCTTTGGAATGCCCTCCCCCCTCCTATCCGTTCCGCAACTTCCCTGACACAGTTCCAAAAGAACCTTAAAACACACCTTTTCTCTCTTGCCTACCCTTCCTAACCCCCTCCCTGTCCCTACCCCCCCTTACTTCACCTCTTGTAAAGCGACCTTGGGTGTCCTGAAAGGCGCTATATAAATCAAAGATATTATTATTATTATTATTATAGATCATTGTGTCTTTCAACAGAGTTTGGAAGCATTATTGACACATTTCATTGTGTCATAATCTATCTCAATATATCTACTGCACTCATAGCAAATTATCTTTTAAAAAATATTCTGAGACTCCATTTGATGCCCTGAAGTGTTTTTGTTTTATTGGATGTTTTCATTTATTGTCTATTTATGGGGCGACAGTGGCGTTGGATGTAGGAGTTTGCCCTGAAATCGAAGGGTTGACGGTTCAAGCCCCGACTCCGACTTTCAGTGTCGTTGTGTCCTTGGGCAAGACACGTCACCTGCATTGGCTACTGATGGTGGTCAGAGGGCCCGGTGGCGCCAGTGTACGGCAGCCCCGCCTCTGTCAGTGAGCCCCAGGGCAGCTGTGGCTACAATGTAGCTTGCCAACGTGAGTGTGTGCATGAATGGGTGAATGAATGTAGTGTAAAGAGCTTTGGTCAAGTCTCCTGACTTTAATAAAGGCGCTATATAAGTACATGCCATTTACCATTTCGGCTGTTTTATTTTACTTGTTCTTTTGTGCATTCTCTGATCATTTCTAAACTATGTGTTCAGAAATGCCATTTTTGGAAGTATATTATTTTGTGACTGTGCTTTGCATTGTATGTTTTTAATTTGGACCCCAGAAAGACTAACTGTTTGCCATGGCAACAGCTGATGAGGATCCTTAATAAAATGACCAAAAATGACCTACTCTTTATACCCAGAACTAGATCCAAACATGGAGAAGCAGCATTTAGTTCCTATGCTGCACTTATCTGGAAAGAAAACTGTAAAACTGCTCAAAGCCTGAGGGTTTTTTAAAGTCAGAGTTAAAAACTTGTTTAGAGCTACCTTTGACTGTTGAAGTTAAACTGCTGAGGTATTATTAGTTAAAGGTGGTGGGCCAACTGTTTCACTTTTCACACATGTTTTTAATCTGTATTTGCTTTTATTCTGATTTTATATTTCATATATTTTATCATCTTATTCATGTAAAGCACTTTGAATTGTCCTTGTACTGAATTGTGCTGAGCAAATAAACTTGCCTTCCCTTGCCTTACAGTAAGAACTGTTTTATTGTTCTTGAAAAAAAAAAAACTGTTTTGTACCGAGGAACTATTTTTGAGTATGGTTGAGTAGAAGAGGACAATTTATGGATCTTCACAATATTTTCTGAATAGCAAGGCTGTTGTAAAAATTACAAATGTTAAGTAGCAGCACATCAATTTAACACATTTTTCAAAAGTCTTTTTGAGGAGGAAAAACTATAGGTTTTGTTTGTTTGCTAACATTGTTCACATATGATAATGCCGAATATATTTTAGAACAATTTGCCTCCAAATGCTCTTTTTGTATATATTTTGTATATTTTCATTTCTCTGCTATAAAAAATATGACAGTTTGGGATAATTTCTTATATATATTCAAGATTTTTAAGTCTCCTCAATATAAATTCTGAAAATATATAAATGATTGCTAAAGTCTTACCTGCAACAAGCATATTTCATGCTGTGATCTTAAACTGTTAAAAAAAAAGTATGTGTTTTTTTTTTCTAGGATTAAAACTTGACAGATTTAAGTACTGCGGTGCACTATTCTACTAAAAGTGGCATAAGATGACATCTTCCAACAAATAAGAAATAATTTCCTCCACATTTATTATTCCAGCACCACAGGTGATGTTGTTAATGGAAGGGAGGGGGATTCTTGGAGTAAATTGGCAATCAGTAAACCCAGAGAATTGAGAGGCAATGCATCAACCACCATCATCCCTCAAACTGTGATAATTGCAACACAATAGACCTTGGTTATTGTCTCCGCTCGGAAACCCCCTTTCATGAGCAGGAAGTTGCACTAACGAGCAATAACTGTTAACAAATTGGCCTCCCAGCAAACAGCAGGCCTTGTAGGGCATGGTACAGCTAAGAGTAGATGAGCGTTCATCAGCTGGCTACTGGGTATCCCTCCCCGGGGGACTCTATAATCCGATTTTCTAGGCTTTAATTTTACTCTGCTGCCTCGAGGCAAGCCAAACAGAAAGCTGCATCACCATTATTATTAATACCATCACAATCTTTCCTCTTCACCATCCAGACTGTCATCCCCAACCAGCCACTCCTCGACCTAACGAAGTCGCAAGGAGTGGGTTTTCTGCAGTTGCCAGGCAATATCAAATCCATGAAGAGCTGCTCACTAAAGTGTCAATTTGACATCAAAGAGTCTTGTTGGCAAACCAGGGAGCCAGGGCATAATACAGCATTTGATGAACAGAGGTGCTGTTTGCTTGTGGTACAATGGATTGGGTAGAAAATGTGAATCAGAAGCAGACTTCTGGCATTGCATATCAAGAAGTGAAGCTGTGAAGTGCTGGAGAAAAAAAAAAACAGTTAGCAGAGGGAGAGCATATTATGCCTCAAAGAGGGAGGGGGGCGGCAGGATGTGATGACCATTGTTCTTTGATGAACACCATGATGCCTAGAGGTGGCATTGGTCATAGATAGGATCATTCTTCCTTTACACAAAGCTATCGCCATGAGCTTTACTGTGACAAGGTAAGCAAGACTTGATTTCCGTTACAATCAGAATCAGAAATACTTTAATAAACCCAGAGGGAATTTACTTTTGTTACACGCTCCAGTTACAGTTTTATATATATACACACACATCCAACTACACAATATAATAAAGATAAAAAATAAGAATAAAAAGAGATAAAATATATACACATATAGCTCTTCTGTATATATATATTTATATGTATGTATATCTATGCATATGTAAAAACTAGGGATGCACAATATTGGGATTTTGGCCGATATCCGATATGCCGATATTTTAAAACTCATGTAGCCGATAACCGATATCGATACTGATGTTAAAGCTGAACAAAAATAAGTAGTCATTGAAAATAGCAGTTTTGTTATCCATTTCTGACACTTTGAAAAATAATATACTCAAATATATTTTCATATGCTGATATCAAATCGATTTTTAAAAACGCGGTATCGATCTATTTTACTTTCAAAATCTCATGAAATTTCATCGTTCTGTTACAAACTCTCGTGATATTTTGCAAATTCTTGTCAGGTTTTGTTAGTAAAATAGATCGATACCACGTCAATATATCAACATATAAAAATATGGCAACATTTCTAGAATTTTCGGGGGATTTCGTAGCATAACGATGACATATAGCAATATTTCATTAGTAAAAGAGATTGATATGGTGTTTTTAAATGGCAATATATCAGCATATGAAGATATTGTGATATTTTAATGTATCAATATTTTTTCCCTCATCTTTAGAAGTTTTTAAATCTGTAAAAAAGAAGCTTTTGAGGAAGAAGAAGAAGTCGTATTTTTTTTTTTTTTAGACTCTAGAAACTCAGAAGCTGATCAAATATCGGGTTAAATATCGGTGGGGCGGCCGATGTCCGATATTCAGTTTTAAGGCCGATACGGGGCGATACCGATAGGGGGCCGATTATATCGTGCATCCCTGGGGGCCGGGGGGGGGGGGGGGGGGGGGGGGGGGTCTGAATCACTTGAGGGAGGCGTTATAGAGATTGATGACCACAGGTAGAGAAAGTGTTTTGCATTGTAGTAAAGTTGAATACATATAGTTGTAGTTAAATTTCCTACAAGGTGAAACTCAACAAAGCTCCCCCCCCCAAGTGTGTCCCTGGACACTTGATATTGAGGATTGAAGTCAGCAATAAATAAATCATAAAAAAATCTAGAGGAACTTTTGTTCATTCGGACTGGATTTTATATTGATAGACAGTGAACCTGTCTCCTTCTTGTGTCCTTTACCCCCCCAACCTATAATTCTTTTCTCCAGTCCAGTTCTCATTAATCATTTGCTGTGTCCTTTAGCTGTGTGTGTTTTCAAATAGGCATGTTTTTTCCCATATGCTCAGCAAGTTCAAATACTGGATTTGACATGTTTATTTAAATATGTATTTGTGTTAATGGCATTCCTGAAAATGGATATCTGTACTTGACCAAAACCTGGAGGCATTATCTTGAGCTAAGGTCTCTAATTCAATTTGTAAAAACTCTTTTTTCTTAGACATGTCAAAACACTGCTTAAATCGGCTCTTCCTCTGCCTGACTTTTGTCCTATTAATGCCTTAAACATTACAAAAATCCCAAGTGATTCATTTATTGCAGAAGTAATTTATAAATGTTCATCCACCCACTGTGACACAATATTGGACCATGCAAAAGACAGATTTGCCTTCACAAAGCATCAGAAGGGCAAAATCTAAGTAGAAAGTAAAGCTGTGCATGAAATTATGTTTTTTTTTAATGTTTTTTGTTGCTGGCATTCATTTAAATTTACCAGTGTGATAACTTAGTATACACTTGATTGGTTTTTGGTATGTGTCCACTTTGAATTTATTGCACCCCCCCTGAAGAAACCTCCACCAGCCGCAAATGTATTTTATATATATATATATATATATATATATATATATATATATATATATATATATATATATATATATATATATATATAGAACTGAGCTTCAGTTGGGAGGTGCCTGTCAACCTTTTCAACATGTCCATTTTGAAAATTCTGTCTATGATTACAAATTCCACAGGACAAAAAGTCTAATACCAAAAGTTAGTTTAAAGTTTTATATCAATTGGTTAAACTTTCGTACAACCAGAAAATCTTGCCAATAAAGTCAGATGTTTATTTAGAGATGTAATTGCTGTTTTTATTTTTTTATGGTCACACCCGGCTAGAGGAAATATCTTTTCTCACAGTTCTGATGTCTGAAACCCCATCAAGGTGAATAAACAACATCAATGATCCAAGAGGTAGAGGGGTTTGATATTTGATACACTGTTCAGAGTCATCCGGGTATCAATGCAACCTGATTTGGCAGTATTTCAATGGGTGCAGTTTATGAATGAATCACCAAAGCAGCAACCCAGTCTCATGGGAAAATGTACCCCCACTACGTTGGTCCACGCTGGAAAACGTAGTGGAGGTACATTAATGGCCATTTTTTTGTGGTACTGTTACGTTTCTTCTGCCTATACGCTTTCTATTGTTTTACGTCCTAGTCACGTGACTTTCAAGATTCCAGCTGGGAGAAGAAAAAAAATAAATATATGGCCGACATTCGCTCATTTTTTTGTGGAAAGATTAATGACTTGAGTTTGTTTTTGCATTAAAATGAGTTTTGATTATATTTCTAGTGAGAAATGTATAGTTTGTTGCCAGAATATTTACTCAGGGAATGTACATATTCACTTGCTTGTTCGTTTCTTGCAAAGATTTTTCAAGATAATGTGAAACTGTAACATTTTGGTATAAACATGGCTGAGATTTCTCTAACTTTTAGTGGGAAAATCAATAATTTCAATCAGTTTCTGCATTTAAATGGGTTTTTGATTACATTTATAGCGAGAAGTGTAGGGTTTATTTACATAATATTTACTTAGTGAACATACATAATCACCCGCTTGCTAGTTTTTGCTACGGTTTTTCGGATCTCGTCAGGATTATGTGAAATTGCAACGTTTTGGCTGCTACCTATCGCCTAGCATTTAGCTGCCGCCCCGATTCAACATTGAATTCTTTGTGATTTAAATCCATCTGACGGATCAAACCCTCGCCACTGCGTACGTTGCGTCTGAGGTGGATTTTCAGATCAATGCATTACGTCGTGGCATACGGGAGAAACTAATTAAACTAGTTAAAAAAAAGGATCATGGGTTAAGATCGGATGTGTTTAATTTGGAAATCTACCGGATCCTTTGTGCATTTCACTTCCTGTTTGGTGCGATCTCATTGATGGGTTTTGACCAGATTTTGACCAAAGAGGAACTAAAAAAAAAATAAAAAACAATTTAAATACACAACCAGCATATCTGGAATCAATGACAGAGAGCATACATAATCACCCGCTTGCTAGTTTTTGCTACGGTTTTTCGGATCTCGTCAGGATTATGTGAAATTGCAACGTTTAGGCTGCTACCCATCGCCTAGCATTTAGCTGCCGCCCCGATTCCACATTGAATTCTTTGTGATTTAACTCCATCTGACGGATCAAACCCTCGCCACTGCGGCGTTGCGTCTGAGGTTGATTTTCAGATCAATGCATTACGTCGTGGCATACGGGAGAAACTAATTAAACTAGTTAAAAAAAGGATCATGGGTTAAGATCGGATGTGTTTAAATTGGAAATCTACCGGATCCTTTGTGCATTTCACTTCCTGTTTGGTGCGATCTCATTGATGGGTTTTGACCAAAGAGGAACTAAAAAAAAATTCCTTTAGGGAAAGGAAAATCATTTATTAAGACGAAAGAAATTGAAAAATGGCAAAAAAAGGTGGAATGAAGATAAAAAGGAAGAAGGTTATATAAAGTACAAAAGTCAGTATTAAATAGAAATATTAATGAGAGAAACCGAAGGGAAGAAATAATAATGATCAGATTAAGAGTAGGTCATACTTATTTAAATGACAATTTATACTTAATAGGGAGGAAAAATAATGATAAATGTGAAGGATGTGGAGAGATAGAAAATGCAGATGTATTGATGAACTGCAAGACATATGAACCTGAAAGGAAGAAATTGAAAAGAGGACAGGCCAAGAATGGAGTCTTAAAGGATTATTGGGAAATAAAGAAAATATAAAAGATATTTATAGATTAAGGAAAGCATTATTTATTTATCTTCAGAATACAAAATTAAAAAATAGAATTTAATAGATGTAAAACAATGTTGCTACACACTCATGAACAGTAGGTGGCGGTATGCCCGCCCCTTCCCTAGAGCCCGGTGGGATAGAAAACATTTTGAATGGAAATCAGTGGGGAGAAATTAATAAACTTCTGGTCCCAGTCGCTCTCTGTCACTGATTCCAGATATGCTGGTTGTGTATTCAAATAGTTTTTTTTTTTTTTTTAGTTCCTCTTTGGTCAAAATCTGGTCAAAACCCATCAATGAGATCGCACCAAACAGGAAGTTAATTGCACAAAGGATCCGGTAGATTTCCAAATAAAACACATCCGATCTTAACCCATGATCCTTTTTTTTAAACTAGTTTAATTAGTTTCTCCCGTATGCCACGACGTAATGCATTGATCTGAAAATCAACCTCAGACGCAACGCACGCAGTGGCGAGGGTTTGATCCGTCAGATGGAGTTAAATCACAAAGAATTCAATGTTGAATCGGGGCGGCAGCTAAATGCTAGGCGATGGCTAGCAGCCAAAACGTTGCAATTTCACATAATCCTGACGAGATCCGAAAAACCGTAGCAAAAACTAGCAAGCGGGTGATTATGTATGCTCTCTGTCATTGATTCCAGATATGCTGGTTGTGTATTTAAATTTTTTTTTTTTTTTTTTTTTTAGTTCCTCTTTGGTCAAAACCCATCAATGAGATCGCACCAAACAGGAAGTGAAATGCACAAAGGATCCGGTAGATTTCCAATTTAAACACATCCGATCTTAACCCATGATCCTTTTTTTAACTAGTTTAATTAGTTTCTCCCGTATGCCACGACGTAATGCATTGATCTGAAAATCAACCTCAGACGCAACGTACGCAGTGGCGAGGGTTTGATCCGTCAAATGGGGTTAAATCACAAAGAATTCAATGTTGAATCGGGGCGGCAGCTAAATGCTAGGCGATGGCTAGCAGCCAAAACGTTGCAATTTCACATAATCCTGACGAGATCCGAAAAACCGTAGCAAAAACTAGCAAGCGGGTGATTATGTATGTTCACGAAGTAAATATTATGTAAATAAACCCTACACTTCTCGCTATAAATGTGATCAAAACCCATTTAAATGCAGAAACTGATTGAAATTATTGATTTTCCCACTAAAAGTTAGAGAAATCTCAGCCATGTTTATACCAAAATGTTACAGTTTCACATTATCTTGAAAAATCTTTGCAAGAAACGAACAAGCAAGTGAATATGTACATTCCCTGAGTAAATATTCTGGCAACAAACTATATATTTCTCACTAGAAATGTTATCAAAACTCATTTTAATGCAAAAACAAACTCAAGTCATTAATCTTTCCACAAAAAATGAGCGAATGTCGGCCATATATTTATTTTTTTTCTTCTCCCAGCTGGAATCTTGAAAGTCACGTGACTAGGACGTAAAACAATAGAAAGCGTATAGGCAGAAGAAACGTAACAGTACCACAAAAAAATGGCCATTAATGTACCTCCACTACGTTTTGCAGTGTGGACCAACGTAGTGGGGGTACATTTTCCCATGAGACTGGGTTGAAAGCAGCCAGACTCCTGACAGCTCTGACAGTAATCGGTCCACCACGATGCACAGGTGGGGGCCTCAAAGCTGGCCCTACCTGAGTGTTGAAAACCAACCAAATTATCTTTTTCAATGACTATAAATAAACTGCTCAGAAAAATATTGGGAACACTCAGATAACACACCCTAGATCTGAGGAATGAAATATTCTAATTGAATAGTTAGTTCTGTACAAAGTTGAATGTGCTGACAACAAAATTACACAAAAATCCTCAATAGAAATCCAAGCTATTAACCAATGAAGACCTGAATTTGGAGTCACAGACAAAATAAAGTGGAAAAACACACTAGAGGCTGATCAAACTCTGACATAATTTTGTTACAAAAGGACAAAATGAGCTTTAGTATTGTGTGGGGTCTTCACATGTCCGTACAGTATGACCTCCCTTCAACGCTAGGGTATGCTCCTAATTAGGTGGTGGATGGTTAGGGGTTCTGATTCTGGTGAGCACTACTTTGTTCCGTACAACTTTGAACCTTACAATAAGTATAGTTGCTGTCACACAATTCACATGTTTAAAGTTGATTTGTGGCAAACATTTTTTTAAAAACCTTTACAGGGTCACAGTCATATTATATGACACTTTTTATTGTATATGCCAGTAGATCACTCCCATTTTATACAAGATTTCTCTGTAACATCAATGTGTCCTGCTGGCATATTATTTTTGGGGGGTTTACGCAATGTTAAATAAAGGTAGTATTCTTTCATGATATATGTATATATTTTTTTTCCAATATAAAACTCCTAAAACAATATCCAGAGAACAAGCCAAATCTAAGAGGCAATTTCCATCATATTACACTGTATGCTATCATCTTCTTTGACAACCGAACTACTCCATTTCTTCAACATGTCAGAGGTACTTGATGTGTGAATTCATTGTATGTAGAAGATGTAATGCATGTATTTGGAGAAATGAATGTTACATCAGTTTACACTTGTAAAAGCAATGACCTTACAACATGGGAACTTGACTATTAGGGCTGTGTTTGAGAGACAAGCATTTTTCTACTTTTTCTGCTGAATGCACCCATCTACTCTCCTATGCACTCAACCAATGCAGCATTCCGCTGGCCCACACCAACAGCTGCCATGAAAACTTTCACCAGCACCTCACATTTGACCCCACCATCACACATAAGGCAACATGGATATTCAGTGCAGCTGTGACAGCTGTGCTTATACATTTAAGGGGAATTAGAGGTGAAATGTTACTGACTGCAGATCCAGCTGCTAAGCTTTTCAGGTATAAGCCAACCTGACAGAGACAGATCGTCATGGATGTGTAGGATTGCATGCAAACTATACACGTAACAGGGTTGCAGATTTTTCACATACGCACATTCATTGTTCTTTGATGTTAAATGCATAACCATCCTGGTCTTGACTACATTTTTCCAGTTGTTGCAAAATGGATGGAAAAAGACAATAACTTGATTTGTCTTGAAGAACTTGAAGTCCTTGTTAGGATTAATTATTGGATTTCTTTCTGGGTTTGACCGGGCCTTTTTAATCACATAAATTTGCTTTAATTAAAGGGTAACTCTGTCGTCCTGCCGATGAGCAAACCAGTTTCAGATATTTTCCCATTTAGTCTGGATAGCTTCTTTGTTACTACAGAAAAAATAAATAAATAAAAACTCTGTCCAGCATGATGCCAGCACCATGCATCACCATAAGGATACTATCGTCTGCTTGTTAGTTTAGGTGGACGACCACATATTGGATAATGGATTGAACAGCTGCAAAATGTTGAAGTTGGGAGTGTTTTATAACTTAACCCTGCTTTAAACGTTCCCACAGTTTATCCCCGATCTGTCTGCCATGCGTCTCGGTCTTTGGTCCTGTGAGGCCTTTACAGAGCAACTGGATTTACCAAACAATAAGTCACACAAAGGTAGACGTTATTTCTATTAGGGTGAAAGGATTTGGTTGTACTGGATTTTATTCGAGGAAGTCTGAGTAAAGGGGCCTCACTTAGACAGTGTATATCTTTTGACTTTAGACATTAAATAATAACTTTCTATGGCTGACTGTATTGTTTTTTTTGCCTGCTTACAATAACCTCTCATATCTAAAGATGACCTTTTAACAGAATATGTCAAACTGCACTCCATCCCAACCAACTATGATAAAGTCATCCAACTTTCTAAATTTATTATCCCTAGTTTGATAACCCTGTCTGTAAATTCCTGCATCTCATTTATTAATTTGACTGTGATAATCACTTTTCTGGTCCAACCCATAAATATGTTCAAAACCTTTGATCTGATTATCTTTTTTGGTTTTAGTCTCATTTATAATTCATATATATATTTTTTTTTTTGCTAATATCTGATCCAATTGATATACAGCTCAACTTTACACTTGTTTCTCTGACTGTTAACAGGAGAGGCCCCTCAATGTTTTAGACCTATTCATTCAAAATTCAAAATTTGTATTGCATCTGTAAAGGGTTCTCTCAGTTTAATGAATTTAACTCATCATACACTGCAGATGAATTGTCCTCTAAATTTGTGAGATGATATGATACCACACAATAGATAGTGATGGCTTATAAACTATTGAAACATTGTTGTACGTCATTAAAATCTATCACCCTGAATTAATATTCATTTTAAAAGAATTTACAAAAAGAAAAAAAACAAAACAAATCCAGGTGAGATTGAAAGCCTCAATTTTTATCTCTGACCTTTATTCACCAAAAATCCTTTCAAGAGAAAAAATAAAGACAAACATTTTTCTCCCACTCACTGCTTTAATTTCTCCAAATCTTGAACTACTTTGCAAGACAAATTATGCATTAACTATTCATTTACATGTAAGAATTTCTTTCTAAAAAAGCTTCAAACTCAAAGACTAGAGTTTGATTCCTATTAGCAAACCAAACTAAAAAAAAAAAAAAGAAGTAAACAATGATGATTTCCCTTCTCCTTTAAAAAATATCCAATCATTTCTTCGGGCCTATAGCAAAAATCCCCCCAAAATACATTACAGTTTGTGGGGCTAATGTGACAAAATGTGAAATGATTGAAGGCTTGTAACTGCTATTGCAAAGCAATGTATGTGATAAATAAGTTTGGTCTAACCTTTCTTTTTGGATCCCTTTGAAAAAGGGCAGCTACAATTGAGCTGCTTTACACGTCACACCGGCTTAAGGTGGCAATTCTCATTGATGCCTGCAAACTTGTATAACAGGCGTGTCATTGATTTCAGTCTGCGAGCACTGCCGGCTGAGTACTTGTCAATACGAATTCAATGTACCTTTGATTGTGGATGAAGGTTTTGTGCTCCTGAAGAGAAAGCAACAATCTATAGAGACAATCAGCTCAGAGGGCGCACAGGTTAGACTCCATCCAAACCTGTTCTGCTCAATCTATTCAAGTTTTATGCTGATTCTGGCTTTGGGTGAACACATCTGCAACCTCTTATTGTGTTCTATATCAAGGACCTTCACTGGCAGTGTCACCAACAGGTTATCTCATTTAGGAACACAATAGGCGCCTCCTGATGTCAATCCGCCAATGTCACATTATGCGACTGTCACTGAAAGCATAATCTGGCCAATCAGATATACCAGGTAATTTAATGTAGGGGAGAAATCATTTTCTAAATGTATACAGAGCATTTCTGGTAAACCTTTTTTATGGTTTACAATCAGCTCCATAGCTACCATGTTATTAAAGTGTCGATGTTTCATAGGTTTTTAGGATTTAAAGATTCAGCTACTGTATCTTCGAATAACTTTTTCCCCAGACACTTTGTTCCTCAACATATTTTTGGCACACAAAGCTTTAAAAAGCTTAGATGTTACAGGAACCCTGGTTTGGTCTTTTGCAAATAATTCCGTAATAAATTTCAATAAAATTATGCAATTTTCTCAACACCACTTTGAAGCACTTGGGGCACTGTACCCGTACAACAAATAGGGTTCACTTGTTTCTAATGGTGGTGGAAAAATCTACAAATTCTCTATGTTTTCTTTACCTTTTGTCATGGTTTTGGTTATGTTGTGCTTTACTTTGCTCCTTGTTTTCTAGTTTTTTTGGTTTAATTCCTATTTTGTTGTAGTTTCTAGATTTATGTTAGTTCTCAGGTTTTTCCGTTGTTTTCCTCTGTTGCCCTCTTGTGTGTTCCTTTCCCCTTGGCTCCCTCGTTGTCTCCTCTCACACCTGCTCCTTGTCAGCTCGTTAGCCCTGCCATTGTCTCAGTCAACCACATATACTCTTCCTCTGCAGTTACTCCTTGTTGGTTCCTTGTCGTTGCTGGCTTCTCATGTTGTTGTCTTCATACCTCGTCTCTCCTTGGCTCCTCGTGTTTGGTTTCCCCTGATGTCTCCATGGTTCTGGTTTGCTTTACATTTTTAATTGGATTTTTTGATTCCTGCCTTAGTTAAACTGTTTCCTTTGATTAAATCTGCAAGAACTCACCTCTGCCTCTCTGCCTCTGCATTTGGGTCCACAAACACCAACCAAGACGTGACACCTTATTGACATTCATTTTATGGTTAACCTTTTATATGAAGTTACCGTTTTTGATCACCTGCATACCCCTTACAAATGGAGTCCCCCCCGTCCCTCAGTGAGGTCTAGAAGCACAAGATCTATATACAGCCATTCAGCAAAGATACAGCTACATGGCTGCACATCTTACTTTGGCATTTGACCAATTAGATGAGCCCTTAAATGATATATTACCTACTGGAAATTAAGTTGGGAAAAAAAGTTAAAAGGTTAAGAAAAAAAGGTAAAAAGCTAATTGAAAAGTTATAAAGCTAATAAACCTAGTTAAAAGAGGAAAAAAATGTAAGTGCCAGTATCAGCATTAATGCCTCTAAGGTTATGTTATACCAAAAAATGTATTTCTTTCACTCTCAGAGTGTTTTTCTTGCATTTTTTATAGAAGCTTCTGTTATTTTTCTTAATATATTCGGGCAAATTGGCGTTTCTTGTTATTACATTGAGATTCATTTCTAACATCAAAATATCCATATTTTTTCTAATGTTACAAAGGTAATAAGGTCTTGTCCTGGATTCCAATATCTTGGACTCTCTGATGCTAAATCCTGGATATTCCATAGAGTACTTGCTCATCTCTAGCATGGCATTATGCTGTGATATGACATCACAACCCTATTCCCTATATAACATATTGCCAACAGAGCTAGAAAAATCTATGACATGTTGCTATATTAGATATCCTAAAAATTAATCAAGGTCAAATATAATCAACATAAAAAGATGTCAGATATTAGAAATCCATCCATCCATCCATCCATCCATCCATCCATCCATCCATCCATCCATCCATCCATCCATCCATCCATCCATCTTCCTTCACTCTTATCCCAGCAGGGGTCACGGGGGTTGCTGGTGCCTATCACTAGCTGGTGATGGGCAAGAGGTGGGGTACACCCTGGATAGGTTTGCTATTCTATCATTGGGCAACAAAGAGACAAACAACCATTCAACCACACACACACACTCACACTTAAGAAGAATTTAGAGAAGCCATTAAACCTAATAGTCGTGTTTTTGGACTGGGGGAGGATGCCGGAGTACCTGGAGAGAACCCACACATGCTCAGGGAGAACATGCAAACTCCATGCAGGAAGACCCCGGGGTGGGAATCCACTGCTCCACTGTTCAGCCACATATTAGAAATCACTTACAAAATTCTGATCCACACACTATCCACACTTTACTACTTTAATTTTACCTACTTAATTATTCATCACTAAAGGGAATAGAGACATGAACTGATTCTACAGCTGAGGTCAATGTTAGAAATGCATTGGTGAAACAATCAATTCATGTGTCAAAAGGCCTGATCACTGAAAAAGATGGCTACTAGCTAAGAAAAGTAAAAAATTACCATAGAAATATTGTGTGGGCTAATCATTTCTCAATAAACACACATACACATTCATACAGTATATATATATATATATATATATATATATATATATATATATATATATATATATATATATATATATATATATATATATATATATATATATATATATATATATATATATATATGTATAGGTCATGTTATTATATTTTTCAAAAAAAAAAAACATAGTCCTAAGAAATCTGTAAAAACATTTTGTAGAAAAGGACATTTTTTAGGATATCTTCTGTTAAAAACATGTAAAGAAACTGTATTGCAAAACAATACATATTACAAAATAGGACAATTAACTTTTATGTTTTAAACTGTACATTTTCATTGCTACACTTTACTACAAACCGTGCAACATGTTTGAGCTTTACATTAAAATAGTCTTTGGTAAATGATTACTGGAAAATTAAAAGGATAAATATATATATATATATATATATATATATATATATATATATATATATATATATATATATATATATATATATATATATATATATATATACAAGATATATATATATATAAGATATATATATATATATATATATATATATATATATATATATATATATATATATATATATATATATTATAGTTGTCATTGGAGCAAACCAGTTTACTGCAGCTTCTACTGTCTCATTGGAGTTGGTCCCACATTTCATTCTGCAGCAACAGCAACCAGGAAGAGGGTGAATACTGTTTTAGGTTTCACAAAATCAGCTTATGTATTTTTCTCAAGTAGTTTCAAGGTAGAAAAGTAATACAGTTAAAGAAAGTTAAGAAATAAATTAACTGCAAAAGCAAAGACATAATTTGTATTTTGTTTCCAATAATTCAGCAGCAGTCCTCCACCTGTGCCCTTGCTTTACTCTATAATTTGTGTTGTGATGTGAGCTCATCACGCCTCTCTAAGTAGTTGTGCCTGCCAGGGGTAAGCATAAACACACCTCTGGATTTCCTATATTCTATTCTTTTCCTGCTTTCATTTCTTTCAGTGCATTCTATTTCCTACTGTAAGAGGTGGGATAAAGTCATCAGCGTGTCTCTAGGATCAGCTCTAAACCTTCTCCTACATTGCAGTTCCAATAACAGTGTGGACAAGAATCCATCAGTAATAACAGACCTGCAGAGGGATAACATGCTTATTTTTCGGCACACAGATTAGTGGGGAATTATGATGATACCCAGGGGGCAGGAATCTTATTTTCTGTGCTTCTGATAAGAAAACAAGAGCAGACTGCAACCAAATGGAAAAAGGGGGAGATGTGTGTGATTTAACATGCTGTGCAGCATGCTGGTGTGATGGCACGTCACTTTAAGAGTGCTATATGTGATAGTGTCTAATGTGTAATGGTTTAGCGTTAGCAGCGACAAATGACATTTCTTGCAGCTTCAATTTGATATTGAAACTTTTTAATTATGTCTGGCTAAATAAAATGTCTTTATATTCCTATCACTCAACAATCTAATGTATAGTTGGAGTGAAACAGGAAAACATGCATATTAAAATAAAATTACCCTCACCCTAAAGGGCTAGACAAACACAAGTGCAAGTATTTTCTATATTTCTCATGTAATTGTACCTTCTTTGTGAGGAGAAAATATATGGCAAGGATTGGAAATGATTTTACCTTGTCAAATCAACAAACAATCGCTTGAGGTAAACATCCATCCATCCATTTTCTGTCACGCTTTATCCAAGCTGGGGTCGCGAGGGGTGCTGGTGCCTATCTCAAGCTGTCTACGGGCGAGAGGCGGGTAACACCCAGGACAGATCACCAGTCTGAGGTAAACATCACAAGATAATTAACTTTTTTTTTTGCTTAAGAATTGTGGTTCATGTTGATCCAAAGGGTATGCTCCCATGCTTTCTAGGTTTTCATTCATATCATAATGAATTTTGCTTAGTTTTATTTTTGTCTTCTTATTGTGTTTTCTTATTAAGTTCCCTGGTTTATAAAAAAAAAAATAAATAAAAAATTGGCCATCCTGCTTCCTTAGTGACTCAGTAATTCAGCACTGTTTTATTACCGGTGTATTCAAGCACTTTAAAAAGACAGATGGCCCTTTTCTCTCTTTAAAATTAAACAAGCTTCATAATTATTGCTTTGAGTTGTTAAGATTACTGAAATGATCTCTTTAAGCTAAATACCTGAATAGTGAAATACTTTTGTGGAGATTTCAAAATATGTACAAAGAGTACTTTGCTTTGAAACAATTATGAAAATATCTTACAAAGATTATTACTTAATGTTAACTCAAATAATGTATTAAAAGACATTGATTTTAAATATTCCAGGTTCAGCTCTAGTTTAACTATCAATTGGAACACAATAGAGGTTTAGCACTCCAAGCAAAGATATATTGTCCTTTAGAAATGTAGGTTATTTTGTGTACCTCAATAAAAGAGACAAAGGTATGCTTTTAATAACAATTTCACCAAAAAAACAGCATCATCTAATAGATAAAGCTTAGATAAAGCAAAAGAAGATAAAGCAGAGCAAAATTCTTGTGCAATATCCTAAGGTTTGGATATAAACCATTGCACTGTTGGACATATATGTAACAAATGCAACCCTAACAATACATGGTCAACCACCAAAGCTACAAGGTTATACTATTTAAGGATAATTATAGGAAGCCATAATAATAATTGAACTTTAATAATCTCACACTGGAGAAATTCCCTTATGCATTTTAGGAGCAGTGGGCTGCCTATTTAGTGGTGCTCAGGGAGCAATCAGGGGTTATGTGTCTTTGCTCAGGGACCCAGAGTGGCAGTCCGTGGGAGTTGGGCTGAAACCCAGACCCTCTGGTTTCCAAGTGCCATGCCCTAACTTCTAGGTCACTTCTGCCCCTTAGAAAAAAAGTCTATAGTAACTCTAAAAGAGTTGCAGTGGTGGAGGTGAAATAATCTCTTGAAAGGACAACTTTCTTGTCATGGACCATGCAATTCTAGAACTGTTAGAAAAATCCCTCTAGAAGATGACAAATGCACCTTGTCTGTCTGTGGGATCAAGATTAAACATTTTGTCCTACACACAAAATGTTATTTATTATAGAAAACTAGCTGTGCTTGAAAACACCATCCCAACAGTAAAACATGAGAGTGGCCACATCATGCTATGGGGATACTGTCTTCTAGCAGGGACATTGAAATGGTAAGAATTCATGATAATGTCAATGGAGCTAAATACAGGACAATCCTGGAAGGAAAAACAGGTAGTTGCTGCAAAAAACTTGCAAACTTTCAGTTCTCTACTCCATGCAAAAAAAGCATGGAGTAAAAAACTGAAAGAACTGCCTCAACAAAATTTCAAGCCATGTATTCTTTTCCCTTTACCTCACAAATATGCTTGACAATGAAAACTGGTTTTATAAAATGGCAGAATATTAAAAAAAAATTAAGATAAGAGAACTCAGCATTTTATCAGAGCAAAAAATAAGCCAAGGTTTCATAAAAATTCTTCACCACCAAGAGTTCTTCACCACCTATTAATCAAAAACCGTAAAATTGATCAGCAATTGCTTGAAATTAAGCAGGCTGAGGAATTCCGATCTGACAGTTTATTTGACATATGCACTATAACATCCGCATATTATGCTGGAATAGTTCTTCCTGCCCCTGATTGATGATGCCGGAAAGGAAAATGTAAGCATCTTTCTTGGTTGGCACTCTTGAGCAATGAAAGACTCGAAGCAATAAACAGAGGTGACCCCATGCTGCCACTGTCTATTACCACAACGTTCTACATCCCAAATGGGAGCTATTGATTCTCTGGTTACAATCAACACCAAGTTATTGAATGTCAGTTGATAAAGTGTTCAAGGCTGCAGGCACTTCTGTGCAATGGGTTTTCACCCATTATCTCACCATACCACCGTAGTAACCTTGGCCGTTTCATTGAGCTTATGGCAAAGAACCTCAATGCATATATTCATTCTAAAGGATGAGAACTTTTACACTTAAAGCTGTTTAAATATTACACAAATTCCACTGAATTTACAGAAGGAATATTACAAATTTTATTAACATTTTACAAAGTTACACATTGAAATACAAATTGTAGGGGGACACGTACTGTATTGAGGTCTCAGTCCTCCATGAGGCCTTTAAGTGTTTGATTCCCAGCCCCTTGATCTTCGCAGCTTTGTTATACCCCTTTTTAAAGCCCATTTTCCTTCCGCTGACTTTTAAATAAAGGCCACAAGTGCAAACAATAAATATTCAGTTTTGAAAGTATATGCACTTAAAGCTACAGTGTGTAATAATTACAGGGATATAAAGTCAGAAATTTAATATATTATACATAACTATGTTATTTATCATCACCTATGAGCTCAGCCTTTTAACCATAATATTTGCGTTGCCTTAGAATTCGTTATTTATAATTACATAGGAGCGGGTCTCGCAGCCATGGAGGCAGACATCTTTGCGCTACGGCAAGCGCAGAGCCAACAAACTAGCGATTGCGAGATCGCCCATTACGCTCGAAAGTAACTACGGCAAGTTGAGAGAGATTAACTGAGACGGTACTGAACAATAGATGGCAGTATTATGCCTGAGAAGCGTTTAGTCTGCCTGAAACCAAAGAAGAGGAAGAAGCAGGTATACAGCGCTTCAGTAACAAGAAAGGTGAACAAGGCGGCAGGCGTGAGTGACTTTGCAAACTGTTTGGCACTGTGTGGCCAAACATCAGACGAATGGAGGATCATGCCTACTCTGTATCACAACGAAAAGCGGCGGACACCGAACCCCCGTCATCTAAGAAGCGGAAACACAACGAGAATAAACGCAAGCGTGACAAGAAACGGCAAAAAACACGGATCAACATTGGCACGGCATTTACACGATGGAAGTCACTGATGGAGGAAAAAGGTTTTCAAAGTGACGCTCAAGTTGCCAGTTTTCTGTTGGACATGTAATTAATCCTACACACACAATTGTCTTTTTATACACGTAATACCCCACCCCCACATCCCGTTTCAACCAAACTATTGTCAAGATGTCAGGTAGCATTACCTAGATAAGGCCACAGCTTCATAAAATTACCACATCTGATAGTGGCGTGTGTGAGTGTGAGAGAGACAGATATATGAAGCTGCATATTAGCGAGCTACGGATATATACCTCGGTTACTTCTCTCTGGCTCCTTTGGAGATCTTCAAGCCTTTCCTCCTCTGCTCTAGTCACCCCACTGGCACCTCTCCCTCGCCTGGCCCTGGCTGCACGCCCACCCCGGCCTCTCTGCCCTCTTCCTCTCCCTCTTCCTCGCCTTGTAACCCCCGTGCCACAAACATGACTTGGACTCTGTAAACGGGGAATATATATTCTTCCAGCGAACACAATCTCGCTGTTAAACTAATGACTACAATTACTTCGTCTGTTTATATCACCATGCAAAGCAGCTCACCAAAACGTCACAACGATGTAGAAAAAATAACGGGTATATTTATTATCTTAAGTCTACATGAAATCTATACCCTACACAGACTAATGAAATACTATCTGTAAAATTATCTATGTAAACAAACCTCATCACTTGAGAAGGTAGGTGATGCGGACGTCGTGGAAGACATTTTGTCCCGTAACGCTCGCCGTACTGTTGGGGGGAGAAGCGGTGGGGGGGAGATGTTCATGTTGCTGCAGTCTGCAGTCTGACCGCTAGATGTCGCTGAAAATTACACACTGTAGCTTTAATCAATAAAGAGATAATCTAACTAATTACTTTTCACTTAGTTGTAATGCCATAATATTTACTCTCATCTAACATGGCACCTTACAAAACTTGACCATTAAATTAGCTGTCATATGTATACACTCTCTGTTGAATGGAACAGTTTTCCGTTTTAATGCAGGGATGGAGCTGGAGAGTTCAGACGGAAACATATGCAGTGACGACTAAACATGGAGCCATAACGTAGCAGGTATTTAGCATACGCAGATTGCTTGCACAGACTAAGAGGAGAGATGCAAGGCAATGACACAGAGCCCCATGGATTGAAGGAAGGCATTCGTAAACTAAGATGACTAACTTAATGTAATGCTAAATGTTCCTGTGATTTGTCTGTGCAAGTTGTACATGTAATTCTGTTTTTCATGTCTGAGAACAAAGATTTATCCACGTTGATTACAAGCATCTCTAATCTAATGAAGTACCCGAAATTGTCTCATCCTTCCACACATTACACTACTCCAGTTTTATATTAAATTTGCTTACATTATATAATGTTTTGTTGTTTTATATTTACAGGAACATATTTTATTTTTTTTCACATAAAAATACAATACCGCCTTTAAAAGTTTAAGCTCTGCTGTAAAGAGAATTTAAAAGTCACAACAGAGCTATGACAGTAGATATGGATATCACATTGCTATTTAGAGCTTAGCATCTGCTATTCAACATATGGGTAGTTACTAAGAACAAACAATGTATGTTGCAACCTACTTTACAAGGCAGCTGTATACTTTTTAGACGTAGGCTTACTTTGCTGGCTCCAAAGCTTGTGGGTCTTGTCCAATCGTCGTCTTGACAATGACAGTACTGTTGTGAACGTCTGCTTGCTGATGACTGCGTTTCATTCTTTCCTCACTCCCACTGACAGTAAACAAAGTAGCTATAAATATCCATGCAGGTAGAGGTTCTGATGTGTTACGTTTATAAATCACGCATGAGAGGCTACCTGTCGGTCTCCTTGGATCCTCTCACTGAAGTTCTGAGTGACCAGTGTGACTGGCAGTCATCCAGGAATTCACAGACCCATGGGTATAACTTCCATTGCCCTGAGATGTGTTTTAAGCATGAATACCCCCAGTAGACCAACGCTTATGATAATGTTTGTGGCCAGACTCATAAGCCAATGACCTGGCAAGTCCCGAAGCAGATACAAAGGAGATCAAAGACCGAGACACCCAATGGGCTTGCAGAACGTGGGAGCCACAGGGAGACCAACCCGGGGAAAACTGCATCCCCCTGCAGAGGGAAGCCCAGGGGAATACCCAGCATCCACAGTGCAGGACCCTTAGGGGGCTGCAACCATGGGCCTGTATTTTTAGCCAGCAGCCAGAGCAGATCCATCCATTGGTCCAGAGACCCAAGGGCACCTTGCCCCCCAGCAGAGGCCCAAGAGAGCCAGGGGATCCAAAGTGTGTCATTCTAATTCTCCTTTCTTAACTCAATCAACAGCTGCATGAATTATTTATATGTACCAAGCAGGACAGATCCATCCTGTTTGTTTATCAGTGTAATCAAACTGTAACAATATTGATGGGCCAGTTTGCCAACAGCAGTGGCAACTGTTAAGATCTTCTGGTGCTTCAAGGTTTGACTACAGGTGCGCTTAAACATGATATGTACATGCAGAACTGAGCTATAACAAGAGGCTATTCTATTTATTGTTACGTTTTTGTTTGTTTTTTTTAATGTTTTTTTTTTATCATTTTAAACCAGTCTGGTAATTACGCTATGACATTATCAATGCAGTTTTCTTTTTATTTTTCTCTTTTTGACTATTCTCTTTAATCCTAAGGATGGTTGTGAGTAAATTACCTCTTCCTGAACCACTCAGCCTATTAAGTAACAACGTTCATGCCACATTTAATGCCACTTAGACTTAACCTGACTCAGCCAGATGGGTTTGCTCCGCATATGCATCTGGAAACCTTCCGTCGAAGTAATTTTGGGAAGGTGCGAAAATACTGGTTAGCTGATTGGCCTATGTTGGTGATAGCATATGACGTACTAACAGAGCGACAACGAAAACACAACCACAAGCCAGGCTACTCTTGCCGAAACCAGTCGGGAGAAGAGCAAAAACATCTTTTCCTCTGAGAAAAGCCTCCAGAGCAGTGTTTTGCTCTTCTTTCAGTGAAGAAATACTCTGTAATTCCGATAAAACTTGCTCGATAGCCACGCTAACACTAGTTTCATCGGCTGAAGCCGCCATGTTCTTTAGACTGAACTGTCGCGCTTCTCGTTGCGTCACATCTCAGCTCGCCTCAAAGCCAACGCTGATTGGACGTTCGTTTGGAGAACGGCTCCAAATTTTCTTTAACGGAGAGTCTCCAGACTGATCTGCGAGTGAAACCTTGAAAGCTCGCGAGATCAGGATGGTCTCACGAGGCTAACTTAGACTGGCCTTTCTTAAACATTCTGTTATTTGATTTATCCTTTAGCAAGACTTCTTCACCACTTTTACCTTCTTATATATATTGAGTTAATATCACTTGCAAATACTATACAACTATAGTGTTTTATGTAAGGTTAAAATAGTATAATATC
Organism: Cyprinodon tularosa; assembly: GCF_016077235.1. Lineage (NCBI taxonomy): Eukaryota > Metazoa > Chordata > Actinopteri > Cyprinodontiformes > Cyprinodontidae > Cyprinodon > Cyprinodon tularosa. Next base: position 569,933 of record NW_024039396.1, read on the forward strand.
ATATATCTAAAGAATGTTTTAACATAAACAAAAAACTTTAAAACCTTTTTGATTACTTGCAAAGGGTGGAATTGCTTTAACATCAACACATTTCACAGATGCAAAAGCATTGATTGGGAGGAACAACCCATGGTCAACAAGCAGTAAAATAAGAGCACTGAATCTAAACAGTGGAAATAGTAATATTCAATCATGTAAGGCCTTTTTTTTACTACCAGCCATCTAATGAGATTATAAATCATGGAAGTAGTGTTCTATTGATTTTAGTGTTATGCCTGATAGCCCTCACATTGCTGCAAGGCATCCGTACCCATCATGTGAGGCAACAATTTGCAGTATCATAACATGTAATACTATCATACAATAATGCGTGATTTCCAATACCACATCCTAGAGAAGGTAGCTCACTTTCTAAGGAGATGGTAATAGATTACATCTAATATGTGATCCCTTCATCTGAGTAGAAACATAAATGGCATAATCGACCATGTATTCCTTAACAAATGCCAAAGGATGAGAGGAGACTGTGTGCAGGTAAGCCATAAACTCAAAGGTGCCCTCTGACTGTTTCGCTTGTCATTTAATGGAGTCCATTTCAAGGTTTTGGGTCAATGCAGGTCAAACTCTGTTTTATTTGAAGAGAGGGTCAAGGTGCACTCTTCTTCCTGGACACTGAATATACAGGAAATAAATTCCCAATTTCCCCTATCAGCCCTGTACGCCTCGCAGCACACAACAGGCAACAATATTCACAAATCAACCATAGGTTCTGTGAAGAAAAAGCCACATTGTCTCTTTCTCATATATATATATATATATATATATATATGTCCTTCTATATTAGCCACTTGTCTATCTTGTGTTTATTCACATGGCTCATTATTCCCTGGCAGACTCTAAAGAACCATGTGGAGCAATTTCCTATGACAACAATCTAGACACCATTGCTGCATCAGTAATCCCATAGAGGAGCATTCATGTCCCCATCCATACTGTTTACCCATTTTGACATCATCAAACTCCTGTTAGCAAACAATATGTGTTTAATTCCTCATTGTGGGACTCACCTTGCATTGGCCCTGCCAAACCCTTCCAGCAGGAGATTTACACTCAGCCATTTTATGGACTAATTGCCCAATGCCAGAGCAGCGAGGTCAGCTGTAGCAAACACATAGCTGGCCAACACACCTGCTATAAGCTACAATGAAAGGCACACCTGTCAAACACCAGGACACAGTGTTTCCTTGACATGTCCAAAACAAATTGTATATAGCTGTTCATTCTTTCCTTCTTTTTTTTATTTTAATCAAGAGGCTTATCATTTTTTCCACTGACTGCATGATGCCCATAGATAAAAAAGTAAACAGTTTAGATAAGGAAGAATGTGTGATGATGGAGATAAATCTGCTGGACGCTCTTCTCGATATGGGTCTAATCTCTTTCGATTTCATTTCATCTTCTCCTCCTTTGCCCAGAATATCAACCCTTTATCTTCTCTTAGGTACCTCAATTTGTCTCATTTTGACATAAAAAATGAAAACTTGAAACAGACCTGCTGATACAGGGGATGGTTAAGTATTGCTTCTTAATTGTACTTCATCACTATCATTTCCACAAGATCACGCAGGTATGATTAAATTGAGCTGTCCACCTCATTGATTCTTAGAAGTTATAACAATTACTATGCATCCTGAAGTAGTTCTGGGCTTTAGATGGGAGCTAAGCACAGCTTTGTCTTTGTCTGGTCGTTTTTAATTGGTCTTAATTGCTGCCTGCATTTTTCAGTCTATTTTCAGCACTCTCCATTTAATGATTTTAACAGCCACTACCACTAAGCAGGGATATTCTTGACTTCCTCCCTGCTAGTGACCCTTGCATTTATCTAATTATCCACAATTTAATGATCTCAGAGGCTACCTTCCGAGACATAAATGTCCCCCATCACTAAACAGGAACAAAGACTCATTAATGGGGCTACTCTCTGTTAATACTGAGAATAGGAAGCTAAGGATTCCTAAAGGACTATAAGAACTACAGTACAAGGTGCTGCTGAGAAGCAATCTGGGCTTGTTTGAGAGTTCAAAGATGTTTTTATAAAAAGTTGAGATGTAGCAATTTTTTTTTACCTTTTTTTATTTTTATTTTTTTAGCTTTTGATAGTATTGATCTTTGGTCGCTTTAAAGGATGGGCCAATAAGCTGAATATGGAGCAGGTGTGAGTGGAACTAACTAAAAAGAAACCGAGGGGAAAGAAAACAAGCACAAGGATGCAACAGAGAGAAACTAAAGACTGCTTGAATATAACGAAAATTAAACCAAAGATAAAAAAAAAAAAAAAAAAAAAAATAGAATAACTAATAAGTGAAAACTAAAAACTCAGAGTCCCAAATGGGAGAACCATAACATATTCTATTACAGCTCACATCAGTATAACAGCTCTTACCCTTGACTGGTTGTCAACCTATTTTGAATTCCCAAATCTTTAGGTCTGATCTTGAAAGAATTAAAAACGAGCTCTAAATTGTATGGGGTGAAAAAAACTCTTCCTGCCAACTTATTTCACTTGCAATGAGTAGGAAGGTTGTGAGCAATTTAGAAAAACTGTATAAGACGTGCATACAGGTTTTTCTGCTCACTTTAAATGAGCAAACTGCATGTGCTACTGGGAGTTTTTGAGTGAAAGACACATGCTGTTTTAAGCCAAGGAGATGGGGATGATAATGATAACAATTATTCAGTCACAACCATAATAATGATGACTATTATTTAAGGTATATTACACTTTTCATAATCATAAAAAAATAACAATAACAAGTCAAAATAAATACATACATAAAAAAGTTGGTCTAAAAAAATCGAATATTAATAACAAAAACAGGAAAATTTCACTAGAAAGGCTCCGCTGCTTGTCAAGATTTACAGACTCTTTAATAATACTTCTTTAAAATTCTTATTTGTTTGTTTTTTTTATTAAAAAATTGAACAACCTTTAGAATCAATCTAGGCTTTTTTTTTGTTTGTTTTGCTGCATTAATCTATGCTGGCCCAAGCAGTACTTTTCCCCCCCAACTCATGTCATTATACCATGTTGTTATGACAATCTATAGATGTTCAAATTTATACAGACAATCCTCCCATGATCTATCATTGTACCACTGCGTCCTCTGTGGCCACAATGACAGCAGACGTTGTTGCATGCAGGTATGCACCTGACTTTCAAATGTGCTAAATATAGATAAAAAGCTGCAACTGGAATCAGGCTGCAGAGTGATTTAGAAAGTGTAGACACTGAATTAAGAAAAGAAGAGAAGGACAATTTCACTTTCCATAAGAAGATGTAGAGAAAATCAATAACCTGAACTTTGCCTTATTGCCAACATGCTGGAGAAAATGAAAAGTTGAAAAAGGGCTCTGGATGCATTTTCACCTCGAGCATACTTACAGTACAACCTTGAGTATTACATCACAAATATAATAGTGAGCACCGTTTAGGAGTAAACTACAGACACATACTGTTCAACACACACACAGGACAGAGGAAAACAGGAACTCCGAGAGATAATATTCAACAAAGAGCGCTTTTACTGGTTTATTATTATGGACTAGTCTTTCTATAATAACACCTACATCCCCTCTTACAGTCTGCAAAATTCTATTCTGTCTAAATACAGTTATAAACTACTTTAAGTAATTTCTTTCTCAAGTTTAAGGGGGAGGTTTTTCTTCTTTTGCTTTTTAACTTTGAAACAAATTAACTTTCCATTTTGGTTTGCTGATTTTAAAGGTCAATAGAAGATTTTAGCTTTTAACAGTGGTCCATATTTTGAACACCAGGATAATAGTATCTTTGAATCAATTAATTTCTTTTGCTAGAAATCTGTTATCTTATCTAAATGTGACTATATAATTGGAATGTAATTATATTAACTGGTTTAAATTGAACTGAAGTCAGATTAAATTGATTTTTCTATAATCAAGACGAGTTGCCCCCACTTGTCTTGTAACGGCCTGGATAGAACATCTGTTGGGAATTGGAATTGAAAGAACCATAACCATAACGTACATTTAATTTGATTAAACTGAAATTAGTGGGTTTAAACCAATTAAAATAAAATAAGTCATCACAACTTCATGCATTCTTTTTTGCCACTATAATATACAGTATCATTATACACACTTGATTTTGTTAAGCGGTTGTCTAATACTGAAATAAATGTTCTGTATAGAGTTGAATTTAATTTAATCTTGCTGTTAAGTTAAATATTATCTGTAATAAAAATGCAATGTGTGTATACAACTGACAGGACATTGTCTTTCTATAATTAAGAGTGTTCTCTTGGCCCACATTTGTAGACCTCATTCTTTCACCCTTTTCAGTTCTATCACATGCCTTTTATCTTTTTTTTTTTTTTTTTTTTGCTTAAGATGAATCATTTACTGCTCTTAAAATTTTACTGTGAAAACATTTAAATCTACGTATGCTTTTAATCCAGTTACAGGATTTAATCCAGTTAAAGGTTTCAAATTACAGAAGACTTATCTCAAACCAGTTTTAAATAACAGACACACTAAGTCTAGGTTGTTATGAGGTAAATTACTGTAATTACAGTACCATCTAGTATTTCAACAATCAAATTGAGAAATGAGGTTTACAGTGAGGTGGTCAGTTCTCTCAACAAGTCAAATTACTTGATTTCACATATACTCCTTCTTCTGGAATATATTGATATTTTTTTAGAAATTAATTTGAGCTGATTCTCAAGAAACTGTTTTGCTCTCTATTAAATGGTTATTGATTAATTATAAATCAATTTCTATCTGTTGCTCTGGTAAAATAGCACATTCTCTTCTATAAGTATAAAATTATACGGTCATGCCTCTTCTCTACCTGACTACAGTTATGAGAATGCTTCACACCCGGTGTGGACTGTGCCCCTTCGTTTTCCAACAAAAGTTTTATTCCCAGAGTGAGACTTGAATGACTTTTGGCAAGAGTCCTTACTGGCAGACCAACCTGATTAAATTATGTCTTTCAAGTCAGTGATTTTTTTTAGATCGTTTATTTGATTTTTGTATGTTTTTAAAATCAAATTATATAAATGGGTGCTACTTCATGAATATGATTTTAAATTGTCTGCGCTTTTCCATCAAATGAGAAAAAGAAAAGCATATTAATATTGAAATACTAGGCATTATTTATAGGGTTTTAGCTCAGTTTACAAGCAGATGTTCCCTTTCCACAAATTTATTTCCACATAAAAGAAGCACAAGAAAATAGTCTAAAAGCACCTTTTTAAAGTAAGATTTTACCCATTCTTCTTAACATTTGCTGTTTTCAGCAATGATGGATGGATGGATGGATGGATGGATGGATGGATGGATGGATGGATGGATGGATGGATGGATGGATGGATGGATGGATGGATGGATGGATGGATGGATGGATGGATGGATCTAAAAACGTTTCAGCAAAGGGTCACACCATACACTGGTGTATCAGATACATTTAATAATTTAATCACAAGGACAGGTGTGTTTTCCTAGCTTACTAAGACTGACACATTGAAGCTAATGTTATAAGTTAGAGCATAACCCAGAGCAGCTGCCGATGTCTGTAATGGGCATCAATAACCGGCGCCAGGCCTGTGGGTTGTAATTGTGTTGGAGGGGTCAGAATAGGGTCGATGGGGCATTCCCCAAGCCTGTCTAATGAAGGGAGCACAACACTTTCTACACCAATACTCTGTACAGCCATCTCTAATCCCAGGCCCCATTGACCATGTCAATCACTCTAGCTGCAGCTAATATGTTGGCCAGCCAACCACTGCAAGGAGGCCATTGCAATGTCTTCCATTAAAGACCTTACTTAACTAAGACACTGTTTTTGTTTGATTTATCAAAAGTAAATGTTAAAAAGCAAAACACTGAAAAGCTGTCTCGCTAATCCTTTACTTTTATAATATAAGATTCCTTTAGGTAAATAACTCATATCCAATTGTGCTTATAAAATATTGGATTTTATTGATGGAAGTTTTAGTCTGAAATCCTTATTAAATCCTCACAAATGATAGCCTTGAGCAAACATACTGTGGTATTTTGATATTTGTAAAGAAAAAAAAATGTATAGAATAGTGATAAGTGGCAGTCCAAATGTTTTTACAAAAATAGGAACAATTTAATTGGATACAGAAATGTTGACTCTTGAATGTGTTTTTATGTTAAGCACAAAAGAGTAGGGACTTTATATCAGCCTTCTAATAGGCAATGAGGAGCAGTAGGTGTGAAAGGAAAAGCCTGACTCTATTCTTCCTAAAGCCAGAGACAACTGTCACTCAAGCACTTTCTCAGGCATCTTATCTAAAGAGGTTTATACCTGCAGAAAAAATGAGTGGATAATGTTATCGGTGCATTGGCATAATCATAAACTCCAGGCCTAGTTAAACAATGAAGAAATATTATGATTATTTTATGAGGCAGATTCTCCATGATCCTGGTGTTTGGGTAACCGTGTGAAACTCTTTCATTTACTGAGGATCTCTACCAAAAGGTGGAATAATAAATAACTGCTTTATTATAAATGATACATTTACTGTAAATGCATGTCTTCGACTGCAGAAGAGTGAGGAGCTGTTTGACCAGACTCTGCCTGATGCTCAGACTCTGTGGCATAAAGAATCCTTTAGGAAAAGGATTTTGCTTTGTATTCCTGCTTCCCTGGAGTGTTTCTGTGTGTTCTCTCTAACACTCAAGTCGGTTTCCACACCAACCCCCGGATCCTCCACGCCATCACCTTTCTGACAGACCTCCCCCCCTGCACCATCATCCACTGCAGCTGTCATTTCCAGCAGTCGCATACCCACTCTCTCAAACACTTCTTCTAGTCACATCCTGGATCTTCAGCCTCACTCCGCTCCATCCCCTCTCCTTCCTTCAACGTCAAAACAGTAAGCCAAAATAATTCCTATTGCTTCACAATAATTGCCATAAAAATCCCTCGTTCCACCCTTCTTCTCCTCTTTTCCTGTTATGTTTCTTTAAAATTGTGCAATTTTAGGAATCCTAAGAGACCATTTCATAACATACAAAGTGTACTTATGTATATAATGGTACAATCTAAAGGTTGATATGTTCACATTGTAAAACCACTCCTAACCACTAAACCGCTTGCGATGTACAACAATAAGCAACTTCATCAACATTTACGTTTTTCATCCATCTGTGCTGCCAGAGACATCAAAACAAATCTGAAAAAAGCAGAAGAAAGAGCAGAATGTGGATGCTTTTAATGGTTGATTGAAAAAACACCAACTTGGGGTGTTAGTTTACAGAGTTGGATGTATTTTGTAAAATTTAACTCCTCTAAAACAAATAAATCAGAAGAGTATTGAATTACACATACCAAGACGGCTGTATTTAATGTAAACAAACAAAATCACCTCTTCAACCCCAAAACCTCCAAAAATAAAATTACAATCAAAGAAGTAAATAATAAGTCCAATAACAAATTAAAGAGATAGTTGGATGGATCTGTTCAAAAAACTAAAATTAAATATTGAATTATAAATATATTAAAAAATTATGATATTCATTGATATAAATAATCTTTGATTAGTGCTTTGCTTACATTTTTAAAATGAGGTATGGGGTGAAAAAGGGGGATTTAAATTGTATCCACAAGTCTATTAAAGCATAACATTTTTCCTTTAAGAAGAGGTATGACCTAACAGGAAGCTAAATACTTTCATCTATATCACCTAGAATGCTGTGCTGTTCTGGATCAGAACCCAGTAAATTTATTCACCATTCAATGTCCTGTGTTTTCCACTGAGGTTGATCAGGGGTCTATTGTGATAAATATTAATAATTACTTATTGCCCAGCCCTATTTGGGTCCAAATAAGGCTTCATATAGGCTGCCAAAATAAGGTAATTAAAAAAAGGTTTCACAAATTTCTGACGGGCCTGCAATCTGATATGCACTCTACTGATGAAGATGTAGCAGTTTGCAGCCCACGTCCGTGTTCCCCGTGGTGGTTCGTCTATTCTGATCAAATAAGTTGTCAGCCATCCCTGACAGGAGTTGTTTGAGAAATCTGAAACTTCTAACTTTTTGTGAGGAAGCACCGTTTCGAATCTGGAGAGCCTTTCCTGCCTCTTATCTGCCAAAACTCTGTTCATTTTATAAGAACTTGTGGTTTTCATGTTTCAGATGAATCTCATTGTAAAAAGATTAATCAATAATATTCTACTTTGTTGTCTTTACATTAGATATGGTAATGTTCACAATGCACTTTACTCACATTTATAAAAAAATATTTTTGTACATAGTGAGTCTCACCATGTTATGTTTATTACTCAATATTGTAGCTGCTGTGATTTTTCATATGATATACTGGCTACTGCTTTTTGCACATCCTTCTCATGTATGCATCATACAAAATCCTGTAAATAGACCAACTTGCATCCATCTTCTATGAAGCTATGTAGCACATCTTAAGCAGAACCCGCATTTCTAGCTTATCAATAGACAGGTAGTACCAGCAGTAACACTAAGGTAGTAATTATACATTTCTGCCACTGTTTGATAATGTAGATTATCTTGGTCACAATATGCTAACAACAACTGTCCTTAAAATCTTCTCACTGCAGATTCCTCCATTTTCTTTCTACAGTTGTCCTCTTTCGTGTGCATCAGCTCCACAGTGTAGATCTGATATTAGACGCTACTAGAAGCTGCAGGTAAGGAAATTCCTCAAGTGGTATCAAGTTTATCATCGTGTTTCTGTTAATAAAACTTTAACATTAAAAGCCTACAGGTATGGGCCAGGAAACTTAATGCAAACATAACAGATCATTTGTATTGTTTGATTATAATTCATAGCAGAAACATAACATTCATTAATCTCTATAGGTTGGAAATAGGGGCACACTTTATCTGATAGTCATGTTGCTTGGTGTATAAACAACAATATTATTGAGCAGAATTGTCTTTAATTTTAAAGTATACTGACAAATTTATGAAATATTAGCAACAATTAAAAAAATAGCATAAAAAACAACTTGTTTCCATTATCTAAATTAAAGTCTCATTTCAGCTCAGAATCAACTTTAATCACTAAATTTGTGATTAAAATGAGAAGGATGTATTTAGCTACAGTATGTGGATGTGCAGTCCACATTATGAATAAAAACAGGAAGGTAGGTTGTTATAAACGTTATAAAGATTAATTACAGCTAGAATGATGTTTTCAAACCTTTATCTCTATCAATTAAAATTATTTTATCCTTAAAGCAAAAGCAGGCTACATAAAAAAGCACAGAATGTGGGTTTAAAGAACATGTTCAAAACCTGCTGAAATATTATTTATAAAAGGTACTTTAAACCTTAAAAAATGATGATCATCATGATACAAATTTTTAGTCATTATCCTGTTTAACATCGATATGACATTCAATTGTCAGCAACTGAAAAATAACATGAACATCTGAAATGAAGAGATCCTTAATGCAATTTCTTCTCATGGCAATAGATGTTTCATGTTTACCCAATGAAATAGTTGCCTGTAAGGAATGATTCTATCAGCTCTTTCTGTTTGCAAATTGAAATTCCTATAAATCAATTATCTTTAATAAATGTAAAGCATTACTCAATGGTAACTCATCTAAAGTTATGCAGCTCTCTTGTAAGAAAAAAGGAACAACATTTTTGTAATGTGAGGCAGATTTTCAGGGCATATTTATCTGTGAACTCTTAAGATGACTGAATTAGACTTAAGAATCCTTCAATAGTTAAAGAAATTTTCAAGAAAATAAATATTTAGCCTGTTTTACTAGGCATATGTTTAAGGCTGTTTTATCCGTGGAAGATAATGCAATTTTAAAGAAACAAAGGGGCCACCATGCTGAGAGGTACTCTACATAGTCAGTTTTAGTTTTTTCATTATGAAATTCAAAGAGGAAAAAAAAGATAAAGAGCTTTGAGACACAGCTTAACAAATCAATGTTCACTGTTTTTTTTTTTCTATAACTGTAGATAAAATTAGGTTAGAGTGGAATGATTGAGATATAACTGGACACACATAGATATATGTTCATTCTATACAGCTAGGAGAACATTATTAGGGAATTTTTTTAGTGCCATGACTTCAGAACCTAAGTAAAGCTCTTCAAATAGATTATTACAGTTCAAATGTTCACACAGTCAATGTTAGATGAGAAATGAATATTGGATATTCAACAAGAATTAAGGATTTTTTTTATCAGAGAGACTGCTGCAAATATCAAAAAGCAGTCCAGGGGATCAACATTAATAAACAGACACAGCTTACTTTTTTATTTGGCACGTCTTACCATAGAATAACACCCCGTCAGATTCCTCCTATCTGTGTCTGCCGATGAGCCTCCTGTATATTTATGTAGTCATATATTGCATCTGATAATGTGGTTTTAGAAAATAGATTGGTATTATTTGCTGTCTTTTATAAAGATGGATTGTTCTGTCAATATTCTCTGGCTGGCTAGCATCAGCTCGCCATGCAGCTTATGACTTTCCATACGCCAGCAAAAATGGGTTTTAATGCTTCTCTGAGAATGCTTGGCTGCTGCTGTTTCCATTATCCATTTAACAGCTTCTAACGGTGGGATTTATTTCTATAAATTAGCTCCTGTATAACATGAGCGTATCATGGACCATAAACTTTAAGCATAGGGGACAGTATAGTTTGAGGTAGAAAATAGCTGGCTGACTCTTACCTTCCCTGTGTGTTCGATAGACAAAGCTACCAGCTGGGGCAGAGGCAGCTGTTCCCAGCATAACCGATTCTTCATCAATCTAAAAGTTTCTCCAATGTCCCACAGTAGCATTTGCTCATCAGTTTTTTTACTTTCAATAGGCAACCGGAGTAATTGGCTATTTCACACATGTAAGGGTTGAGCTGACAGAGGGTAAAGGCCAGGCAACCAGGCTGTCAGGGTCCTGAACCACAGTCATCCATCAATTATTATCAGGCATGAGGAGAACCACTGCGGCCCTAAGCCGGCACTTCGTCAAACCTCGTCCAGGGCACTGCTTAATCTATTAACATGTGAGATTTTGGACAGAGTACATTTCTATGTATCTGCTTCAGTGAGTGTGTCAATGAGGTATTTAACATTACAATGTCCTTGTGGTACCTTCATCTATAGAAAGTAACAGACCTTTAAAATATCTGTTTATTATAGGGCCAACAGTCGGCAAAAAAATTGTGGTGTGTATCTCTTTATTGATGAAAGTCAGCTATTGAGATGTTAAAATACATTATTCTCAGTTTAGTAGACACACAGAGACATTTATTTTTGCAGTGCCTGAATAGAAAACACTTTACTAATAAATAATGAAGGTACATTTACAACACTTTACTTTGTACTGAATTTATATTCTATTCTAAGTTTTATGTGATAATTATTCTAGCAAAGGTCTTAATAATTTAATTTCTAGATTTAAGTCAGTCTTAACTGCATTAATATTACATGTGTTAGTGTCATACTAAGATAAGAGCCTTTTGGTCCATCTCTCTTTACTTTATTCAGTCAGTTGAATTATACTTATATGAAATCTGTATCAATTTTTTTATGCTATAATTTGTTATGATATATGTATAGCTATATATATTTTTTTCCTTTTTTTTTGCCGTATATTTCTCCAACCCATATGAGCCCCTCCCATTTCATGACTTGTTTCTAGGGATGCTGCTAAATGCTAGGGATGCACCATCTACCAGGCATGATAGGCATACATAAAATTGCCATACTACTAATGGACCTAATACTAGTGTAATTTTGCTCCTAACAGCCAGCTTTCACAGAAAAAGAATGAAACAACTTTATCTATCCCAAAAAGGGAAATCCAGTTTGCATCTCTCTCTGTTCAATAGCAATCAATCAAGGAAAAGTTATAGAAACTATATACATTTCGTTGTGGTAATACGGCATAAAGTGAAGACAAATCAAAATGAGAAGCCGCGAAAGGAGTATCAGAAGCTACATCAAGAGGAGCCCTGGTAGGAGCAGTCATTAGAGGAGCTGCAGCAGGATGTGCTGCAGGAGCAGCCAGACCCAGGAGGCCCAAGTTGGTGGTTTAGGAGTATTTTGTGGCAGAAAAGCAAGGATGCCATCCTAGCGAAACGACAGGCACATTTACAGCATGCAAGCACTAAGCAACCATCATCTAACCCCTTCTCATTCAGGAGGCCATGTCTTGCAAGTCAATGACTGGATGCAGTTAGCTGTTTTTACTAACCAATCTGACAGTCATGTCTCTGAAGTGCCTTCAGATAATGTGTGTTGTGAATTGGTGCTATATAAATAAGCTAAATTGAATTAAATTGAATTGTCTCAAGTACATTGACAAGAATAAACATTAGAAGATGAGAAATTCTCACAAATTTATCACTGTTTTAATTAAGGGGTCTGCGAGAAAGGCTTTGTTAAATCAAAACGGAGATCACTCAGGACAAACTCTTTAAATAACACTTTATAGCTTTTAAGTATTAAATAACCATGAGACTTGACTACATATTTTGATATAAATTGTAATCTTACTCAGATCAGAGAAGTTGCTTAGAATTTACAGAATGGAAGCTGCTCACCTCTGGTCTCCCCTTTCAGGAAGTGGCCCAGATTAACAGTTATAAAGGCATTTTATACATCTCCAGTCTGCCACATAATCTTATTTTACATCATACACATCAGCATATGAGTAGACATCATGGCTCCAGCCTTATCAAAATATAACAATTTGTTCTTAGCTGAAGGACACCGCACTCATGCAATTCTCAAATACTGTAAAAACTGTATATCAGGACAGAGGAACTGTCTTAACCAGATAACTATTGTGGAAATCATCAGTTCTGACACACAACAGGCAGCCAACACCAAGATGTAATAAACTCACATATCATCAATGATAATTATCCTACCAACTTCATGTAAGTATGGGTTACAAATTATGTAATCTTGATACCGGGTGAAAAAACCTGTAGACTTTCCTTTCAGCATTATTGACTTTGATGAAAGACAAAAAAAAAAATGTTAGAACAGATGGTCTCCAATTGTTTTCTCCACCTACAGAGTCAGGAAAAAAGATGCTTGGCAGGTTTTCTGCTGGTGCTAAAACACAGCCTGTCCTGAACACCACTGCAACACCTCATCTGGAAATGGAAGAAATCTCTTTAGCATCCTTATTTTTATTCACTGTGATGTTAATCTGCACGCAACAGCTTAAGAAAACATGCAAAGTGCAGGGTCCAGTGCAAACTGAAATATGAAACAGTGTCCCTTATTTCCCACGTTGTTCAGTAAATATACTGCAAAGCTTTCTAACAAGTAATATTACAATAGGCCAGTCAGTATAAATATGAAATTTTAAATTATAGTAAGGGAGTACTAATTATATTTTTATGCTCATAGTCAGCAATGACCTGGCCATCCATGTGCTTATCTCTTTGGCAAAGACAAAAGAGAGAAGGCTTCTGGTTGGCTGGTTCCCTGCTGACAGGTTGTGATAGGTGTCATCTATCACAAACGAAAAGGCCTCAGGGCTCACCACACCAATCATGGCAGTGCCAGATGTTAGAACTGTAGGGTTGGAGACAAACACACGCATATAGATACACACAAACATAAATCACATGGACAAACACATGCAAAACCATACCACTGTCTTGGGTGATTAAATTATATGTGCGCACAATGTAGGAGTAACAATTATTCTTGGCTCGTGCCTTCACAAATCAGATGTGTTATTTTCAGAGGATACTGGTCAACTCTAAATCTAGGGCATTTAAATAGTTTTGCAAAAAACAGATGCCAGTGTAATATAATGTATCTCTGCAACAAGGCAATGAGGAGAGGGGAACAATGAGTTCAGCATCAAGTTGCTATATTACCCCAGACAAAGAAACGAGCTTCCCTTCACCCCATTGTGTCTGATGGACCTGTGCAGACAAAAAGGAAGCCAACCTTACTGCATGAGCAATTACAGCAACAACTTCACATTTCTGTGTATCCCCTCAGGGGCCAGACATTATGAGCCCACCTGTCAAATACCCATATACTTTAACAGGGATTCACTAAATGCACACAGGAGCCCTTTGTCTCAATTAGACCTAGAAACGGGAAGATCTCTGGGCATTTCTATCACTGAACCCTCTTAAAAGTTCTAGTTTAAGGCTATCAGATAAGAAAAAAATCTGAATGTTAATCACACATGCAGAATTTTCTCATCCAAACCAGGGATTTAAATACCACCTGTACATAATAGACATAATGTGAAGGAATTTGAGACAGCAACCCAGTCCCATTTATACACAGCCATTTCTTTCCAAGTCAGTTAAGTCAATTAACCTTAAAACAGATTGAGATTTGCAGCCAATCACAGTTTAATATAATCCAATTTTAGATTAAAATGTTTTAGCTAAAAAAATGGTTTAAAATAAATATTTTGTTCTCTGGTCCAGGCTTGATTAATAAGAAAAGCCTGGACAAGAGGAAAAAAAAAAAGAATACAATCTTCTATTCAATTACAATTAAGCCTTTTTTTTACCAAGTATTGGCCAGCTGGAGACAGAATATCCAAGTAATATGCATTATTACATTTTAAAGGTATTTATTTAAGTCAAAGACAACGGATATTTGCCTTAGTACGATAAGTAAAAGAGTAATTATTCAGACGTTCTAGTCCGTGGACAATGTTTTTCTTATCTGATGTCAGCAGTTGAAATCTAAGACATTCAGGCTTTGATCTTTTCAAGAAATATTTAAATATAACCAACTGACAATATTAAATAAAGAATGAAAAATGCAGATTTTTCATTCAATTCATATAATGAATCTGTACTTTTTGAATTTGGTCTGTGAAATAAATTTATTTTTTACTGAGACAAACCTTTATTCTCAGAAATACAAAATCGGATGTTGTTTTGTTTTTTTCCAGCAACTACAGAACAACAAAATTAACTCTCTGCATTTAACCCATCCCTTTTGGGAGCAATGGGCTGCCACTGGGCGGCGCCCGGGAAGCAGTGTGGGGGTTAAGGGTCTTTTCTCAGGGACCCAGAGTGGCATTCCGTGGGATTGGGGCTCAGGATTCCAAGCGCGATGCCCTAACCACTAGGCCACTACTCCCCAAAGCAGGCATTAGCGTGAAGGGTCTTGCCTAAGGACCCACACTGTCAGCTCATTCCCCTAAGCTGGGATACAAACCCAGGCCTCCTATTTGCAGGACGGGTGACCAACCGCTTGAGCTAGCAGCTGCTACATGTTTATAAACTTAAAAAATAATACCAGCATTTTTGGAAAAAAACATCCTATAAAGCATGTTATTGTGTTGATCTTGGGATGTTTGTTTGCTTCAAAACCTAAACAACCTTCCACCTCTGAATAAACATCAGCACCCAGCCAGAGTCTAGACTTTCATTTTTTATACTGTGCCACAACGTTGTAGCCTCGTGAGACCATCCTGATCTCGCGAGCTTTCAAGGTTTCACTCGCTAATAAGTCTGGTGACTCCCCGTTGAAGAAAATTTGGAGCCGTTCACCAAACGAACATCCAATCAGCGTTGGGTTTGAGGCGGGTTGAGGTGTGACGCAACGAGAAGCGTGACAGTTCAGTCTAAAGAACATGGCGGCTTCAGCCGATGAAACTAGCGTTAGCGTGGCTATCGAGCAAGTTTTATCGGAATTACAGAGTATTTCTTCACTGAAAGAAGAGCAAAACACTGCTCTGGAGGCTTTTCTCAGAGGAAAAGATGTTTTTGCTCTTCTCCCGACTGGTTTCGGCAAGAGTAGCCTGGCTTGTGGTTGTGTTTTCGTTGTCGCTCTGTTAGTACGTCATATGCTTTGTTGATCTCATTGGTTTGTTTGGCCCGTCTATCACCAACATAGGCCAATCAGCTAAGCAGTATTTTCGCCCCTTCCCAAAATTACTTAAACGGAAGGTTTCCAGATGGATATGCGGAGCAAATCCATCTGGCGGAGTCAGGTTAACAACGTTGACCAACAGTTCATGATTAGAAACACTGAATGTTGGTAAATCAAAACAATTTTGCAAAGGTGAGTTTGCCAAAAAAATGTCTTCAGTAATGTTAAAAACATTTTGCCAATTATCACATAGCTTTACGAATGTTATTATTACCAAGAACATTTTGCATGGAACTTCCTTTAAGGTACCATGCAGGGATCTTGTACAGTATACTCAAATTTTTATCTGTCGTTTTTTTCTCCTCTTCATGTCTTGACCATTTCAGTTAACATTTTCTTCTCAAATTGATCTATTCTTCCCTCCCATACACAGTTTCACTGCTGAATTGTTTCTGTGATAGAGGCAGTGTTCTGTGCACCAATGAGTCTAATCTTCACAATGGCCAATCAAATTCCTCAGCTACAATCTGTTCTTAAATACCCTTTGGTTGAAAGACAACTGTCTGGTGAAGCCATGCTTTAATAAGTTCTTTATTGCTGCTTAAGTGTAATGTTGACAAAAGACTTTCTGTACAAGTGGAAACGGATAAGGAGGAAGTAACAAAGAAATCTAAACGTCTTGCAGCTTTAGGTTGACTGAGCTCTAATTTCAGTAATATTCTACTGAAAGGAAGAAGGATAAAGGGAGAAATTACTTTTCATCATGTGTAAAACATGTAATCTTGCACCTGCACTCTAGCTAGGAGACATATTTTAATGTAAAAAGGTCACCACTTGCTAGGATAATCTAAAGCTGTTACTTACTAAAACCAAACGACAGTTCCAAAGAAGAGCCCATGTTTGTAAAAGATTACAGCAAGCAGTTATACAAATAAAAGGCAATTTGCTCCTTTATAAGGTACACATGATTAACTGTCTGATGGTATAGATGTGGGATATTTGATGATGAGCAGATGTGCTAGTCTGAGCTCTTCATAAATATTTGATCTGCTTAGATTCATTTATACATCTATTTATCATATTTCCAAAGAACATTACAAAAATAGGCTAATTAAAGGTACTACCATTAAATGTATTGTATTGTAGGTATTAAAATGTGTTATTGTTGGTCAATGTCGTGTGTCAGAGTTTCGGCAACAATAGATAGAATGACCTAAAAAATATATTAAAAAAACACTAAAAATTGCAAACTGTAAAAATATTTATTCAACAACCGCAACTTCTTTTAGTTCCGGGTAGACCATCTAAATGAGTGGTCCTCCTAATTGTCAATCATTCTGGTGATATGTTTACGTAAGGTGATCCTACGTGCTTATCTCGTTGGCTATCTTTTTCTACGTATGTACACTTTCATCCGCATATGTGAGGTGAGATACGGTTTCAGACAGTCATTGAAGCTCATCTTTCTCACCGCGGTCCTTTAAAAATTGCCGAAAGTCGTAAGAGAAAAACTGTCTACGAAGTGTATGGGAATAAAAGAAAGGCTTCAGAAGAGGCAGATATATCCCAGAATGCTTTTTGAGGAGAGCTCTCTTCGCAAAATACTATGGGATTGGCCGTCAATGCAGCCCACTATCACTACCCGACAGTGGCGACTAATAACAAAGATGGCGCAGGCACAGTACGGAGGAGGAGTTACGTGAAAAAAGCAGTGATCTTCTATCAGAACGGTCAGTTAACTAAGTTTGCTATAATGTCCACTATATAGTCCCCGCTGTATGCGGGCACAGTAAGCTTGTATGAGCACAGCACATTTTAAACAGGGCATGCTTTGCGCAGAGAGAGCTCTCCTCGCAAAGCATTATGGGATTTTCTTTCACTATAAAGTCCCCGCTCTATATGGTTATTAAGGGATTTAGAGCAGATGTTTGGGCACAGTAAGAAACAGGAACTTTTCAACAGAGCTTGCATGAGGAGAAATGGGCTTCTGCATGCTCTCGCACATGCATTTTTTTTAAGTGGAGAGGGTGGGTCTTTAAAAGAAAAACCTTATCCTCCACAATACCTTTATTTAATAATTAATTGTTTAAACTATTTATATTATTTGACAAAGAAACTGCCATAAACCAAACATTGTGAAAAATGTCCTATTTTTTATGAACATAAACACCCAAATATTCAGTAGAAATTTGAAATGTTGATGCATCAGCAATGACAGTCTCACACAGGAGAAACAGGCAGCTAACTTTAAAGGATCTCAATGAGTCCCAGAAAAAGACAATTCAGAATTAAAGTTTTTCAGGAAATAAGTAATGAATAGACAACAGTCCATCTTCTTTGCAACAATCAGTCCATGACATTAACTAAAGCAATTGCCTTAGAAAGTCAACATATTAGAAGGACTATATGTGGTATAAATAATTTTAAGAACTTAAAAGTAGTGTTGCGCCGATGCCATTTTTTGGCCCCGATACCAACACCCGATACCTGGCTGTGCAGTATCGGCCGATACCGATACCATAATAATGTAAAATAATTGCCATCATGGCTTTGCCAAGCTGCTGCCTACCTTTGTGAAGCAGGAAAAAAATCTAATACAAAGTGAATCCAGTAGAACTTTTTATTGCCTACCTGGAGTGGGTGAAAATAGTTGAATAAACTTATGGCTCTCAAAATGGTATCGGTGCCCTATTTGTTGGTACTTGCCGATACCTATACCACCATTTTAGGGCAGTATCGGGCCCCCGTCCGATACTGGTATCAGTATCAGTGCAACACTACTTAAAAGTAATGATGCATGGGTATAACAAAAAAACTTTATTTTCACAATATTGCACTTATTACTGTTTTCTGATTTTTGAAATATGAGGGATGTAATAGTGTCTGTGCTGCTCAATAGTAAGCAATGAAGGAAACATCAATTAGTGAACCTTTAGGCAAAGCATTGGCTTGGAAGACTTAATTCCTTCATGAGGCTTCATTTGGCCATCACACAAGGGAAGTGTGAGGAGAAAAATGGCAACAGATTTATTTATTTACAAAAAAAAGATCAGAGCTCTACACATAAATCTGGGTCAACAAAACACAACAAACTGAAGAAATATTAGATTTTTTTCATTAAGTTTTTATAATTGTAGTTATTATACAGACCGTTTTGAATTACATAATGAAATTATCTGTCTGTATCACAGATCAGTGTGACAGTAGCAGATCACCCACAAAGATCACAGCTACCCATCTGTGCTTCAAGGAATATCTGCTACACCTATAAAAGGTGGCGAATATGGCTAGATATGTAACATTTAAACCTTTACATTCTTTTAAATGATCCCATCAGCACAACATGCCCTTCCCACTGAAGGCCTAAGAAACTAGATTTTGGGCTACCATAACCATATATTAACTTACTCTTAATTAAATTTTGCTTTCTTTGCATAACCTGAGATGATTTTCTTTTTTTCTTTTCAGTATAGTTTTTATGAAGCGTATGATAGTAACCCATCAAATATGTGAGAACTACAGAGTTGATGAGTCAAAAAGATGTATAAGTGCTTCCAACCAAAGGAAAAAATGAAAACTTAACAAAAAAAAAAAACTATGTTGAATTATATATGTGTGCGGTTTACTTTTCTTTGGGATGTTTCTCTCAGAATCTTCATATAAAACAGTATCACTAATACCACTTGGCGATCTAGATCAGAGCTCTGTCTCATCTGCTACTTCTCACTTTTCAAAACAAAAGAAAAGATGAGTTAAAATCACTTCAAAATCTCAGCAGATTTTACATCAATTATACAGAGTAACAGCTGTGAAGGTATCAGTTATATTTTAAGGGTAAGAACTACAGCTTTTGTTTAAGAGTGGGACCGGCTCTGTGTCTGCAGAGGTAAATGGACAACATAATAGAAATGAAGAAAAGAAACTGAATAAGACATTTCGGGTAAAATACATTTAAGAGGGAAAACATTTTAAGGTCTAATAGTTTTAATGCATTTAAGGTTGTTGCAATTTTTTTTTTACCTGAGTTCCAATTAATTATTATTTCAATAGCTAAGAAAATGCAGACATTATTGTATGAATATGTTGATATGCCTCAGCCTTAACAGATGGCATTGCTTGGTCCCTTTGGTTTTTTCAATAGCCATACTTATATATTGATAAATATATCTAACTTTATAAAAATGTATCTATGTAAGGGCTGCAACCAATAAACAGCAAGATGAGGACGCTCCACTTGGAGAACAAATACCGATATTAAAACGGGTTAGATGGTTCTTAGGCTGCAGAATGATAATATCAAGAGAAATCATATTTGAACTTGTCACACTCTTCTGCATTCTCTATATATACTGTAACAAATGCATATTTAACATACTTAACCCGAAATCTCAAGGTTAATGTACTGAGACAGCCTCAGAAGCTAAAAGACACTAGGATATGTGAGAATCAGCACCAAACAAAGACAAAGTAAGACATAGACAAAGACAGTTAAAGCCAAAGAAAAGAATCAAGCAAAATATGAAAAAAAAATGGAAAAATCTTTATAAAGCTAACTGGACCCAAGGATTGAGGGGTTGTGATGCAAAGCTTATTATACAAAAAAATGAATATTGAAATCAGCAGAACAAAACAAGAAAGGTGGTACTGGTATGGTGAAAATCAGAAATATAAGAGGAAGCCGTTAATTCTTACTTATCTCTTGCTTCCTGACTGTTTCTGTTTTATGGTCTCACTTTAACATTTTAATAAGATGAATGAAAAAATATGATTCCTTCAGATAGTAGGTTGTAATTCCTCTGATAATGACACTCATTTTAAAACATTTATTAGTTCATAGTGTAAAGAATTCACCCCTAAAGTCATAAACCAGGCATATAAAAATATTTTCTTTATTCAATCAGAAATACATTTTTGCATAATAACATTTACAACAATGCTTAACAGGTAAAACATATTTAAGTGTTTGGTGGTCAGATGGGGGCGCTAGTGTAAAGCAGCCTTTGTTCTGTCAGTAAGCCCCAGGGCAATTTGTGAGTTATATTTTATATATTTATAATTTTGAATCATGTTTTTTCTTCCACACTTTATACATTTGATCACCGCTGCCCTTTATGTAATGGAAATGTTCATTTACTGTCTGCAAAGTTGTACTAAACAAAATGACAATAAAAGTTGTCTAAGTCTATGTCTTCAAATGTGTTTGCTGACAAATACGAAACACTTTTACATTATGTTATTCATACATTTAAAAAAAAAAACATAGAGTGCTTTTTACAAAATGTAAATGCTTATACAGGTGTCATGTTGCTACAGCTAATTATACTGTAGTTCCTAATATAAATGTCTCACCTATATAATCACATACAAGGAGATTGTATGGATGCCAGTGGGGTTATGTTGCCTGGTTATGAAGTCTTGTCAATTAAAAGACTTGATTAGTACTTGCACTCAGCTACCTGCAATTTGAATTTCACTGGTCCCAGTTCAATGCACCAGCCTTCAGAAGCAGGAGTGGAAACCGAAAGCTCTCAGTGGGATGTCGAGATGACAAGTAAATGCTTTTTTGTGTGTGCTTGTTTTTTTTAACTCTCAGCAAAAACATTTCTACTAATGATGAGAAAAAAGTTAACCCATAGATATACTCACCAATTTTTCATCATTATAGTTACACAGATTTAAATAAATCAGACATTGCACAAAATTGTATTTCTTTAGTTTATATGTGTATGCGTTTATAGGTGTGCATAGATATGTGAGCGCAAAAGCAGAATTAGGTGGGAAAGTAAATCCACGAAAGGCTTATTATGAGACATATATCAATTTTTCCAGAAGGTCTGGAGACATTATCAAGTAAAACCAGATACTATTATCTACGCATGCTCATATTATTTACAAGTATAGAGCCAAACTATAGTGGAATATCAACATTTTAACATTAAACAGCTTCTCGTTTCTTTTTGGTTTTAACTTAACGCTACTTTTTTTGAACAAATCTCCAATATTTGAGAGTAAAGGTACTGCAGACTGAGCAGGGGATTTAATCTTTAATTCTGTGACTCAGGCTTTTATATATTTCTGTCAAAAGGCATTAAAACCGCTTGAAATGATTGCTCATTTGACACATGGTAGACAGTATTTAGCAAAGGCTTTGCTAGCAGCAAAGGCATGACGATATACTGTTTCTAACACTCAGTGCGGCTCATAGTATTATTAATGGATTATAAATGAATATTTTCTATTTAGCTAAAAATATGTGAGAAAAGACATGCAATTGTTACCATTAGCCTCAATTTTGACTCTCATGTGGTGTTAGAAGTGACAGTGTGACAGTGAGTGCCCATTAACCATACTAGGAGCCTGAAACCATAGCAGCTACTTAAAGTTTTAACATTATTTTCTTCGCATCTATCCATATGCACAGAATAAAACATTCAAAATGTTCACAGTCGCCACCTATTTCAAAGGTATCAACTTTCTATAAAGAACCATATTCTTTAAATTGGACTGAACCTATGATCGGCTTAAATGTCTATCTAACCTGTTCTTAGACAACGATGGACGGCTGCACAAAAATTAAAAAAAAAAAATCCTTAGCAAGTGCACCAAACCTCAAGAATTGAGGATAAAACCTGGAACCATCTTTGTGTGACGCATCAGTGTTCTGTCACGTCAACCCAACCTGACATGCAGACCAACTGCTGACATGTCACTCTAAGGGGATTCAGACTGAGCCCCATCCTGCACACTTACCTGTCTTTAAAGTCTGTGTGTCACACACTTCTGCAACCCTCCGTTCACACACTGTCAGGGATTTTCTGCACACGTTTAATGCATTCCCTCACAGCTGGCTCTGATAACACCCTTGGAAGACTTCCTCTGCTAAAGGTTTTATAATGGCAGTGTCGGCCTTCCATGATCTTCAGCCTCTATTACAGTTCCCACTGCCTCCTCTATGATAAAGAGGGCTCCAAAAAGATGGAGCTCATAAAGACAGAGGTAAGATGGATTTAAGCTATATTAAACTACTAATTATTTGCATAAATTACATTATTTTTTGATTATGCTGTTGAGATCGTTGATTTGAAAATAAAGCATAATGCAAAAGACTTTACATAATCATTACAGACAAATTAATGCAAAGCAGACAGATCAATTAAAGTTTATGAACCAGATAGCTAAATTCCACAATGAACATGTGGGGAAACGAAACAACATCTTATTTGAGTGTGATTTGAAGTACAGTGACTTTTTAAGGCTGTAAGATGGGATGGGTTTTTTTAAGCTACAAAGAGGTGACCTTCTCCTAGTCGGCTATCTGTTAAATAATTCACAAACTGTTCTTCAACATCTGGAAGTTTCTGTAGCCGCTAGGGAAATATAAGTGCCTATTCACTGACAAAGTCTTTGAACAAAACGCAGAGCTCAGTTGGGCCACACAGACCTCATGCAGCAGTAATACAATTGAAGAACCCTCTTAACCAGGAGTTTGTTTTTGATTTTTATCTCCAAATCATACCCTATCAAAGACTGTTTTTTGTATAAATAATGATCATATTTCTAATTCCCAAGCAGGCAAAACAAATGCAGACAAATACATCTATAGTTAAGTGAAGGTCTTCATTCCTTAAGAATTTTGTCACGTTCACAGAGGGCATGTTACTGTATATACGAAAAGCATTAATAACTTTTATTGTCATATTTCTAAACTGTTTTATGAGATAGACAAATACAAGGATGTGCATAAATTGAACCTAATAAAGCAAAATGTATTGCCCATTTCATTATTTAATCTAATTCTGTAATTCAGCTGTACTTTAAAGGCATCAGGCAGACAGATTTGTTAGACAAATTTTAGGGAATGGAAAAAATTAGATTAGGGATCCAGTTTTAGAGGCTTAGATCTGAAGAACACAAAGCCATGTTCTATTAGCTTAAATTTATTTTTGAAAAGTTGCAAAGATGAATGGATCAAATATCCAACAATCTAATAGAAATGTTCCAGCTGTACTCCAGCAATGCACATTTTTCAGTGTTGATTCAGTGGAGCTAAATACAAGGATGAATAACTGTAAGACATTTTTCCTTCTCCTTCCCAGTCACAGTTATACACCACTTTTTGTTGGGGTCACATACGCATACTTAAACAATGTAATTCTTCTTAGCAGCAACATGCTTATCTAGATGTGGCTCATTCCAGACAATAAAAACCTCCATGCTAAAAAGCTGTTGTTAATAAATTGATATTGACCTAGATACAATTCTAAAAGCAATTTTTTACTACAAAAAAACATAAGCAAAACATATTTTGTCACAGCCAAAACATTTGCCATTGACTATATGGCTAGTTCTCATGATCCACACAGACTGGCACAATGTTACCGATGGCTGTTGGGAAGCAAAATGAAAAGATTAAAAGATGCTTAATTTATTTCAGGATTAATACTTCAACAATAACTTACAGATATAAGCAACAATCAACTATGAAGAGATCAAGCTCTCCAATCTCTCTTTGATCAACTGTTATTAATAACAAGCAGAAAAAACACTGAAAAAGTTGCTTCTTTTTCTATTTATTCAGAGAAAAACCAAGAACTCCTACTATTACAATAAATGTAATAAGAAAAGTCTAATTAGATTAGTAACAAAGATTAATTATAATTACAGAGATACATTCATTTCTTATATGCTTTTTCGGACTCAGTACTGTATACTTGTAGTCATTGGTCTAAGAAATAAAGTTAAATTTAAAATGTATCTTAGTTAAGAAACTATCTGCTTTTTGTTGTTTTTTTTTTTTTTTTTTTTTTTGCTTGTTTGTTGTTTTGAACAAATAGCAAGTACAATATCTTTTTCTGCTGAAAACCATACACACTTTTTGCATCTACATTACTTGGACATCCACTTTATGTCTCAAAACGCTATCATGTTAGCACTTGCTCAGTTAAAGTGAGAACACAAATCAAAGCTGGGACACCGAGTGACGCCCTCTATCTGCTCCCCCAGCCCCACCCCTACAATGCACTGATAAAGGGCAAAGGCAGCATAAATTTAGCGCTAAATGGGCAACTGTCATGTAGAAGGTGAAGGATCACGTCATACTGCGGGAATGAGCAGATGCCCGTGAAGGTCCAATGGCGGTTACTCTATCACCTCTGTGTCAGTGTTCGTATGTATGCCCATGCATGATGCATGCATGTGCCACAAAGCTCTTAAACAGACAAGCACCGCAGCTCACCATCCATACGCTTAAGACTGCCCACAGCACACCTTTACCATGAACATGAGTCATGTTGTATCACACTCCTTAAAATGAGGTAGTGCTCTGCAAACAAGAGGAAAGCAAAGTGAAACGTACACAGACTACCAAACGGTAGGTGTCATTTCGGAGAATGTAAAGGGCTAGTGATATAAGCCAGATGTGCTGATGTAATTCATCTGTCGGTCCACTGCAGTTAATTTAATTGAACTTTGGCAGTCATCAAGGTAGCACGCACACACAATGAAACCCCATTAGCAATATTAGTGAAGGCGATGTGAAGTAGGGAAAATGCTTGTGTGTGTCTAAAGGAGGTGGATAGACTGAGGGGGTGGGCCTTTCCTTTTTCTCATTTAAGTAATGCACAGTGACAGTGGAAAGGGTCTGGTTGTCTAAATGCTGTATACATCATTAGGCTGACTGGTGACAACTTCAGACCTTTGATGGGCCAAACCGGCTCCTTAATGAGAAACAGATCGAGTACATCATACCAGTCTTTGCAAGATGGCTGGTTCTACACGTTGTCAGGACAAAACCTTTTTTGTCCTCAAAAAAGCATTTAAATGATAATATATAGAACAAAAATATTGACTTTTTTTACTGTCAACAAAACTATGTAGGATTTTTATTTTCTTTTAACCGCATCTAAACATAGCCCTACAGTATAAATGGCACAGCAGGAATAGCTCCACAACATGTAACAAACAGACTTTGTGTTGCTGTCGTATGTTTGATTTATGCTGTAGAGAGCAAGAAATATCTTACAAAAAAAAGGTTTCTCAATCAAATGAATTAGAGAAAAAAACAAATCCATCTGAGGAGGCAATACAGTCAGAGCTGTATATCATGGCATTAAAAAGATAATGACGTCATGGAATACAAGTTTCCTTATAAACGCAGGAGCAGCGCCAGTGACAAACTTTTTAACCTTGCTACAAATACATCTTCATCCTTTACAATCAGAAACAGTATGCTTTAAGGAGGACAAAGAAAAGAGGATTTCTCTATTTATCCCATGCGAAGGTAAGTCACGTCAGTATCTTCAGGGATAAGCTAATTCATTAACAGCTTCTGGCACCTTGGGAGGCAGGATTAACAATCCCTTTATGCTGAAATGTAATTGAAAATATGGTCGGTCTCATTTTTCACACAAGTGTGATTGGATATGCTTCATTTGTGTTAAGGTTAGCCACAGTTAAGCCATAATTCAATTTGGAAGCTACAGCAAGCGTGGAGCGTCACAGTTACCCAGCTTAGATAATGTCAAGCAGCATTATTGAAATAAAACTTGTGGAAAAAAAGCTTTAAAGCAAAAACCTGTTCACAATCAAAACCATCTCATTTTGGTCAATGTAACTGATATGTTTGAGAGCAATCAAATGTTATTATTAGAATATGATTTGATATATATAATATTCAAGGTGTATTTTAAAGTCTGGTGCTAAAATAAATGAATATGCATTTATATACACAATTTATTTAGAACTTTGGTGCCATCAGGCAACTCTAAAACACTCGCATTACAGACTGACTGTAGCTTATTTATCCATGAAGAATAGATGCAAACTCATTAGCATATGGAAGACCTGATTGTTTATATTCTCACTTAGATGTAAGAATCTCTTCGTGGTGAATTAGAGAGGCTGTCCTAAATCGAGATAAATAGTTTGTGAAGAAGTCCTTAGAGATGTTAATGACGCATGGATATTGGATGCTACTGTATTTCTCTCTACAGAAATCACTCACTTTAGCTGTAGAAAGTGTTTAAATCTGAACATTACCAGACGAGCATGAACTCACCAAATGGGTAATATCCATCTTCATAATTTGCCACTATACACTGTAGATCTATTTAACAGAACCGCTATGTTCAAACAATGTAACCAACTAATTTACAAACGGATTAAATGAGAATTTTTGAGGTCACAATCTTGACTTTCCTCTAAAGCACCTGTGAAAATACAGCTGTTTTAGAGACAGTTCAGAACATTCCATCTAAAAGGCTATCAATAAATCGTCAGGTTCACCAAAAATAATTAAATTCACAAATATCCTAACTGACATCATTTTTTTATTTAAGCTTTATACAAAATTAGGGGTTGCATCCTTCAAAGAAACAAGTCTACATAGGTGAAGTCTTTTGGAGCCCACAAAGACAACCAAGCTTGGTAGAAAGCAACACTGAAACTCGACAGTCTAGCTTTCACCAGATGCCCCTGCCCTTACCTCAACATAAATGCTATAATCTAGTAAAAGTTTAAAAAAAGTGGAGCACTGAGCTTCTTCTCTGGTTTTTATCATCACAGAAACTTCACGGGTGTCTTCATGCTTGGCTTGGCATCATACTGGTAAATAAATAACAGTTGGGCTGCTGCCGTCAACACCTCAGATTATGGGTGAGAGACAGACCTGTTTTTCAGTGCTTAGTCTCGTTTCTCTCGTATACATAACCATGGGAACAGCTTTTACTGTGACTAACTGTACGTGTTCTCTTTGATCCCTCTGACATAAAACTGGCTCAGTCCTTGTCAACTTACCTGTTTCTTCCTTAGACAGACAGAGCCACCAGTGGAGATCATTTAGTTATACCTTTTCTAACAGAAAGCATTTCTGCCTCTATGTTCCTTTTGTATATCTGCTTCTTTCACCTTGAACGCCAGTCAGCCTCAAAAGATGGGTGCTCACACTTAGCCTGGTTCTGCTGGAAGTTTCTTCCTGTTAAAGTTAAGTGTTCCTCACCACTGTAGCTGCATGCATGATCGGTGTGAGGGATTCCTATCAATGAGTCATTGACTTGATATAATCAGCTGTTTTCCTTAGATATAAAACTTGAACCAATCTAACTATGATCTGGTTGGATTGCCTCCGTAAAGTGCCTTGCGATGATGCATGTTGTGAATTGGTGCTATATAAATAAACTGAACTGAGCTGAATTGAACTGAAGTTTATTTATGCCTATTTAATATTTGAGGAACTTTAGGGGTTGTATTGTTGCTGCAGGCAAAAGTTAAACATATTTCCAGATTTATTAACTACAGTTGTGCAAGGTTAGGGTGTGTAACAAATGTGGGGAGGCCTCAGCAGGTATCTCATGATATAATCCTAACTCAAGTCCAGTACAGCCACAAAAGAAAAAAAATAACTAATAAGCTTTTCTAATATCTCATTCAAATCAGTTAACTCAGTGTGAAATGAATCACTGAAATAAACCAAACATGAACAGTTAGATATGTGTGAAGCAAACCTGTGTTTAACTATGATCATTCGTAAAAAATAGCAGAAGTTTAAAAATGAGATAAAATCAAGCCTTCTATCCAGTAAAGAGAGCCTCAAACCACTGGTCAGCTGACTTGCACATAAACACAAAGGTACCATGCAATTGGATAAAAAAAAATGCTTGTATTTTCATCTGTTCAATATCCAGGTAACTGAAGCTCACAGGGGGTCAAAGGGCTAGATTGGAAAATTGTTACTTACTTGGGCGGAAGTAAAGATTTCAACTTTAATCGTCATTGGCTTTAGAAAACACTAAGGTTGGGTGAGCAGCAAAATATAGATTTCAACTCAATTCTGAAGCATCTCTATCCTGGAGGACTTTTTCTGAGCTGAAAAACTCAGATTTTCAGCTGCAAGACATCCAACCTAATGCATTTCAGGTAGAAAAATACATGGAGGATCAATGTGCTGAAGTGAATGTTAAGTGGATCAAGATGCAGAAGCAAAGAGCAACAAAGATAACACTCATCTTTAAAATATAAACGGATAAGAATCCATTTAAATCTCTTATATAAAGAGTTTTTCATGTGGTTGGTGTCTGCATATTCGCTACTTAAACTCTGTTTCAGTCATATAAACCAATCTGACATCTGTGATTTTCCAGGACTAAGCAGTCAAATATTTATTCATTCATTTGTTCATTTACTTGCAAAAAGCAAGTAAATGAACAAATGAATGAAAGTCAGTTTTAATGTTCTCTTTAACTTGTGGATTTACCAAAACAAACACTCGTTGCACAACTGGACAAATGAATTCCGATTTTGGTTGATTTCATTTAATCCTTTGGGTAAAGTGAAAAAAGTGGTTGTCCAAATGACAAATCTATTAATTTATGCATTGCCACAACTTATCATAGACACACCATAAAAATAAATTTTTTCACAACAATCAATATGATCATAATATTTAAAAAAAAGCCTTTAGGTTTAAAGTGTTTTGCTTCTGTTTGATTGATGACTAGAATATAAATTTGCCAGAAGTGGCCATCCACTGCAAGGAGAGACGTGACTTCTATAATGTCACAAGAATATAATAACTCCATTTTCAAGATTGTTATGATCAATATTTAATCTATAGGGCCAAGGTAGCCTTCAGGATAGAGGAGGAGACCTGGTGCCCTGTTATCTCACAAGCACAAAGAGGACACCATTATTTGTGTGGGTGGCCAGAAACTCATTTGATTGGCAGCCTCTGATGGGGCCCACTATGATAAGACCCCAGCACTGGTGGCTTACTGACCCTCCTTTGTCTTTGCCATCAAACATAGCCCTGATAGGCGGATAAAGCAAAACTTAGCTGCTTTATTTCTTACCAAGATGACACAAAGAAATGAAAAAAAAAAAGCCAAATAGAAGAGGAACCTAAATAAAGGGGGTGGAGCAGGTGAACTAAAACCGCTTGTGTGCGTATTTATTGGTCCATGAATCAATATGGCTTTTCTTGTAGAGAAAGGCCTGGGTGTCACAAAGAGTGAATATCTATCACTTCCACCTGGAGCTGCAGAGCTGTGGCAAGGTCGCAGCTGATAGCCTCGCATCGGTTTCTGAGGGGTGGCTGAATGAAGGGGATGACAGCTAAGCAATATGGGGATATAACTCATATTACTCATCTTATACACCACCAATTGCAATGGCCCTGAT